>NC_138041.1:1621714-2221714 GCF_964106645.2 Podarcis pityusensis | reverse complement strand
CTGAAGAAATTGCTGGTCATCCACGTACCCGACAACAATGAACTGAGGCAGCCCCTGACCAGGCGCTGATACAGCTATGAAGATAAAGGTAAAGGTAAAGGACTCCTGGATGGTTAAGTCCAGTCAAAGGCGACTATGGGGTTGGGGCACCCATCTCACTTTCAGGCCAAGGGAGCTGGCGTTTGTCCACAGACAGCTTTCCAGGTCATGTGGCCGGCAGGACTAAACTGCTTCTGGCACAACGGGGCACCGTAACAGAAACCAGAGCACATGGAAATGCCCTTTACCTTCCCGCTGCAGTGATACCTATTTATCTACTTGCACTGGTGTGCTTTCAAACTGCTCGGTTGGCAGGAGCTGGGACAGAGCAACAGGAGCTCACTCCGTCGTGGGGATTCAAACTGCCGACCTTCTGATCAGCAAGCCCAAGAGGCTCAGTGGTTTAGACCACAGCGGCACCCGCATCTACAGCTATGAAGAAGTAGCACAGGGAGTGCAAGGTGGCGCCAGCACATTCCTGGAGCAGCAGGTGGGCAGCTGCCCACAGGATTGGGGGGGGGCAACAGAGGACCCCCTATCTTGACAAAAACATCTGTCTGAGTCCCCAGTGAGGTCCTTCTTCCTCCACTCACTCTGACTAATAATAATAATAATTTATTTCTACCTCACCCATCTGACTGGGAAGCTTCCAACATATGTAAAAATATAATAAAACATTAAACATTTTTTTAAAAAAACCTACTCTATAGAGGGCTACCTTCAGATGTCTTCTAAAGGTTGTATAGTTCTTTATCTCTTTGGCTCGGGAGTTGCAAAACTCCCTACCCTCCAACATTTCTTCTTTGAAAATAGGGACATCCTAAAGAAAAGAGGGACATTCCAGGATCAAATCTGAAACCGTGATGGCTTCTGTAAATCAGTCCCTGGAAAATAGGGACACTTGGAAGATTTGTGACAGGTCTGAGTGTTTTGTTCATTAATTAATTAATTATACTTACACCCCCATTTCCCCCAAGGAGTTTAAGGGGCACATATAGTTCTCCCCACTCAACATTTCCTCCCCACAACAACCGTGTGAGAAAGGTAAGGGCAAGAGAGACAGGGTCACCTAATGAGGATTTGAATTATGGCCTCCCAGTTTTAGTGGTGACTGCTGAACCACTGTACTACGATGACCTATGTGGAATATCTATATTTTGCCTACCTGTAGAAAACCACCATCTGTGCCTGTCAAACTTTAGTTTCGTAACCTAGTAACCACAAGACCACAATGCGCTAATATTTCAGATTTGCCCCAGTCCAATCTGGGGTGATCCCAGGGTTTGACCCAACCTGGATCTGGACACATAACCAGTGAAATGCCCTCTCCTTATTCCAGCCTCCCTCAACCTGGTGTTTCCTTCCAGATGTTGTTGCTGGACTCCAAGTCCCATCACCCCCAGCCAGCCTGGTGAACAGTCAAGGATGATGGGAGTTGGTGTCTAGAGGCTGGACACCAGAGGTTAAAAGAGGGTATTTTACATTTGCAATGGGCTCAAATGGAGTTGCTTTGATTGTTATCTGAGAGCCTCGCTCCATGGGAGGTCTTAGAGGTGGCAATTGATGACTCCCTGCTTGTGAAATGCTCTTCCCAGGCAGACTTGCCTGGCACCATCATTACATTTATTTATTTATACAAATATTTAAATAGCACTATGTCACATGTCCTGCCAACCTAGCAGTTCGAAAGCACACCAGTGCAAGTAGATAAATAGGTACAGCTCTGGCGAGAAGGTAAACGGCGTTTCCGTGCACTGCTGTGGTTCGTCAGAAGTGGCTAAGTCATGCTGGCCACATGACCCGGAAGCTGTACGCCGGCTCCCTCGGCCAATAAAGCGAGATGAGCGCCGCAACCCCAGAGTCGGTCACGACTGGACCTAATGGTCAGGGGTTCCTTTATGTTACATGTAGTTTATAGCAGTAAATCATAAATCCATAAAAACCTTACAAGAAGATTAAAAACAGAGATCAATTCAGGCACCAGTAAAAAAAAACCCAACAACATTTCTTTCCCACCAGGCCATTGGCTTTTAATTACCTGCACCCTCATTGAGTATGCAGAGTGTTTAAACCCTGCCTTTTAAAAATAGGATGGCTTTTAGATTTTTCTAAAGGCTAATTTTATGTTTTTATTTATTGTTGTGAGTCACTCTGAGCTGCTTTTGTAAGAAAGTGACAAATAAGTTTAATAAGTATTACTACTACTACTAATTTCAGTGTTGGGTGAAGATGTTTTTATTTTCCCAGGCATTTTGAGTTTTGTAATTTGATTATTGTTTCATAATCTCTGCTGTTTCTTTAGCTTCTTTGTTTGATGGTTTATTTTAGTATGAGCTGTTTATTCTATGATTGGAATGGTTGTTTTAATTATGTGGGCTGTATCCTGCCCTGCTTGTTTCTGTATTGGTGAAGGACAGGGTGTGTATGTGTTTATTACAGTGTCCAACCCCCTCCCCCATTTTAAATTCTTACAGCAAAAAGCTTTGGCTTCTGCTGCCATCATTTGCTCTCATATAAGAGCTCAGATGCACCTTCGTTAAATGAAGCCAAGCAATGCAGCAGCAGCCAAAAACACGAATGCAATTCAAAGCTGCTTTAGTTGAGAAGGTCCCTTCAAACTCTACAATTCCATGATTCTGTCCTCTAGGTTGAGACCATGCAGTATTGATATGTCCAGTGTGTACATTCCAGAGGCAGTGTGGTGCAGTGGTTAGAGGGCTGCTGGAAAAGGACTTGGGAGACCAGGGTCTGAATCCTTACTGAGCCATGAAACTCATTGGGCCAGTCACAGTCTCTCATCCTTAAGCTACCTTGCAGGGTTGTTGCAAGAATAACATGAGGAGCAGGAGAACGGTGTGTGCCACCTTGAACTCCTTGGATGGAAGATGGATTATAAATCTACAGTCGTACCTCGGAAGTCAAACAGAATCCGTTCTGGAAGTCTGTTCAAATTCCAAAGCATGGCTTCTGATTGGCTGCAGGAAACTCCTGCAGCCAATCGGAAGCTGCGGAAGCCCCGCTGGACGTTCGGGTTCCAAAAGAATTTTTGCAAAACTGGAACAATCACTTTTGGGTTTTGATCATTCAGGAGCTGGAATGTTCAGCTCCCAAGGCGTTCGGGAGCCGAGGTACGACTGTATTTAACAAATAAATAATAAATAATAATAAACTAACCTCAGTGCTTTCTGATGCTTTCATTGCAGTGGTAACTCTGGTTGCAAACAGGATCCGTTCCGGAGGCCCATTCGCAACATGAAAAGAGCGCAACCTGAAGCGCCGTATCTGCGCAGGTGCGTGGCGCGATTTGGCACTTGTATGCATGCGTGAAGCACGAGCAGAGAGACCCAGAAGTAACGCTTTCCGGTACTTCTGGGTCACCGTGAGACGTAACCTGAAACAACGTAACATGAAGCAAACATAAGATGAGGTATGATTGTACTTTCATCTCTCTCTCTCTCTCTTGCTCTTTCTCTCTCTATATTGGCACAATTGGTCAGTGAATCTGGCCCTTAACCAGAAGGTTGGTGGTTTGAGCCCACCAAGGGACAGCTGTGGTTAGGATTCCTGCATCGCAGGGGGTTGGACTAGATGACCCTCAGGGTTCCTTCCAACTCCACAATTCTGTGATTCTATTATTCTGTGAAATAACTGAGGTGTGTGCAATCCATCCATCCACCCAGTCTGAATTCTGCTTCCCTCTTCCATCAAACTCTCTCACTTTGAGAAGGAATCTTCAAGTTCAAACTAATTTCCAAGTACTGGTTATTGGCTGTAATAAAGAGATCGATTGATTACCATTGCTACTGTTTGGTCGTCATTCCAAAATCCCCCCTTTTGCTTTCTCCTTGTTGTATCTCAAGGGGTGGGGAGTATGTAACCCCTCCAAAAGACTGTTGTGCTCCCATAAGTCCCAGCCACCGTAGTCACATGGTCTGGGATGATGGGAATTGTAGCGCTGTGACATATTCATATGGATGGCTACAGGCACGCGACCCGGATGCATCTTCATTAATGTTGTTTGCAAAGAGTGTTTTGCATTTTCCATACTAGGAGATAAACAATGACCTCACCTGGCGATAAGGGCAGAAATGCGTTTTGCCGCGTATCTGCTTGTAGATGCATTCCTTCAGCTTTTGCAACCAGCTTCCCACGTAGCCCACGAGCACAGCACCGATTCGTGCTGAGTCAACAACATCACCCATCCCCTTTAGGCAAGTCAGTGCAGACAACGCATTTCTTATGCCTCTGAGTTTGCACAATGATTAATTAAGCCCAGCTGAACAGTGTTCCCAATCAGCCAACAATATCCGCTGTGGCATTTTTGGGTGAGGATATTTACCTTGCCCGAATCAACTCCCAGACAGGACGTACCGGACTCTGAATTAGTAAAACAAGAGGAAGAGACAGGAAGCAGATTTCTATTGAATGCTGACTGGTGTGGATGATTTGCCTGAACTTCTTTCCAGAATGGAAACAATGATGGATTGAATTGATTAAAAATCCTAGCACTGGAACAGATCGTCTACAATTGTTCTGTTCCTTGGGACTGGGGACAAAATGAAACTCTAGCTAGCACACCAATCCCACCACTAGTGAACATGCGAGGACATAATATTTGAATTGGACCTCTCTGTGTTCTACCAATGCACTTACACTCGCGTCATGCAGCTGATTTCCCAGATAACGTCTGGAAACCCAACCTTGACCTGCATTGCATTGGCCACAAAATATTTCGCCTTTGCAGGGCCGGCACCACCATTCGACTTCAGGCGTCAAACGTTGATGGGTAACAGCATTTGATTTTTTTTTAATCAAAAATTTGTATTGCTTTTCCGCATTTGTAACAAATCTAACATATAAAAAACATAAAACAAAACACCTTGCAATACTAAAAGAAAAAGAAAAAAGAAAAAAGAAAAAAGTAAAAACAGTCATTACTTTCCGAAATCCAAGTTAACTTTCATTGTAGTCTGACTTCCTCAATTCCGCCCTAACTGAATTTCATTGTATCTCCTTTGTAGCAGTTCTCCAAAATCCTTTTTCTAATACAATTAACTCCTTCAACTATCTTCATCTCCTTTCTTTTTTGACTTAAATCCATATTACTATACAACATTCGTATTCCAGTCCTAGGCCTATCAGATTCTTTCAAGTATCTTCTAACTATCTTATATTACAATATTTAGCTAGATAATCTTTAAATTTCTTCCAATCTTCTTGGTATTCCTCTTCTTTCTGATCGCAGATTCTTCCAGTCAAGTCTGCCAGCTCCAAAAACTCCAACATCTTCATCTGCCATTCTTCTACCGTTGGTATTTCTTGAGATTTCAATTTTTTTGCTAATAGCGGTCTTGCCACTGTAGTGGCATACAAAAATAATCTAACATCTTTTTTTGGGCAATTCCAATCCTATTATTCCAAGTAAAAAGGCTTCTGGTTTCTTAACAAATGTATTTTTCAACATTTTTAAAAACTCATTATATATCTTTTCCCAGAAGTCTTTCACTTTAGGACACGTCCACCACATATGATAGAAAGTACCTTCTTTTTCTTTGCATTTCCAACATAAATTCATTTGTATGATACATCTTTGCTAATTTCACCAGGGTTAAGTACCATCTATACATCATTTTCATAATATTTTCTTTTAATACAGTACATGCAGTAAACTTAACCCCTTTCTTGATGGGTAACAGCATTTGAGCTGGTGCCACAGCACCAAATGTTTGTCTGCTGTTAGCAGTGGTGCACTTTGGGTTCTCAAATTTTAGCGGCACCCCGTCTGACGATAAAATTGTGTGCCCCTCTACCTCTTGCGTTCTGTTCTATGGCATTGTTGTGGCACCCCCTACAGCATGGCGCCCAGTGTGGACAAACCAGTTGCGCTACTCTGAAACCACTTCTGATTTTAGCCTTCATGCGTATGATATAGAACAAACATCCACAAGTATTTGAAACCTGACAAGGTTTTTATCACTGAGGGTTGTCTCCAACTGAGTCCTAGGCAGAGCAGACCCATTGGAAATAATGAACCTAAGCTAGGCAAGCTCATTAATTCCAAAGGTTCTACTCAGAGTAGGACGTACAATGTCTACAAACCAGGGTTGTTGTTTTATTTTTCAGATGGTGGCATTTCTCCACTTCATTTAAAGCAGTGGTTGACATCCAAGCGTTGGTACATTAGCTTTCTAAATATTTTAAGGAATTGCCAGTCAATTCATAGGGTTTCTGAAATCACCAGAGACTTAACCAAGAGCTTTCAGTTAGCCTTGAGATTTACTGGTATATTCTGAGATTTCCCACTGGCTTTCCTAAAAAATAATAATAAAAAGGCAATAAGCATGAATCTGCGTGGCTTCAGTGAAAACAGGATGCTTGCTAGATTAGATTGGCCATTGGCCTGATCCAGCCTAGCTCTCCTAATGTTCTTAAGCATGAAGCATTATCACATGGCCCCTAGAGCACTGGAGAAGGGAGAGCAAGGCTCAGGGAATTACTAAAAAAACCAAAGCTTACTCAGAGACATTGGAAAATTATTGTAGACTATCTTAACTCATAATATTGATGTGAGGCTAAAAGACGGAAGGGCCAGTTAAACGCTCCTGATCTCATTAGAGGAAGAGGAGTATAAATATCAATGTAAGAAGCGGAAGAGGAGTATAAATATTCAAATAACCATGTCAACATTCCTTATGGGAAATGTATTGGTCAGAGCAATATTCAGTTGCTAAATGCCCATATGATCTAGGCTTAACATCCAGCAGCATGCTAATTGACAGGGCATTTAAGCCCTGTAAACCAGCAAACAATCTTAATTTGCTCTCAGTTCAGATACAATCTTTACTCTGGCACATTTAAATGTTCTTCCAACAATGGCGGTGAAGGAAAATTCCATATTATCAACATAAATGCCTCTGTGAATCTGGAGAGGTAGAATCAATATCTTCTGTTCTTCTACATTGCTCTCTTTATCATGATATACATAAGATTTTTAATGAACTCATTTTTAATTGAAATTCCCAAAATGACTGGATGCATTTTGTGCTTTTTAAAAAACTCCTTTCAGATCAAAACACACATCTCCTCCAGGATGGCTAAAGGTTCTACTGCTCCCTGAAAAACTCACCACGGACTAATTTTAGTAAACTTATAATTTTACTTTCCATGTCTGATGTTCTATAGCATGAAACACTTCTTAGTCACTTTATTGTAAAGGTAAAGGGACCCCTGACCGTTAGGTCCAGTCACAGGTGACTCTGGGGTTGCGGCGCTCATCTCGCTTTATTGGGCGAGGGAGCCGGCGTACAGCTTCTGGGTCATGTGGCCAGCAGGACTAAGCTGCTTCTGGCGAACCAGAGCAGTGCACGGAAACACCATTTACCTTCCCGCCGGAAACGCCATTTACCTTCCCAGTACCTATTTATCTGCTTGCACTTTGACGTGCTTTCGAACTGCTAGGTTGGCAGGAGCAGGGACCGAGCAACGGGAGCTCACCCCGTCGTGGGGATTCGAACTGCCGACCTTCTGGTCAGCAAACCCTAGGCTCTGTGGTTTAGACCACAGTGCCACCCGTTATTGTAGTGGTTCCCTATTTTCCTTTGTTTGGTGTTATTGTTGTGGGTTCAGTCTGGATGATGCCTCTTTCAATTCTTGGGGTCCTCTGCTCAAAGAGGTTTAGAATCTAATAGGGGAAGTTGACAAATGGGTCAGACAAGTTTCTCTGTAAGACAATGATCTCAACTGGCCACTTCAATGTCCTCATCAGCATCCCAAAAGAATGAGCCAGGTTGCTGAAAGTACAACTAAGTGATGGTTACCTCTAGCCAAGGCACATCCAACTCTCAAGAGATGATGATCTCTTCCCAGTATAAAAGAACCTGGCTGTAACTACCCACAGTTGTTGAGGTTTTCTTGGGGTTGGGGCAGAGTTGTTCAGCTTTTGGGGGAGGGAGGCGCTGAAGCCTACTAACGTTTCCACAATCGTCGGCAGCATACGACAACATAGTGCACAATTTATGTGATGGTAGGACAAAGAGATGGTGGCGGGGGCAGAGACAGGAATTCAACAATTCCCCCCAAGATCAATATTTAGCCCGCGATCGGCAGTGATCAACCGCGATCTTCAGGGAATCTACCTGTTGATCACAGTCGACCAGTTGGACATTGCTGCTCTAGCCTAATGGCTCAGCTGATAGGTAGTGGAATAATAGCCAAGTCACGTGGCTGAACTGAGCTGGAATCAGGCTGGAAGCCGGAGGCACAGAGATGGGCTTGTTCTGTGTTGCACCCAAAGCTGTGACCAAAAAAGAAGCAAAATCCGTTGGGGTGTTAAGGCTGTGAGACCACCCTATGCCCAGGTTGTATATAAAGGTAAAAGGACCCCTGACCGTTAGGTCCAGTTGCGGATGACTCTGGGGTTGCGGCGCTCATCTCGCTTTATTGGCCGAGGGAGCCGGCGTACAGCTTCCGGGTCATGTGGCCAGCATGACTAAGCCACTTCTGGCAAACCAGAGCAGTGCACGGAAACACCGTTTACCTTCCCGCCAGAGCGGTACCTATTTATCTACTTGCACCTGATGTGCTTTCAAACTGCTAGGTTGACATGAGCTGGGACTGAGCAACGGGAACTCACCCCGTCGCGGGGAAACGAACCGCCGACCTTCTGATCGGCAAGCCCTAGGCTCTATGGTTTAGACCATAGCGCCACCTGCGTCCCATCCAGGTTGTATATATGTGTAAATAAAACCCTATATTCTAAAGACACCACCGTCTCCACTGACCTTCATTCCAAGGAACCCAAACCTGGGTAAACGCCTGGAAAAAAATCTCACACTCAGAGATTTAGTGACATGTGATATTGTTTTATAAATTTGTTCAAAGGTTCTGTTTGGGTATGGGTCATTGGCTGCAATAAAGAGATAGACTGATTGAATGAATGTCAGCATTCGTTGGTTTATGGGGAATTACTGCTAACGCAGACAAAATGTACACCGTTTTGTGATAACCATGAAAGGGAATGTTCAAATTGGGTTGAACAGTTCAGACTAATTCATGTGTTCGTCAGTCAAAGTGTGTGTGTGCCAGTTTATTCATAAGCGTCTTCTGTCTCGTTTTTTATGCATTGATATGTGAATTTTGAGGCAGTGTAGTAGAGTGGCTACTGTGCTGGACTAGGACCAAGGAGACTAGGGTTCATATACCCATGAATGAATGATTTTCTCCTGTGTCCCCATGTCCATGGTATGATAACACAGACAGTGCATAGGTTAGGTGCGCCACCATAGCCATAAATGTAAATGTTCTGCCCTATGAGAAACCTGATGGAGTAATTTATTTGATGGGTTACTCATTCCTGCCCTGAACTAATGCATTGTTTCACAACTGCTCGGCCTGAAGCCAGCGCATACAGAAAACTCTCAGGTGACTTGCAAATGTACCTACCAGTGAAACAAGACTGGCAAGATGAATTGGGTGGGGCAGCCATGGCCACCCCTGTGAAGGGCGCCTGGTCAAGCTTCCAATTGAGTGACATCAGCTTCCTAGGGAAATGGGAATGCCAGAATGGGGGGAAACACTTTTTGCTCAGCAGTGGGTGAAGGCGAGTAATTTCTGGCAGCCCCCAGCAGCTGCTGTGTTTGCTGAATCTCGGCTGCTCCAGGGACAATATTCAGGCTCTGAAGAGAAGTGGAAAATTTAGAAGTGAAGGGACCATTCAGAACAGCAACTGGTGAGAACCAGTGTGGTGTAGTAGTTAGAGTGCTGGACCAGGACCTGGGCAGAGTTGTTGTTGTTTAGTCATTTAGTCGTGTCTGACTCTTCGTGGCCCCATGGACCAGAGCATGCCAGGCACTCCTGTCTTCCACTGCCTCCCGCAGTTTGGTCAAACTCATACTGGTAGCTTTGAGAACACTGTCCAACCATCTCGTCCTCCGTCGTCCCCTTCTCCTTGTGCCCTCCATCTTTCCCAACATCAGGGTCTTTTCCAGGGAGTCTTCTCTTCTCATGAGGTGGCCAAAGTCTTGGAGCCTCAACTTCAGGATCGGTCCTTCCAGTGAGCACTCAGGGCTGGTTTCCTTCAGAATGGAGAGGTTTGATCTTCTTGCAGTCCATGGGACTCTCCAGAGTCTCCTCCAGCACCATAATTCAAAAGCATCAATTCTTCGGCGATCAGCCTTCTTGATGGTCCAGCTCTCACTTCCATACATCACTACTGGGAAAACCATAGCTTTAACCATATGGACCTTTGTTGGCAAGGAGATGTCTCTGCTTTTTCAAGTCCCCTCTCAATCATGAAACTGTGTGCGACCTCAAGGGAGAGCTGCTGCTGCCTCTTAGCCTAACCTCCCCTGCAAGGTTGTTGTGGGGCTTTAAATGAGAAGAGGGAGAACCACATATGCCACCTTGAGCTCTTTGGAGGAAGAGATGGTATATAAATACAACAAACAAACAAACAAACAAACAAACAAACAAACACATTTATTTATTTATTTGTCTATCTATCTATCTATCTATCTATCTATCTATCTATCTATCTATCTGACACACCCCTTCTAAGATTATTTAACCTTCCAAGATCATACAATTATATCTTATAATTACGCTATTATACAATAATAACAAATGGGGACGCATTGCAACACTCAATATAGAACTCCTCGTGTTCCCTTTCTGCTAAATCTGCCATGTTCTCTGCACATTCCTGGGCAAACGACTTGGAGTTCTTCAACATCGACTTCTGGAGTGACTTCTAGAGTTGTGTGGACGTTCCAGAACTTGCACGCCGTTCTCTTGAAGCTGAAGCACCTTGTGTTTCCGCTGTTCCCAAAGGCTTAGCTTTGGAGAATACAGAAAATCTGTTCCTCAGCAGCTTTATTCCTCCCCTCCACCTGCTCCAGAGTGGCCCTCAGAGCCGATCCTTTGTGACTGATTCCACTATTTTCAGTTGAATGGGCTCTATTCAGCACAAAGGGTGAGAAGAGTTCCTAGTGACTAAAAAGGTCCCTTTTCACGCTGATCTGGTGGCTGTAAGAGAATGGAGACAGGGACCTTGCTACATACACCTCCTAGTATAGCACAGTGTATAAATTGAATTATTATTATTAATAATAATAATAATAATATCGTAACGTGTCTTCAACCCCTTGTTCCCCTTGAACACTGCACCACTGTTTGTGCTTATTTTGTCCGTCAATGAAGAACGGAATCTTTAGTTGTCTCCAGCTAAGTTCTACCCATTGAAATTAGCTGAAATGAGTCCTGTCTATTAATTTCAGTGGGTTGGCTCTGAGTAAGACTGTGGGCTACAACCCAATGTTCCTAAGCACACAACCTTAACTGAACGATGACCAGTTCTTTCACCCTTGTCATAACCAGTGTGGTGTAGTGGTTAGAGTATCAGACTAGTACTTGGGAGACCAGGATGTGATTAATAATAATAATAATAATAATAATAATAATAATATTTATACCCTGCCCATCTGGCTGGGTTTCTCTCTCTTGGCCATGAAGCTGTCACTGGGTGGCCTTTGGCCAGTCACTGCCTCTCAGCCTAACCTACCTCCCAGGGTTGTTGTGAGAATAAATGAAGACGGGGGGAGAACCATGTGTGGCCCCTGGAGCTCCCTGGAGAAAAAGGTGAGATATAGATGCAATAACTAACTAACCAACCAACCAACCAACCAACCATGACTTTCTGACTTTACGATAGCATGCCATGAGATTCTATGGTGACTCAATAAATACTGTTTAAAAATGAGTAACATTTCGGATTTCACGACTTCTTCCTCTTCCTCCTGTCCCTCCCACGCGGCAACAGAGAAACCAGATCCCCAGAAAAGCTTAAAGCCCAGCCCTGCTGGTGCTTACTCAGAAGTCAACATCCACTGATTTCTATGGGGGTTACTCTTGAGGAGGTGTGTACAGGATTGCATCTGTCTCTCACACTGAACTCTTTCACCTTCTCCTTGGACAAATCTGGTACCCAGGAGAAGATGCATAACATTCATGATCTTGCACCAGGTTGCATCAGGCAACAGCAGCCATCTATTTAGGTCATCAGATCATTCATGAACAGTGAAACAATTGCCTTTCTTGATAATGTTATAGGTTTCTAGGTGTTAGCATTTCATTAAGGCTTGAGCGTTAAGACCATGTATCAGACCCCCAAATATAATTAAGACCCGTGTGTATTAAGCTGTGTGTTAGCCACTTTTAATCCTCTGGAATTAGCATGTGTGAAAGGCTGATCAAGCTAGGCAAACTTCTTAAACTGTGTATTAGACAACTCGCTAATCCCTTGGAATCAGCATGTGTTAGAAACTAATTAAGTCGGGTAATTTCCTTTTGAGGGGCGAGCCTGGAGATGAGCCATTTAGGCAACACAAAGGCTCAAAGTGAATCTCGCTTGCAAATGAGTGGGTTTTCTTCCTCTCTCACCTGAGAATTTAGTTTAAAAGACAATGCCCGTGTTTGGGGTGAGTGTTTAGGGATGGCAGTGGGGAGTTATGCGAAGGAATAAACACACAAGGGGCTGGAGGGAGAGTAATAGTTTTTCTCTCTTTCTCATTTCCCTCAAGATCTCTTCTGGTCTTTTCCACACTGAGGAGACAGTCCCTACTCTCCATGCCAGTGAGTTGCTGTTGCAGGCTTTGATCCAGCCAAAAGGCCATGTCATGCTCAATGTGGGTGGGTGGGAGAATGGGGAGGCTCTGGGTGGGTTGCAGCATGGAGGCCCACAGGTGGTCCCAGTACACCATCTGGGAAACTCAGAATGGGATCTTTGGAATTCCTTCCATTTCCAAAAGATGCATTGACACAGCATTTAGCTTGAGCAATCATGGAAAGTTGTGAGAGTCAGACTGGTTCTTCCTTGGAGAACATCTCAGAGGCATCCGTAATTATACCCTCTCAGCCAATAGGGCTTGTTCTGTCATGCATTTTGTAGTCAAGCACTCCCTCTGGTTTTTGGAAGCCAGTACTGTATTTTTAAAACCCACACAGGCCATGTTTTGACCTGGTTGATATTCCTGCATTGCAGAGAGCTGGACTAAAGGACCCTTGTTAGCCCTTCCAACTCTACAGTTCTATGATTCTATGAGATAAGTTTGGTTTCTTTGCAATCACAACGTAATATCTTCCAGGTGCTTGAATTCTAGGTGTGGAACACCTTACCAATGTGGGAAAAGTATAGGGAAGTAGAAAGTGGCCTTATCGTGAGTCAGAAGGTTGGTGGCTCAGTATTGTCTACCTTGACTAGCCGTGGCTTTCTAGGGCAGCCTTTCTCAACCTGTGGGTCCTCAGATGTCATTGAGCTACAACTCCCATCACTCCTAGCTAGCAAGGCCAGAGCTCAGGGATGATGGGAGTTATAGTCCAACAACATCTGGGGACCCACAGGTTGAGAACCACTGCTCTAGGGTTTCAGACAGGGGACATTCCCAGCCCTGCCTGGAGATGCAAAGTACTGGGACTTTCTGCCACTGAGCTACAGCTCTTCCCAGGAACAAAGGAAGCTACCTTATCCTGAGTCAGACCCCCCCTCCCTTTTTTTAAAAAAAAGCAAGATTCCAGATCTCACGATTCTGAAAAAGAAGAAGTACTGTATGATTTAAATAGGAATCTGACTTTATCGAAGTCAGACCATTTCTCAGTCTGGCTTAGCATTGTCTACACTCACTAGCTGTGACTCTCCAGAATTTTGGGCAGGGTTTCAATCATGCAATTATTTTCCGAAAGTTAATTTCTTTTTTTTTAATATTTATTAAATTTTCCCTTTTAACAATCCAATAAAACCACATTAAAACATTCCAAATTATAACACAATAAAAAAGCCAAATATTCCATGCCAAATTATGTATCTTTTGGGTGACTTCCCATGCTCTGAAGTTCTGAATGTTAATTTCACTAATAGTAAAGGTAAAGGAACCCCTGACCATTAGGCCCAGTCGTGGCCGACTCTGGGGTTGCGGCGCTCATCTCGCTTTACTGGCCGAGGGAGCGGGCGTACAGCTTCCGGGTCATGTGGCGAACCAGAGCAGCGCACAGAAACACCGTTTACGTTTCCGCCGGAGCGGTACCTATTTATCTACTTGCACTTTGACGTGCTTTTGAACTGCTAGGTTGGCAGAAACAGGGACCGAGCAACGGGAGCTCACCCCATCGTGGGGATTTGAACCGCCGACCTTCTGATCAGCAAGTCCTAGGCTCTGTGGTTTAACCCACAGCACCACCCGCATCCCAATTTCACTAATATATTCATTTTAATGAAAACTTCCCACTAATACGTGCATCTTTGTAAGCATTTTTTGTTTAAATTTGAGAACTGCTACGTTCTACCTCCACTGTCGGAATGCTTCTGAGTACCAATGGCTAGGAATCACAGGTAGAGAGAGTTGCTGTCTTGCCTGTTTGCAGTCTTCCCATCTGGTTGGCCACTGTAAGAAGAGGTTGCTGGACCAGATGGGCCACTGGTCTGATCCAGCAGCTTCTTCCTTTGTTCTCATATATACACACCAGTGCTTCAAAAGTTCATTTTAGAAAGCAATTAGTTCCAGTTCCTTCTGCTCTTAATGTGTGTGTTGTCATGTGTGGGCAAGGACACAGAAGTAGATGGCTGACAAATCTCCAAGAAAGGTCTCTGCCACAGAAGCTTAATTAAAATGCACGTGGCTTCCTCATGGCCAGGTCCGTCTAGTTTTACTAGGTGCACACAGTGCCAGAGAGAAATGGAATCTGGTCCAAAGGATGAGCCACAACAGGTGGAATGCAGGTGTGTGCACCTTGAAGTCATGTTGAACAAATGAGGACAAGAAAGGGTGGGGAGAAGTCAAGGATAATAACAAAAAGGAGAAGAGGGCAACCCATAATCAAGTAATCTAGGGTGAGGCGCGCCCTGGAAAATCTCGTTCCACAGTTCCAGGTGGTTACAAGGAAGCTCATTCCAGGGCTGGGAGCACCTCATTCCCTGCCCAGTCCATGGCTTCCCTAAGGGAACGCGGATTTGGAGAGGTCTGCCGAGAAAGAGTGAGAAGGCCGAAAGGAAGTGGAGGCCAGAAGACAACTTGAGTTATGTCACAGGAGAAGCTTGGTGCTGTTTCGCAAGGTGTCTAGCATTGTTGCGTAGAAAGAACCAGACACACAGAATCGTGGGGAGATTGCCCAAGTCCCGGCATCAACACTAAAGTAGCCTTCCAGGATCAGATCTGGCCCAACATCCTAGAATCATAGATCACATTCACACTGTACATTTAAAGTGCTGTGATCCCACTTTAAAAGGCTCCCCTCCCCCAGTTCGTAAGTTTATTGTTTTAGCCAAAGGTCAAGATAAACACTATTAAGCAATGGTATTAATAAAATAATACAAAACTTGCATCCACAATAAAAACCTGCAAAGACTTTGAGTATTAAAATACGGCTTCCCTTTGCACATCTCTGACAGCTGCAATTCTAATACTATTTTGCATTTTGAAAATCCAATTGCCAACATTCATGCTGTAAGAAAGAGAAGTTTGCAGAGATGCCAACAAACTCAAATCCAGATTCATTTCCGATTAAACCTCTGAAGCGCCACAACCATTGACAGCAGCGTTATCTAACTCCCTTTTCCAGATTTTTTCCCAGCCAGTACAGTGGTAGCTCTGGTTACAAACTTAATTCATTCCAGAGGTCCGTTCTTAACCTGAAACCATTCTTAACGTGAGGTACCACTTTAGCTAATGGGGCCTCCCGCTGCTGCCGCGCTGCCACTGCGTAATTTCTGTTCTCATCCTGAAGCAAAGTTCTTAACCTGAGGTACTATTTCCAGGTTAGCGGAGTCTGTAACCCAAGGTGTTTGTAAACTGAGGTACCACTGTACATAGAAGGTAACTCTCTGTGTTACAAAGTTATCATTGTCACTCAAAAGAAACCAATCTACAGTGGTACCTTGGTTTATGAACTTAATCTGTTCTGGAAGTCTGTTCTTAAACCAAAGCATTCTTAAACCTAGGCGTGCTTTCCTAATAGCAGCAGGGGACTCCATTTACAAATAGAACAAACTTAACATGTTCTGCTTCCAAGGCAAAGTTCACAAACCAAAACACCTACTTCCGGGTTTGCAGCTTTCTTAATCCAAGTTGTTCATAAACTAAGCTGTTCTTAAACCAAGGTACCACTGTATTTCTGCCTGGGTGTGCTTGCTTGCTTTGTGTGGACAAAGGCCTCAGAAAGTGATCTCTTGGGTCTCTATATAAGGGGCAGGTTAACAGAAGATCATGTCTTCCACCTGAGGTTGACCACAAACACAAAGTATTTCTGTGATTCCTGCAACAGACTCTGGGAAGTGTAGTTTGTTGAGAGTTGTTATGAGACCCTTATTCCCCCCCAAAAAACTACAATTCCCAGAGCTCCCTGTGAAGACGAATTGATTGCTAAACTACCCAGGAAATTGCAGCGCTGTGAGCGGACAGGTTTTTGTAGCAATTTAAGAACATAAGAGCCTGCTGGGTCCACCTAGTCCAGCCTCCAACCAGATGCCCCAATGCCCCAATGGGAAGCCCAACAACTCTCAGTAGCTTCAATGAACTACGGTACCCATAATTCTTTGAGGGAAGCCATGACTCTTTAACATGGTATTATAGGGCTTCAGGTGGATGGCGTGAATGTGGCCATGGACTCAATGAGTTGCAAGGGGGCTTTTAGGCTATCTAAACCATGGGTAGGCAAACTAAGGCTCGGGGGCCGGATCCGGCCCAATCGCCTTCTAAATCCGGCCCGTGGACGGTCCGGGAATCAGCGTGTTTTTACATGAGCAGAATGTGTTCTTTTATTTAAAATGCATCTCTTGGTTATTTGTGGGGCATAGGAATTCGTTCATTATTTTTTTCCAAAATATAGTCCAGTCCCCCACAAGGTCTGAGGGACAATGGACCAGCCCCCTGCTGAAAAGGTTTGCTGACCCCTGGAGAGAAGAGATGATTGGGGTCGGGGTAGAACATAAGAACACAGTCGGCTGACTCCTAATGACTTGGTCCACAGGACCACCCAACTCCGCTCTGTCTACCCCAGAGGTGGCCAATGTGGTGCCATCCAGATGTTGTTCTTAGACTCCAACTTCCATCAACACCAGCCAGCATGTTGGAAGTTGTAGGTTAACAACATCTGGAGGCTGCCACATGGACTGCCACTGAGGTCCCTCCCCATTTTTTCTACATGGTGGTGGTGTTGTTTAGTTGTTTAGTCGTGTCCGACTCTTTGTGACCCCATGAACCAGAGCACGCCAGGCACTCCTGTCTTCCACTGCCTCCCTCATGCTGGTAGCTTCGAGAACACTGTCTAACCATCTTGACCTCTGTTGTCCCCTTCTCCTTGCGCCCTACATCTTTCCCAACATCAGGGTCTTTTCCAGGGAGTCTTCTCTTCTCATGAGGTGGCCAAAGTATTGGAGCCTTAGCTTCAGGATCTGTCCTTCCAGTGAGCACTTAGGGCTGATTTCCTTCAGAATGGAGAGGTTTGATCTTCTTGCAGTCCATGGGACTCTCAAGAGTCTCCTCCAGCACCAGAATTCAAAAGCATCCATTCTTCGGCGGACAAGCATCCATTCGTCGGCAATCAGTCTTCTTTATGGTACAGCTCTCGCTTACATACATCACTACTGGGAAAACAATGGTGTATTAACTTTATGAAACAAACAAGCAAGCCATGATAGTTAAATGGAACCTCCATGGCTAGGGATGGTCTACCTCTGCAAACCTTTGAGTGGCGGGTGTTCCTCTGATGTTCTCATGACAAGAATCTCAACTTATTTTTATACTGTTTATTCCTTCCAGCCTCTTTGAATAATTCAAAATATGTGTGTGTTTTCAAAGAAGACCTAGGACTGTTGGGTGGTGGTTTTTGTTTTAGTGGTGGTGGGGGAACTACTGGGTGGGGCGAGGCAGATTTTTCAAAGGTGCAACTCAGAGACTTAAGTTTTCTAAACATGCCACACTTGGGAGTTTTCTGTCCTTGGAATGGCCCAAACTGATAATTTGAATGAGCTGATGGGGTTGCAATGCATTCCGAAGCAAAAGGGTATGTTTGACTCACTGCAATGGCACCCCAAACCCCAAACTATATAAAAAGGACCAGTCTCTTATCTTCCCCTCCAGAAACAGCTTTGCAGTGACAAAGGACTCCCAGTTTGACTTGAGGGTTTGGGTAAGTATGATGCTATATACCTTTTGCCATTTATTCTAAGGTCAACTTTGGACAACCAAATGGGGAGGAGAAGGGAGCAACCCAACACTGTGTCATTGCAGCCTGGTGCCCTCCATATATTCTTGGACTTTGACTTCCACCAGCCCCTGCCAGCGGTCCAACACTCAGAGATTCTGGGAGTTGTAGACCAGTGACATTCGGAAGGCCCCGGGTTGTGGAAAGGTGGACTAGACTAGCGCTCTTCAACTTTGGGTCCCCCAAATGATGATGGACTACAGCTCCCACCATCCCTGACCATTGACTAGAATAGCTGGGGATGATGGGAGTTGTAGTCCAGTGAGGAGCACACCAGGTTCTGGATAGGTGGGCTAGAGCAGAGGTCGGCAACCTAAGGCCCGTGGGCCGGTTCTGGCCTGAATGGGTTCTGGATCCGGCCCGCGAACGGTCCAGAAATCACCACATGGTTCTGATTCATATCGTTCGGGCTGCACCATTTATTCTCCGGAAATCGCTTCTTCTCATATCCGTGACACTGGAAATTGGTTCTGCACAAGTGTGAGAGAAAAAGAGGGGGGAAAGTTATTAAAAAATTTTTTCTTAATAAATTAAGAAGTAATATCTTCTGTTCTGGGTCTCCTCTGTCGCGCGGCCTTCCTCTGGGTCCTGGCCCGATCTCTTGGAGCTCTATCTGCCGTGGAGTGGGCCGGGGCTTGGCCACGTGTCCTTGCCCTCCCAGTGCTCTCCTACCTCTCTTCCTCAGCGGCGGTGGTGGCAAGGTCGGGGCTCCCCTCTTTTTTCTCTTTCCTCTTCCTCTCTTCCTTCTCCTTCTCCTTTCCTCCTTCTCCCTGCGTCAGCTCCGGGGTTTTTACTGGCCCTGGAGTGCCGCTGGGCAGTCAGCCAGGTGGCTGGGCGCTCTTGCTCCCGGCTCAATTTGGGTCATGGGCGTGTGTCAGCGGTTCCCCCAGTTGACGCGCTGGGCGTCCCTGGTTCCCCCTCAGCAGCAGCAGTCTCAGCAGCCCGGAGCCAGTCTGGTAGCGCAGGTGGTTCTGGCTGGCTTCAGGAGCTGCCCGCTGCCGTGGCACCCGCCATTTTGCCTCACCGGAAGTCCCCATATAATGTGTCTTGTGCCATTGACCCAATCACACAACATTCATTCCCTGCTAATAAATCTACAACACTTAAAATATAAATCCGGGGACATTAAATGAAATCTGGGGACATTCTGGGGACGGATTTTGTACAGGGGCAGATTTGTAAATCCGGGAACTTTCCCCGGGAAATGGGGACACCTGGTAACCATAATCCAGATAGCTCTGTTTCTCAGCAACTTAAGTTTCTGAACCACCTTCCAAAGCAACCCTGTGTAAAAGGCATTGCAGCAGTGCACTTTGGAGATAACTAGGGCTATAACCCTGGGGAAGGTCTGTAGCTTGGCGGTCAGACATCTGCCTTGCACACAAAATGTCACAAGTTCAATCCCTGGTGTCTCCAGGTGTGGCTGAGAAGTGTTCTTTGTCTGAAAGGCTGGGGAGGCACTGCCAGTCAGAGTAGCCAGCACTAAGCTGCAGGGACCAAGAGTCTGACTCAGTGTAAATCAGCTTCTTACGGGGAACTGAGATCAGCTTGGGCTGATCCAGATTGAGCGCCTCTAGATATGTCATTGCTCTGCCAAACCGGTTGGTTGCACGGCACTGTGACATCACCCTGTTCGCTCTAGGATCCCTGACTGGTTGGTATCACTTAAGTGACTAATTTAGGAAAGAGGAAGATGTAGTGTTTCAACAACTTGGCCGATGAGGTGGTTCAGGGGTGGGCAGGTGGATATTCAGATATCTTAAGGTATTGGTCTGAAGGCCGATGGGGTTATCCTCTTGCTGAAGTTAAACTGTGCTGGGTCTGGTCAGTGCCTGGATGGGAGACCACCTGGGAAGCACTTGCATGGAAGAAGGGCAGGATAGAAATATAAGGAAACAAAAATAAAAGAAATGTGTGTGTGTGTGTTATTTTGTTAGGAGATACAGTCTCTGTTAGTAGCACATGTTCACACACACACACACACACACACACACACACTCATGAGATGCTTGTCATTTTGACTCTGGGCAAAAAGATTTTTGCTTTCTAGGATTTGTGGGCAGCACCAACGACATGTTGTTGTATTGTGACATTTAGTATTATTAACCATTCATTATTAACGATTGATTACTAATTGTTAATTCTTTCATATCCCACTCAGAGTGTGTGCATAAAAACTAATTGACCTATTATTCATGTCTGTTAATTTCAGTCAATCAGCTCCAACTGGGACTAGCATTGTATTAGATCTATCATTATTATTTTTACTTTATTTAGTTGCTTTTTCATGGGGCATGACTCCAAGTGACTTATAAAATCATATAAAAAATTGAAACCGAGTATAAAAGAAACCCAACACTATAGTGTGTGTGTGTGTGTGTGTGTGTGTGTGTGTACTAGAACACAACTGATCTACGGGTATAGGGTGATATACAAATTTAGTAAGTAAAAAATAAAAATAAATAAAAATTAAACAATAAGCAAGAAATAGGCTCAAATACTTTTTTTAGAACAATCCTGATGTCATTTTATTATTGCATTTTCACTTGGTTGCAAATCACTTAGAGATGTTTTGTGGGTATGTTGCCGATGGTGGGAGTGACGTCCACATTTAATAAACTAAACTAACTAAACCACCATGTTGATATTTCAAGTTTTTATCCCCTCAAAAAACAGATTTGGAAAATATTTGGTGCAGCTATCCATGATTTGCACTGCCCTGCTTGCTCATTGGGGCAAGATTTATTTATTTTTTACTACCAGTATTTACAAAATGTTGTTGCTGCCTCTTCCAGGCTGAAATAAGAGTTGGAAGATGTCGGCAGAGCAAAGTCATCAGCAGCGGAAGCAGAGCCCTGCCCTGCCCCGTGCCCTGAGCAAGATGGTTCCAGAACCCACCCTGGAACCAGAACTGCTCCACAAACCTGAAGAAGACCAGGAACGTGACCCCCCAGAAACCAGAGAACCAGAAGATCTGCTCCAGGGAGAGAAGGAGCCCCAAGAAAGGAAGGAGCCATCTGACAAGCCTCCAACATCTGACGTGGTCAAGGAAGATAATCCAGAGTCCAAGCAGGGACCTCCATCAGGAAAGGAGAAGGAGGCTCCACCCCAGACTCAGCAGGAGCACAAGGATACTCCAGCTTTGCCCCGTGCTCTGAGCCAAGAGTCCCTGAAGCCAACACATCCTCCTCTCCCTTCTCCTAAAGAAGCTGAAGGCCACCTCTACACCCAGCCTCCTCCTCCTGTGGAACAGCACCAGCACCAGCACCAGCACCAGCAGAAGAAGCAGCCATCCCAGTGGCCCCCAAAGTAGTTCTCCTAGAAGGGAAGGTCAACAGAGATCCAATGTACACATTATGATTTCTGATATGGTTGATTGCCTCTCCTTAGGTGTTCCTTCAACTGTTTTTCTGTTATTGCCATCTTCTTAAGGCAATGCTGTGGGGTGGGATTTCTGGAAGCTGGTGATGTGGAAAGAGATTCCATGGACAGACCATTCATGGAGCTGTCCAGTGCAGGAGACTCATAGGAAAACCCATACAAGCCAGTGGGTTGTGTGAATCTGATACTAAATGCAAGATTCCACCTTTGGCATACCAAAGTGGAGAACGTTCTCCCCCTCTATTTGATGACTTCTTCTTCTCCCCCCCCCCACCTTTTCCCCCCAAGGTGCCCAAGGTGGTATACATGGTTTTTCCCTTCCTCATTTAAACCCCCACAACAACCTGTGAGGTAGGTTAGAGTGAGAGGCAGGGCCTGGTCCAAGGTTACTCAGGTGGCTTCATGTAGCCAAGTGGGGATTTGAACCCTGATCTCCCAGGTCCTTGTCTCAACACTCTAACCACTGCACCACACTGGCTCTCCTACACTACAAAAGCTCTCATAATGGGTTCTTTCACAGGATCTTCTCCAAAACACTCCTTGAGTAGGGAAACTTTACACCAAAACTAGTCTGATATTGCTTTGCTACCTGGCTACCCAACAACCAAAGCAAGTCTATTTTGAAGAGACCTATGAACAAGGTGTGATTTGACCTCACTGATGTTCAGTTCAGAGTGTGATGCGTTATCTCCCTCTAGTGTCCATGGTGGATAAATTTATATTAGCAGAATCTACTTGTTGAAACTTATCCCGTTCAAGCAAATGTATTGTGGCACCTGAAAGACTGACAGATCAGTGGTGGCCTGGAAATAACTTATTGCGTTCATTTTGAGCTCGGTCAAGACCAGTTTTTCCCCCCTCCCACTCTTAATTGTGGCCTAAATAAGTTTCATTTTTAGGACTCAGTCAAGATCAGGAATGTCTTCTATGGGGTGTTACACTACAAATGTAGCAGTAGCAGTGGTGATAACATTAAAAAATAATAATAGTGAAAACATCTGTTATCACCAATTACAGCTGTTGCAATTGGCTGCTATGCTTCTCTGTTATGTACTTGAACTTTGCATATAAATTGAATAGACTTTAGCCCTTGTCAGGCATTAAATAAATGTGTGAGGGAGGTACAAGCATGCTAGCTTTGCCTCAGTCCTGTTGCAATAGCTCTCCATGATTTGGAGGGTATATCAGAGACTGATCTGTTAGGACAAATGGGGCACTGCCCCACCAATCTCAGTCTGCCCTCATCCAGACCCCACTTGCCTGCCTCCTGCCTTGCATCCAGTCCAGGAGGTGGCACTGCTGCTCACGTTCCTCCTCCTCAGTTTCAGTGCTGCCCTTGGCAGAACTCAGCACTGAGGGAAGGAGCAGGATGGGGAGAAAACCACAGTTAGTTGGCCCTGCCTGCCATTGGCTCTGGTGCTATCAACTGCCACACTCCTTTCTCAACACACAATGACTCTTAATTGAAAGTAAGGAAGAGATCTTCAGGTTAATAGGAGTATGGGATCAGCAGCAAGTGCAAGATGCAGAAGTCAAGATTCCAGGGAACATGAGCAGGGCAAGAGGTCCATCACCGCAAAGAAGCTACGAAGACGTCCCAACAAGTTGACACAGCCCTCCAGCCAAGTTTTTGAGGGTGAGCTCACTCTCTCGCCTTATGGTCTTGCTACACACACACACACACACACACACACACACACACTCCATCTGGATGGATGCATCTGATCTCACCTACAAAGGTTGCACCAGGCTGTGTCCTGCCCCTATTCCCCCAGCTCTGTAGCCACCTTCTCCTCCCTGTCATGAGACTCTGCACAGTGCAGGAGGGGAGACAGAGCATCAGAACATAAGATGAAACTGCTGGATCAAACCAATGGCCCGTTTAGTCTGGCATCCTTTTCTCATGGTGGCTAACTGGATTCCTTTGGAAAACTTGCACAGGGGCCTCCAGAGGGTTCTTCTCTATGTCTCCCATCTTCCATGGGAATGATGGATGGTGCCAATGATAAGAGAGTGCTTTAAATTGTTAAACTGGAGCAAGCAGATTCTTAGAATTTCATAAAACACCCTCTACCATATTCTTCCAGCTCCCCACCCCCCATAATACAGAGGCCACACACCAGTTCCTCTCCATTAATCCATCGATCCAGAGTGAGGCCTAGCAAATGCTGGTTCATGATCCTAAATATGGCCTTCAATGGGGACAGGAAATTCTGTGGCTCTGCAGTTGTTGGACTCAAACAGCCCCAGACAGATTGGCCAACTCTTGGAGATTTGTTTTTTTAATTACATGTATATCCCAAAGGAGCCCAGAGCAGCAGCTGTACTTTGCTCCTCTGATGAGCAGGTGGAGCTGAAGATGAGAACTGGAGTCTAGCAACATCTGAAGGACCACAGGTCTAGAAGAATCCCTGCTTCACAGATAAGAATGCCCTGAGATGAAGCAGTAGATATATAACCCAGATTTGCAATTACTCCCCGAAGGTACTGGTCCCACAAATCATTTAGTGGCTCATCCACTCACACCTTCCATTGGTGGCCTGTGTGATTGGTGGTTGCTTGGAGGTGATCTTTGATCTGCACAGGTGACCAAATTAGCATCCATTCACATGCTTAGTAGAACCCCCATTTTCAATCGCCCTCATTGGCTAAATCCAAAGACCGCCATTGTGACATGGGAGATACTTCCATGGGTTATGTTCTCTGTCTCCCACAACACACTGGGAATAAGTGCACAGAGGAACCTGTACTTGAAGGAGAACTTCCTCCTGGCTCTACCTGCTGGTCAGAGGAAGGAACTACAATCCATTCCATCCAGCAGCCCACAAGTCTTTTTGGTCCTGGGAATCAGGTGCAGTGGGAGAGCCAATTGGATGCAACTGAAGGATTTAAAGACTCACTTATGAAGTAGGCTGTTGTGAGCATAGAAGGGGAGCACTGATGGGGCAGGGAATATGCAGGTGAAAGGTTTTGACTCCTACAGACCCCAAATCCCCATAATCAAAGAAGCAATACACTCCTAGCAGTGGCGGAGCTTCATGCTGGGGCACCTGGAAGTGGAGACCAGGCGGGGGCGGGGCTGGCCCAGCGCAGGTGGGGGGACAGCCACGATGGCACCCCACTGGGATCACGCTTCCTCGGGCAGTGCGCTTCCCCTGACCCCTCCAGTGACTTCTGGTTCAGATGACGCCTAATTGAACCGTCCACCTCCCCCCAGATGAAAAGTCAACCCACAAGCTGGAACCCATTTAGCTCCACTGAGATCCATAGAGAACTTCAACACCATTCGTGCCTCCATAAAATTCAGTATCACAACTTTGACCCACCCCTGATGTTCTGTCTGCAGATGTATCTCGACTCTGCTAAGTTATCTCGGGATGAACACATGATGACAACATCAGTGCCTTCGTCTTTTTTTCCCTATCCAGTGTTATTTATTGTTTCCAAGAAGCGTAATCATAAACTCTGTAATTTAATCTACCCTTCCTTCTGAAAGAATGATCAATAAATCACAGAGTATCACTTCGTTTCTGTCTCTCTTTGGATGCACGTCATTGCTTTGTAAGCCACGGTCATGCCAAAAGCTTGGGACTCAAGGTGCAGTTTTGCTCCTGTTCCCCTCCCACAAACTGAGACTATACCCAGGGGCAGCTTCATTTGAGCATCAGAAGATAAGAGTCTGCTTGGTCACCTGATGCCATGCTAATCCGGCATCCTAGTCTTACTGTGCCCACCCATTCTGTGTCCAGGGCAGCTGTCTATCAGTTTCATCTGGTACGCAGGATGAGACCCTCCCAGCCCACAGACTGTCTCGCCAGAATGGTGCATGCTCTGGTTATCTCCCGCTTGGACTACTGCAATGCGCTCTACGTGGGGCTACCTTCGAAAGTGACCCGGAAACTACAACTAATCCAGAATGTGGCAGCTAGACTGGGGACTGGGAGCAGCTGCCGAGACCGCATAACACCGGTTCTGAGAGATCTGCATTGGCTCCCAGTACGTTTCCAAGCACAATTCAAAGTGTTGGTGCTGATGTTTAAATCCCTAAATGGCCTCGGTCCTGTATACCTGAAGGAGCGTCTCCACTCCCATCGTTCTACCCAGACACTGAGGTCCAGCTTTGAGGGTCTTCTGGTGGTTCCCTCACTGCGAGAAGCCAAGTTACAGGGAACCAGGCAGAGGGCCTTCTCGGTCGTGGCACCTGCCCTGTGGAATGCCCTCCCATCAGATATCAAGGAAATTAACAACTATCTGACTTTTAGAAAACATCTGAAGGCAGCCCTGTACAGGGAAGTTTTTAATGTCTGATGTTTTATTGTATTTTTAATCTTTCATTGGAAGCCGCCCAGTGTGACTGGGGAAACCCAATTATTATTATAATTATTATAATAAATTATTATTATATATGCCTGTGGGAAACCTACAAGCAAGACCTGATCATAAGTGCACTCTGCCCTCCTGTGGTTTCCAGCAACTAGTATTCAGAAGCATTACTGCCTCTTGGGCTTGCCAATCAGAAGGTCGGCGGTTCGAATCCCCGTGACAGGGTGAGCTCCTGTTGCTCTGTCCCAGCTCCTGCCAACCTAGCAGTTCAAAAGCATGCCAGTGCAAGTAAATAAATAGGTACCACTGCGGTGGAAAGGTAAACGATGTTTCCGTGCACTCTGGCTTCCGTCATGGTGTCCTGTTGCATGAGAAGTGGTTCAGTCCTGCTGGCCACATGACCTGGAAAGTTGTCTCGTGGACAAACGCCAGCTCCCTTGGCCTGAAAGCGAGATGAGCACCTCAACCCCATAGTCACCTTTGACTGGACTTAACCATCCAGGGGTCCTTTACATTTTACCTTCCATGGAGGCAGATCATAGTCATCATGGCCAGTAGCTATTGATAGCTTTCGCCATGAATTTGTCTAATTTTCTTTTTAATTCCAAGTTTGTGGCCACAACTACCCGCTGTGGCAGCGAGTTCCATAGTTTAACTCTGTGCTGTGTGAATAAGTCCTTTCTTCTATATGTCTCGAATCTTCCAACATTCAACTTCATTGGATGCCCAAAAGTTTTAGTCTCGTGGGAGAGGGAGATAACCTTTTCTTTATGCACTTTCTCCAGGCCAGGGATCACTTTTATAAACTTCCACCATATAAGCTCCTACTTTTTGTCTAAACCAAAAAGTCCCATTGGACCACAGAGCTGGGATCCTTATTTGTTTTTATCTTTTTTAAAAAAAAAACCACTACATTTAAAAATTTGGTTTTTAAACAAATACAAGAACAAGAACTTTTTAAATACTGAAGTTCTTTGGCTCCACCTTCCGTCCAGACCTGGTAGCTGATGTCAGACTGGGATATCTGGATTCCCAAGGTTATGTGGTTGCATCATAATTTTCAATTACTCCAAAGTTGCTGATCCCTTTTTCTCAATTAAAAGGGCGGTGGCAGCTGATGTTCTCAGATCTTGAAGGACATCTCATCACCTTCTGCCACTCCCCTCTCAGGGGCGTTTTCACAGTTCTGCTTCTCATGGTTTGCACAGAAGATCAGCTGTGCTTTGATCTGCATTACACTGGCTGATCTCCTTTTCTCTTGTTGTTGTTGTTGAGTCGTTTAGTCGTTTCCGACTCTTCGTGACCCCATGGACCAGAGCACGCCAGGCCCTCCTGTCTCTCACTGCCTCCCGTAATTTGGTCAAACTCATGCTGGTAGCATCGAGAACACTGTCCCACCATCTCGTCCTCTGTCGTCCCCTTCTCCTTGTGCCCTCCATCTTTCCCAACATCAGGGTCTTTTCCAGGGAGTCTTCTCTTCTCATGAGGTGGCCAAAGTCTTGGAGCCTCAGCTTCAGGATCTGTCCTTCCAGTGAGCACTCAGGGCTGATTTCCTTCAGAATGGAGAGGTTGGATCTTCTTGCAGTCCATGGGACTCTCAAGAGTCTCCTCCAGCACCAGAATTCAAAAGCATCCATTCTTCGGCAATCAGCCTTCTTTATGGTCCAGCTCTCACTTCCATACATCACTACTGGGAAAACCAGAGCTTTAACTATACGGACCTTTGTTGGCAAGGTGATGTCTCTGCTTTTTAAGATGCTGTCTAGGTTTGTCATTGCTTTTCTCCCAAGAAGCAGGCGTCTTTTAATTTCGTGACTGCTGGCCAAATCCCAACATGCCAGTTTCCACACAGCCACAAAAAAGATGTGACAAAACTACAAAATGCACAAGGATTGTTCCCTCTATGGGGAAGGGTCAAAGTTCAGTAGTAAAGCCTTTGCTTTCTGTGAAGAATGTCCCCGGCTCAATCCTGGCATCCCTAAATAGAGCTGGGAGAAACCTCTGGCTGAAATCCTTGAGAGGCTGTGCCACTGAGTGTAGCGAATACCTGGAGATGCTGGGGATTGAACCTTTGACCCTCTGCATGCTGTGCAGATGTCATACCACTGAACTCCAACCTCAAGACTTGCAGGACTCCATCCTCCTCCCTGCCTCCACTGCTGTGGTCCCTAATGCTCAGTAGGGTTACTGCAGATGGTATCTTGAGCTGGAAACAAATCTTCTGCCAGTTACCCAGCTGGTATAAACATGCTTCTTAGTATTTGTACTGGTAATGTATTTGTTAGAAAATGTACTTTACAAAGAATAAAGTGTACTGGGTAAAAGAGAACCTATGTAATGTAACAGCTGCAAATCTTGTGACTCTAATTAAGGACACAGAAAGGCTGAATCATTGCATTGTCAGTTTGCTTGCTCTCTTAAAAGTGAGCATGTGTGTGTCATAGGTAGTGGTAAGAGGGGTGGGAGTTAGAGGTTGGCTGGTAGTTCTTTTGAAGAAGAAGAAGAGTTTGGACTTGATACCCCGCGTTTCACTCCCCTTAAGGAGTCTCAAAGCGGCTAACAATCTCCTTTCCCTTCCTTCCCCACAACAAACACTTTGTGAGGTGAGTGGGGCTGAGAGACTTCAGAGAAGTGTGACCAGCCCAAGGTCACCCAGCAAATGCATGTGGAGGAGCGGGGACGCGAATCCGGTTCACCAGATTACGAGACTACTGCTCTTAACCACTACACCACAGTGGCTCTCTTTTGCCATTGTTTTGCTGAGTGTGGAGACTCCAGTAACATAGGAATTGGTGAAGACAGACAAGCTATAATTTATGGACTGCTTCTTGGAAGTTTTGGAAGCAAGAAGCAGGAAAACCCTCTCTTGGGCTCAAGGGAGAGAAACGCGTTGCATCGGACTGGATATGCACAAATAATACTGTTTGTAATAGTTGCCGTCCTGCAAGTAAAGAGCCATCATTCAAGTCTTGTGTGTGCAGCCTACTTCATCGCTAGGGCTTCGGGGGCGAAACTGCTGCATCACTTTGCATGACTCAGGAAAATAGCCAACACTGCTGACCAAACATGAAGCAGACTTCTGGTTGGAAGTGGAGAGTGGCTGTGTGGTAGAGCGTTTGCTTTATATGCAGAAGGTCTCAGGTGCTATCCTTCCCATCTCCAGGTAGGGTTGGGAGAGGCTTTCTGTCTGAAATCCTGGAGAGCCACTCCCAACCAGTGTAGGCAGCACTCAGCTATATGAACCATTGGTCTGACTTGGTGTAAGGTGGCTATGTTCAGAAAGGGTGGCATATCAAGGCTAGAGCAATTTATTTAGCAATGGGACAGTGTAAGCAAACATTTGCAGGGATGAGCTGTCACTCAGTGGCACAGCATCTTATTTACATGCAGAAGATCCCAAAATCCTGGACTAGTAGGGCTGGTTAGGACTGCTTCTGAAACCTTGGAAAGCACCTGCAAGTCAGTGTCATGGAATCATTTGTTGTTGTTTAGTTGTTTAGTCGTGTCCGACTCTTCGTGACCCCATGGACCAGAGCATGCCAGGCACTCCTGTCTTCCATTGCCTCCCGCAGTTTGGTCAAACTCATGCTGGTAGCTTCGAGAACACTGTCCAACCATCTCGTCCAACCATCTCATAGAATCATAGACTTATAGAAACATAGAACCTGTGATGGCCTGGGATTCCGATTCGGAGGATGAAACAGAGGAATCCCAGCCTGCACAGGAGTCCCCGCCTCCAGGGCCGGCTGAACTGGGGCAAGGCCTAGATGCTGAAGAGCCTGCACCTGTGGCAGTGCATCAGGAGCTGGCCCCAGGTGAAGCCCTTCTGGCCCCAGAGGGGCTTGATGACTCAGTGGCCACAGGTGAGCCTCCTCCAGGGCCCAGTAACCCTTCGGCCTCTCCTGATCTGCAGAGGCTTAGGGCAGAGAGGCGAAGGGAACTGGTTGCCCCCAGGAGGAGTGCTCGCCTTAAGGCCAGAGGAGGCGGGGCTCCTGGGGACCGGGACCGCCCCTGGCCTTAGAAGAGGATAAAAGCCCAGTCAGCCCGGCCCCAGGTTGCGGGAGCAACGTCGTTGTTGGCTTCGGACCTTCCTGTGTTCCTGATCCCTGCTCGGCCTCCTGTTCCTGACTATCCGGTACTCCTGTTCCCTGCTCGGCTTCCTGTTCCTGACTATCCGGTACTCCTGTTCCCTGCTCGGCCTCCTGTTCCCGACCATCCGGTGTTCCTGTTCCCTGCACAGCCTCCTGTTCCAGCATTCCTGTTCCCCGCCCGGCTCTCTGCCTCAGACCTTGCCCCTCTTCGTGTGGACTCTGCTACACCCAAGGTACCTTACCCCCGGGACCAGCACAGAACCATAGAACTGTAGAGTTGGAAGTGACCCCACGGGTCACCTAAGTCCAACCCCCTGCAATGCAGGAATCTTAGCTAAATCATACATAAAAGATGACCATCCAACCTCTACTTAAACACCTCCAAGGAATGAGAGTCCACAATCTTCCACTGTCAGACAGCTCTTACTGTCAGAAAATTCTTCCTGATGTTTAGTCAGAATCTCCTTTCTTGTAACTTGAATCCATTGTTTCAGGTTCTAGCCTCCAGGGCAGGAGAAAACAAGCTGGCTCCATCCTCTATGTGACAGCCCTTTAGCTATTTGAAGATGTCTATCATATCTACTCTCAGTCACCTCTTTTCCAGTCGAACATACCCAGCTCCCTCAACCGTTCCTCATAAGTCTTGGTTTCCAGACCCTTGGTCATCTTGGTCCCCCTCCTCTGCAAAAAGTTCCAGCTTGTCAATACCCTTCTTAAATTGTGGTGCCCAGTACTGGACACAGTGTTCCAGATGTGTCAACAGCTCTGAGCTAGATGGACCAGTTGTTTGACTCCCCAGCCTCCTATGTTCCCATGAATTTTCAGTTGGAGACAGAAAAAGGAATTGGGCAATATGGATAAATGGCCTAAACTTTAACATGACTATGTTCACCATCTGCCTGTTCCATGGGCTGGTCTCTCACATCTCTGTCCCTTTTTGTGTCTGAAGAGGGTGCTGGGCGTGATACACATTCCACAATGTACAGAAGTCACAGACCCATCAAAACATAAGGGAAAACTGGTGGATCATGCTGATGGCCCATCTAATCCACCATCCTGTTTTTACAGTGACCAACCAGATACCCCTAAGAAACTCTCAAACAGAGGGCTCATCTATACCTTTTATGTTGCAATTCTAGGCAAAGCACTGGTCCAAGTGCTCCCCCCCCTTTTTTTTGCCACAACACTTTCCCTGCAAAATCCTGCTGTTTAACACTGGGTCAGAACAAATGGCAATTCCGGTTTTCTGCAGTTTGCAATTTCCTCTGATTCACCAGTAAAGAGCAGGTTTCCATGGGGAAAGTGATGGCGTGGGGAGTGCTCAGTCACAGTGCTTTGAAGCTTGGATCCTGCGTCAAGAAATGCAGCAGAAAAGGAACTCTGGATGACCCCAAGGCGTTGTTTTTTTTCAGTGTCCTTGTCATCTACTGGCAAGAAGCTGAAGTGTGTGGAACTGAATGGAATTGCACATTATTTTGCTTCTCTCTTGTTCTCTCCATCCCATCTCTTTGTTGTCACCTAAAAACATCAAAAGAATCTCAAAGGTTCAGGTCAAAGAGGACCTATCTAGTCCAGCATCCTGTTCCCACAGTGGCCAACCAGATGTCTTTTGGAAGCCCTCAAGCAGGACACAAGGGAAACAGGTCCTGGCTCAAACTCCAGATGTCCCTCAGGTTCATCAGTAGGCTGGTGTAAGAGCTGCAGATCTTAACTGGCAATGTACTCCGTGTGCCAGTGTTGTAATCTCAGCTGATGCAACCTAATGATTTGGTTTGTGCCTCACGCCGTGACATGAGATAATGGCAGCTCCTGAGCCACGTGGCCCTTGCATTCCAAACCAGAGCATCTTGGGATGAAGCCATACGGACATGGCAACCATACCACTCAGATAGCATCAATAAGAGGAGGGAGGAAGCGGCCAGTTGGTTGTGGGTCAACAGCCAAGCACTTCCTTCCTGTTCTTCTTCAGATCTCTCCTCCACCTGCACATGCAAAAGCAGTGGTGGTCTAAGTAGTGCCCTGCAGATGTTGTTGGATGTCTTCAGCTCCAGTCAATATGGACAAAGGTCAGGGGTGTTGGTAGTTGGACCCAAAACATTGGATGGTGGGGGCAGCAAAGGTCTCCCCACATGTGTTCTGGACTATAAATTCCTTTTTGAGATGAGTGGTAGACTTGCCTAAGAGATAGTAAAGGTAAAGGGACCCCTGACCATTAGGTCCAGTCGTGACCGACTCTGGGGTTGTGACGCTCATCTCGCTTTATTGGCCAAGGGAGCCGGCGTACAGCTTCCGGGTCATGTGGCCAGCATGACTAAGCCGCTTCTGGCAACCAGAGCAGCGCACGGAAACGCCGTTTACCTTCCCGCCGGAGCGGTACCTATTTATCTACTTGCACTTTGACGTGCTTTCGAACTGCTAGGTTGGCAGGAGCAGGGACCGAGCAACAGGAGCTCACCCCGTCACGGGGAATCGAACCGCTGACCTTCTGAACCCACAGCGCCACCCGCGTCCCCTCTAAGAGATAGTAGTGTTGGCCTATTTCAGTCAGCCACTGACATTATTATTATTATTATTATTGTTATTATTATTATTATTATTTCAATTTCTATCCTTCCCCTTATCAAAAGATTTCAGTACAACAACAGCCCCACAGCAGATGTTAATGCAGGAACGGGCAGCCTCTGGATTGCCAGATGCTGTTGAACTAGAACTCCTACCAGCCCAATCCAGCGTGGTCAAAGGTAAGGGATGTTGGGAGTTGCTGTCAAACAAAGAATGTACTCCTTCATGCAGCACATCGTTAAGCTATGGAACTCATTCGCACAGAGAGCAGTGATGGCCACCAACTTTAAAAGTTAATTAGGCAAATTCATGGAGGATAAGGCTTTCAATGGCTAGCAGTCACAATGGCTCTGCTCTGCCTCCATGGTTGGAGCAGTAATGCTTAATAATAATAATAATAATAATAATAATAATAATACAGTCATTCCTTGGTTGACGAACGCCTTAGCAGTCGAGCATTTTGGCTCCCAAATGCCACAAACCTGGAAGTGAGTGTTCCCGTTGGCAAACGTTCTTTTGGAAGCCAAACATCCGGCGGGTCTTTGGCGACTTCCATTTGGCTATAGGAAATCAAAAGCTGCATCTTGGAATTCGAACGTTTTGGAAGTCGAACAGACTTCTGGAACGGCTTCCGTTCAGCTTCCAAGGTACGACTGTAATAATAATAAGCCACCCATCTGAATGGGTTGCCGCAGCCACTCTGGACGGCTCTCAACAAAATATTAAAAACACAATAAAACACCAACCATTAAAAACTTTTCTGAGCAGGGTTGCCTTCAGATGTCCTCTAAAAGTCAGACAGTTGTTTGTCTCCTTGACGTCTGATGGGAGGGCGTTCCACAGGGAGGGTGCCACCACCGAGAAGGCCCTCTGCCTGGTTCCCTGTAGCTTCATGTCTCGCAGTGAGGGAACTGCCAGAAGGCCCTCGGAGCTGAACTTCAGTGTCCGGGCTGGAATACCAGGAGGGGACAGAGTGCCTTTGTGCTTGAGTCCTGCTTGAGAGTGTTATAAACAAAAATCTGCCCTTTCCCCCCTTATGGGGTATCCAAGAGCCCATATAGAGTCCTTATGTAGGTTCCCTATTGGTAGGAGAAAAGAACAGAGGCCAACCAGAGAATATTGAGAAGCAAAGCAGCTAGTAAGCCTGATCTTTATTGATCTGTTGCAACAGGGTCCTCACTCACCACACGTAGGAGGGAGGAGGAACCCAGAACCAAGGTGTGCCTGCCCTTATACAGACATTTTAAATTACCTGCCTTGGAGCTTAAGACCACCCCTCCATATATCATACATACATCACAGAAGGAGTGTAACCCAAGACCACCACCCCACAAACATCATACCCACATCACAGAAAAGGTGGTCTACAACAGAAATTTGAATGTTGTTTTTCCTGTCTGCCAGGTTATCTGATTACCTTTCCTGATAGTTTGTCATCCATTAAAATGCTGATTACTCAGTTCCTGAGACAATGGGAAGGCTCCCTGACCCCCCTCCCTCCTTGCAGAGAAAACATTTGGTCAGTTTGGGAATCAAAAATGGTTTCAGGTCGGTCTTCCTGAGCTGATCTATGTACGTGCTTGGTTGGTACATTTATGAACATCTATTATATATCTAAGAGCTTAAAATTCTTACCACAAGAGTTTCCCATCCCTGCTTGGCCAGGATGCTGGACTAGATGGGTCATTGGACCGGATCCAGCAAGCTCTTTTCTTTTGTTACGTTAACTTCTGGAGATCACCATGTTGGCTAACCATGCTATATAGATGTGGAGAAGCCCAGAGCAAACACATTCCTCAATGACTTACTTCAACGCCATTTAAATGTCGGATTATCCAGATGCCTTTGCCATCCTTCACTCAACAAGGAATACAGTCCCTCTACCCTCAAATTGTGAATAAGCTCTAGGTTATTATTATTATCATTATAGCGACTTACAACCAAAATAACAGTTCTGAAACTTCTTGCTCTTTGAGGCACACAGGGCAGCTACTGGATTGGTTTGGCATAGTCCGCCATTGATCAGCCCAATAGACTGTGGACTGGAATTTTCCAGGGAAGCAAAGGAATGATGGCGGCTAGCCAAGCATGGTTTCATTCCCCTTCTTGAAAAATTGCTTCACATCCTCATCTGAATGTGATATGTGCCAAAAATGGTTGGCACACAGCAGCACAACAAATTGATGTCCCCGCATAATTGCCAGGGCACGAAATTCAAGTTGTAACCCCAGTTTAGCATACAGAATAATGTCTCTTCAAGATAGTAGCCTGACTACTGTTGCCTATGCTCTGGTAACCTCAAGGTTAGATTACTGCAATGTGTTATATGTAGGGAACTCCCCAGGGAAGTCTGCCTGGCGCCTTCATTATGCACCTTTAGGTGCCAGGCAAAAACGTTCCTTTACTTGATTTGATTGACATCCTATGCCCTTTTAAAATGTGGGTTGTTGGCTTTTTTGCACAGGGGGTTATCGGGTTATTGTTTTTATTTTGATTGTGTATTTTGTGGTTTTATATTTTGATTTTATTCTATGAACCACCCTGAGACTTCCAGGTATAGGGTGGTATATAAATTCAAAGGAGAAGAAGAAGAGGAAGAGGAAGAGGAAGAGGAAGAAGAAGAAGAAGAAGAAGAGAAGAAGAATGCCCTCTTTTTGCTTGCACATGTTTCTTGTAAATTTACCCTGTTGTGAGATTACCAAATATCTTGCCTTTCAGGATACAAACCATTCAAAGGTATCTATCAAACTAAACTACTTTTTTTTTAAAAAGCAACACAATAAACCAGGGGTGTCAGCTATGGGAGTCAAGGTGCCCACTAGAATGTCCTGGGAAAGGTCACAGGAAATAACACGAGAGATAGTTTGCTCTTTCTTCTAAGTTCTGTTAATCCATCTGGGAAAACCTGTCGGAACAGAAAATATCTTTAATCATTTCCAGAAAACACAGATAGTCAGTGTCTGCTATCTCTTGATAGGGACGCTGTTCCATAGAATAGGGGCAGCCACACTAAAAGCCCTGCTGTGAGTTGTTGCTTAGTGGGCTTCTGAAATCTTTGGAAACTGCAGGAGATACTCTCCTGCAGACAGCAGTTATCTACTGGGTGTATCAACATCAGCTTCGTTGGACTGGTCGTGTTGTGCGGATGCCTGATGATCGTCTTCCAAAGCAACTACTCTATTCCGAACTTAAAAATGGAAAGCGTAATGCTGGTGGTCAACAAAAGAGGTTTAAAGACTCCCTCAAGGCAAATCTAAAAAAATGTAGTATAAACACCGACAACTGGGAAACACTGGCCTGCGAGCGCTCCAGTTGGAGAACAGCCTTGACCAAAGGTGTCATGGGCTTTGAAGACTCTCAAACTCAGGACACAAGGGAGAAAAGTGCTAAGAGGAAGGCATGCTTGGCAAACCCTCACTATGATCAACTCCTGCCCGGAAACCAATGTCCCCACTGTGGAAGGACGTGTGGATCCAGAATTGGCCTCCACAGTCACTTACGGACTCATTGTTAAAACCGTGTTTATGGAAGACAATCTTACTCAGCTACGCGTGATCACCGAAGAAGAAGAAGAAGAAGAAGAAGAAGAAGAAGAAGAAGAAGAAGAAGAAGAAGACTGGGTGTATAAAGGATAAGGCAGTCTCTTGGGCGACCGCACTCCCATGAGAGCTATTTTGTCACTGGTGGTCAGGGCAGTTTCTCAATATTCAAAATATGCCCCCCCCCCCAATTTGCCCACTGGCCCTTGCAACCACATCATAGTGGTTGTATCTACTCAAAGTAGACACACTGGAATTAATCAACATGGTAAACAGAGGTCCATTGGTTTCAATAGGTCTACAATAACAACAGTCCTGCTGGATCAGGCCCATCGAGTCAAGCATCCTGTTTTCATAGTGGCTAACCAGATGCAGATGGGAAGCCCACAAGAATGACTTGGGTGCAACAGAAGCTTTCTGCATCTGTGCTTCCTAGCAATGGACATTCAGAAGCTTACTGCCTCCGACAGCGGAGGCAAAACTTAGCTACCAGGATTAGTAGCCATGGATCATCCCATCCTTCATACATTTATCTTATCCTCTTTCTAAAGCCATCCAAGTTGGTGACCACCTCTAGGGTTACCTCTAGGGTTGGTGACCACCTCTAGACCACCTTTAGGGTTATATTTTCCAGTTAAGTCCTACTCAGGTTTGACCCCACTCAAACCCATGGGCATCCCTAATTTAAGGCCATTGGTGTCAATGGGTCTGTTCTGAGTAGGACTTACAGAAAGCAATCAATTCTGATAGATAAATAAGTAAATTAACCGCCAATGTTTGTCTGGGCTGTTTATGGAGTCCCATTGTCTGGAAGCCTTTGATCTCCTGCCTCTTTCTCCTGCTAAACAGCTGCAGGGTGTGACCTCTGCAGCACCTGCCAATTAGCTGTGACATGATAATTAACGATAACACAAGTTGGGCTCCACGTTCTCTCTTGGCGAGTCACTGGGTCTACAGCAGCAGGTAAAAATGTCTGTGTAAGGCTGAGAGGAATCCCATTTACACATGCAATCATCTCTGCCTCGTGGCCACAAGACCGTTGCAGGAAACTGCATAAATTCTCTGCCCCTTCACCTTGCTCCTCTGTTCTGGTCTGTGTGTCCTGCTCTCCTCTCCTCCTCTCCTCTCCACTGAGCAGGGTAAGTGTGATCTTTCCTCTACTCTTAATTGCTCTTCTGCGCCAGGCAGACTGTTGGATGGGGGTGTGGAGCCGTCCAAATGATATTTCTGCTCCATTTGACTTTGTAATGTCTGTCTGGAGTTGCAATGAGAGCCACAATCAGATGGGTCTGCTTCCTTATCCACACAAATGCCTTAGACAGAGGTTCCTTCCTCTGGGATAGCCCCAAGCTTCAGGGAAATGAGCATGTCCAACCGATTATGTATTGGTAGTGGCAAAAAGTTCTGTCACCAGGATGAGTTTTTGTGAATTGGGTTTTTATGACAATGGATTGGTATATAAACCCTGGAAAATATACAAGATAAATAAGTCAGTAGGGTGAGTTTGGTGTAAGGACTGGATCCTGCAAAATGATCTTGGGGGTGGGTGGTGATGGAATAAGTTTTCTCCCTGACCTTGGTGTCTTCAGGCATTAAAAATTGCATCTCTTCTCTCATCTACATAGCCTGAGTTTTGCTTCTTGGTCACATAGGTGTGTGACAGAATGTTGATAGTCCTCTCTCTCTCTCTCTCTCTCTCTCTCTCTCTCTCTCTCTCTCTCTCTCTCATTCACGCTTGCCCTCCATCATATAATAAATTTAACCCAACCAATGGAATTATATTAATATATTTCTTAATGATTTAGAGTGTTATCCATCAAGTAATTCTCAGGGTAGATTTGAAATACAGTCGTACCTCGGTTCTCGAACAAGTATGGCTTCTGATTGGCTGCAGGAGCGTCCTGCAGCCAATCGGAAGCCACCGAAGCTGCGCCGGACATTCAGCTTCTGAAAATCGTTCAAAAACTGGAACACTCCCTTCTGGGTTTCAAATGTTTGGGAGCCATTTTGTTTGGGAACCAAGGCATTCAAGGCTCTCTCTATTTGTTAGGAAAGCTGAAGAGTCTCTTTCTGTTCTTCCCTTGGGAAATATTAATACAGGGACAGATTTGTCCAGTTTTCTAAGCTATTGCTTGTTTACTGCTTAGACTTCATTGTACAGCTTGATTTTTAAGCCCCTTTGTGGGAAGAAATGCTGAGTTTACCAGAACAGCATCCGGGTCTTGACTTAAGAGTTGATGTTCCTTCTATGAAATAAACGAGAGATTGTAAAGAAAAAGACTATGTATATTTCTCTGCTTATCTATTCTGCTTATTGTGGTCCTTGGTGATATATTTCCCTGTGACTTTGCATTGTGCTATTATATCATCACCCTCTGCATTGTCTGTCGCAGTTCTTAAGGGTTTCAGGCAGGTGGTCTCTTCCTGGACGTGAGAGGTGTCCTCCTGGGACCTTCTGCATGCAAGACAGATCCTCTACCACCGAGCTGTGGCCCTTCCCCACTTTAATGGCAGATGGGTTTTGTGGGTTGGGAAAGAGTTGATGGAAGATATTAGGGGGGGGGGACCCCATTAAGGTGCAGGGAGAGAATTTTAAATTAAAAGAATATAGGAATATTTGCCACCATGTAGTGGGTAGCTCCTAGCTTAAAGGGACCCCTGACCATTAGGTCCAGTCGTGGCCGACTCTGGGGTTGTGGCGCTCATCTCGCTTTATTGGCCAAGGGAGCCGGCGTACAGCTTCCGGGTCATGTGGCCAGCATGACTAAGCCGCTTCTGGCGAACCAGAGCAGCGCACAGAAACGCCGTTTAACTTCCCGCCACAAATCTTCAGCTTCAGTGCTTGCCTGGGTCAGCAAAACAGGATATAGGACAAGTGGGCATTTTGCATTCCTGTGCAGGGTTTGACACCCATTCCCAGAACAACAGAACAATGGGTTTCAGCATTTGAGCTGTCCTGCCTGTGACGCACATGAGTTTCTTCACCTTCTTCCACTCTGCAAAGGCAGGGGGTGAACCCATGAACCCTACAGGGGAGCAAACATATTCAGACACTTCATAGATGAGATCGGCTGGTGCCGGGGAGGAAAAGTGGAAATCCACACAGGAAGAGAGGGAAAGGAAGTAGTGTGCTGCAATGGTTGGAGCATTGCCCAAAGCTGAGAGGAGGACTGAGTTGAAATCTTCATTAGAACATAAAACTGCGGCTAGGATTCTGCTAGCACAAAGATGGAAGAGTGCGGAAATACCAAGTAAGGAAGAATGGCAAAGAAAAACTGATGGAATATGCTGAAATAGCAAAATTAACAGAAAGGCTTTGAGATAAAGACAATAGAGATTTTAAGAAAGACTGGGAACCATTTATGTTATATATCTACAGAATCAATGTAAAGAAATGGGACTCACTTACAGGGTTTGAGCAAACATTTGCAATTAACGAAACAAATATAGAAATAGAAATATGATGTTAGAATGATAAGAGAATAATAATTATTTTAAAAATCTTAAAGGATAAGAAATAACCAATAAGCAGGGAGAGATAATTCATCAAAAACCAGAAAAGGAAGTTGATGGAAGTCACTGGGGGGTTGGGTTTGGGGACCTGTTGTTGTTGTTGTTTAGTCGTTTAGTCGTGTCCTACCCTTCATGACCCCATGGACCAGATCACGCCAGACACTCCTGTCTTCCACTGCTTCCCGCAGTTTGGTCAAACTCATGCTGGTAGCTTCAAGAACACTGTCCCACCATCTCTTCCTCTGTTGTCCTCTTCTCCTTGTGCCCCAAATCTTTCCCAACATCAGGGTCTTTTCCAGGGAATCTTCTCTTCTCATGAGGTAGCCAAAGTCTTGGAGCCTCAGCTTCAGGATCTGTCCTTCCAATGAGCACTCAGGGCTGATTTCCTTCAGAATGGAGAGGTTTGATCTTCTTGCAGTCCATGGGACTCTCCAGAGTCTCCTCCAGCACCATAATTCAAAAGCATCAATTCTTCGGCGATCAGCCTTCTTTATGGTCCAGCTCTCACTTCCATACATCACTACTGGGAAAACCATAGCTTGAACTATACGGACCTTTGTTGGCAAGGTGATGTCTCTGCTTTTTAAGATGCTGTCTAGTTTTGTCATCGCTTTTCTCCCAAGAAGCAGGCGTCTTTTAATTTCGTGGCTGCTGTCACCATCTGCAGTGATCATGGAGCCCAAGAAAGTAAAATCTCTCACTGCCTCCATTTCTTCCCCTTCTATTTGCCAGGAGGTGATGGGCCCAGTGGCCATGATCTTCGTTTTTTTGATGTTGAGCTTCTTATCTTAATTAGTATTTCCCCCCTTGAAATAATGATTGTGATGATGATAAAAATGTAAAATCCAATAAAACTATTTTTTAAAAAAAGAAAAAAAGGAAAAAAAAGTACATAAGAAGAGTGCTGTTGCGTCAGACCAATGACCCATCTAGGCCAGCAACCTGTTCTCAAAGTGGCCAGCCAGTTGCTTCAGTGGGAAACCTGAGTTCAAGAGCCCTCTCCTGTGGTTTCCAGAAACTGGTTGTTGTTTAGTCGTTTAGTCATGTCCGACTCTTCGTGACCCCCTGGACCAGAGCACGCCAGGCACTCCTGTCTTCCACTGCCTCCCACAGTTTGGTCAAACTCATGCTGGTAGCTTCGAGAACACTGTCCAGCCATCTCATCCTCTGTCGTCCCCTTCTCCTTGCACCCTCCATCTTTCCCAACATCAAGGTCTTTTCCAGGGAGTCTTCTCTTCTCATGAGGTGGCCAAAGTCTTGGAGTCTCAGCTTCACGATCTGTCCTTCCAGTGAGCACTCAGGGCTGATTTCCTTCAGAATGGAGAGGTTGGATCTTCTTGCAGTCCATGGGACTCTCAAGAGTCTCCTCCAGCACCATACCATTCTCCTCCACTACCGTTCTGGTAGTTTCTAACTACCAGAAACTGGTAGTTAGAATCATTACTGCCTCAAAGCATGTAGCTCAAGGGAACCACTTGAAGCATCCATTGCGTTGAGCTGTTTCAATTGCTTTTGTTTGATTTCCTCATTGCAAATAGCTAGAAGTCCGCCCATTTTAATAATAAGCCTGATTTGCAACGGGCTTCACATAATTCCGATTGCAACTGTATGTTCTGACTGTCTCCTGTTTTCTCTCTCCCAGGTTGCCTCCCGTTGAACCACCAGCCCCCTAAGATGTATTGCTACGAGCAGCAGTGTAAGCAGCCATGCCTACCACCCCCCATTTGCCAACAGAATACTGGCATCAAAGGCACGAAAGGGTACAGACCTCAGAGCCAGCAGCCATACCTCCCACCATGCTCTCCCCAGTGGCAAGATTCCTGCACTCCTGGGTACCTCCAGTCCCCTTATGCTCCACAGAGCCCCCAGAGCTATGCGCCAGAATACATACAGCCATGCTCTCCTCAGTCCCAGTCATGCTATGAACCTCAAAGCACCCAGTCTTGCTCTCCGCAGACCTATGGCGCACCATGCATCCCAGTCTGCTGCCCACAGGGCCAGAAGTGTGCACCACCTCAAAGCATCCAGCCGTGCTACCCGCCACAGCAGAAATCGCTCAGATCTTCGCAGTGCGCCCAGCAGACCTGCTGCCCCCCGTGCAAATCGGCCTCTTTTAGCTGCCAGCAGTCATGCGTCACCCAAACCACACAGCAGTGCACTCCGAAAGGCGGTGGGCAGTGGGTTTCCCAGCAGAGCACAATCCAGTGTTTGCCGGCATGCGCAACGAAAGGAGACTGGCTGTGCGCGACCAAAGGAGGCCAACAGTGCGCGAGTCAACCGTACATCACCAAAGGAGGCCCCTGTAGCCAACAATATTCAAGTCAGTCTTCTTTCTCAAAGGGAAGCTCTGGCTATGCAAGCAAGGGCCAGCAACAGTGGTCAAGTGGTGCGACGAAGGGAGGGCCGGTCTACTCCACAAAGACCGGCCAGCAGTATTCGAGAAAGGGAGGCCAATCGTTTGGGCCACAGCAATGCAAAACCCAGGTGAAAATATCAAGCAAGGGTCAGAAATATTGTTCCGCTGGTAAGTGGCCCTTTTAAGCAAAGGCAGGCTGGGAACATTTGCAGTCAAAGGTGGAACACATTACTATGCACATGGATAAGGGCTTCTTCTTCGCATGACGCATGATTCGCTTGTGGAACTCAACACCACAGGATGGGGCAACAGTCGCTGGCTTCAGGGTTGTTGTTGCTTTTAAATAAATGAGTATTTTAATAAATACTCATGATATTACAATAGGTTGAAAGCAGCATAAAGTTTATCATTAAATGTATCGTTCTGAAACTTTACAAAAATGTCAATTTTCGCATAAGCCTGTTAGGCTGGTTTATATGTATTGTTTTCTAATAAGTTAGTTTAATCATAGTTACTATAGTCCAGATTTGGATACAGCAGGAGATATAGGCTTCCCCAGTTTTTAGCTGTCTTAATCTTAGCAGCAGATTAAACACTGCTTCTGACTGGCTTTGGTGGTTTTGAAAAGGGATTTGACAAAGTCTTAGACAGCTTTAAAAGGGAATTAAGCAGATTAATGGCCACATCTTCATCTCTGTTGGCGGTGATAGTCAAACTGAGCTTCTATGTCAAAAGGCCTGTTACCTTTCATTATCATATGCAGGAGATAACGGAGGGATGACTTGATACTTTCACAACTGGCTTGTGATGTTCCCAGTGGCACTTCTCTCCTCTTATACACACTGTGGCAAGTGGACTTGTGTTAGGAGGGGAAATATGAATTATTCCATTGGGCCATGACAGGTTAGCTCATCATCTAAACCAATAATGGGGGATTTGTGTTCCTCCAGATATTGTTGAACTACAATGTTCATGTAGGGAACAGATAGACAGTTTTGGTTTCACCATCCAACGGCTGTTTCACCATTGGGAATGTGGATTCCACCATAATAATAATCTATTTATTTATTTATACCCCACCTATCTGACACCCTGGAGAGCTGATGCTAGCCAGTGTAAGCAATACTGGTCTATATGGACCAATAGTCTGACTTGATATGACACGGCTTTCTGAAAAGAGGTTAGAAGATGGAAGGCTATTCTAGGCCTCAGGAGTGGTTAAAAGTGGGGTACACACAGGCAGAAATGGGTTATGGGGTAAAGAAGGAATGTGAAGAGTAAGAAATTGAGAGCTGGTAAAGTCTAGATGTTTTGTATGATGAGATAAGGCATGAATTCAGAGCTTAAGAAGAATTCTCATTTTCTTTTTTTGACGTTCATGTTCTGGAAAATATAAGAACGTAAAGACATCCCTCTTGCATGAGAATAAATGCCCATTTAGTCCAGCATCCTCCCTCCACACTGGCAAACTAGATTATGGTTACCAGGTTTTTTCCAATGATTCCTGGGACACTTTTTATTTTTATTTTATTTTTTTGAAGCTGAGTAGCAACAGGGAGTCAGTGGTGGGGATGGTGAGGCAAAAGACCCTGGGCCTAAGCACACATGCATATTGTATAAAGGTGCAAAGCCCTTCTTTCTCAGCCTGTGAAACATAAATGTGCAGAGTTTTTTTTAAAAAAACTGGGCAATGGCGTGCCACCCACCTGTGTCTCCTTCCCACTTCCCCCTTTGTTTTGACAGATCAGGGAGTCACAGGCGGGCAGTTGTTGCTCAGGAGGGGCCAGCCTGGTAGTGCAGTTGGCTCTGGCTGGCTTCAGGAGCTGCTCGCTGCTCGCTGCTGTGGTGCAGGAAGAATGGCAGGCACCACGGCAGCAAGCAGCTCCTGAAGCCAGCCAGAGCCAACTGTGCTAACAGACTGGCTCCAGGCTGCTAAGGCTGCCGCTGCCACATTTCCCGGGGACAGATTTGGAAATCTGGGGACATTCCGGGGACGGAATTTGTCCGGGGACAGATTTGCAAATCCGGGGACTGTCCCTGGGAACCGGGGACGTCAGGTAACCCTAAAGTAGATGCCCCACTGGGAAGCACCTGAGCACAAGAGCGCTCTCCTCACTTGCGATTCCCAGAAACTGAGACTGAGATTTACTGCCTCTGAAGCTGGAGGTTCTACTGGGCCAGAAGTCTCTCCTCCTTGAGTTTGCCTATTTGTCTTTTAAAGCTCTCTGACGCAGTGAGACTCTGCTGCATCGAAAGGCCAGAGGCTTGTCTACACTCTACACTCTCTTTTTAAAAATAGTTTTTATTAAGTTTTACAATTTTATATTCATCACATTCATCATGTTCACAAACAAAGGGAGGGGGAATCCCAATCTCTCCCCCCCCCCCCAGTGACTTCCCTCAACTTCCTTTTCTGCTTCTTTAAATGTTTGTTTCTCCTGCTTCTTTTATTTTACCTTAATATTGTAGTTGTTAAATTAAGGAATGGTAAATTCTTATCATTTTTGTACCATATTCCCCCCCCCCCCAAATTACATCTTACACTTTGTTATTCTCCAGTTCTTACATCTTAGCGTCTGTGTTTGTTTCTGTTAATTGTAAGTGTTTACTCAAAGTCTGCTTCTTTACAGTGTTTTTGTAAATACAACATAAATGGTTCCCCGTCTTTTTTAAAGTCTCTACAGTGGAATCTTGGGTTGTGGACGTAATCCGTGATGGAGACACGTCTGCAACCCACAGTGTTTGTAACCTGCAGCGCCGTGTCTGCGCACGCGCATGTGACGTTAACATATATGAGAGAGTGCTGGAGGGGAAATAGTTAAATAGGTTGCACAGACAGGACCCAGGGGGGTGGAGTCACTGGTTTATAAAACCAGTTCTGGGAAGAGTTCTGGGAAGAGTTCGTTGGGAGTTGTGGGTGGGTAGTTGGTTGGATTTAGTGGGTTGGCTGGTTGGGAAAGGCAGTTGGTAATAGAGAGACAGGGCAGTGGGTTCTTGAGTGTGGGGAGGTAGAAGAGATAGAGAGAGGAACATAAGACTAAGAAAGTAAAGAGCAACACCGTTTGGAATGCTGTAAAAGTTTTGTTTGTGTCTGAAATAAAATACACTCTTCTTTATTAATTGAAAAGCTGAGTGAGACTGAAGTGATTTTACCAGGGAGGACCTGGTTGGTGGCAGTGGATTAGTGGTGTATGGGTCAATAGTCCATGAGACGACCGGGGGCTCCGTACGAACGCCACAGCGCATGACGTGATTTGGCACTTCTGCGCATGCGCGAGTGGGAAACCCAGAAGTAACCCTTCCCGGTACTTCCGGGTTTCCCGCAGTCCGCAACCTGAAAACACGTAACCTGAAGTGTTTGTAACTACTGTATTGTCCTTGTCTCTGTGTCTGCACTCTCATCCTGTGGTCAAGCAGTCGCTTTTGGGAAACCACAAGAATGAGACGAGCGACACAGCTTGGCTTCCCATCTTCAGGCTCTTGAAGTCAACCAAAGTCAAGAGAGCAGGACACCAGCAGACGAACACATATTCTTGGGTGGGGGAAGGAGAGAGGATCTCTCCTTGCTGTAACTTGCTGCTACATCAATGGGTTTCCTTTGGCTAGGATATCTGGGTGGTAGACAGCTGCCCATCACACTGCAGAATGTTATTATGTGAATGCTGCTGGGCTGGGCTGGGTTGGGTTGGGATGGGATGGAAGGTCAAAGGCAGCCAACCAGCTGATAAACAACTGATAAAAGAGGAAACTGATACAACGCTATATTTTATCAGCTACTTTAAAATGATTTATCAGCTACTTTAAAACGAGGCTGCATTTTAAATTGCATTTTAACCTGTATTTTAAATTGATTCCCCCCCTATTATGTTTTTACTGTGATTTTATTGGTGTTAGCCACCCTAAGCCCAGGGAGGGCAGAGTAAATAAAATGTATTATTATTATTATTATTATTATTATTATTATTATTATTATATTCTGTCAAGAGGCACACGAGGGGTTCATTTTGTAAGGGAAAAGTGCATGTATTTGTGTCTGCATTCCTGTTTTGACTTTTACTTTTCCTGTTTGTGTCTCACCTTCCCGTACTACTTTGTGCACTAACAATGTCCAAACCAGTGTTAAAGTTAATTTTATTCAAAGCCCATTGTTGTTATTTTTAAGTCCCTTCAGAATGTAATGTTGGCAAAGAGTCTCAGCAGCAGTTTTGCGGTTCTTGTTGTTACCACCACTATCACTGTGATGCATCCCATCTTTCCATATTCATGCAGGCAAGAACATGGGTTGTAAAACACATTCCTTACACACAGATGGTTCCAGGTTTGATCCATATTATATTATATAAATATTATTATTATTATACATAGCAGGTAAGGAGCGTACGCCTGTACTTAGCCTAGTCCAAGGTTATTTTTTATCTTTTTTATTATCAAAAACAAGAACAGCTAAAATGTAAAAAATCCTATTTGTTTTAATCCAGACTACAGGACCCTTTCCAATTACAGACCACACATCTTTTCCCTATTGGTGTGTTTTATTATTATTAAAATTCAATAAAAAATCTGAAAAATGAAAAAGTAGAACATCTTGGCCATTATTATCATTATTACTATTTTCTGTAAGTATTTCTTTGGTTGTTCAAAAGAGTTCACTGCTCTGCTTCCCTACTCATTTAATTACCTACGGGCAGATCAATGCTATTTATTTGACAGTTACAAGCAAAGGCATTCTGACCAGTCAAGGTCAAGCCCATGATATTCTTTCAAGGTCTCTGGTGTTGGCTGAAGTCTGGGACATATTTTGAGTGGGAAAATAGACTCCCTCAGAGAACAGGCTCAAGGTAATTGGAAGCAAGATACATTTGGCCAACCAAAACTCTCTCTCTCTCTTTTCATCCACATTTACCAACTTCTGCATTTCTTGACACAGGTTCAGGCTTTCCAGGTCTGTGTCTGAATGCTTTTGTTTTGTTTTTGTTTTTTTGCTCCATTGTTTTCCGCGCTGAACTGGAGCAACCGGCCACCTGCAGAAAACCCAAATTGCTTTTCTGATTCAGTGTTAAATAGCAAGTTTTCCTGGGGAAAGTGGCAGGGCACTGACTGGGAAAGTGTGAACCCGTGCCTAGAAAGTATGGGATAGAAGATAAGTGTGGATATTATATTATATTCTTATAAAATCCACTGGATCACACCCATTTTTTTGTTTTGTTTTGCTATTAAGTTGATTGCATCTCTTTCCACTTATCTGTGTGTAAGAGCATTTGTAGTTGTGATTCGAGTCGTCTGTTTGGTAAGAGATGAATCAGAAGTTCATTGCTGTCCTTCTTAAATGATGGCTCTTAAATGATGGTTATCATTACTGCTTTATTGTGGCAGGAACACTCTTTTATATTTTCATCTGATCTACTTTTTTAACACTGGTTATGTACTTGAATAAAAAGAGGGCTGTATATCTGCTATTAAATGTTGTCTCACACACACAACGCCTGCCTCCTGGGAGATATTTTGCCAGATACTATTTTATATAATAATACCTGGACTGATTTTTCTGGAACATCACAATATCACATTACTTCCCTTCTGGCAATTCCTGTTTCCTATTCAATCTTTATTTACAGCAAACACCCATCTGAAAGGAGGACAAAATACATAAATGCCTTTTTTGCTGCTTAGGCTCATTGGGTCTACGAGAAAGGAAATTAGCTGGAAGACGAAGGTTGATAATTTTGGCAAAATTGCTCTTGACTGGAATGCCAACCGACTTAAGATGTCTGCTAATCTGGCCCAACTTTATTTTCTAATGGGAAGCAGCCTTGGGGGAATATCTCTCCCAAACAGGAGTTTTTACAAGCGGGGTTGGGTAGGTCATGACCAAACGAATACTATCTTTTGCTGGAGAAAACAGGAAGCTGTTATGGCAATGCCAGGATCATGATTCCAATGAACCAGAACATGGAACAGGGGCTAGAAATAAGGTAGGTATGTTAGTAAATCACTCCATCGAGGCTACATTTTGTGATTAGTGGAAATCACACAGTCTGTCTGAGAGGAAGCGTGAGAACTGGATATAGTCCTTTCTGCATGTATTATGTGATGTACTTTCACTTTTGCCCGTTCTCTCTGGACAAGAGAGAGCACCACGATTCTGTGTCTGTGTAATACAGTGTCAATAAATAGTAGTTTAGAACTACGACGCCTCCTTCTTTTGCTTTGTCAAGAGAGAAGGTTAAAAGGTAAAGGGACCCCTGAACATTAGGTCCAGTCGTGGCCAACTCTGGGGTTGTGGCGCTCATCTTGCTTTACTGGCCGAGGGAGCCGGCGTACAGCTTCCGGGTCATGTGGCCAGCATGACGAAGCCGCTTCTGGCGAACCAGAGCAGCACACGGAAACGCCGTTGACCTTCCTGCTGGAGCAGTACCTATTTATCTACTTGCACTTGATGTGCTTTCGAACGGCTAGGTTGGCAGGAGCAGGGACCGAGCAACGGGAGCTCACCCCGTCGCGGGGATTTGAACAGCCGACCTTCTGATCGGCAAGTCCTAGGCTCTGTGGTTTAACCCTGGAGAAGGAGGGGGTGCCTTTTCCAGAGCTTTGTTTGTTTTTTTTAAAAATGATATTTATTGAAATTTCAAAAAATACAAAGCTTACACAAAAACAAAAAATACAAAATACAAAAGCTTACACAAAAAAATACAAAAAATAAAAATAAAAATATGAGAGAATAGAAGATACAGAAGAAAAATAAAAGAAAACAAAACAAATTCATTATTTTCAGATCCTTAACTGTCATTACCTTCTTTCTTAGACCTCCTCCTCCTCCCTTCCTTTGTATTCTAGTTATTAATTATCCCAGCAAATCCTTTCCTTTCCATATTTCAAAAACAATAAAACATAAAAGGAATTCTCAACTAATTTAATCCTATCTTTCTATAATAAAATAAACCTTAAAGTTTAAAATTTAAGTCTTAAGAGCTTTGCTCACCGGAGGACGCTCGGAGATCTGGAGAGCTGCAGATAGCCCGGAGCGCTCTCCCAACAAGGTGCTCACAATCATGAATGAAGGAACTCATATTGCATAAACCATGGGTAGGCAAACCAAGGCCCAGGGGCCGGATCTGGCCCAATCACCTTCTCAATCTGGCCCGTGGACAGTCCGGGAATCAGTGTGTTTTTACATGAGTAGAATGTGTCCTTTTATTTATAATGTATCTCTCAGACTGGTGAGTGGGAGCAGCGGCCAAGACCCCATAACACCAGTCCTGAAAGACTGACATTGGTTCCCAGTACATTTCCGAGCACAATTCAAAGTGTCGCTGCTGACCTTTAAAGCCCTAAATGGCTTCTGCCCAGTATACCTGAAGGAGTGTCTCCACCCCTATCGTTCTGCCCGGACGCTGAGGTCCAGCGCCGAGGGCCTTCTGTAGGTTCCCTCACTGTGAGAAGCGGTCCGGAAATCAGCATGTTTTTACATGAATAAAGGGACCCCTGACCATTAGGGTCCAGTCGTGGCCAACTCTGGGGTTGCAGTGCTCATCTCGCTTTACTGGCCATGGGAGCCGGCGTACAGCTTCCGGGTCATGTGGCCAGCATGACTAGGCCACTTCTGGAGAACCAGAGCAGCGCACGGAAACATTGTTTACCTTCCTGCTGGAGCGGTACCTATTTATCTACTTGCACTTTGACGTGCTTTCGAACTGCTAGGTTGGCAGGAGCAGGGATCGAGCAACGGGAGCTCACCCCGTCACGGGGATTCGAACCACCAACCTTCTGATCAGAAAGCTCTAGGCTCTGTGGTTTAACCCACAGTGCCACCTGCGTCCCTTGCAACAGTTGCCATATAGTAGACCAATTTGTCACATCTACGGGACACTTCTCCCAGTGCCTGACATTGTCGGCTCCCACGACCTCCATAAAGGCAGTATTGACACGTAAGGCATAGCAGAACGGACGGGAGAGGCAGGGAGATTGGATCTAGGGCAAATAGGTTGGTGACGCTGGCCTTAACGAAAGCTCCAGTACGCTCTTGTGTTTACTCTCTTCTTGAACGCAGCAAAGGGCCATTTTCATTCCTCCTCCACCTCCTCAAATGAAAGGGCTTGGCCTTCCATTTGGGGCTAGATTTTAATCAAGGACAAATCAATAGTGCTTGTTTTGTTCTGCTTTTTCATTAAAAAGGGAGGAGGAGGAGGAGGAGGAGGCAGAGGCATCAAGGGCATCAACCATCCTCCCATTGTCTCCCGGGGTTGGCAGGTACGCGGGTGTAATTTAGTAGTTGTGAGGCTTGAAATTAAATTAGCTCTATTGGAAGGTGGCTATGAGGAACCACTGTTCCTTGAAGAACAATGGAGGTGTCACGGCTCCACTGTTGGAAAAAATAAAATACAGATTAGTGGCAGGCACCCTGTTACTCTCAGTTGCACAGGGTATAAATAATATAATGGAATCCTAGAGTTTGAGGGGACTTTGAAAGCCATCAAATCCAATGTTCTTCAACATCCAACGCTCACCTTGCATGCAGAAGGTCCCATATTCAGTCTCCAGCATCTTCCAGGTAGGGCTGAGGAAAACCCCTGCCCACCAACCTGGAGAGCTGCTGCCAGTCAGTGTTAGCACAACTGACCTAGATTAACCAATGATCTGACTTGGCATAATGCAGCTTCCCACGCTCCTGTGTCTTAAGGGAAGAGGCACAGTTCACAGGTAGAGCATCTCGCTTTACATGCAGAAAACTTTCCTTATAGGAGCTGCCCTCTATGTTCCCTCACCCACTGCCTTCGTTGCCCTTCTCTGCAGAACGTTCAAGAGGAATTGTGGCTGGACTTTGTCAGTGAGTTGCCTCGGATTATGTGTAAACTGTGTGTAAAGTGTCTTAGAAAGGGCTGCTTTTGGTTTCATAGCTTTTGTTTCATTTCATTCATACCCTGCCTTCCTGATAATAAAGGTAAAGGGACCCCTGACCATTAGGTTCAGTCATAACCGACTCTGGGGTTGCGGCGCTCATCTTGCTTTATTGGCCGAGGGAGCCGGCGTACAGTTTCCGGGTCATGTGGCCAGCAGGACTAAGCCGCCACTTCTGGCGAACCAGAGCAGCGCACGGAAACGCCGTTTAGCTTCCCGCCGGAGAGGTACCTATTGATCTACTTGCACTTTGGTGTGCTTTCAAACTGCTAGGTTGGCAGGAGCAGGGACCGAGCAACGGGAGCTCACCCCATCGCAGGGATTCGAACCGCCGATCTTCTTATCGGCAAGCCCAAGGCTCTGTGGTTTAACCCACAGCGCCACCCGCGTCCCTTATGCCTTTCTGATAAGTGAGTCTAATTGAAGAGGGTTCTAAATCACATCCTGAATTAAATTAAAGGTGCATCCTGGATTGGCGTGGATATGCATCCCAAGGATGAAGATCTGGATACAATTTCTGCCTTTGTTCTCGAGTAAAAATGTTCAGATTCACTGATTCTGATTGTTCCCATGTTTATACTAATGAGTGAGAGGGGGTTAGTCATCACACTTAATAACACGTCCTGGTTACCCCATGGAGCCTAGGCGAGGTTCTCTGGGATGAAAGGAACTCCTGAGGCTTTCCAAATGTTAATTAAAACCACTTAAATACAAAGCACGATATTATCATGGATGTTAATATCTCTGCATCCTCAGACCCACACACAAAGTAAGAACATTACTTAGGGAGGTGTCGGCAGCCAAACGTTCATCTCAGCCTTGCTCTGGAATTAGCTGGGGCAAGATTCGTGCCACTATTAGTAAGTTATTTCCCCCACAGCTGTTTTTGAAAAGCAGAACGAAAACAAAAGGTTTTCCCTCTTGCTGGATCTCCTGTTCCTGGTTGGTCCCAAGTAACTCTGGATACTCGCTCTGTCCCTTCTCTCCAGGCCTGTCTCCAAGGAGTTGGGGTGCCAGACCTCCAGGACTGACCTGCAGCCTTCAAGCGGTCAGTGTAGGGCTTGAATCTTCAGCAGCTGAGAGCACCTTCGAAAAGATATATATATATTTTAAAAAATGATATTTATTAAGAATTTCAGAATTACAAAAAGAAAAACAAAGAGAAAAAGAGAGAGAAAAAACAAAAGAAAAACAAACCACAATCGAACAATACAAATTGATAAAAATCAAAATCAAAAAATAACTCGACACAATCAAAAAACAAAAACATGCCACAAACATTTAAAAACAAATCCAATATTCTCAAATCCTTAACTGTTATTACCTTCTTTCTTTGACCTCCTCACTCCTCCCTTTTTTTGTATCCTAGTTGTTAATTGTCACAGCAAATCATTTCCATATTTCATAATATTCTGTCATTGAAAAGATATATTTTAAGAAGACTATGCATGCCGCTTGCAAGCTTCAGCCCAGCAGAGCCAGCTGGAAATTACTGCACTGATTGTCTGGGAAATCTGCCCTCTTCCACTCTCCCAATTAATCTGACATCAAGGTGGGCCACCCACATGACATTGCTTAGGTCTCATTCGTGGGCCCAGAAATTGCAGGGTCTGGCATGCGTCTGACCTGGCAAGCCTACCAAGAGGTGATGACGAAATATGCTTCCTGGACCCCAGGGAAAAAAAACCAAAACTCTTTCAGTTCTGCCATGAATTATGTTTCCAAAATTCTGCCCATATAATGCACAGTCTATCTAATTTGTATTTGCTGAAGGAATACATGAACTGAATCACATCTGTCCTTTGAGTTTCAAATTTCTGCAAATCCAATCAAGATATGTGGGAAGCGATGCAAATATTTCATAGCATCATGGAACTGTAGAGTTGGACGGGGTCTCAAGGCTAATCTAGTCCAATGCATGAACCACAGCTGAAGAATCACTGACAGACAACCATCCAACCTCTGTTTGAAGCCTCCATTGCAGGAGAGTCTACCATCTTCCGAGGTCGTCCATTCCACTGTCAAACAGCTCCTACCATCACTAAATTCCACCCTCAGCAGCACCCTTTGTAAATTCTGATTCTTAAAAAGTGTTTGCTAAACTGTTGGAAGTCATTTGTTCAGCTTGTGCTTGAATGAATGAACGAATCTTCATTTGCGTCAGCCATTGGCCATAGCAACAAAACAGCAATGCAATATACCAACAAACAGAAATAAAAGGCGATTATATAAAACATACTTTAGGGTCCTGAATCAGCAGTCAAACAGTAGACCTTATTCTGACTGCCCCAGCTAAAAACCTTGCAACCTTTGCTGTCACCAGCTCCTCCTGATCTGCCAGGAGAAAGGACACAGTGGCAGTGGCTGGGCGACCCGGAATGGACAACAAGAGAGGGGTGATAATCTCATTCCTCAAGTCTTTATAAAGAGTGCAAGCCACAAGGGCATGCGCCACCGATTTGGTACTGCCATCTCCACAGGGACATAAGCGTTTTTTGTGTGGAATCTGCAGCGCGTCTATATTTTGGGAACTTGTGCTTGTTTTCTGTCCTTTCGCAATCAACACCAGTACCAGCCTTATTTTTTTTTTTAAAAAAACAAATAGATAGATGGCTGTCCATTTATTTGTTTGTCTGTCTGTTAATTATTACCAATTGGTAACCACAAGCCATCAACCATAAGAAGGACTTGATTGGATAGAATAAAAGCCCCTGAAGTTACTCATCTGTACTTTGGGAGAGTTAATCCCCTCTGTAGGGGCCACCAAGTTTGCCAACTTCATATCTCTACGTGCAAAAGCAAAAACTTTATGTCCATCTTAATTTTCATAATACGGCCTAGGACCCTCGTACCTACGGGACCGCCTCTCCTGGTATGCCCCACAGAGAAACCTACGGTCTGCAAATAATAACATCCTCAAGGTCCCAGGCCTCAGAGAGGTTAGGCTGGCCTCAACTAGAGCCAGGGCCTTCTCGGCTGCGGCTCCAACCTGGTGGAATGCTCTGTCACAAGAGACTAGGGCCCTGCGGGACTTGACATCTTTCCGCAGGGCCTGCAAGACAGAGTTGTTCCGCCAGGCCTTTGATCAGGGCGCAGCCTGACTCCCTCCTCTGGCAACCTGCACAGAACTTTGCTTAATTGGTTGCCATCAATTTGATTTAATTAATTTTTATAATGAAATATTTTTAGATTGTGTGATTATTTGATTTTTTGATTATTTGATTGTTGTTAGCCGCCCTGAGCCCGGCTTCGGCTGGGGAGGACGGGATATAAATAAAATTTATTATTATTATTATTATTAATTTTAAAACACTGTATACTTCAGATGTGTCTATGTGAAAAGCCATGGAACTACCCTTCTCAAATTTGGCAAGGCGAATCTCCTCTTGAGAGGCTTATAGTGTCCCCCAATTTTATGTCCCTATGTAACCCTCTCCCCAACAAAAACCTCCAACATGTTTTCATTTCACAATGCAGACCAATAGGATTTCTAGAGATTTGTAAGATCCTGATTCAGATCCAGATCAGGTCAGGCAGGGTCTGGATCATTCTTGACCAGATTGGTCCTCATCTAGATTTACATATTTGAGCCACAAATCAGACCAAGGGGTTTATGCACTGCCATACCCTAAACCCATTTTAGCTGGGGACTATTGCCACAGCTATTGGTAAAAAGAATTCCATACACTAATGATGTATTAGAGTATTTGAAGTGCAGAAGGCAGAGCAGACATGTTCTCTTTTGTACCAGAGGGTAGGAAACTGTAGTGAGGCAGATTATGGCACAAACATTAGGATAGCCTTCTAAGTGATAAGACCAAGTGATAGAAGAGAAATCCAATTCAGTTAGCCTTTAAAGGTGAACCTACCTAATTTGGACTTTTCAAAACAACATGCAAACTGAAAAACAGGCATCCTCCAAAAATTCACACGTCTCTGAATTTTGCAAAGCTGCTCTCCAGCCAAGCAACTTGTACAAAAATGTGTCTGTTGGGGTGAAATTTGCACAAGAATGCATATATTTATGAAAACGGCACAAGCAAATTTGTGTTGTATTTGGGAAGATTGCATTGCAAAGGTGCATATATTTAAGAATGGGTATGTCAGGACCGTGTTTCCCAACCATTCGCCCCACCCCATTCCTCTTGAAAATCACTGAGGGTCTTGGTGGAACACTTAATTATTTTTCTCCCCATTGCAGCAACAGTAATGTGCAGTGCTCAGTGCTGTATGGTTTTTACCTGTACAGTGGTACCTTGGTTCTCGAACGGCTTGGTTCCTGAACAAATTGGCTCCTGAATGCCGCAAACCTGGAAGTAAGTGTTCCAGTTTGCTAACATTTTTTGGAAGCCGAACGTCTGAAGTGCAGGAAGCTCCTGCAGCCAATTGGAAGCTGCACCTTGGTTTTCGAACAGTTCCAGGAGTCGAAAAGACTCCTGGAATGGATTACGTTTGACAACCAAGGTACCACTATATTTTTACATAGATGCTGCTGACCACCTGAATGAAGCTCGTAGACTACCGGTTGTCCACGGGATACCTGCACCGGGAGAATTTTGCACTGAGATGCTGGTGAATTTTCACGAGATCTTAAAAAAGCAAACAAACAAAACAAACTCTTGTGAAAATTTGGATATCTTAAGTGGAAAACAAGAAATGGAGGGAAGTTGAAACATCTCCAATATTTAGCCACTAACTTGGTAAGCTCCTGATCATTCCCCAGTAATAGAAAATGTATGACCTCCAACTCTGGTTTCCATTTGGGGATACAGAGTTGATCTAGAAATTGCTGACGGAGATCAGCATATAGTTTATAATTAAGAATCATATGTGTGAGGGTTTCCACCAGGTGGTCTTCACTTGGGCAAGTTCTTTCTCTTTCCACCCTGCCGGAGAACCTTCCCCAAAGGAGGTTTGAATTAAACCTGGCCAGCGAAAATGTCCTTCTTTATCGAGGGTTGGCCACTGTGAGAACAGGATGCTGAGGTAATAAGAGCTTCCAGACGGTGGAAAAGACTGGCTCAGTCTGGTGGGATCTCCGTTCCTGAAGACATTTAAGCAGAAAGTTGCCTTCTGCTGTGTAGCCCCTCCAAAGTTTGTAGGGCTGACTAGATGACATAAACTGAAGTACCTTCCAGCTCGATAATCCCTTGAATTCGGATCAGCAAGTACAAGTAGCTGTCACTGATCGGTGGCATGTATTTTGCATGAGGCACAGCCCTGCTTGCAGGCAGTAGAACTTCCAGTGGACGTCTTTGCAATTTAATTTAATGTTTTAGGAGGAGGAAGAAACAGCCTTCATTTGGAAGCTTAGCATATTAGCCTGGATCACGATTTGCAGGTTGCCAGTGACGTCGCCCCAGCAGAAGTGCCTCACGTCCCTCAGGGGGGTTTTTAAAACCACATAAAAAGCTCTCCTCATCCCCAGCCTTTGCTGACACTTCTGTCCAGACTCGTTTGCGTCTGGAAGTCAGGTAAGTTAGGAACTGCTTTCCCCCTCTGTGCACTCTCTGCTACTGAATTTCTGGATATTGGTTCGAGACAAACTCTAAATGGGACCAGGACGCCTGAAGGTCTAATAGTCTGCATCATCGTGAGACTCTCATCCTGGTATATTTGTCCAAACTGGAGCATTTGATGGAATTTTGCTATTTGTGTGAAATGTCACATGTTGTGAATTTGGTTGTATCCTTGGCTCTGGGAGAAAAGATCTGAACGATTCCAAAGAAGCGTGTGAGGTGGTGTGTGCATTGTGGAAACTAGCAGAGTTTTCAAGGTGGAATACAAAAGAGGGTCTTTGCCTGCTTTTTCTCCCAGGATGTGGAGAATGAAATCGGAAGCAATTTTGGATGTCTCTTAGGCAATATATCAGTGAGACAGAAGGTCTGGAGCCCAAATCCTTGTTATAAGCCTCTCAAAATCTTGCAAGGGTGTGTGCCTGACTCTTGCACAATTTTATGTTGTTTGTCAACTGCGCCTAAGGTGGCATCCAAAATACTATTCGACATCCTTCCTTGGAAGAAAACATCTGAGGGATTTCTAAGAAGCCTAAAAGAGATTTGATGAGACTAGTAGTGATGTTTTCCCCCCAAGGATTTTGTCCCTGGTGTAAACCTTTGAGGATGGGTCTCAAATACCCTTCTCTGACCTCATTTTCTAGTATGTGGGGGAGGGACAGAAGGGTGGTCATTGGATTATATCCAACTGATTCCTACTCAGGGTAGACCTACTGAAATCAATTTACTTAAGTTAGTCATGGTCATTAAATTCTGCACCAGCTGAAGTTTCTGAACCATCTTCAGAGGAAGCCCCAATGTATAACATGTTGCCATAATCTAACCAGGAGGTTACCAGAGCACAGATGGCAGATTATGCTATTATTAGCTGGTGGGATGATTTTCTTCCTCTTGATTTTTATTGTTTGGTGGTATTATTATTATTACAATTATTACTATTATTAGTTCATCATTTTATTATTGTATTGTTGTTGTAATGTGCCTTTTTGGGTAATTTAAACATTTATTTGTATCATGCCCTGATACCCTTCCCGAGGGCATTTTTCCAACAATACCACCTCCCCCTTTTTTTTTTTTTTGAGAAAAATCCATTTATAGCTTGTAAACAAACAAATAAACATAATTTGTAACACGGTTTCTATCAGAATTAGAAGGGTCAAGTGCTTTAGTAGAAGAAAAGATAAATTTGCAACACAGCATGAAAGCCCCACTGCTGTTACAGGCTTGAGTTGGACATCAAAGCAGTGAGAGATTTGTCCACAGGGTACCAATGTGTTAAGCCAGGGTTCAGCAAACTTTTTCGGCAGGGGGCCGGTCCACTGTCCCTCAGACCTTGTGGGGGGCCGGACTATATTTTTTGGGGGGGTGGGTGCCCCACAAATAACCCAGAGATGCATTTTAACTAAAAGGACACATTCTACTCGTGTAAAAACACACTGATTCTTCAATTTCAATTTAAATAAAGATACTGACTTAAAAATCATTTGGGATGCCAGCAAAGCTGTTCTTAGAGGATTTTTAATACAGCAAAACTCAATTCAAAGAAAACAGAAAGAAAAGAAGGCGCAAGAAGTGGTAGAAGAGATTAGGAAGAATGAAATAGAATTATATAAGAAGCCAGATAACATGGAAATAAATAGAAATATTAAAATGCTACAATCACAATATTCTATGATAATAAATGAAGAAATGGAGTGGAAATCAAGATTAACGAGACAGAGAAATTTTTAGTTCGCTAACAAGTCAGGCAAATTACTGGCTTGGCAGCTAAAGGAAAGAGAGTGATTTAGTTTTAGAAGATGATTGGGCCGGATTCGGCCCTCGGGACTTAGTTTGCCTACTGTACACAAAGGTAGCTACGTAAGCTGTCACCAGTAGTGCCATTAACTCAGCGCTGGCTTAGAGGTCCCCTCCCCAATTCTCATCCATCTCTAAGATACGGGAGGAGTTGACAAGCAGTCGGTGTAAGAAACCTCCCCTGTCCCAATTAGCTATGCGTCCCAAGCCCACAGGCAAAGAGAGCATCGAAGGAAACCGATTAGCATAGATCAAAACAAGAAACATCTATGAGGTCATTCTTGCAGAAACTAGTCCTGGAGTTATCTTGACTACCTAGATGGCGCTTGCAGGCCATCCGGAACATTTTCACTTTTTGGTTTCATTTCTCTTTCATCAAGCATTTTTACAGAATTAATTTGATTTATTCTCCGTTTTAGGAAGTTATCATTTCATGTGTTAATGACTTTATTGCACACGTCCATAACATATATTTTTTATGAAATAACAATATATTTCACCTGGCGCTTTCATTATACACCTTTAGGCGCCAGTCAAAAATGTTCCTTTTTAACCAGGCCTTTGGTTGAAATGATTTGCATCCTATGCCCTTTTAAAATGTGGTGGTTTCGGGGGGAGGCTATTGGGTTGTTTTTGTATTTATTAGGTATTTTGTGGTTTTATATCTTGATTTTATTCTGTGAACCACCCTGAGACCCCTGGGTATAGGGCGGTATATTATTATTATTATTATCAACAACAACAACAACAACAACAACAATGTTGGTTTGTGTGATGTGTGTAGATAGATATACTCTAATAAATAAATGAAGCAGTCAATAAATGTGAGATTTAGTTATGAAAGGGGGAAAGCAGAGAGGAACTTGGATAACACTGAAAAACGATGTGAAATTATGAAATTCCTCTATCCACTCACCCCTTTATAATTTCAGGTTGCTACGTAACGTCTTCCCAGTAACTCCCAGTGACTTTGTCTCTGCTCCTGATTTGGTGCACATGGAGGATGCTGCTCCAGGTCTTCCACTGAACTTCTCTCATCGGTAAGCAGGTGTGGCTTTGAAAGACAAATGGATGAGCTCGAGAGAAAGCCAAGCTCTCCAAATCCTTCCCTTCTCTTCTCTTCTCTTCTCTTCTCTTCTCTTCTCTTCTCTTCTCTTCTCTTCTCTTCTCTTCTCTTCTCTTCTCTTCTCTTCTCTTCCCTTCCCTTCCCTTCCCTTCCCTTCCCTTCCCTTCCCTTCCCTTCTCTTCTCTTCTCTTCTCTTCTCTTCTCTTCTCTTCTCTTCTCTTTCTCTTCTCTTCTCTTCTTTTTTGCCGTTCAAGATTTGTGATGATTTAAATTTTTAACACCACATACAGTATCTAACATTTCACTCAGAATTCGGGAGAGAAAATCCTTTTTCTCAACTTAGGTAAAGGTAAAGCATGCGGCATGACAACAGCCTTGCGTTTTTATGTATATAGGAAGAAATTTCAGGTTGTTGAGTAAACAGGACAGTGCCAACTTATGGGTGAACGTCAGCAAATGTGACACTGTTGGGCACTGATACACCCATCTCTACATGTAACACTTCATTGCGGGGTAGTGACTGTCGAAACCAATAAATGATGGGGACAGATATGTAGATGGCAACTTGAACGGCTTTAAAAGAGGATTAGACATATCATGTTCTTCCTTCTCTGTCAGAGTCAGCATGTCTCTGAATTGCAGTTGGCGGGGAGCACAACTGAGAAGTGATGGGGATGTTTTGTTGTGAAAAACTATGTTGCATGGGACCGGCGGTCCTGAGTTGCTGGGGAAATAACAATCAAGAATGATGAAAGAACAGCCATTCCTTTGCATGTTTTACCTCTGCTACTTGAGTGGTACCAGTGGTAGGGAATCACATGTGGGCAGGGCCGTCTTAAGCATATCTGGTGCTGTGGTTCAAAGATCCCTCTGGCGCCCCACCCCCCGTTTCCCAGAGTTGTTGACCTTTTCCCAAGCCTCTGCGGGGATTGCTCTCCTCCCGTGGAGTCTTGGGAAGGAAGCTGCACATCTGCCAGCCATATGGTTGATGGGGCACAGCTGGCGGGCGTGCAGGGAAAGGGGAGGCAGCCAGCAAAGCCGTGCAGCTCCCCCACTCGCTGGGGCACCCCTGAGAGGCCAGCACCCTGGCGCAACACACCAGTAAGCCCAATTGGAAAGATGGCTTTGCAAGTGGGGGAGACTTGCTGTTGCACTCTCTTCTGGTGGGTTTTCCATTGGGACATCTGGTTGATCACTGTGAAGATAGGATGTTGATCTAAGTGGGCCTTTGTCCTGATTCAGCTCCAGGCCTCTTTTGATGTTCTTTGAGGAGATGACCTTCTCAATTCCTTCTTGCAGGTATCGCCGGGCCAGCCAAAAGGTGCCGTATTATGGATACACATCTGGTCGGCCGTTGCCACCCTTTGTCTCGAAAAGACTGCCCCGGTCTGGCTCACAATACTACCCGTTCTATGGGTCAAGATACCCTGCATACAAAACCCTTCCACCGCGTGGGAAAACTCAGTGCGCTCAGCTCTACTGTCCACCCGGTGTGACCGGTTATCGACCACGAGGTGCGACGGTCTACCCAGACCCACATACAGCCAGGTACTCCAAGCTAAACAAGAACCCGACACTGCCACACACAGCTATCTATCAGAAACCTTTGCCGACCCAATGTCCATACAGTGGCATGACCAAAGGCCGACATGGCCCCATCAACAAGGGCTCACTGCCATGTGTCACTGGCGCCCCTCTACCCCGTGTGACCAAAGGTCCGGTGATTTATCCCACCAATGTCTCTCAACCATGCTTAAACAAGGCCCCGCTACCACGTATGACCAAAGGCCCTGTGCTGTACTCAAGCAAGGACCTATTGCCACATATTCATGACCCACCACCCCGTGTGGCGAAGGGACCACTACCACGGATGACAAAAGGCCCTGTATTCTATGCAACCGAAGACCCACAACCAGGCCTAGGCAACGCCTCACAAGCAAATGTGACAAAGGGCACCCAGCCACACCCGGCAAAGGGCACTCTTCCACGTGCCACCAAGGGGCCTCGTCTCGTTGTGACGAAGGTCCCGCGGTTCAGCGCGTTGAGGGCCTCGCGATACTTCCTGAAGAGGGCTTCACGGCCCAACCTGACGAGAGGCTCTCAGCCAAGCTTGGTCAAGGGCTCGCGGCCGTCCCTGGCAAAGGGCTCCAGGGTCTCTTTGACTAAAGGCTCCCAGCCCAGTCTGGCCCGTAACGCCACAAACCTGGCGGCCTCAAAGAAACTTCCCAAAAATGTCAAGATCGCAAGCACTGGGAAGAAGTACTGTTCAGCCACCAAGTGGCCTTTTTGAAGATGACAGGGATGTGGGAGAAACTCATTTGACTTTCACGCACTGAGGAGTCGGGCACACATCAGTGGCGGCGGACGGACGGCTTGCTTGCCTTCCCACCCAAAGCATGGGGATCTCAGCCAGTGACTCAACGTGACTCCTTATTCTGCAGACAGATTTCACTGTTCATAGCAAAAGTTTCATTTTTGACAGTGGCGTATGTGTTTTGATCCATTTTTATTTGATTTTAGGATCCACCCTGTTCTAGTGACTAATTTGTTTTGAGCTGCTTTTGAAGTTGGAGTTGCCTCCAAGGTTATACTTACTCAGAGCAGACCCATAAGGAGTTTCAATAAGCCATTTCTAAGTAGTTTCAATGCTAATAATAATAATAATATATTTGTACCCCGCCCATCAGACTGGGTTCACCCCAGCCACTCTGGGCAGCTTCTGACTTAGATTGTTGCGACCTGCCCTTGGCCCTTATGGTGATCTGCAGATATTTTATTAAATTAATAATGTTAATAGTTTTCCGAGACTGGGCTGGGTCAGTTGACGCAATCAATTTTAATGCTATTCATGTAATTTATTATCCTCCCATCATCAGTCCTACTCAGAGCAGACATGTTGAAATCCACGGACTGACTGAAAAGAGAACTAATAGCTTTGGGTTGTATCCAACCACGCAGAAGAGACCTATTGAAAATAATGGTCCTAAGTTAGTTGCGTTCATTAATATCTGCGGATCTACACTGGGTAGGGCTAATATTGGACACCACCTGTTGAAATTAATGGACCCAAGTTAGTCATGCCCATCACTGGGCCTACTCTGAGTTGGTTTAAGTACCCTGTTTTTCCTATGTATTTTATTGTATTCACCCTTTCCTTTGAACTAAAGGATTCTAGTCCCACTCAGAGTAGACCCTTTGAAATGAATGACATAGGTCCATTCATTTCAATGGGTCTACTCTAAGAAAGAGTTAGTTGACTGCAACCCTACATTCCCCATTTTACCTCTTTCTGTTCTCAGTGTGAGTGTTAAGCTTCTGTTTGGAATTAAAAGATTGTTGTATACTTGCTTGTATCACCAGGCTTCTACCGTCCTTAAAAAAATAGTGTTGTTCTGTAAAATACAATCATTCTGTTAATTGTCTCCCTAATTGTGTAGCTCCTTCCCCTTCTGTTTCGTTTATGTAAATTCTCTGTTCCCCTCTCAATAGACTGGGTGTATATGTGTGTGTCATTTTCATACCTTCACCAGCAGAACTGGGTTCTACACAGTGCTTTTTTCCTAGGAAAATAGGGGCCGGTACTCACCATTAAGTTGTTACAGTAAGAGCCACACTTTTTAACAACATCAAGAACAACGGTATCGTTTTCATGAAGGAAAACTGGAAGTCAAAGGGAAGAAATCGGAGACCTGTAGCGTACACCCCCTCTGCTATTTTCTTCCAAGTTGTTCCAGATCTCTCAATAGTTCTTCCTCCCAGTTCACCCTCCTGAATGAGTACAGGTGACACTCCACTTAAGTGGGAGTTATGTTCTAGGCCCCTATGTGCATAAGTGAAAACTTGTGAAGTGGTGAGCACTGAAGTGGGGAGCCAGTGTGGTGTAGTGGTTAAGAGCGGTGGACTCGTAATCTGGTGAACCGGGTTCGCTTCCCTGCTCCTCCACATGCAGCTGCTGGGTGACCTTGAGCCAGTCACACTTCTCTGAAGTCTCTCAGCCTCACTCACCTCACAGAGTGCTTGTTGTGGGAGAGGAAGGGAAAGGAGAATGTTAGCCACTTTGAGACTCCTTCGGGTAGTGATAAAGTGGGATGTCAAATCCAGACTCTCTTCTTCTTCTTCTTCTTCTTCTTCGTCTTCGTCTTCGTCTTCGTCTTCTCTAAAACAGGCATAGGCAAACTCGGCCCTCCAGATGTTTTGGGACTACAACTCCCACCATCCCTAGCTAACAGGACCAGTGGTCAGGGATGATGGGAGTTGTAGTCCCCAAACATCTGGAAGGCCGAGTTTGCCTATGCCTGCTCTAAATACCCTTTAAATGTCCTCTCTACTGCACTCTCTTCAGTCCATACCAAAAAAACCCCACTGTATCCAAAAATATCCCCAACTAGAATTAAGGCTCTGGTCTGGCAGGAGGCTGCAGGACCCATGGGAAAGCAGCTGCTGCTGCTGCGCTACCTTGCACATCAGCTGTTAGGCGGGGAGGCTGAGCAGCCTAAACAAAGCCCCACTGCACCTCAGGTCTCTTCAGGGCTTCCTCTTCCCTCACAGACATGCTCTTTGGGCTCTGGGAAGGGTCTCCTCGTGAGGCACGAGGACTGTCCAGCTTGCTCTCTTCATTTCTGGGTATGAATTTAATTATTTCCCGGCGCTGTGTGTCTACACGGTCACATGCAGGTCAACCACCCATTTGTGAGTGGTGGGATACAGTCATACCTTGGGTTAAATATGCTTCACGTTGAGCGCTTTCAGGTTGTGCTCCACGGTGACCCGGAAGTAATGGAATGTGTAATTTCCGGGTATCGCCGCTCGCGCCTGCACAGACGCTTAGAATGACATCATGCGTATGCACGGAAGCGACAAAATGCGACCTGTGCATGTGCAGGCACAGTTGTGTGTTATGTTCTACTCAGGATGCGAACGGGGCTCCAGAACGGATCCCATTTGCATCCAGAGGTACCACTGTAATGTAAATCCCGTTCCTCATATCTCTCGCCTGTATCCCTCCAGACCATCTGACATCCAAATCCAGGTCTCAGTATTACGTTCTTCTTTTTACTGTTCTAATATGCTTTGTTGAATTTAAATCAATACAAAAACACATACAGAAGAATTCTGCATAAAAGAGAGAGAGAAAAAAATACAACTTAATATTCCACATCACTCTTCCTGGATTCCTAACAACTTCCCGTCACCCCAACATGTATCTGCAACTTATTCTATCAAGCGCACTGTTTGTGTCTATTTTCCTTTTGTTATATTTCACCAATATTGTATTTTCTCATACCTATCCATCCTACTGCAGAAGTCATTCAAAGGCTGCCACAGACGTAAAGTTATTACAATAATCCTTTAAATATCTTCTATACATATAGGTAAAGGTAAAGGGACCCCTGACCATTAGGTCCAGTCGTGGCCGACTCTGGGGTTGCGGCGCTCATCTTGCTTTATTGGCCGAGGGAGCCGGCATACAGCTTCCGGGTCATGTGGCCAGCAGGACTAAGCCGCTTCTGGCGAACCAGAGCAGCACACGGAAACACCGTTTACCTTCCCGCCAGAGTGGTACCTATTTATCTACTTGCACTTTGACGTGCTTTCGAACTGCTAGGTTGGCAGGAGCTGGGACTGAGCAACGGGAGCTCATCCTGTCGTGGGGATTCGAACCGCTGACCTTCTGATCAGCAAACCCTAGGCTCTGTGGTTTAACCCACAGTGCCACCTGCGTCCCATTTCTATACGTATGTTCTATACATACCCCATTTCCTAATAAATGTCTGATCAGAGCGACCCCTCAGTTTTTCTGTTAATTTAGCCAACTCGGCATATTCCAGCAGTTTATTTTGCCACTCCAGCTTGGAAGGTATTTTCTCTCCCTTCCAATTCGTGGCAATTAATATTCTTGCTGCTACCATAGCGTACAAGAATATTTCTCTCACGCCTTTAGGTGTATCTGGGCCTAATCTCCCCAGAAGAAAAGCCTCCGGTTTCTTTGCAAAAGATACCTTAATCTTTCTTTTGAGTTCATTATAAATAACATCCCAATATTCATTTAGTTTCTTACAGGTCCACCACATATGTAGCGTTGAGCCTTCCACTTCCCCACACCTCCAACATTTACTTGAAACATTCTTATACATTTTAGATTATTTTAGTGGTGTCAGGTACCATCGGAATTGCATCTTTATAAAGTTTTCTTTTAAAGTATAACAAGCTGTAAATTTCATATTAACCTTCCATAAGTCAATAGTATTACATTCTTGTTAATAACAAACATGGGTTAATTTTGTGTGTGTGTGTGTGTGTGTTTAAAAAACAAATAAAACACTGTTAAGAAAACCATTGCAGCTTTTTCAAGAATAGTTAAATCTCTTTCAGAATTTGCAGCATGGAGCTTTGCATTTTTAATTTTTTAATTCTTTATTGATTAAAAATGTACTTATCTATACAAACATTATATGCTATCTCTTTACATATGAAGAAAACAAAAAATATGTAGAGAATAGGAAATTTCTAAAGGAACGAAAAAGAGGAAAAGGAAAAATATAAAGAAATAACAAATATACAAAGTAAAAAAAAATCAAAAGAGGAAAAGAAAAGACAAGACAACATTATTTACACAATAAAAGTATTCATCAACACAATTCTTCCCATCCTCATTATACTGTAATATAAACATTATTTTTAAACACAGATTTGCAAGCCCGCTTCATATTAAACGCCAACAAATTCAATCATGCTTACACCCAGATACTCGTAGTTAGGACTCGAGTCTTAGAATTATTATTATTATTATTATTTACTGAATTTATATACAGTGGTACCTCGGGTTACATACGCTTCAGGTTACATACGCTTCAGGTTCCACTAACCCAGAAATAGTGCTTCAGGTTAAGAACTTTGCTTCAGGATGAGAACAGAAATCATGCTCCAGTGGCACGGCAGCAGCAGGAGGCCCCATTAGCTAAAGTGGTGCTTCAGGTTAAGAACAGTTTCAGGCTAAGTACAGACCTCCAGAACGAATTAAGTACTTAACCCGAGGTACCACTGTACATCTCTATACCTTGAAGTCTCAGGGCAGTTCACATAAAAGATCAACATAAAAACCACAATATATATAATCAAAATAAAAACAACAACCCAATAACACACACTCTCCCCCCAAAAGGGTATAGGATGTCAATCAGATCACCGAAGACCTGGTTAAAAAGGAAAGTTTTTGCCTGGCGCCTAAGGTGTATAATGAAGGCGTATAATGAATATAACGCATAATAAAGGTGTATAACGAACGTTGACTTTTTCACAGGGGTATTTGCCGAGCCCTTTCAGTTTGTGGTCTCCACATGAACCCATAAAGGTGGATAATCCCAACCAATCAGGATCACATAACGAGCAGGATGATGCCACGACACCCCGGTGTTTGAAATGATCAGATGGTTCCATTACATTACAATACGCTCTCCAACAAGAACAGACTCACAACGTCCACCCCGTTGCGTTGTGAAAGATCGCCACCTGGTGACTCCTATGGTGGAATACAGTATTCTTTTTTTAAAAAAGCAAAACAAAACCTTAAATTAAGCTCATTGGCTGGTCTTTAATTGCTGGATAAAATTCTCCGAGAACGAGTTGCATTACAGTGGTACCTCTGGTTACGAACTTAATTCATTCCGGAAGTCTGTTCTTAACCTGAAACTGTTCTTAACCTGAGGTACCACTTTAGCTAATGGGGCTTCCTGCTGCTGCCGGAGCACGATTTCTGTTCTCATCCTGAAGCAAAGTTCTTAACCCGAGGTACTATTTCTCGGTTAGCAGAGTCCGTAACCTGAAGCGTTTGTAACCCGAGGTACCACTGTATTATCATTCATTATTAGTGGTAATATTATTACTTACCCGCCCTTCACCCTAAGACCCCAGGTCTTGCAAGATGGTTGGCCATCCGAGACAATGGAGGAGTGGCTCTCTGGAGGTGAAGTCAAACTGTTGGAAGGTTGCAGTGCCTGCTTTGGTTGTAGGGACCGATATGGGAGAGACATGTTTTGTTGCAGCAGGGGCAGAGGAAGGTGTCTAGTCGTGCTGCTGCAGATATTTAAAATAGTTTAAAACAACCTACGCAACACATAGGTTAGCTAAGGCTGAGAAGCCATGAGCATTTCCAAAACACCAAAAGTGCTTTACAAACATGCAGATGTAATGCGTCCACATTGTTATAGAAAAATAGGAAAATAATGTAAAGACTGAGCACAAATTGGATATGCATCCTTCAGTTCAGGTTAGGAAGTAGAAATTCTAGCTGGGGCGGTTCAATTCTTTTTTAAAAAAATATTGAAGATTCTCATGAAATACACCCCTCCCCCACCAAATCACACCTAACAATATATTTACAAAATAAATTCCCACTGTCTCCCCCCGTATGACTTCCCTCAACTTCCCTTTCTGGTTTTGAAAAAAAAAGGAAAACCCAATAAAAAATTTATATAAAAAGACAAGACTCTCATGAAATACAAAAGAACGTGCAATGTCTTTATTTTTTTGGGTACAGATTTTGAAGTCTTTGTGTTACGTTCAGTGTAACACAATATGGTACCCGGAGGTAGGGGGAGAGATTAAAGGGGGAGAGGATGGGTGATAAACTTAAACACTTTTTTTTCCTTTTCATTTTTCCAACTTCGCATAGGTGCAAGGTTTCTGACTTAGGGTTACCAGACATCCCCGGTTCCCGGGGGCAGTCCCCGGATTTGCAAATCTGTCCCCGGGAAACGTGGCAGCGGCAGCCTCAGCAGCCCGGAGCCAGCCTGGTAGCGCACTTGGCTGTGGCCAGCTTCAGGAGCTGCTCTCTGCTGTGGCGCCCACCATTTTTCCTGCGCCACAGGAGTGAGCAGCACCTGAAGCCAGCCAGAGCCAACTGCACTACCAGGCTGGCTCCGGGCTGCTGACTGCCACTGCCACTGCTGAAGGAAAACCAGGGACGTCCAGCGGTACAGATCTCCTTCCCCCTTCCCTTTGACAGATCGGGGGAGGCTCGGGAGTCGCCTGTGGGCCCAGTTTTTTTAAAAAAACTCTGCGCATTTATGTTTCACAGGGTGTGAAAGAAGGGCTTTGCACCTTGCCTGGCAGAGAAACCTCCTGCCTTGCGCCCCTCCTGGGCAACAGCTGCCCGCCCGTGACTCCTGAGCCTCCCCCAATCTGTCAAAACAAAGAGGGAAGGGGGCAGGAGATCAGCGAAGCCTCAGGAGTCATGGGTGGGTGGCGTGCCATTACCCAGTTTTTTAAAAACTCTGCGCACAGGGTGCGAAAGAAGGGCTTTGCACCTTTTTACAATATGAATGTGTGCTTGGGCCCAGGGTCATTTGCCTCACCATCCCCACTACTGGCTCCCTTTTGCTACTCAGCTTTAAAAAAAAGTGTCCCCGGATTCATTGGAAAAAAAATCTGTAACCATATTCTGACTGGCTGACTGCAAGCTTTATTCATTTCATGACATTTCATTTCCTGATCGTTCGATCATTTATTTAAAACAAACAAACAGCAGACGTCACAAGAAAACGTATGCATGTGCTAACGCACATGTATAAAATGTTGGTCCATCTTACTTGGCGTTTTCTACAGTGACTGAAGGGAAACAGGCGAGGCGAATTGAAATCCTGTCCTGGTTGCAAGCCCTGTATAGAATAAAAGAATCATAGAGTCGTAGAGTTGGAAGGTGGCTGGGGAAACCAGATGAACGGGATATAAGAAATAAATTATTATTATTATTATTATTATTATTATTATTATTATTACACCAAGGGTCATCTAGCCCAACCCTCGGCAATGCAGGAACCACGGTCAAAGAATTCCTGATAGATGGCCACCCAACCCATTTAAAACCTTGTTGCTCCAACCCCTTGATATATATTTTTTTCTGAAGAAGCCTTCTCTGTCTTGCACTGCACCAACTCGCCAGAAGATGGCAAGAAGGACTGCTTTATTTCCCCTTCTTTCTACATGGGCAGGTGTATTAAGAAATCACTGCAGGGAGAAATCCCAATGAAAGAACAGTGGCAAGAAAAATTGATGAGTTATGCAGAATTGGCTAAATTCTGCATACAAATTGTGTGATAAGGACAACTGTGACTTTAATGAAGAATGGAAACTTTTTACAAATTATCTAAAAAGACAACAAAATGAACTGGACTCCTTGGCAGGTTTTGAATAAACATACACAAATTTATTGGTTGATTACATGATAGACAAGGTAAGGATGTGTATATCTGTGGAGAGTGTATTAACTTATGGTCTGTGTGTGTGGTTTGGGAGCTGCACAGTCAGGGGGGGGAAACAGTGCTGTCCAGGGTTGTAAAGACTGCGGAGAGAATAAGTGGGTGCACTCTTCCCACCTTGGATCAAATCTATGCTTCCAGGTGCCATAAGAAAGCTGCAGAGATAGCGCAGGATAGTGCGCACCCCAGAAATGATCTCTTTCAGGTTCTGCCTTCTGGAAGAAGGTACAGGGTTATAAAGGCCAGGACTAGCCGCCTGAGAAACAGTTTTTATCTAAATGCGATTTTGGTTTTAAATGCAGTGTAAGGAGTCTCTATAGTATATTGTATTTTAAAATGGGGTTTCAGAGTTTTTAGGGGTTTGGGAATGTCTGATGTAGATTTTTCAATTTCATTGTTCTGTATGGGACAATGACAATAAAGATATCGTATATTGTAAATTTCATAACATGCAGAGAACAATATGTGCAGAGAAATCAGAGAGAGGAACTGAGGGATGTCCTGGGGCGGGGGGTTGAAGGGGTGGGTGGGGGGAAAGGGGGGAAATAACGTATGTGTTTATATGGATTGACAATTTGTTATGCTGGAATTGTTTAATAAAAATATTTTAAAAAGAAAAAAAGAAATCGCTGCAGGGAGTCATTATGGTGGCTTTTGAGGCGACCAGTGCAGTTGGTAGAAGAGGGTTGTTCTTCAGCATCTGGTCTGGACATCATTGAAGTCTCATATATGAATCCAACAGAGCACCATTTGGCTGTCTTAACCAGCGTTGGCCAAGATGTTGCCCTCCAAATGTCATTGGTCTCCAGCTGCAATGGTCTCTGACCATTGGCTTGCAGGTAAAAGGTAAAGGGTAAAGGGACCCCTGACCATTAGGTCCAGTTGTGACTGACTCTGGGGTTGCGGCGTTCATCTCGCTTTATTGGCCAAGGGAGCCGGTGTACAGCTTCCGGGTCATGTGGCCTGTATGACTAAGCCACTTCTGGCGAACCAGAGCAGCGCACGAAATGCCGTTTACCTTCCCGCCAGAGTGTTACCTGTTTATCTACTTGCACTTTGACGTGCTTTCGAACTGCTAGGTTGGCGGGAGCAGGGACCGAGCAACAGGAGCTCACCCCGTCGCAGGGATTCGAACCGCTGATCTTTTAATCGGCAAGTCCTAGGCTCTGTGGTTTAACCCACAGTGCCACCCGCGTCCCATGTCCAGGCTTGCAGACACTCCTGGATTAAATTTATGTCAACTGCACTGGTGGAATTATCCATAGCAGCAAACAATAAACATATATAAAATGACAGGCGAGCACCCATCAATACAGGACCATTCTGTCAAGCAGCCTGTTCTGCGAGTGGCCAGTCAGATACAAACAGGACCTGGGTACAACAGCCCATGTCCTATTTGTGATTCCCAGCAATGGATATTCAGAGGAATGTTGCCTTCAACAGAGGAGGGAGAGCAACATGTTTGATACCTCTTCTGCCCTATCTAGGTGTCTGCATGTGAAAAGAGACTTGGAAAGAGAGGGGGGGCCACGGGGAGCTAGGTTTTAGCCCTAAAAGCAGTGTAATAATAATAGTAATAATAATACATTTTTATTTATACCCGGCCCTTCCCGGTTCAGAAAAGCGGGCTCAGGACAGCTAACAACAAATTTAAAACACTTAATTGATGCAACAAAAAACAGCATAAAATACATGAATAACAATAAATTCGGAATTCAAAAATCAATTTAGGGGGGAAATCCATCCAATAAACATTAGATGGTACCAGGGCTAAATGAGTCCTATTTGGGCCAGCGAGGAGACCAGGGGAGAATTAGCTGTGGGATCCCAGAGTGGGTAATCTTCACAAAAGGGGAGGGGGAGGGAAGGAAGGGGAATAAATATCAGGCTGAATTCAAATTAAAGACCAGGTGGAATAGCTCTGTCTTACAGGCCTGACGGAAAGAGGTTAAATCCTGCAGGGCCCTGGTCTCATGTGACAGAGCATTCCACCAGGTTGGAGCCATCACTGAGAAGGCCCTGGCCCTGGTGGACGAGAGTCTGACTTCCTTAGGGCCCGGGACCTCTAAACTATTGTTATTCATGGACCTTAAGGTCCTCTGCGGGGAAGACCAGGAGAGGCGGTCCCGTAAATATGAGGGCCCTAAGCCACAAAGGGCTTTAAACTGTAGGTACCCATGAGATCCTTTTCAGCTCCATGATCCTATGAAAAAAAATGTGGGACTGTGCATTTCTTCCCACTAATGTGGAGGATAAATTACTGTCTTAATGAGAGATCCTATACTAGTGAAAACAAAACCAGGACACAGGTCATATGAAGCATATTTTGTTTAATGATCTAGAAGGCATATACAGATAGTGTCAGAGACATAAAGGAAAATCAAGAAGTAACCATGGTTTGCATTTGAAGAAGAACATAGCAGACACTCAAGATTGGGGGAAAATGGAGCATAGACATGATAAGTAAGTGTGGAGACCTGGATTTCAGATGTATTCAGGGCAGCCATGATCAACCTCATCCGGAGATCGTGCGCGCTCGTCGTTTCTGAGAACCAGGCTCAGAAGCTCAGCTGCAGAACTTTTGTCCAAAGTCCATTGCTGGGTCATTTCTTGGGTTTCTAGGGGGTCCGTCTGGCCTTGGTCTAAGCAGAATCTCACCACCCCCAGCAGCCAGAACGGCACCCACGGCCACCCCAGCCTCCAGAACCACCCCAGCTGCCAGAGCCACGGCCACCCCAGCTGCCATAGCCGCCATAGCCGCCACAACATCCACGGCCACCCCAGCCCCCATAGCCACCCCAGCTCCCATGGCCTCCCCAGCCACCATAGCTCCCATAGCCTCCATAGCCGCCATAGCTGCCATAGCCACAGCAAGGTGCATCAGTTGACACAGCGCATGAATCGTCAGCGCAGCTCATGATGGGTCCTGGGACGGTGATGCAGAAGGGGGGAGGCTGGATGAACACGTGGTGCGGGGGGCATTGCGATTCGCAAGTGAAGCCGCAGTGTCCGTAGCCGAAAGTCATCTTTCTGCAATGAGTCGGGGTCTGAAAGAGCAAGCGAGGGAGTCAGGTTAACCAAAAGGCAAGCAGAGACTAGACGCATGAAACTCTCAAGTCATTACTTTTCAGAATACATGAAGGAAAGCTGTAAACCCTCAATGGGTAGCAGAGTCCTCCATTTTCACTTCGTAGCAGTCGCAATGAAGTTGAAACTGGTCTAAACAATAGCTAGAATCCAAGAGTTGTAGAAAAAAAATTCTACTCAGAGTAGGCCCACTGGGATCAATGGGAACCAACGAGGGAAGCATTCATAGTGAGTTCTGGCATCTCCCTTTCTAGAAGAACAACACTGGGTGCATCGAACTATATATCTAAATCCGAATCATACTACGTGGATCAGTCAGCGTCAGGTCCACTTAACTTGAACTCCCTTCAGTTGATTAATGTAAGCAAGACAGGAGCTCCCCAATCCCACATTTCAATTTAGGGGGCAAAAATGTTGCCTTCAAGGAAGTAGAAGAATGCAGGCTAACATTCCAATTTTGGTAGTAAAAGCAGCAGTTTATTAATCCTCCACACAGTGCAGGAATTCTGGGGGAACACACTCTGAGGTCAGGGTGTGAATAAGCAATAATGGGGGAAACGTGTGAAATCACGAAGCGAGAAGTTTAGATAATGGTGTTCTAAGCAGTCCATTAGGTAGCATGGGGCATCTGAGCACAGTATGTTTCCAAGCACAATTCTAAATTTTTGGTGCTGACACTCAAAGCCCTAAATAGCCTCAGTCCTATATACCTGAAGGAGCGTCTCCACCTCCATCATTCAGCCTTAACACTGAGGTCCAGCGCCGAGGGCCTTCTGGCGGTTCCCTCACTGTGAGAAGCCAAGTTACAGGGAACTAGGCAGAGGGCCTTCTCGGTGGTGGCACCCGCCTTGTGGAACGCCCTCCCACCAGATGCTAAGGCAATAACCAACTATCTTACTTTTAAAAGACATCTGAAGGCAGCCCTGTTTAGGGAAGTTTTTAATGTTTGATGCTGTATTGTATTTTCAATATTCGGTTGGGAGCCGCCCAGAGTGGCTGGGGAAACCCAGCCAGATAGGCGTGGTATAAATAATAAATTATTATTATTATTATCCATCTCTGTCTCCACTCAGCCGTCCCTCACCATCGTGACTACTTTCTTACAACAGCCAGGCCAGGGGGTGACTTTGGCTGTCAGCATCCTGCCTCTCAGGCTGAGCGTTGCCTTCGTAGAACTCTATGGTAAGAGGTGGGGGAGAAAGCTAGGGTGAGCTGGCTTTGCCTGTCATTGGTTCTAACACCACCTACTGTTGGACTCCCTGCCTTTTGTCTCACCAGTCCCAATGGGCACCAGCCAAGTCTGATAGGGATCAGCATAAGCATGAGATCCCTTCCACCTGACCTCTTGCTCATCATGCCTTCTTCTGAGCTCATATTTAGCTTGATGGTAATAATGGCGCCCTCTATCTTGGGGACAGGGTCATAGCTCAGTGATACAACATCTCTTTTGCATGCAGAGGGCACCAGATTCAATCCTTGACATCTCTAGGTTGGACTGAGAGATACTTCTTCCTGAAACCCTAGACAGCCACTGCCCTTCAAAGAAGACAATACTGAGACAATACTGGTCTAAGGCAGCTTCCTACCTATAAGGCAACTGGATTAGATCAGAACATACCTGGTTCTGCAAGATGAAGATGCCACAAGATGCTCTTTCCTGAGTGAGGAGAAGCTGATGGTTAGGTCCTGGATGGAGAGCTCTTTTATACTCTCCTCCTTGGGCATCCTCGTGGGTGTGACACACCCTGTGGGCAGATCCAAGTTCAAATTGATTGCTGGCTTTCAGATTATGGTAGGGATCACACCCAAATCACTGCAATTGTTCTGACGCTGCAGTTTGGGAGATGCCAAGGATGCTTTCTGGTCTCCTCAAGCAAAGGGAGATGTGCCATAAATGGACAGAACGTGCAATGCAATTGTGGCTTACACAAAGGTTTAATTTCAAGAAGCGCTGGGGTGCTTGTGGAATTCTCCTTACCTGAACTTTGGACTGGTGGTCAGAAGGACCTAAGCCATTGACCCATCTAACTCTGTTCTCACAGTGGCCAACCAGATGCCCCCATAGGAAGCCCACAATCAGGATTCGAGCACAAGAACAACTCTCCCCTCCTGTGGTTTCCAGCAACTGGTGTTCAGAAGCATTCATGACTCCAACTGTGTAAGCCGAGCCGAGCCATCATGGCTGAATCCCCTGGATGTCCATACCTTGTTACCAAGTACCACTGATCTGATCCTTCACCGGACACTTCTTCCAGTTTTGGAGTCTCAAGTAATGTTAGTAATACCCAGAGTAGATCCATTGGGTTGCATTCATCTGAGTTCTATTCATGGAAGACCTGTTGAAAATAATGGGCCAAAATTAGTCATGTCCTTCCTTTTTAAAAGGTCTCCTCTGAGCAGGATTAACATTGGATACAACCCATTGAAATTAAGGTCCCATCTGGTAGCGCAAGGATGGAAGACTGAAGAAACCCCAACTAAAGAATCATGGCAAGAAGAATTGACGGACTATTCTTTTGCCAGAACTGGCAAAACTGACACATAAGCTACGGGACAAGGATAACTGTGACTTTAAAGATGAATGGGAACCCTTTACAAAGTATCTGAAGATGCAACAAAGTGAACTGGACTCCTTGGCAGGTTTTGAATAAACATTCACAAGCTTTTTATTGATAATAAGCAGCTAAATAGTTTGAGGATCTATAGAACTTTGTAACATGCAGAAAACAGCAGTCTCAGAGAAACCAAAGACTGGAACTGAGGGAAGTCGGGGGGTGGGGGTTGTGTGGGTTTTGTGTGGGAGGGTGGGGGGAGGGAGGAAAAATTGGGGGGGGGGAGAAGGATGATATGTTTTTGGATAATATGTCTTGTTTTAATTTTGAATAAAAAAACCTTTTTTTTAAAAAATTAAGGTCCCATCTGCACTATACATTTGAAGTGGTAGCATACCACTTTTCTTCCTCTACAATATCCTGTTCGAGGGGAGGCAACAGAATAGAACAAAACATACAAAATGCAGCTGCACCAGCAATTTGTCTAATGACCTTTCCCAATTCTCACACCTCCAACTTAGCCATGTGCCCCAAGACATATGCATATGCTTACATCAGTGACTCCCAATCAGCTAAGTCAAGCCACAGACCCCTTACTTTTGAAAATGTTAACATCTCTGTGGTAGATTCTGTTATGCGAATGGTGCCACCATACCCTCCAACATGTTCCTGCACAAAAGTGAGATGTGCATGTTCTGGGCTGTGTGCCTGTGTTTCCTCCTCGGGGGAAAGCCCCCAAGAGCCACACACACACTCAGCATGCTCTTTAAAGGGAGCGTGGCTCTTGGGGGAGTCTTAGCCATGCACAGCCTCTCCCGGGCAAGGGGAGCCTTCACCCCCTGCCCGGGAGAGGCTGCGCGCAGATATCCCATAAGCCAGGACAGCCAGCAGGATCGCTGTGCTGTGATCCCGCTGGCTGTCCTGGCTTCTGGGATTCAGAATATAGAAAGAAAGAAAGAAAGAAAGAAAGAAAGAAAGAAAGAAAGAAAGAAAGAAGAGAGAGAGAGAGAGAGAGAAAGAAAGAAAGAAAGAAAGAAAGAAAGAAAGAAAGAAAGAAAGAAAGAAAGAAAGAAAGAAAGAAAGAAAGAAAACAAGTAAGTAAGTTAGTAAGTAAAACAATCTGCATAGTGGGCTCTGAGCGCGTGCAGATGCCAGCATGGAGTGGAACACATGCAAAAGCGACACAGAATGGAAATGTGCTGATCTGCCCATGTGTAGCTTAGGGTCATGTCCTCAACCCAAGGTGAATGTGAGCCCAAAACCACCCTTCCACAAGCCCTTGTGCACCTGCATCTTAAACAAGGACAATGATGCCTGTGTGTGGAAGACATGAAGTGTTGCAAAGCCACCCCCGAATGGAGGCTTTCTCTGGAAGGCTTCACAAACAGCCATTAATGTTTAATATGCATCATTGTTGTGATGTACGTTGTTCTTCTTGGGGCATTTAGCATCGCTGATTAAGAGCGTTGTTTGTGGGGGTGTCCACCAAACTGGCTCAGGTCTGCAATTTGCGTCATTATACGAGCTCAGAAATGGATGCCAGCCTTTTAGTTGGGATCACAAGGATGTGGGTTTATTTTATTTTTCCGGTGTACACAATTGCATGCAGTCTTGACCCATGATTAATCAGGGCCACATTCCTATCATGTTGACTGTCCTGAATCTATAACTTTCAAGTGACCTTGGGCATACAGATTTGTTCTAGTAGGCAAGGCTTTCCTTATAGAAAAAGAGAAAACAGTGCCGGCACTGCATATGCTTGAGTACCCCTAGAAAAACAACAACATGCTGCTAGTAAAAAAACTGAAAAAGGTAAAGGACCCCTGACAGTTAAGTCCAGTCACGTATGACTCTGGGGTTGTGGTGCTCATCTCGCTTTACTGGCCGAGGAGCCGGCGTTTGTCTGCAGACAGTTTTTCCAGGTCATGTGGCCAGCATGACTAAGCCACTTCTGGTGAATCAGAGCAGCGCACGGAAACGGCATTTACCTTCCCGCCGGAAGGTACCTATTTATCTACTTGCACTTTGCTTTGGAACTGCTAGGTGGGCAGGAGTAGGGACAGAGCGATGATGGAAGCTTACCCCGTCGCTGGGATTCGAACCACCAACCTTCTGATCGGCAAGCCCTAGACTCTGTGGTTTAGACCACAGCGCCACCCACGTCCCCGTAGGAATGGTCAAATCTGTTCATTTCACATTCTCAAGTTGGTGTTGTGGTTAGAGTGTCAAGCTGAGACCAGGGAGGCAGCAGGGTTCAAATTCCCAATCGACCCCCTTGTGGGGATTAAATGAGAAAGGAAAGGGATTACTATATTTTTCGCTCTATAAGACGCACTTTCCCCCTCCTAAAAAGTAAGGGGAAATGTGTGTGCGTCTTATGGAGCGAATGCAGGAGGGAGGCTCTGCTCAGCGCTTCCTTTAAAGAGCCATGTGGAGTGTGTGTACGGCTTTTGGAGGCAAGAGCCGCACACACACTCAGCATACTCTTTAAAGGGAGCCTGGCTCTTGGGGGAGCCTTAGCCGCGCGCAGCCTCTCCTGGGCAGGGGATGAAGGCTCCCCTTGCCCGTGAGCGGCTGCGCGCGGCTATCCCATAAGTCAGGACAGCCAGCGGGATCGCTGCTTGTCCTGGCTTCTGGGATTCAGAATACTTTATTTCTTGTTTTCCTCTTCCAAAAACTAGGTGCGTCTTATGGTCTGGTGCGTCTTATAGAGCGAAAAATATGGTAAATGAGAAAGAGGAGAGCCATGTACCTCACCTTCAGCTTGTTGGAGAGGAAAAATGCAATAAATAATGAAATTCTATGATTCAGCTGTTCTTGCTAGGCTGTTGCAGTACTCATGCTCCCATCTGCTTTGTAGACTATGTTGCAACCGCCAAACTTCATTTACAGCAGCCACCCAAGAATGTCAGGATATGTACAATTTTATAACATGCAGAGAATAATATGTGCAGAGAAATCAGAGAGAGGCACTGAGGGAATTCCCTGGTGGGGGAAGCGAGGGATGCAAAGGGGTGGAAAAAAGGGGGGGAATAATATATGTGATTATTGATAATTTGTTATGTTGAAATTGCTTAATAAAAATATATTTAAAAAAAAAAAAAAGGACACAAGGAGGGGACCAGACCAGATTAAACTGTAATTAAAATATGCAATAAAACAATCCAATTAAACATTAAAAAGAAAGAATGTCAGATGTTTCCAGTTGCTAGTTGGCACCAGCCATCAAGGTCGTTGAGCCTTCATCAAATAAAACTGCAAGGCCATTCTGCGTGCCCAGAGAGGGTGATTGTGACATCACATGAAATTAAAGGGTCCTACAAGGAGAGGAGTGCCTCTAATTTGGAAATAATGGCAGACCCAGCGGCAAAGCAAGCTCATTGTCACCTAGCAATTATAACCCGAAGATCAGAGTTTACAGCCAACAAATCTTGGCTGGTAAATAATTGCATAAACCCTCGAGAGCATTCCTGCGCTGGCTTCCTCACAGTATAAAAAGGGCTCCCATCAAGCAGTCCCTCCATCAGTTGCTCTCCCAGCATTCAATCACATCATCTCTCGTCTTCTGCTCCTCAGAGAACAGGTGAGCTGGAATTATTTCCTTTTAATTAAATATAAAAACAAGTTCAAATGGGTTCAGAAAAGTGCAAGGGAGATCACCAAGGTTCTGGAGAACCATGAGGAAAGGTTGAAGTGACTGGGTTTGTTTCACCAGAAGAGGAGAACAGGAGGTTGGTAGGTGGAACATGGTAACATCTGAAGGGTTGTCCCATAGACAGCACTGAACATTTGTTCTCTGCTGGCCCACAAGAAAGGTCTGGATGTCATGAGTTGTCCTACCCAGAGGTGACCCATTTAAACAATGGACACAGCTAACTACCTCAGAAGGTAGTAGATTTTGCTTCACTGGAGGTCCATTGGTCCCAGTGGGCCTACTCAGAGAAGAAATTATTTTTATACAACCCCTGGATTCTAGCTATTGTTTAGACCAGTCTCAACTTCATTGCTTCTGCTCTGAAGTCAAAACTGAAGAGTCTTCCACCCAGGCTGAGTTTGTAGGTTCCCTTCATTCAGCCTCAAATCTAATGATGTGAGAACATTGTGCATCTATTCTCTGTTGTGTTCCTTGCCTTTTGGTTAACCAGATTCCCTCGCTTGCTCTTTCAGACCCCGACTCATTGCAGAAAGATGACTTTCGGCTACGGACACTGCGGCTTCACTTGCGAATCGCAATGCCCCCCGCACCATGTCTGGATCCAGCCTCCCCCCTTCTGCATCACCGTCCCAGGACCCATCATGAGCTGCGCTGACGATTCTTGCGCTGTGTCAACTGATGCACCTTGCTGTGGCTATGGAAGCTATGGCGGCTATGGGGGCTATGGTGGCTGGGGAGGCCATGGGGGCTGGGGTGGCTATGGGGGCTGGGGTGGCCGTGGATGTTGTGGTGGCTATGGGGGCTGGGGCGGCTGGGGCGGCCGTGGGGGCTGGGGTGGATACGGAGCCTGGGGTGGCCGTGGGTGCTGTTGGTAAGATCCTGCCCAGACTGAGGCCAGACGGAGCCCATAGAAACCCAAGAAATGACCCGGCAATGAATTTTTGACAAAGTTCTGCAGCTGAGCTTCTGAGCCTGGTTCTCAGAGACGACGAGTGCTCACGATCTCTGAATGAGGTTGATCGTGGCTTCTCTGAGCACCTCTGAAATCCAGGTCTCCACACTCCCTTACCCTCCATTATTATTATTTTTTGAAATTTCTCTTTACTATGCTGTTCTTCAGATACAAACCATGGTTGCATCTAGATCTTCCTTTATGTCTCAACATGTTCTGACACTCTGTGCATATGCTTTCAATATCATTAAAAAAAATGTGCTTCATATCACCTGTGTTCTGGTTTTGATTTTGCTCGTGTATGGGGTAATCGCTAAATAGTAGCAAGAAGTGCTGCAAAGCAAACAAACCCACAACCACATTTATCAACAGAATTGTAAGATTTGGAAGGGATTTCATAGGCCATGTCATTCAGTCTTGTTCCTGTGACTAGTTCTTGTTCCTTTCCTTAATGTGCCTTGTGTTGATTCCTTAGCATGCAAAAATGTCTGAGAGGTTGATGGGGATTGATAGAATGGTTTATGATTTCAATATCATTAAAACTGAGCTTTGTATTACCTTAGTTTAAAAAACAACAACTGGTATAGGAGCTGCTATTAAGGTAGTAACAATTTGCACTCCAAGATCACATATATTCATATAATCACAGAACTGGAAATGATCTCAGAGTTCATCTCCACTGACTCCATAGACATGACTCTGTACAACATGCTAGTCCTTTCTTGTTTCCTTTCGTGTGCAACATGTTGGTTGCTGGGCATGCATTCCAATGGGGACAAATGTAAGGTTCTTCGCTTAGGCAGGAAGAACCAGATGCACCAGATGGGGGACACCTGGCTTGCCAGCAGTGCATGTGAAAAGGATCTAGGGGTCTTGGTGGACCACAAGCTGAACATGAGCCAAAAGTGTGACGAAACAGCAAAACAACAACAACAACAACAACTAATGGTATTCTATTTTTTAAAAAAATAATATTTATTACTTTTAAAGATTACAAAAAGGAAAAAAAAAGGAAGGGAAAGGGAAGAAAAAAGATGGAAAAAAAACGAAAAAAAACAATACAATACAATGTATACACAATACACAACACATCACTAACACAATAAACTAAGCACAAACACAATTTAAAACACACATCAAACCATTTCAATATCATATCTTACATTCACTTGTTTCAACGACCTCCTCACACCTCCCTTTTTGTATTCCACTTCTATTAATTGTTTCAGCAATTCCTTTCCATCTTCCTCTATTTTCTGTCATATAGTTATCTTAACATATTTTAACCTTATTTTCCCTTTAATACTCCAATAATCTACTTGTACTTAATTCCTTCTAACATTTCTACTAAAGCCGTATAGTTTCATTCCAACATTTTTCTAACACTCATTAATTTTACAATATTTCCATAAATAGTCTTTAAACTTTTTCCACTCTTCTTCCACTGTCTCTTCTCCCTGGACTCGGATTCTGCCAGTCAATTCCATATAGTCCATCAACCTGGTAATCTTCTATCCAAGGCTCTTAAGTCTTTTCCAAGTCCCTTCTGCAAGTCTTCTTCATATTTATACATGCACTTTACTTTGTCTTCTACTGATCTTATTTTTATTTTCCTTCCTTTGAGACTGAAGGGTAGATCTCGGGGAAACTCCCACCTAGAGATGATTTTATTCCTTCTCGACAGGGCAGCCAAATCTCCGTAGTTAAAACTGAGATCCAAAAGATATTTCGGGACGTCTTTCAAAATTTATCCAGGTCTGAAGGCCCTCACAATTTTAATCTCTTCTTGACCCAAGTCCAGGTCCCAAAAATCAACAAGTTCCTGTGTAAGGGGATCTATCAAACTTTCCTTCTCCAGTTCAGGTAGAGCTCTGGTCCTCGAAATCTGATTTTCTTTAAATTCAATCATAGAAGGCATCAACTTATGATCATCAAGTTGCATCCGTAAGGCTGGGACCCTCTCTCTCTCCAGTTGTGTTACTTTAGGTTCAACAACAGCAACTTTCTCCCTGGTCTTCTCCGCAGTTTGCCATGTCAAAGTAGATTCCTGTATCAATTTCTGAATAGTTTCTGTATTGATGTTCACTTTTTGTCCCAAATTATCAATTTTGGTAGTTACCACATCCACCTTCTTGTTAAGCTGTTCCAGTGAGTCATTTATCTTACTTAATACAGCCACTAAGGCCTGTTCTGTCGACATTCTTAACCGATTCAAGGTCAGTCCCAGGATCTCACAGCTTTTTATCTTGCAGCTGGAAATTCCCCCAGCTCAACTCTTGTAACAGTTTCAAAGGCTTCCTCTAGAGGGAAACAGTTTCTATTTGTATTGGTCCTTTTAAACACAGTCCAAACAATAATATTAGTTTCAATTTTCAATTACTTTTACTTCTTTTTAAACGCAGACGGAGACAATGGAAACAAAGTATTTCTCTTATTTAACTAGCTGTCAGTGAACGTTCTAATCGCAGTCAATAAGCATTCTAAGGCACGTCAGTCCTACTGGCAGCCCGTTTCAAGGATCGGAGCGGTGGTATTTTAACTCTGTCCGCTCTCTCCTGCAGGTATATTCGGTCCAAAACTTCCCCCCCCCCTTCTCCTGCCACCAAGGGGGGTTTAGTATTTTTTACCGATGGAAATTTAGTCCTTTACTATAGACTTTCCATGACTTCAGCTTGCATTCATTGCTTCAATCTATTTACAAAGGGGGAAGGTAGACTTCCAGTTTTGGACCTCCCCGTTTCAACACAAATTAAGACGTTTAAAAATCCAATTCTCCGCTCTACTCACGGGTAGTTGCTTTAAGATCAAATTGTCCACAGGAAAAAGTCAGTGCTCTCTGGCAACAGCTATGCGGCTTCGCTCCGTGAAAGAAGCAATCAATTTGAAGCACCGCGACGCTCACCCCACGTCGCTCCGGATCCCCGAAACCGGGTTTCCCCGTGAGTAGGGGAGGCACAAAAGGTGCCAGCCGAATCCCACGTTCACAGGCTTCACCCGCCTGTGATTTTTAGTGGGTCTCCGCCTTCGCCGTGGCGGCCAGACCCAAATTTCCACAAGGCAAATTCCTCCCAATCAGAGGAATTCCGCCATTACCGGAGGCGCCAACCCGGAAGTCCTAACAACTAATGGTATTCTAGGCTGCATCAACAGAGCTATAGTGTGCAGATCAAGGGAAGTCATGGTACCACTCTATTCTGCCTTGGTCAGACCATGCCTGGAATACTGTGTCCAGTTCTGGGTGTCACAATTTAAGAAGGACGTTGACAAGCTGAAAGGTGTGCAAAGGAGGGCAACCAAGATGATAAATGAAACCAAGCCTGATAAGGAATGGTTGAAGGAGCTGAGTATATTTAGCCTAGAAAAGAGGAGACTGAGAGGAAATATGAGAGCCATCTTCAAATATCTCAAGGGCTGTCCCATGGAGGAAGGAGCAAGCTTGTTTTCTCCTGCTCTGGAGGGCAGGACTTGAAGCAGCCGCTTCAAGTTACAAGGAAGAAGATTCTGACTAAACATCAGAAAGAACTTTCTCATGGTAAGATCGTCTGACAGTGGAACTCAGGAGATTGTGGACTCTCCTTGCTTGGAAGTTTTTAAGCAGAGGTTAAATGGCTATTTGTCATGAACGCTTTAGCTGAGATTCCTGCATTGCAGGAGGTTGGAGTAGACAATCCAGCTTTAAGATTCTACAATTCTATAATAAGTCTAAGAGGTCAGTGGGAATTTGTACAATGGCTGCTGGTGTCTTGATGGCACCGATGGCTGCTTAAAAGTAGAGGGGAAGTGATATTTCTCTGTAATGGAAGTGCCAATTGGGTTTGTCCTAATCTCATCACTACAAGACAGGGAGTGTGGGGCTGAAGGCTGGTGAAGAAACTCCTGAAGAAGTGATCAAAGTGGTTAAGATCTGGGACCACAGAAGTTGATCAAAAGAGAGATGTGAAGGTTCTTCCCATGAAAACATCCATTAGACAGAGTGACATGTGGTGGATTTCCTCAATAAACACGTCACTGTAATGTCTGATGAGACTTTACTTGGTCAGAACAACAGTGGTTTCAGACAAACTCACAAAAGTGGAGTCTACAGGCCTATAAACTACACAGGTTTCTATGAAGGCATTCTTCGGCTCAGCTTTGCACATGCATAGAAATTAAGTCACGTTCTCAGAGGAAAAGCATGCCTGCATTATCAGAGCTAGATGTCTGATTCAGTGAGAGGGACAGGGTGTGTATTCTCTACCAGGCTAGCTCAAGGCTGAGCTTTTCCTGTACAAACTTTCTTAACACATTCTAATATACATTCAGAGTAAGCAGATTCCCCTAACAACATCCTTTCACACATTATTTTTTAAGTTGCTTCACATGTAGGCAATCTATCCAAGTATATACTATAATTCCCACTGCACCTGCTGAAGGTTCCCCCACCTTAAGATAACCAGTAGGGCTGCCGTCATCCAGCATTTTGCTTTAACATGCAGCTCATGTCAGTCCTGAGGTTGATGAAAAGCATGTCCTGAAGCAGGACAGGTTATAATTCATATGACTCATCAACGGAACAAAGATAGCATCAGCTTCTCTCTCTCTCTCTCTGCATCTGTCAGGAGTGTGTGCAGGAGCCGGGCCCTGTGACTGGTAGGGCCTCACAGAACTGGGGCCTTCCTGAGTTTGGCAAGGTGCGGCCACACAGGTGAGGCTTGACAGAAGACTCGTAGCACCTGGTGGCAAGGGCCGGGAGGGGTATATAAGACCAGCAGTTCCCTCTGGCTCTTTGCCACAGCAACACGCTACCCATCTAGCTGTGCTTTGGCTTCCTGACTCCTGGTTTCCTGATTTGTGGACTCTTGGCTTCCCAACCCCTGGACTGCTGACCCTGGACTGCTGATTCCTGCTTCCCAACCTCTACCCCAGTCCCAACGTACCAAGCTGGTACTCCAACTGCCTGTAACCCAGACCGTGACAGCATCTCTTAAGAAGAATCAGTGGTGGCCCATCCCATTTCACCACCTGAGAGGAAATGGGAAGGTGCCACTCTGTGCATGTGTCATGCACCACCCACCCGCCTTGCCCCCACCCCACCAAAGCATCACTTACTGGGTCACACTGCTAAGGGTTCCAGCAAGGTCTCACAAGAGCCCTGTAAGATCTTGTGAGAGAATGCAGAGGTCTCTGGAGGTCTCCTGCGACCTTCCCGGAAAACATGACACCTCCCTCACTTCCGCCTAGCTTACCAAGGTCTCAGAAAGGTCACATGAGACCTCTGGAAGCCTCAGCACAATTTTGTGGGCCGCTCACAAGATCTCACCAGAAGTTGCTGCTTCTCTTTGTTTTTCCGGCAGTGCCAAGGGGCCTCTGTCTGTCTCATGGGTGGGATGGCCCTGAGAACACTAGATCCCACCTCCCTTTATAAAATGCAGAAAACAGAAGCACAATGCGCTCACCATACTGAAAGATACCCTGGAGGCAGTTATGACAGAGAAGAGTCAACTTTGTAGCTGGCTTGGAAGAACACGAGCCTGGCGGTGTCCTGGCTGTTCTGACATTCTCATGATTGATTCATCCATCCATAACACTGACATGTCATGAACGGATGAATCATAAGAATGTTAGCTGCAGGGGAGAGTTGATGGGAAGCCATTGATTTTAGTTTCCCTAATTCCCCCCTTTCCCTTACATTAAATTCAGCTCACATCATTTTCACATCTTTGCTAAAATGGCCTACATAGTTTATCCTCTTTCAATCCCCCCCAAAAACAAAACAAAACCTTGTTAGGCTGAGAGGCATTGAGCTTCACGTGGCCATGTGAGGATCAAAGTGGTCAGGAAAATTCAGCAGCAGCTTAGTGCAATTTTAACAAGCATTTCTTTTTTGATTTAATTTTGCACAATATGCACAGTTCTCACAAGGTACAGTCTTCAGATAGGGCTGGAAGAGACTTCCTGGCTGAAATCATGGAGAGCAACTGCCACTCAGTGTAGACTATGCTGGAATAGATGGATCTAGGTTTTTGTTCATTCGTTTGTCAGGCAAAGCCACTTGAATAGAGCACGAGGCAGAGTATTGATAGGTATAGCCTGGGGAGAGACACAAGGGGCAGCTGGAGGGTCTGGAAGACCAGATCCAGCATCTTAGTCTATGTTCCCCCACTTCTGCTCAGAGTGGTTATTTGCCCCCTTCCCTGAATGTGGGGTCCTGGACTTTGATCCCAGGGTGCATCACTGGGAATAGGATATGGGGCTGAGGAAGATAGAGACACACACACACACACACACACACCTAATGAACAACACCACAGCATGGTTGTTAACTGGGTCCAATTGTATGTCCAATTGTATGTTCTATGCTTCACCCATCATGGTCAAACTGCTCTGACTGCCATTTTGCTTCCAGGCTCAATTTGTGACTCAGATTCTTGTCTATAAACCAGAGGGGTGGGACTGGATCAGACTAGTGGACCAGATTGTTATCTCCCCCACCCACCGCAGGGCTAATTTGACAGATGAGTGGCGTCACCCTCCTGTCTACCACCCGACATCACAGTGACACCAGGTGACTCTTTTTGGCCCACGTGGCTTGAGATCAAACCATGTGGACAAATGCACAAATGACCCACAAAGCACCATTCAAAATGCTCAGTATGACATGACTGTCAGCTGATTTCCAGGAAGCCTTTGGAAAGACTCAGCAATAAGCTGGTTGCCAGGTCTTGTGTAGTCCATTGCAAAGCTCTCCACAAGACCTGGCAACCAGCTGGTAAATTTCCAGCCCTGAGCCCTGCAAATCCTGCCTTGTCCTGCAAGATTTTTCATGGCATGGGGTCTCGCTCTAGTTGCCTTGCCCACAGTTGTCTGACCCCTGGGCCATCTGAAGGCAATCCTGTATAGAGACGGTGTTTTTTTATTTTTTAATGTTTTATTGTGTTTTTATATATGTTGGAAGCTGCCCAGAGTAGCTGGGGCAACCCAGTAAGAAGTGTGGGGTGCAAATTGCAAAATTATCATTATGGAATGGGATGTCCCTATTTTCATCGGAGAAATGTTGGCGGGGATGAGCTAGGATCACAACATCACAGAGTTTGACCTGAAGTTTCAGGGTTTTATCCTGTCATGTGGAAGAAGTAAAATTTCAGGGTGAGGGAGACAAATAGGAGGCAGTTATGCACATAGCATTGTGTGTGTGTGGGGGGGTGTGTTTCTGAGGGTCAGAGGCCCTATCATTACCTACTCTTGTTCCGAACCACCATGCCCACCCTGTATTTGGGTCCTGGTACTACAAAATAGATGGGATGCAGGTGGCACTGTGGGTTAAACCACAGAGCTTAGGTCTTGCCGATCAGAAGGTCGGCAGTTCGAATCCCCGCAATGGGGTGAGCTCCCGTTACTCGGTCCCTGCTCCTGCCAACCTAGCAGTTCAAAAGCATATCAAAGTGCAAATAGATAAATAGGTACCGCTCCAGCGGGAAGGTAAACGGCCGTTCCGTGTCCTGCTCTGGTTCGCCAGAAGCGGCTTAGTCCTGCTGGCCACATGACCCAGAAGCTGTACGCCGGCTCCCTCGGCCAATAAAGCGAGATGAGCACCGCAACCCCAGAATCGGCCACGACTGGACCTAATGGTCAGGGGTCCCTTTACCTTTACTACAAAATAGTAGTGCTGGATATCTAGTAAGCTGCCATTTAAAACTGCCTTCAGTTCCCTGGAGTGATGCAACCAGCAGTGGTGTGAAGCTCACTGGAGCACTGACTTTGGAAGGCGCATGACAAGGTCACTTTGTCCTCACACCTGCATCTGGCCTGTGGTCACTATTTTCTGCTTAACATGAGACCTGAAATGTGCTCTGTGCTCCCCCTTCATCATCAGGCTGCGCCGCTGAGGTGTCAGTCACCACTATGTTCTTGTCAGGCTTTGGGGAATTGGCTTCCTCCCCTGTGGCAGTAAAACAAAGATCAAACGAAAGGAGTGTCTTACCAGTTAGAATTTTTAATAATTACAGTGAGAGAACAAAGAGCACATCGCCTAGAAATGGTGGTGCTCCCATTTAAGGCTCACACCCCCTCCTTCCCTATTAGTCTACGTTACTCCTACGTCTTGTATTTTGAGCTCGTACCTTCTGTGCTTTCTTTTCTGAGATTTTCTGAGCTCTTCGCGAACTTGGGGAGAGCAGAGGAAAGCTGTCCAACGACTGTGAATCTGTTAACCCTCTCTCTTCCAGTCAGGGCCGGATTTAGGTTTGATGAGGCCCTCAGCTACTGAAGGTAATGGGGCCCTTTATATGTCCAGCTGTCCTTTGTCAACAACATATTGTCACTGTTTCTTGTGTTGAATATATGCTCTATGGTAATTTATGGACCTAATAGGTATCTAAGGCCATTTGCATATAACAAAATATGTATTTTATCAAAGTAATTGTTGAAAAGTCCATGCAGAATGCAAAGTCCATGCAGAATGTAGGCACCCTATATATAGAAATGAGCAAACCAGTGATATCTGAGGGAGCAGGCTAGCAGGAGGGGGCCCTTTACTTACATCATAGGACCCTACACAACACAAACCACTGTTGCTGCATGTAGGTTTTATTTTATTTGTTTTTCATCTTATATTTTGGAAATGTACATCCAGGTTTTTTTCCTTTAATTTTTTTTGAAGCCCCCAAGAGAGTGGGGCCCTAAGCTATAGCTTGTTTAGTTTATGCGTAAATCCAGCTCTGCTTCCAGTGTTTCTTCTCCTCGCTGTTCCCCATCCAGTATTTCCCAGCTTCTGTATTCTGAACTATGCCCCTCTGCAAACCACTGTTCCAAATCTATACTGTCCTCCTGCTCCTGGGAAGATTCAGGATCTGGATCAGGAGCAGGGGGAGGGGGAGGCTCCCACCGTTCCTCCTCAGTGCAGTTCCTCCTCAGTGCAGCCCTCCCCTGACAGTTCTCCCCTCTGACCAGCCTGGGGATCTCTCTTTTTTTTTTAAATGATATTTATTGAAAATTTTTAGAATTACAAAAGAGAACAAAGCAGAAAAAGAGAAAGAAAAAACAAAGAAAAAACAAACCACATCAAACAATACAAATTCAAAAAACAAAAATACACCACAAACACTCAAAAACAAATCCATCATTCTCAAATCCTCATCTGTCATTACCTTCTTTCTTTGACCTCCTCCTCCTCCCTTTTTTTGTATCCTAGTTGTTAATTGTCGCACAAATCCTTTCCATATTTCATAATATTCTGTCATTACATTACCCTAATCTATTTTAATCTTATCTTACTATAAAGAACCTTAAAGCTTAAAACTTAAATCTTATTTTTACCAACTTCTCATAACCATAATATTCTTACATAATTCTTTAAACATTTTTGCTAAAGCCAAGTAATTTCGTTCCAACATTTTTCTAACATTCATCAATTTTATAAAACAATCCTAGTAGTAAAAAAAAAGAAATAAAATCAATCCAATCTTCATCCAGCGTCCCTTCCTCCTGGTCCCGGGTTTTGTCAGTCCTTATTATCCCATCGACCTAGCACATTAACCTGGTAACCTTGTATCCGAGGCCCTTAAGTCTCTTCCATGTCCCTTCCGCAGCTCTTCTTCATATTTATAACTGTATTTTCCTTTGTCACCTGCTCCTTTCACTCGTGGGAACTCCAGCTTAACAATGTTTTTGACCCTTCTCGACAAATCAGCCCCTTTTCCATAGTCCACACTAAACTCCATGTGGTATTTAAGAACATGTTTCAAAATCCCTCCAAAATTAAGAGCCCCCACAACCCCAAACATCTCACGGCCCATTGCCAGACTTGAAAGGTCCAAACATCCCTGCATAGGGGGGTCTATCCAACCCCCCATTTCCAAACCAAACCAAACTTTATCTTTCCAAATCTGGCTTTTTCCAAGTTCATTTGTCAAGTCCAAAAGCTCATGTTCCTGCTGGGCCACAGCTCCCTTCATCTCTGGCGCCCAAGATTCAGCAACATCCTCTTCCCTCATCTGTTCTGTCAGGGCACACTCCTGATTTAATTCCTGGGTGGGCTCCATATAATTTCCCACTGCCTGTTCAAAATTTCTGATCGCATCAGTCATCAAGTCCGTCTTCTCATGTAGCTGTTCCAGTAGGGCATTTGTTTTACAGAAAGCATGCAACAGAGCTTCTGAATACATTGTCCTGCAAGGTCAGAAGTCTATTCCCACGATTGTAATCTGTAACAGCTGCAAGCTCCCCGGAGTTGGTTACAGTTTCACAGTCTCCCTCTAGGGGGAAAACTTCTATTTGTTCTTTCTTTTAAAGACAAGTCTAACAACAAAGTTTCCTTTTTCAGATATTTTGTCAATATTTGTTCCTTTAAAATGCGAAGGGGAACAATGGAATCAATGTTTCTCTTCTTATAGCTATCTGTCAAAAACGTTTGTCTCTGGTCAATGAGCTTCAAAAAAGTCAGTCCTAACACCCCGCTCCAGGATCAGGACGGTGGAAAGTTACTTTACTTTACACTCACTTCTGCAGGCTTAAATAGTCCGAAAAAATCCCCCCTCTTCTCCTGCTTCCGAAGGGGGGTTCAACAATTTTAAATGATGAAAGTTAATCTTTTACAAGCGATTTTCTGAGCTCTAGTTTGCCATGTCTTTGCTTTAATCTATCTGTAAAGAAACGGAAGGCTTACTTCCTGTTTAGACCTTCCCGTTTCAGTGCCAAATTGAGGTAAACTTTTAAGTCCAATTTTCCTTTCTGCTCGCAAGTCCTTATTTAAAGTCCAATTGTCCGAAATTTAAGTACTCACGGGTGATTATTTTAGAAGCCAAATTGTCCCAGGAAAAAGGCAGCGCTCTCCGGCAACGGCTGTGTGGCTTCGCTCCACGGAAGAAGCAGTTGACTCTCAGCACCGCGCCACTTCCCCCTCTTCACTCCGGAGCCCGTTAGTGGGTTCTTTTGCGGGTTGGGAGGGCGCTAAAGGTGCCCGCCGAGTCCCATGGTCACAGGCTTCATCCGCCTGTGATTTTTGAAAGGGTCCCCGCTTCGCCGTAGCGGTAAAGACCCGTTTTGCGTGGAGCTAGTCCCTCCAGATCAGAGGGAGTCCACCATTGCCGATGGCGCCACCCCGGAAGTCCAAACAACTATCTGACTTTTAGAGGACATCTGAAGGCAACCCTGCTCAGAAAAGTTTTTAATGGTTGGTGTTTTATTGTATTTTTAATATTTTGTTGAGAGCCGTCCAGAATGGCTGCGGCAACCCATTCAGATGGGCGGCTTATTATTATTACAGTCGTACCTTGGAAGCTGAATGGAAGCTGTTCCAGAAGTCTGTTCGACTTCCAAAATGTTCGAATTCCAAGATGCAGCTTTTGATTTCCTATAGCCAATTGGAAGCCGCCAAAGACCCGCCAGATGTTTGGCTTCCAAAAGAACGTTTGCAAACGGGAACACTCACTTCCAGGTTTGTGGCATTTGGGAGCCAAAATGCTCGACTGCTAAGGCGTTCGTCAACCAAGGAATGACTGTATTATTATTATTATTATTATTATTATTATTATTATTAAGCATTACTGCTCCAACCATGGAGGCAGAGCAGAGTCACTGTGACTGCTAGCCATTGAAAGCCTTATCCTCCATGAATTTGCCTAATTAACTTTTAAAGTTGGTGGCCATCACTGCTTTCTGTGCGAATGAGTTCCATAGCTTAACGATGTGCTGCATGAAGGAGTACATTCTTTGTTTGACAGCAACTCCCAACATCCCTTACCTTTGACCACGCTGGATGGGGCTGGTAGGAGTTCTAGTTCAACAACATCTGGCAATCCAGAGGCTGCCCGTTCCTGCATTAACATCTGCTGTGGGGCTGTTGTTGTACTGAAATCTTTTGATAAGGGGAAGTATAGAAATTGAAATAATAATAATAATAATAATAATAATAATAATAATAATAGCTGACTGAAATAGACCAACACTACTATCTCATCTCTCCAAGCTAAGCACTTTATCTCACCAGGCTCCAATCTGCTTCCTACAGATGCCCCACCCTATAGCTCATAGGATCCACTTCTGAACCTCACAGGAGGAGTGGCATCTTCTACCCAGAGATGTTTTCTTTTGTGTCTACTCCAGAACAAGGCCTCTGAACCACTATCTGTATTACAACTTCCAAAGCAATGCCAGTTTATTCAGTATATACCCTGGGAACCAAAACAACAAAGAAATGGACAAAGGCTACTACATGAATGCCATGACAAGTTTTATTGCAGAAGGGGGGAAGAAGATAAATTCACAGACGGAACAAAAAGGTATACATTTGGAAAGGTATCACTCATTCAAGGGAGGCTGAACTACCCTGTGTGTATGCAATTCATTCACGCTGATCAAACAAGGATAAGTCCCCAGAGGTGTATCTAGACAGAAGCATTTGCAGGGAATAAAATATGGGCTGATGGGAATATGAGCCACACAACCACCATGGTACATAGGCACGGCCACTCATAGAAACCTTTGGAAAGCTTCTACAGCACACCAAGGAAATTCTGGGTGACACAGACAATGCAACAGCCTTTGGCTATGATATCCCACAAGTATGAATTTGCACGCATGGAACAAGGAGCCCGGGGAATTCCCTAGGAAATGGCACACAAATCGAGCCTATGGACTTGTTGGTATCTTACGCACAAAGCTAGGGTGCATTACCACCAACTGGTAACACATTCCCTCACCCCCAGGGAATTCTGGGAAGCCCAGTTCAGTGAAGGAAGCGCCCTTGTCAAATGAGAGTACCCAGAATCCTTTGCAAGAAACCATGCCATGCAATAATACTTGAGACGGTAGAAGAGGAGCTTAAAAATGTAAAGAAAAAGCACTGCTCAAGAAAGAAGCATTTGTGAGCCTGGCCTTCAAAGAAAGTGTGAAGGCCCACAACAACTTTCATATAGGTTGCTGGATCGAATCAGATGTAACTTGGCAGAGTTCTTTGTTGGTGCGGTCGTTTCTTTATCCATCGATGTTCCTTCTGTTGTGGTCAAAGTTCTCACCAGCAGCCACCGTAGCCACCACATCCACGGCCAAAGCCACCCCAACCACCGCCATAGCCACCACGGCCCGCACCATAGCCATAGCCATAGCCGCATGGTGACGTGCAGGAAACCGCACACGAATCATTGGCACACGACATGATGGGTCCTGGGACTGTGATGCAGAAGGGCGGGGGCTGGATTGGCACGTGGTGTGGGGGGCATTGGGATTCGCAGGTGAAGCCACAGTTTCCAAAAGCCATCCTTCTAAAATATCTGAAAATATAACATTTGAAAGTTTGGTTAATGGGATGCTATAGGTAAAAATGGGATGGATTGAGAGCGACCAAGCTGATGTTGGATGAACATTGATGAAACACAACACAGGAATGCATTGAGGTTATATAGGTCTAAAAGGACATTGGGAGAGGGCCTGCCCAATATTTACTAGGCAGGGAGTTCCAGAGGATAGAGATGTTGCTGCAGTGAAAGCATTTTTCCTTGCAGGTGTGGAGAGAAAATCAGGTTAGATGTAAGGGACAAGGCAATCCTTCAAATAAACTGGTTCCAACCTGTCAACGGCTTTATAAAGCTTGAACCTGGTTGCAAATGCTTAACCAATGCTTTTGAAATATCATGCAATTTGCTATTCTGTGCTCAACATTTTTGCCTTGCATTCCTTAAAAATGGGGCTTTCCTCCTCCCTAAGACAAGCTCAACAACCACCCCTGGTATGTATTATAGAATGCACAAAGATTCTTTCTCTCTCCTCCCATCAATATGTGCATTGTGATGGGTTATCACAGGAACAAAGGAAGGTGCCCTATACTGAGTCAGACCATTGGTCTATCTAGTATTGTCTGCACTGACTGGCAGGGGCTGTCTGGGGTGTCAGGTCAGATTCTCTCCCAAAGCTACCTGGAGAAGCTGCGGTCTGAACCTAGGACTTTCTCTATGCAAAGTAGAAGATCTACCACTGAGTTATGGTCCTTAGGTCCATGTAGGTCAATACAGTCTATGTGGATTCTCAGGGGCTCTGCAGGCCTTCAGAAATGGAGTCTCTCCCAGCTCTCCCAGGAGATTCCAGGATTTGAACCTGGAACCTTCTGCGTGCAAAGTGCCCAGCCGCTTGGCTACCAAACCAACATTGGCACCAGAAAGATGCTCATGGAGGTGATAGCAGCCCCTAGTGCATAGATCAGATTTCACCAATGCATTGCCTTGCAGATGTTTTCGACTGGCTGAAGCTGAGGGAAGCTGGAGTCAAAAACACATGGATAAGAAAAAGAACAAGAAACCATCACACACGTACCTGGTACTCCGGAGATGGAAATCTCAAGAAGTGATGTAGAAGTGAGGAAAGTTACCGTTTGAAGACTTCTGAGCCTGCCACCCCTTTTATACCATCTCAGGGTGACATGCAGATGTGGTAGGGAGTCCCCTCCCCACAATGCAAGGATATAATTAGCAGCTGATCTCTGGTACCCCTCTTCAAAGAAAGCAGCCTATAAATGCTGCATCTCTGTTTGTGATAATTAGGCGATTATCTGCCCACCTGCCATTCTCTCTCCAACCAAATAAATGCCTATGGTTTACAGTTCAAAAGTCTGATATTTAATGCAGGTTGGTGGAGACCAAAGCCAGAGCAGTGTTTGCCCACATCAGAGGACCCTAAACAAAAAGATACGAGCGAAGCAGAACTTGTAAAAGAAGAAGAAGAAGAAGGGTTGGGAAAGGAATTCTGGGAGAGTAGCAATTAGTTGCACTTACGACATCGTCTTGGCTGAAAGACCACGCCAAATCTGGGTTGCCAAACTTAGCATAGTAGTCTCCTTTCCTTTTTTGTGAGGGGTGGAGCAAGTAAAATAAAGCATTTGTTTTTTTTAAAAAAAAAATATTAAAATGCAAAATAAGATTGGAAGGGTTCTGATTAGGGGTGGTGGTGGTGATTAATTGATTGATCGCCTTCTACATCACCATCTCAAAGTGATTTATATATAATATTTCTTTTATTTATCACATTCATAACACACCTTTTTCTCCAAGGAGTTCAAGGTGGTATGTACATTTTTCTCATTTAATCCACACAGCAACCCTGTAAGGTAAACTAAGCTGAGAGGCAGTGACTGGCCCAAGGTTAAACACTGAGCTTCATGGCTGGTTTGGGATTTGAACCCAGATCCTGGTCTAACGCTTTAACCACTATGCCACACTGGCTTTCAGACGAGGCAAGACTAAAACACTAGAAAGGGGCACTCATGCTAAAGACCCATTTGTCCACCTGGGAAAGCCTGTTGGAACCAAAATGTCTTCGACCAGGACTTTTTTTTCCAGTCGGAAGGTGCTGGAACTCAGTTCCCACATCTCTCAGGCAGGTGCCATTGCCATTATAAGAGAACAAGGGAGGTGTTCATGGTGAGTTCTGGCACCTCTTTTCCTAGAAAAATAGCTCTGTCTTCGACCATTAATGGAAAATGTACATCCAGTGGGCATCTGTTGTTCTCTCGACAAGGTTACTGTTCCACGGAACAGGGGCTGCCACAATCCAACACGAGGTGACCCAAATGGTTGTGCTCCTCTATATCTGCCTTTTTCATATGCTGGTGGTAGTTTGTTCTGGACCAGAGCTTTGACTATCCATTCAGGAATGAATGGATCAGACTGCTGACCGATGGATCAGTCTATTTAAAGGCTTCATGGATTCATTTGTAGCACTGTTCCACAGTTTTTCGCCATTGATCTGCAAGAAACCCACATGAAGATTCCTATTACTGAAGTTTGCTCTATGTGGGACCACCCTTGAGGTTGGTCTGGGGGCTGCTGCTGGTGTAGAACCTGGCAACTGACTTACTTGAGTGCACTGAGGTCCAGCTCCAAGGGTCTTCTGGTGGTTTCCTCCCTGTGGGAAGTGAGGTTACAGGGAATCAGGCAGAGGGCCTTCTCAGTAGTGGCGCCTGTCCTGTGGAACGCCCTCCCACCAGATGTCAAGGAAATAAACAACTATCTGACTTTTAGAAGACATCTGAAGGTAGCCCTGTTTAGGGAAGTTTTTAATGTTTGATCTTTTATTGTGTTTTTAATGTTCTGTTGGAGCCACCCAGAGTAGCTGTGGAAACCCAGCCAGATGGGCAGGGTATAAATAATAAGTTCTTCTTCTTCTTCTTCTTCTTCTTCTTCTTCTTCTTCTTCTTCTTCTTCTTCTTCTTCTTCTTCTTCTTCCTCACCACCACCACCATCACCACCAGCATATAACACCTTGCTTGTGGGATTTGCGCTACCTGCTGATCTGCTACTGGGTCAGTTTCAAGGATTTGGTGGTAGGGTTCTTGGGAGAAAAGTGATGATAAACCTAGACAGCATCTTAAAAAGCAGAGATATCACCTTGCCAACAAAGGCCTGTATAGTTAAAGCTATGGTTTTCCCAGTAGTGATGTATGGAAGTGAGAGCTGGACCATAAAGAAGGCTGATCGCCGAAAAATTGATGCTTCTGGTGCTGGAGGAGACTCTGGAGAGTCCCATGGACTGCAAGAAGATCAAACCTCTCCATTCTGAAGGAAATCAGCCCTGAATGCTCACTGGAAGGACATATCCTGAAGCTGAGGCTCCAAGACTTTGGCCACCTCATGAGAAGAGAAGCCTCCCTGGAAAAGACCCTGATGTTGGGAAAGATGGAGGGCACAAGGAGAAGGGGACGACAGAGGACCAGATGGTTGGACAGTGTTCTCGAAGCTACCAGCATGAGGGAGGCAGTGGAAGACAGGAGGGCCTGGCGTGCTCTGGTCCATGGGGTCACGAAGAATCGGACACTACTAAACGACTAAACAACAACAACATAAGACTCTAGTCCTCAAGGTGCTGAATATTGGGCTGATTTAAGTAAGAAGCCACTATATGCTGAGTCATGCCATCAGTCCATCTAGCTCAGTATTGTCGACACGGCTGGCAGTGGTTCTGCTCTGTTTTCAGGACAGGAGTCTCTCCTGATCCTAACCTGGAGATGCCAGGGATTGAATGTGTGGGCTTCTGAATGCCAAGCAGATGCTTTGCTCGGGGGCAGAGTTTGGTCTTTCAAATTTCAGCGGCGCCCTGGGAGAGCCCAAAATTTGGCACCCCCACCTCTCGCCTTCTGTTCTGCTCAATTTGCTACATTATCATTTGGATGGCATGCGGCAACCCCTAGGCTTGGCACCCGGTGCAATGTAACCAGTTGTGCTGCCCTAAATCCCCTTCTACTCTGCTGCTGAGCTGTGACATTCTTCAGAATTATTTGTTTGCTTACCGATGCTTTACAGAAGGACAAATACTCATTTTACCAAGTGGCACGATGGGAGTGGGGAGTGCAGAAAGAGGTTGAAGGGCTGCAAGGCCTCCTTTAAATGAGAGCTTTCAACCAGCTTCATAAACAGTCATCAAACATTTATATGAGCTCAAATGCTTGGATTGTTTCATGGTTTGTTTATGGGAGATTTCTATACTCTCTGGCAGCATCTTTAAGGCGGGGAAAGTAAATGCAACACTATTTTTTTATGCATCCGCTAATTGGGTCACTGTTTATAGGCGCCTTATCTGGGTGTATATTTATCCTGAAATATTCCTCTGTAATAATTGTATTGCTATTGTTGTTTCCGCTTGTTTACAGGACCCATCTTCCACTGGTCTGAGTTGATGCAACTGAGTTGAATGGGAGAGAAACTGAATTCAGTTTGCACTGAAAGGTGAATGTAATGTAATTCGCACTATCTGAAACAATGCACAGACCGAAAGTGCAACGATTTTTGAAATTTGCATTTCTCTGAATTTTTCAATGCAGTTCTCCAACTGAATTATCTGTCCTAAAATTAGGCCCATTCCTGCATAAAAATGAGTATCTTAGTGAAAATAACATACACAAATACATATTGTTAGGGGAAGTGGATTTGCAAAAATGTGTATACGAAGCAAAAGTGCATGCAAAAATTAGTATATCTGGACAATTTTGCACTCATATTGTGGTGAATTTTCATGAGAATTTTTTATTTCTTTATTGCACTTTTTCTCCATTGAAGTCAAGGTGACGCAAAGTTTCCCCTCTCCTCATTAAACCCTGCAACAACCCTGTGTGGTTAGGATAGGCTGAGATTCGTTGACCAGCCCCAGGTTACCCAGTGAGCTTCATAGCTGAGTGGCGATGTGAACCCTGGTCCCCCAGGTTATAGTCTGACACTCTAACCACTACACCACACTAGCTCTCCAAAATTGTTTGTGGAAATGTAGAGAACTGAACTGAACTGATACTGGCAGAACTTTACTGGAAGATTCAGGAAAGCTAAAAGAAAGGAATTCTTCATGCAGCACATAGCTAAACTATAGAACTCAGTCCCACAAGAAGCAGTGAGGACCACTAACTTGGATAACTTTAAAAGAGGAGTGTATAAATTCATGGAGGTTGTCAGTGAAGTGCTATCAGCTCAGAGGCAAGAGGTGGAAGGGCAGTTGTGTTACAGGGAGCCTCCAAAGATCTTGTGAAGCAGTTCTTCCTCTGGCGAGGAGGGAAGCGCCGCATCCAGTGGGGAAGGAGCGCAGGGATCAGAAGATGCTAGGGAGAGCCTCAACACCGAGCCAGAGCAAAGGGGAGGGGAGGCAAGTCCCCCTTTGCCGGCGCCCACATTGTGCAGTAGATTTGCACACAGAGAGAGGAGGAGAAGGATGGGGGTCACACGACTGTTATGCTGGGGAAGGTATAAGGACCCCCCACTCCCAGATTCTGCTAGCGACTGAGCAAACATGGATTTGCGATGCTCTGCAATGTAAAACAGTTTGTACAGATAATAAAGCCTGGAAAAGACAGGTTGGAGTCTTGCCTGCTTGCTCTCGAGCAACCACACCACCACCTGACAGAGGGGAAGGCTGTTGGTGGCTACTAAGATGACTATGTTCTACCTCTTCTGTCAGGGGCAAGATGTTTCTGAATACTAGTTGCTGGGAATCTCAGGTGGACAGTGTGCTGTTAAACTCTGGTCCTGATTGCAGGTTTCCAACAGTCACCTGGCTGGGCACTGTGAGAACAAGATGCTGGACTAGATGGGTGGTCAATCTTATGTCCTGATCCTCTTAATGCTGTAAAAATACTAAGATACTAGAAGAAACCCAAATGCATATGTTCACTCATCCCTAGCTGTATTTCACCCACTGTGTGAGACTAATCTGGCTCTTTCTTCCAAAGGTACTATCCAGAAATGGACATAGGGGAACTGGTATAGATTAGAGGTAGAATACATGAACCCGGATTCGATCCCTAGCATCTCCATTTAGGCCCGGGACATGCTTATTGCTTGAAATCCTGAAGAACAGCTGTAGATAATACTGGGCTTGATGGACCAATGATCTGACTCAGATAAGGCATCTTCCTAAATCAGTCCTTTTTTCATAACTTTGAGAAATCATATTTTGAGAAAGCACCAAAGTGGTCAAGCAGCTTTTGTGTCACGCAGAAAGAACCATGTTCAATCCTTGACATTTCTAGATAAGTTTGGGAGTGCCTGAAACCCTGGACAGTTGCTTCCAGAAAATGGTTCTAGATTCAGGTAGGTAGCCATGTTGGTTTGATGCAGTCAAAATAAAAAATAATAAAAAATTGTCCAGTAGAACCAGTGGATCTGAAGAAGTGTGCATGCACACGAAAGCTTATACCCAGAACAAACTTAGTTGGTCTCTAAGGTGCTACTGGACAATTTTTTTTATTTTTTTATTTATCTTGACTGCCAGAAAATGAGTAGACAATACTGATCTGTAAGGATAAAGTATATGATTTAGAACAAGTCAATTTCTGGTGTCTATGTTCAGGTTACAGCTGCCCAGCCAAACTCTTTGTAGAAAACACTTGGATGTCCTAGCCAATCAGGGATTCCTTAAATTCAGTTTCAGTAACAAAACTGATCCATAAAATGCAGCCCCGCTAAATCTTAAAATAAAGAAAACCTTGTCATGGCACAGAGAAAGAGGTGGTGTATTGGCTTCGATGTCAGAATAGGACCTGGGAGGTCCTGGGCTCAAACACTCCATTTAGCCATGAAGCTCAATGGGATGGAATTTGGGCCAGCCTCTGGAAGGACAGATCCTGCAGCTGAGACTCCAAGACTTTGGCCACCTCATGAGAAGAGAAGACTCCTTGGAAAAGACCCTGATTTTGGGGAAAATGGAGGGCACAAGGAGAAGGAGACGACAGAGGACGAGATGGTTGAAAAGTGTTCTCGAAGCTACCAGCTTGAGTTTGACCAAACTGCGGGAGGCAGTGGAAGATAGGAGTGCCTGGCATGCTCTGGTCCAGGGGTAACGAAGAGGCGAACACGACTAAAAGACTAAACAACAACAACAACAACTCTGTCTAGCCTACCTCACAGGGTTGTTACGAACATAAAAAGGGGAGGGGGGGAAATGTGCATGCCACCATGAGTTCCTTGGAGGAAAGATGGGATATAAATGTAAAGATAAACAACTCAAATGACATCCTTCCAGGAATAGGAGACAGACCCACAAACCCAACAAGAGGCCCCCACTGAACTATTTCTGTCTCCAGCAACATCCATCCTGTGACCAAACTACATAAGCCTTTTGAGTCAATCCTAGAGCACAATGAGTAAATCTAGGGAGTGGGGGTTGCAGATAGTGGGGGAGAGAAAGGAAGAGCTCATAAAACAGCTGAAAATTAAAGGATGGTGCAGGGCGGAATCCGCTTGCATTGGTTAAGTCATGCCACCAAATAATTAGCACAAACAAATAGGGTAACAATTACATTTGTTAGGGGTGACAGGAGGTATACAGCCTCTGGATGGGTCAACCACAGTGACATTGCCTGCCCATTTGGCCCCCTCAAATTTAGTATAAAAAGCTCCAGCGATGCTCAGATTTTCCAACAGCTCCTTTGAGGAACAACCTCTCCAGAATCCTTCTCCTTTGAGGAAGTAAGTCTAACTGAGCCTCTGCAGTGAAGTTAAAGTCTTTGCTTTGCTTTGAAGTAGATTTGGTAAGAATGGGATATTTAGGAAGCAAAGTTTGAAGCAAGAGGGGTAGGGTGTGGGAGAGGGCAGGACTTGATTGAATGGGCTTAATTTCTGCAGGGGGTGTTCTAGCACTGGCTTTCCAACCATGAACAGGGAGTTGACTAGATGACCCTGATATTGACAGAATCACCCATTCCATTTCAGACCTTCCTATCTCCAGGAAAGATGACCTACGGACACTGCGGCTTCACCTGCGAGTCTCAATGCCCCCCTCACCATGTGGGGATCCAGCCGCCCCCTTTCTGCATCACCATCCCAGGGCCCATCATGAGCTGCGCCCGTGACTCCTGTGCTGTGTCCTGTGATGCACCCTGTTGCGGAGGCTGGGGTGGCTACGGTGGTGGCTGGGGCGGCTACGGTGGTGGCTGGGGTGGCTACGGAGGTGGCTGGGGTGGCTACGGAGGTGGCTGTTGTGGAGGCAGAGGATGGGGCTGGTGAGGTCCTTGGCCATGGGCATTCCCACGTGGTCATTTTTGGAAAGTCTAACTGGCCGGCAATGGAAACCCACCTTGAGGATTTGTGCCTGAGCCTGTGATCGAAGGTCCCCAAAATCTCATTTGTTGGACTAACATTCTTCATTGAGTTCCCTTGCGAAACCTGGGTCCAGGGCCTTGTATTTTCTTTTCCCTGTTACTCTGTTGTCTTCCCTTCCCCTCCTCTGAGATCTTCCTCCTCCAATTCCTCTTCATGTGAAAGAACCATCTTGAATTCCCTGCAAGACTTCTGGAAATTTCTAAGCAGAGTACAAGCCGAGTATCTAAAACCAGAGTCACGCTCAATGCACTATGAGATGTGATTGGTTAATTTTTGATTTCTCCTTTGGTTCTGTTGACTCCATCTGCCCTGGTAGTCTTCAGGCAAGCAGCAAGGAGCAGGGCAGATGAGGACGCTGGAAATGTGGATCTCAACATCACACCCTGTAACTCAGCAGAACAACTGTGTCCTTCTCCCACCAGATGCTTTCAAGATCTCTCTCTGCTATTGTTGTGGTTTTGGCTGTGAACCTTTGCATTTTCTCCTCTTCGAAACAGAATTCTTCTATTGGAAACTCTTGTTTCTCAATAAATTCATGTTGCATCTTACTTTTGGCCTCTCGGTTTTTGATTTGCAATCTGTCTCTCTCACAGACATAACAATCACACCTGCACACAAGCAAAAGGTCGTTTCCAAATCTAGTCCTACTCTGAGTGGACCCTTTGAAGCTAATGGTCATGACTAACTTAGGTCCATTGCTTTAAATGGGTTTGCCCTCAGTACAAGACTAGGAATGCATCTGCGAGTTGCTGGATTGGTGCATAAATGCATCTTGCCTTCAACACCATGTTTCTCCTCAGATGCCCCCAGGAATCCCACAAGGAGGTCATGGAGGGCACAGCCCTCTCCTGCTGTTGTCTGCCCATAGTATTTGGGTCACAGGCATCCCCTCACTCTTCATTCTCCACATCACATCTTGGGAAGGACACATAGCTTGGTGGGACTACTTATTATTTCCGTTATAATGCCTCAATGATGCTTCCAGACCAGCATATCTGATGCTTCTGTACCAACCTCAAGGGCAGCACCACATAGAGCACATTTAAGCAATCCAACTTGGAGGTTACCCTTAGTCAGGACGGCTGGAGTTGGTGGCTGCTGTAGCCCCTCTCCATGTGGAGGGCAACATATTTTCTCATTCCTGATATTATGAAATCTCAGGAAGCAGGAAATGATATTTGCCAGGCACCCTGAGGACCAGCTGCTGGTGGGTGCAATTCAGGGATGTTTAATCTTAGGCCTGGGATTCTCTCATGCCATAATCCTCATCAAAACATCCAGAAAAAATACACATGGAAGGAGCAGGATGGAACAGTTCCACATAATCTGGTCATGTTTCTTCTTGTGTAGATGGTGGATAGAGAGAGTGTGAAGAAGGAAGCCTTAATTCACAAATGTGACATCCATCTTTGCTGTTCTACCCTGTTTTGCCTCCTGCCAATGCCTTGCCAATGAGAGTTGTCCAGAAGGAATATGGCCTTCAAGCTGAAAAAGGTTCTCCATTCGTGGGGAGTGGCAGGGGCTGGTGGCTGCGGTGAAGGGGTGATGAGTGGCACACAAAAGGGCTCCGGAGAGGGGCTGCTTAAAATGGCAGTCACTCAAGCACTGCTACTGCTGGCACCAACAAAGCCCAGCCCCCTTCCTCCTCTAGGCAGGGTGGGGAGAAGCCGAGAGGAAGGAGGCGCCGCTTCCACCGCCATGTGTGAGAGGGGGAAAGAATGTGAGTGCTGGTGAGCCACGTGATGATTCCGGGACCGTCCATGGACTGGATCCCGAAGGCAATTGGGCCTGATCTGTCCCGCGGGCCTTAGTTTGCCTACCCATGATCTAAGGCTTCCACATAAAACCAAGACATTTGCCGGTATGGTATTGTTTGCGACTCCTCTTGGTAACATCCGTCAGGGCAGCTCGGCCAGCCCTGCCCTATTCCTGCATTCCATCGTCAGTGTGCAAATATTGGAGGCGGGTGTCACTGATGTAGAATAGAATGTTCATATTTTCATCTGAGGAATGTTGGAGGGTATCCAGTTGCTCACCAGGTGTCAGCTTTGCTCCGGAGCTGACAGAGGCTGGGAATGAGGACAGACGACGAAGAAGAAGAGTTTGGATTTGATATCCCGCTTTATCACTACCCTAGGGAGTCTCAAAGTGGCTCACATTCTCCTTTCCCTTCCTCTCCCACAACAAACACTCTGTGAGGTGAGTGGGGCTGAGAGACTTCAGAGAAGTGTGACTGGCCCAAGGTCATCCAGCAGTTGAATGTGGAGGAGCGGAGAAGCGAACCCAGTTCACCAGATTACGAGTCCACCACTCTTAACCACTACACCACACTGGCTCTCAAAGAGAGATAAGAATAGTGGAATGTGAGGGGGAAGGAGGGAGAGCCTAGCTGCCTGACTTCAGAGAACAGAGAGCAGGCAGCAGATGGCAATGGTAACCTGATCCCTGAGCATAGTAGGCAAAGAAAGCAGGGCCCAAGCAGAGATACACAGACTGGCAGTTTGAGCTCAGATGCAGGGGAAGGGAAGCCAGGAATAGCCCGCCCAAAAACTCAAAGGCGCGAAAGGTATGTGAGAGGCGGGGAAAAGAGCGAAAGCGAAAGGGCTTTCCCCCCTGTTGGAGGAAGAGGAAGGGGTGGAGTTTAGACTTGGCAACTGCGAACTTGGAGTCAAACATAAACCTTGCTGTGGACCTCGATTGGTCGCCATTAAGGGGCCTGGTAGGAATTTTTTCCACTTGGCAAATTGGCACCAGCCACTTGGTTTTTCACCTACCTCGTAGCAAATCACCACAACTTCCTTGGTATTGGCAGTTAGGCATTGGTATTGGTATTGTTATGTAGATGAAGGGGGGAGAAAGCGCCATCACCTCCCCCACATATTGAAGGGTAGTCCGATAAAGGATTCTGGGGGGTGGGGTGGCCCTGTCCGAAGCCTAGGGAGGTGAGGGCCTAAGCCACGCCCCCAATTGGTGACCCCAGGGGAGTTCCTAGTTGATGTGCATCGGAAGGACTCCCTCTACTGGTGGTTAACCCTTCCCGGACTTCAAGAGGACGGGCTGAAGTCGGATATAGTCGGTTAGAACCAATGCCTAAGCCAATACCACTCGTCACCTGTAACCAATAAAGTTGTGGCCATATTTAGCCCATTAACCTTAAATAATTGTGTCATGCGTCTTTATTTCCACTGGGGGGGGGGGACTCGCCACACAGAGCAATAAACCTGAGATGATTACTGCTGGTGTCTCGCTTCTGTGGGAGAGCCAAGCCATTACACCAGGGTGGGATGGCTTGAACGTATTACACTGTCAGGGAATGGACAGCAGAGGAAGAACGGTGGAGACCACCTCCCTCTCCTCCTGAGCCTTCCAGAGAAGAGGAAGACAGTGTAGATTTACAACAGTGGTTTGAGGGAGGTCATAGCCCCGAGGCTGAAGAGGGGGAAAGCTGGGAAATAATGGGAGAGGAGCAGCAAGAAGAAGAAGCACCAGTTTTGTATAACTCCTGTTATACAAAAATCTCCAAATGGGTCCATTTCCAATGTCTAAAACTCCTGGTAGAGGACAAGGATCTAGCGATTACGCTAAAGGTGGCCAAATTCTGTGTGACTGCCATAAAACTTAGGGAACAAGCTGTACTACCAAAATGATTAAGGTTTTAAATGACAATTTTAGGTTATATTTTAGTGATCAAGCTTTAATGTATATTTTTAAGGTAAAGGTAAAGGTACCCCTGCCCGTACGGGCCAGTCGTGTCCGACTCTAGGGTTGCGCGCTCATCTCACTCAAGAGGCCGGGAGCCAGCGCTGTCCGGAGACACTTCCGGGTCACGTGGCCAGCATGACAAAGCTGCTCTGGCGAGCCAGCACCAGCGCTGCACACGGAAACGCCGTTTACCTTCCCGCTATAAAGCGGTACCTATTTATCTACTTGCACTTAGGGGTGCTTTCGAACTGCTAGGTGGGCAGGAGCTGGGACCGAAAGACGGGAGCTCACCCCACCGCGGGGATTCGAACCGCCGACCTTGCGATCAGCAAGTCCTAGGCACTGAGGTTTTACCCACAGCGCCACCCGCGTCCCCTAAATGTATATTTTTAACAGCCGTTAAATCTGAATTGTCTCTGTTAAACCCAGTTGCAATTCAATGTATTCCTGTTGTGTTTTATGATTTTTCTGATATTGTAAGTGAACCAGAACTGGTCTGGGACCGTAATAATAAAATTCAGATTCAAATTCAGCAGGGGAGAGACAAGTGACAGACCCAGTGTCTTTAGAAAGTAGGAGAGCAGAGACCTCAGGGGCAGAAGGCACAGATCAGCCACCGTAGGGATGACATATAACGGGATTTCACTCTGAGCAACACCATTACTACAAGAGGCTGCTTTTCTAAGCCTCCCTGTGAATATTGAATAAAAGACCTTGGGAAGAACTCTCTTTGTTTATCTATTCCTGGCAGCCTACTGGGGTGGGGATGGGGAATCGGATTCCCTGACGCCTGACACACACTGATCCTGGCTCAACTGCACTGGCCAGTTAGTTTCCAGGCCCAATTCACAGTGCTGGTTTTGACCTTAAATGGCTCAGGAGTGCAATATCTCAAGCACCACCTCTCCCCGAATAAAATGACCCAGACTCTACAATCATCAACTGAGGCCTTTCTTTGTATGCCTCCTTCGCAAGAGGTCTGGAGGGCAACAACATGATAATTTGCCTTTTCTGCAGTGGCTCCCTGTTTGTGGAATGCTCTTAACACAGAGGTCCATTGGGCACCTTCATCATAGGTCTTTAGGCACCAGATGAAAACTTTCCTCTTCATCCGGGCTTTGGGCTAACTACCACCCTGCAGTATATCCTTTTAAATGTCTATGTGAGAAGTGGTGTGCGGGGAGTGAGATTATTGGTAGCCCCCCCCCTTGTTTTTATGTTGCACTTTGTGGTTTTCTTCTGCATTTTATGCCATGGACTTCCCTGAGATCTTTGGATGAAGGGCAGTATACTTTTGAGAGCCAGAGTCGTGTAGTGGTTAAGAGTGGTGGACTTGTAATCTGGTGAACTGGGTTCACTTCCCCACTCCTCCACATGCAGCTGCTGGGTGACATTGGACTAGTCACACTTCTCTGAAGTCTCTCAGCCTCACTCACCACACAGAGTGTTTGTTGTGGAGGAGGAGGGAAAGGAGATTGTTAGCCGCTTTGAGACTTCTTAAGGGGAGTGAAAGGTGGGATATCAAGTCCAAACTCTCCTCCTCCTCCTCCTTCTCCTTCTCCTTCTTCTCCTGCTTCCACTACCAGTACTAATAATAAATGTAACTTGGGGCTTGCATCATGGAAAGCATGGGTTGTCCCTCTGAGCTTTGCATCCTCCCTCAGTTAGGATGTGGATAATGAAAGCGGGGGGGATGGCTGTGACCCAGATACCACACAGGGAGAGCAAAGGTTCCCACACCCATAATTCACATGAAGATGGGACCTGAGTGCTTCAACATGGAAAACATGGGTTTCACGTGCTTCAACATGGAAACATGGGTTGTCAACCTATGGCTCCTCCTCAATGTTCAGAATGAAAGCGGGGGAAGGGTCCTGAACCAAATACTAGAGGAGTGGGGCTACAGCAGCCACCAACTCCAGCCGTCCTGACTAAGGGTAACCTCCAAGTTGGATTGCTTAAATGTGCTCTATGTGGTGCTGCCCTTGAGGTTGGTACAGAAGCATCAGATATGAAGGTCTGGAAGCATCATTGAGGCATTATAACGGAAATAATAAGTAGTCCCACCAAGCTATGTGTCCTTCCCAAGATGTGATGTGGAGAATGAAGAGTGAGGGGATGCCTGTGACCCAAATACTATGGGCAGACAACAGCAGGAGAGGGCTGTGCCCTCCATGACCTCCTTGTGGGATTCCTGGGGGCATCTGAGGAGAAACATGGTGTTGAAGGCAAGATGCATTTATGCACCAATCCAGCAACTCGCAGATGCATTCCTAGTCTTGTACTGAGGGCAAACCCATTTAAAGCAATGGACCTAAGTTAGTCATGACCATTAGCTTCAAAGGGTCCACTCAGAGTAGGACTAGATTTGGAAACGACCTTTTGCTTGTGTGCAGGTGTGATTGTCATGTCTGTGAGAGAGACAGATTGCAAATCAAAAACCGAGAGGCCAAAAGTAAGATGCAACATGAATTTATTGAGAAACAAGAGTTTCCAATGGAAGAATTCTGATTCAAAGAGGAGAAAATGCAAAGGTCCACAGCCAAAACCACAACAATAGCAGAGAGAGATCTTGAAAGCATCTGGTGGGAGAAGGACACAGTTGTTCTGCTGAGTTACAGGGTGTGATGTTGAGATCCACATTTCCACCGTCCTCATCTGCCCTGCTCCTTGCTGCATGCTTGGAAGACTACCAGGGCAGATGGAGTCAACAGAACCAAAGGAGAAATCAAAAATAAACAAATCACATCTCGTTGTGCATTGAGCGCGGCTCTGGTTTTAGATACTCGGCTTGTACTCTGCTTAGAAATTTCCAGAAGTCTTGCAGGGAATTCAAGATGGTTCTTTCACATGAAGAGGAGTTGGGGGAGGAAGATCTCAGAGGAGGGGAAGGGAAGACAACAGAGTAACAGGGAAAAGAAAATACAAGGCCCTGGACCCAGGTTTCCCAAGGGAACTCTATGAAGAACGTTTGTTCAGCAAATGAGATTTTGGAGACCTTTGATCACAGGCTCAGGCACAAATCCTCAAGGTGGGTTTCCATTGCTGGATGGTTCTACTTTCCAAAAATGACCATGTGGGGATGCTCTTGGCCAAGGCCCTCACCAGCCCCATCCTCTGCCTCCACAACAGCCTCCTCCGTAGCCACCCCAGCCTCCTCCGTAGCCACCCCAGCCACCTCCATAGCCACCCCAGCCACCACCGTAGCCGCCCCAGCCTCCGCAACAGGGTGCATCACAGCACACAGCACAGGAGTCACGGGCACAGCTCATGATGGGCCCTGGGATGGTGATGCAGAAAGGGGGCGGCTGGATCCCCACATGGTGAGGGGGGCACTGAGACTCGCAGGTGAAGCAGCAGTTTCCGTAGGTCATCTTTCCTGGAGACAGGAAGGTCTGAAATGGAATGGGTGAATCATTCAATTTTAGGGTCTCTCAATTTCAGATTGTTTAATGTTTCCAGTGCCCCACACTCCTTTATCAGTTTATGGGTTTAATTTATCTTTTTTCAAAATAATATTATTAGTAATTCCACACACCCTTATAAAAATGTATCTGCATTCTAGTGCTAATTGTATATACATTTGTGTATTCAGTAATTGAGTGGAGAAGAGCATTGCAAGATTTGGAGCACGCTAAATTTCAAACAATGGATGTGTTTTAGTTCACATTTTCCCCCAGAAAATGATAATTGAGTAGGTTTGCCTTTGAATATGGACTGTATTGGATTTCTTCACCATTCCTAATCTGAGACCATCGAAGTGAGCATGTCATTCAAGAGATGGCACCATTGCTAGTTGTAACAGACTACTGGAAAACAGTGAACACTGAAGTTGTCTCTTTCCCCTACCCTCCCAAAATGCAAATAAGATAGTTGATTGGGTGCTAAAGAACTGAACTATGCCCAATGCACTAAATCCAGAACTGCAGAACAAATACCCGACCAGCCATAGGGAAGTAGATGGACCTTCTAAGGTCATCTAGCCCAGGTATCTTCAATTTCTCAGACCCAGGATTCACTTTTAAACCCAACATGCATTTGGGAATACATTTCTTAATTTGTTACTATATACAGTGGTACCTCGGGTTACATACGCTTCAGGTTACAGACACTTCAAGTTACAGACTCCGCTAACCCAGAAATAGTACCTCAGGTTAAGAAATTTGCTTCAGGATGAGAACAGAAATCGTGCTCCGGCGGTGTGGCGGCAGTGGGAGGCCCCATTAGCTAAAGTGGTGCTTCAGGTTAAGAACAGTTTCAGGTTAAGAACGGACCTCTGGAACGAATTAAGTACTTAACTTGAGGTACCACTGTATTTGTACAATGCTGATGGGGTGAGCTCCCGTTGCTCGGTCCCAGCTCCTGTCAACCTAGCAGTTCAAAAGCATGTCAAAGTGCAAGTAGATAAATAGGTACCACTTCGGTGGGAAGGTAAATGGTGTTTCCGTACGCTGCTCTGGTTTTGCCAGAAGCAGCTTAGTCATGCTGGCCACATGACCTGGAAAAACTGTCTGTGGACAAACGTCGGCTCCCTTGGCCAGTAAAGCGAGATGAGTGCCACAACCCCAGAGTCATTCACGACTGAACTTAACTGTCAGGGGTCCTTTGCCTTTAGTGTTCCTATTGCAATCCAACTTGCAACAGGTCACAAGCCACTAGTGGGTCCTGACCCACCAGTTAATCACCAGAGATCTAGTCAATGCCTGATCTCTCTGAAGGGGATTCAGTGTTTGAACAGCCCCTGCAGAAGTATGACCAGCCTCCACTTAAATCCCTCCACTGTGGGACAGGCCATCCACACTCAAGGTACGTTTAGTTCCACTGTCAAATCACTCTTTCCTTCAAGAGGGGTTCACCCACCAACGCTCGATCCAAGTCTACCCTCATGTCACTTAAGCCCATGCTACACCTCCTACTTCAAACATTGCTTCCTGAATGCCCAATTCTTACCAAAGCCCACTCCAAATCAAAGCAAAGACTTTAGCTTCGCTGCAGAGGCTCAGTTAGACTTACTTCGTCAAAGGAGAAGGAATCTGGAGAAGTTGTTCCTCGGGGGAGCTGTTGGAAAATCTGAGTATCGGTAGAGCTTTTTATATTGAATTTGAGGCAGCTGAATGGGCAGGCAAAGCCACTGCAGTTGACCCATTCAAAGGTTGTATACCTTGTGTCACACCAGACAAATATAATTGTCACCCTATTTGTTTGTTTGTGCTAATTATTTGATGGCATGACATAACCAATGCAAGCGGATTCCGCCCTGCACTGTCCTTTAATTTTCAAGTCCTTTATGAGCTCTTCTTTTCCCATCTCCCCTTCTTCCCCATTTACAATTATTTTCATAATGTCCTACTGTGCTCTGGGATTGACCCGAAAGCTTTGGCTAGATTCCTAACACTATGGATAGCTCTGGAGATACAACTGCTTCACTGGGATCGTATTTTGGTGGGATTGTCTAACTGTCTAATGGTCAGATTGTGTGATTTTTTACCACCAACCAGGTATAACCACCAACTGGTGCAGCTTTAAAAGAGAATTCAAGAAATTCGTAGAAATTCATATCAATGGCTGCTAGCGATGATGGAGCCTATGCTCTGTCTTCATGGACCATAGAGATGATGAACGGCCTAGGTCCAGTAGACCTGAAGGAGCGTCTCCACCCCCATCATTCTACCTGGACACTGAGGTCCAGTGCCGAGGACCTTCTGGCGGTTGCCTATCTGCGAGAAGCCAAGTTACAGGGAATCAGGCAGAGGGCCTTCTTGGCGGTGGCACCTGCCCTGTGGAATGCCCTCCCATCAGATGTCAAGGAAATAAACAACTATCTGCCTTTTAAAAGAAATCTGAAGGCAGCCCCATTTAGGGGAGTTTTTAATATTTGAGGTTTTATTGTGTTTTTAATATTCTGTGGGGAGCTGCCCAAAGGGACTGGGAAAACCCAGCCAGATGGGCGGGGTATAAATAATAAATTATTATAATATTATTATTATTATTATAGACTGTATTTGTGCTTCTCTCCCCTAGTCAGGTTCAGAATCTGAGCCGGTGTGTTGGATCAGGTCCAATCCAGTCCAGGATAACACAGACCTGAGCGAGCTGGTGGCTTTGCGGAACCTTAAGAATTTTAAATCCTAATTAAACATGAGTTTTGCTTTAGTAATAATAATAATAATAATAATAATAATAATAATAATAATAATTTATATTCTGCCCATCTGGCTGGGTTTCCGCAGACACTCTGGGCAGCTTACAGCACATATAAAAATACAGCAAATGTCAAACATTAAAAACTTCCTGATACAGGGCTGCCTTCAGATGTCTTCTAAAAGTTATGTAGCTCTTTATCTGCTTGCCATCTGATGGGAAGGTGTTCCACAGGGTGGGAGCCATAGCTGAGAAGGTCCTCTCCCTGGTTTCCTGTACCCTCACCCTGAAAAGGCCTTCTATGTCTGGGCTGAGTGATGGAGGTGGAGACGCTCCTTCTGGTACCCAGGGCCGAGGCGATTTAGGGCTTTAAAGGTCAGCACCAACACTTTGAATTGTGCTTAGAAATGTACGGAGAAGAAGAAGGAGACCCAGGCCGAGACCCCCCCCCCAAAAAAGTCCAAAGGCAGGTTTAATCAAGGTTAAAAGCCCTAATTAAACATGTGATCAGCTCCAAGGTGTGGTGGGAGGTCAAATGGTAGTCCATGCCTACATTCACACTATATATCTAAAGCACTATGATACCATTTTGAACAGTCATGAATTTCCCTGAAGAATTCTGGGAGCTGCAGTTTGTTGTGGATGCTGGGAGGTGTTAGGTGGACACCGCCTGCCGCCACCGCCCAATTCCTCTCCCAGAACTGCATTTCCCAGATTTCCCTGGGAAGAGGGATTGGGTGTTAAACCTCTCTGCCGTTCCCCTAAAAAACAACATTCCAGTTTTCATGGTTCTGAATTAAATCTCAATTTACGTAGAGACGGAGTTGTTACGGAGTTAGTCCATTTGTCTATCTAGGCCTGCAGTTCTCCATTCAAATCATATGCTCTGCAAAATATTCCACCCAAAGATGATCCCACTGTCTCCAGTGCCTTCCATCATGTTAACAAACTAAGCTAAGGCTTTCAGATTAATCCCAGAATAGGAGATTCTGAAATAATAATAATAATAATTGGGGAGAGGGAGAGAGAAAGGTACAGCTCATAAAACAGCTGAAAATTAAAGGATGGTGCAGGGCGGAATCTGCTTGCATTGGTTATGTCATGCCATCAAATAATTAGCACAAACAAATAGGGTAACAATTACATTTGTTTGGAGCGACAGAAGGTAGACAGCCTCTGGATGGGCTGTCAAACGCGGTGGCTTTGCCTGCTCATTCGGCCGCCTCAGATTCAGTATAAAAAGCTCCACCGATGCTCAGATTCTCCAAGAGCTCTTCTGAGGAACAACCTCTCCAGACTCCTTCTCCTTTGAGAAAGTAAGTCCAATTGAATCTTTGCAGTGGAGCTAAAGACTCTTTGTTGATTTGAAGTGGATCTTGGTAAGAATTGAATATTTGGGAAGCAATGTTTGCAGTAAAAGGTTGTGTCTGTCTGTCTGTGTCTATGTGCATTGGGAGGGCAGAACTCAATCCAATGGGTTTACGTGAGATAGATTTTGGTTGAACACGGATCGGGAAAATGCTTTTGAGGCTAGTAGGAATTTAACAGTGGAACCAAGTATACCTAGAAGAGTGGTGGACTCTCTCTTCTCACTGGGGGTCTCAGGCAGAGGCTGAACAGAATTTTGCAGGGGACATTCTGCTGCTGGATGACCTGCAGTGTGGAGAAGGGTGGACTAGATGTACCTTACAAGGATGATACTTCATCTCTGAATTTACTATACTAGGTATAGCTTGCATTTTCTGAGCACATTATCTTTAGCACATATTAAACTTTCTAGTTAGTCCATTGATTTTTTGAAGTTGGGAATAAGTCTAGGGATGGGGAAATCTGTCCATTTTGGTTTCTCTCATTGTCTTAGCTTATCAATCTTTATTCAGTTCTCTACATCACACACACACACAGAGAGAGAGAGAGAGAGAGAGAGTAAGGAAGGAAGGAAATTAAAAAATTGTCCAGTAGCACCTTAGAGATCAACTAAGTTTGTTCTGGGTATAAGCTTTCGTGTGCTTGCACACTTCTTCAGATATGCGAGAGAGAGAGAGAGAAGGAGGGAGGGAGGGAGGGAGGGAGGGAGAGAGAGAGAGAGAGAGAGAGAGAGAGAGAGAGAGAGAGAGAGATCAGCATTTTAGTAGGGAGCACCCCAACATTTGCATGCAATTTTGCCTAATATGCACATTTTTGGAAAGCTATTCCCCTTTACACAATACATTGTTGAATGTTATTTTAGGAAATGTATACATTCATAAGCACACCTTACCTTAGTACATGCATTCTTGTACACAATACTTTGCCGCAGTAATGCATTGCAAAATTCAGGGAAGTGAGAATTGTAAAGGACAGCTGCATTTCCACTCACCTATTGATTAAGAAACTGCAAATTAAGTAGGTCTTCTTTAAATGTGAACTGAACTGAATTTCTCCCCCAACCCTATAAAATAATAATTACTCCAGGATTGCTGTTCACCAACCGTCCACCCCAATGCCAAATGGTGTCCCTAGATTTATTCACACACCCTTTCCATTTCAGACCTTGCCATCTCCAGGAAAGATGACCTACGGAAACTGCTGCTTCACCTGCGAGTCTCAATGCCCCCCTCACCATGTGGGGATCCAGCCGCCCCCTTTCTGCATCACCATCCCAGGACCCATCATGAGCTGCGCCCGTGACTCCTGTGCTGTGTCCTGTGATGCACCCTGTTGCGGTGGCTACGGAGGAGGCTGGGGTGGCTATGGTGGTGGCTGGGGTGGCTATGGAGGAGGCTGGGGTGGCTATGGAGGTGGTTGCTGTGGAGGCAGAGGATGGGGCTGGTGAGGTCCTTGGCCAAGGGCATCCCCACATGGTCATTTTCAGAAAGTAGAGCTATCCAGCAATGGAAACCCACCATGACAACTTGTGCCTGAGCCTCTGGGCCAAAGTTTCCAGGAACTCACATGCTGAATCATTTTTAAATTTCCTCACTGAGTTCCCTTTAGGAAAGTTGGGTCTTGGGTCTTTCAAGATATTGCATTTTCTTCCTGTGTTCTCTTCCCTTCCTCTCCTCTGAGGTCTTCCTCCCTTACCTTCTCACTCACAGGCTGCTCTATGCTTGATCAATTTTGGTTTGGTTCTTTTGTCCCAATCTGTCTTGGTAGTCCTACCAACATGCAGGTAGGAACTGGGTCAGATGAAGGTAAAGGAACAATAGACTCCGGTATCAAGCTCTAAAGCTGAGCAGAAGAAGGAGAACTGTGACCCTCTCTCCTTTGAAGTTTTTGTGATGTCTCTCTGCTATTATTGATGTGATCTTGGCTATTCATTTTCTCCCTGAAAGCAAGAGCTTTCATTGGAAACTCCTGTTTCTTTCTCAATAAAGTGTTGTTGCATCTAAACTTCAGCCTCTCGTGTTTTACTTTTCTTCCTCAATTGCATGAAATCCACACATGCACTCAAGGTTAGAATACAAAGGAGATTGCTGGATCAGAGCAAAAGTTCAGTTGAGTTCAACGTCTTGCTCACCCTGATGGCCAACCAGATGGAGCCAGGATGTCCACGAACAGATTATGGAGGCTAGAGCTCTCTTCCCATCTTGTTTGCCCCTTACATTTATTTAAGGTAAAGGTAAAGGGACCTCTGGCCATTAGGTCCAGTCGCCGATGACTCTGGGTTGCGGCGCTCATCTTGCTTTATTGGCGTACAGCTTCCGGGTCAAGTGGCCAGCACAACTAAGCCACTTCTGGTGAACCAGAGCAGCGCACGGAAACGTTGTTTACCTTCCCGCCGGAGCGGTACCTATTTATCTACTTGCACTTTGAGGTGCTTTCAAACTGCTAGGTTGGCAGGAGCAGGGACCGAGCAACGGGAGGTCACCCCGTCGTGGGGATTCGAACCGCCAACCTTCGGATTAGCAAGTCCTAGGCTCTGTGGTTTAACCCACAGCGCCACCTGTGTCCCTTACATTTATTTACTTATTATTTATTTGTAGCATCTGCACCCTGCTCTTCAGCAGAAAGGCTCCCAGAGCAGTTTACACACAATCTGAACAAGACAGTCCCTGCCCAGAGGCTTACGATCTAAAAACAAAGTACCACAGAGAAGGTGGAAATAACAGGGAGGGGAGAGGAAAATCAAAATCAAAACCCAATTTCTAATCAGTTGTTCCCTGTAATGAGAAACTGGCATATTTCAAGTGCCTGATGGAGCTAGGCTTTTGGAACAACTGATGAGTTGAGAAGGGTATGGAATGGATGCTCCCAGACGATGGTTGAGGGCTGTGCTATTTTTCTAGAAAAAGAGGTGCCAGAACTCACCATGAATGCCTCCCTTGTTTTCTTATAATGTCAATGGAGCCCACCTGAGAAGTGCCAGAACTGAGTTCCAATGGGTTCCAGCTGGGAAAAAAACACCCTAGTTTTTTCCAGTAGAGGAAGTCTACTGGAGCCTGATTTGGAGCACAGACCTCCCCTCACTTGCCATTATCCCCATCCCAACTGAAAGGCAATCCACAGATGGATGGTATGGCCCATGATTTGCGTGGACAGGCAGAGTCCCTCCAACCCCAGGTGACCTCCGGGTGGAATAATGACTCAAGACACTATGTTATGGGATTAAAATTGGCCACAACTTTATTAAAACTTCAGCTGTAGGGAGACCTTGGCTTAGGCATTGGGCGTTTATCCCTCCCAGTCCCCAGCCAGGGAGCTGGGGAACATCAGGGTTATCCAGAATGTGTGGGGATTGGGCTGGCTCTGGAGAACGTCTGTTAAAGCAGAGAGCCTGCCCCACGTTTCGCCACCGTTGAAGGGAAGAACAATGACAACCTCTCGGCGTATGGCCAATGCCTCCCCTCAAACAACCCCTTTAACGGGGAACCCTGGGATTGCTGCCAGAAGGGGGGGTCACCGCTTCATGCCCCCCCCCCATTTAGGGAAGATAAAGGATTCCACCCAAGGCCTGAAACCACCAAAGTTGTGACGTTTTGCTACGGGGAAGGCAAAACCTGCCAATGCAGGAAAATTCCTTTCCGGCCCTTGAGGAACGTAGAAAATAACAGGATATATTTATCCAAAAGTCTTCCAACTTACACGACCCTTTAAAAATTAGGTAAGGAACCAAATGTTATATAATACTGTTTTATAAATTATAATTTATGACAATTTTGAATTTAAATGTTTTTTCATGTAATATTTGATACTTCCAGCTGATGAAGGTGAATACATCGAAACAGGGACCTGTCCTGGTTTCTAATCCATAACTGACTTCTGGCTTCTGCTCAGTGATTGAAAGTAAGACCTCCACGATGAATCTAGACTAACATGAACTTATCTCTACTCACAAACTCTTATCTCTAATTCTGTAATGAATTATTGTGTTACGAGTTTGAGTTTGTAGTCTCTGTTAGAGTTTGTAATCTCTATTGGAGTTTGTAATCCTGGTCAGAATACTTTTGAATGGATTAGTTTTTGTTACTATTGACTATTGATTTGCGAGTAGGGACCACTCCCACTGTTGAAACTTACATTGGCCTGAGTTCTTGGTGTGCTTTTTTTCTAGGTATATTTAATAACAAGAACTCCAACTTGTTTAGGGATAGGATAACTGGAAGAGGTAGGCGGAGACCTCCAGGTGTCCGGCTTGGGGGTGTGTGAAGCCCAGCTGTACTGCTGGGAGCTGCATAGGTCCAGGGGGGCTGCGTGTGACCATGCAAAAGGTACCCCCCCATTTGATGTGGGGAGCGGTCATTCCCTGATGAAGCCCCCAGGTAACACCCTCCATATAAAACATGGACAAGGGGGTCTGTGGACCCACAGATGCTGTTTGACAACATCTCCCATCATTTATTGATTTATTCAATTTATACCCTCCCCTTCTTCAATAATAATAATAATAATAATAATAATAATATTTTTTTATTTATATCCTGCCCTCCCCAGCAAATGCCAGGCTCAGAGTGGTTAACAACAGTAAAAATAACACAGTTTACATAAAATCATAATCAATTAATTGAAATCTATTCTAAAATCAATTCATTCTAAAATCAATTCAGAGTCAAATTAATGGCAACCATTGGGCTAAAGTTCTATGAGGATTACAGAAGGAGGGGGTCAGACTGTGCCTTGGCCAAAGGCCTGGTGGAACAGCTCTGTCTTGCAGGCCCTGAGGAAAGATGTCAAGTCCCACAGGGCCCTAGTCTCTTTTGACAGAGCGTTCCACCAAGTCAGGGCCAGTACTGAAAAGGCCCTGGCCCTAGTTGAGACCAATCTAACCACCTTGTGACCTGAGACCTCCAAAATGTTGTCATTTGTGGACCTTAAGGTCCTCTGTGGAGCATGCCAGGAGAGGCGGTCCCGTAGGTATGGGGGTCCTAGGTCACATAGGGCTTTAAAGGTCAAAACCAGCACCTTAAACCTGACCCTGTACTCCACTGGGAGCCAGTGCAGTCGGTAGGGTCCTAGTGGAATGGGGAGGTGAACTCTGGACCCTACTTGGGCTTAGGATCCCGTCTGCTCAGGATTATCCTAAAGATGACCTCTTAACCTTTCTATTGACTGCTGTCCGTATGGAGCTAGCCAGATGTTGGAAAACCAGTGTTGGGCTCAGCAATGATTCTTCAGCATTGGCTGAGAAGCGAACATGCCAGGTGAGAGCGGCAAAGAGCAAACACAATCCATATTCCTTTTATGCATGGTAAATGTATTATTGAATATATAAATTGTTCAGACTGTGGCTGGAATCCACCCAGCACTCACGGGAAAATGTGACGTGATCTCTTCAACTAATCAAATGAAGCTTCAACACACGGCATGATAAAAATTTCTGTAATTTTATCGAGACAAGTTATTTGGTTTTACTCTTGCAACAGCTGCTTTCTCAAAATTTATCTTCTGTACCATGAAAATAAATAAAAACAGTGTTGGAAGTGTTGAAGGGAAGGGAGAAAATAGTCTGAAGGTTGGAAAACTGGCAAAGGACCATGTGGGTTATCTATTTATTTAAATTCATAAAATTTTATACATCAATTGATTTAAAAACAACAACTCAAAGCAGTTTACAAAAAAGATAAAGCAATAAAATTCTCACCCATAAAAATTAACAACAGTAATTTAAGACTTTTGAAAAGTTAACGTAACAACAGACTAAAAACAGAATGAAACTTGCACCAACTTTTTAAACAGCTGGGTAACTTTGTCAAAGTGAACAAATGTTTTTAGCAGCTGCCAAAAAGAGTACAGTGGAGGTGGCTGCTTGCTATCAATAGGCAGGGAGTTCCTCTGTCTTGCAGGCCCTGCGGAAAGATGTCAAGTCCCACAGGGCCCTAGTCCCTTGTGACAGAGCGTTCCACCAGATCGGAGCCACAGCCGAAAAAGCCCTGGCTCTGAGGCCAGCCTAACCTCCCTGTGGCCCGGGATCTCCCAGATGTCTTTATTTGAAGACCGTAAGGTTCTCCATGGGACATACCAGGAGAGGTGGTCCCATAGGTACGAGGGTCCTAGGCTGTATAGGGCTTTAAAGGTTAAATCCAGCACCTTAAACCTGATCGTGTACTCCACCGGGAGCAAGTGCAGCTGGTATAGCACCGGGTGAATGTGATCCCACAGTGAGGACCCTGTAAGAAGTCTTGCCGTGGCATTCTGCACCCGCTGGAGCCTGGGGTGGCAAACACACAAGCTGAGAAATCACTGAAATCTCTAAATAGATTTACAAACAACTCCAATTCAGGTGCAGGCTGGGGAAGATATTTACTTAAAAGGCTTGTTAAAAGAGGAAGGTCTTCCATAGGTGCTGGAAAGGCAACAGTCAGCCTTTGGCTATTACTTCACAGAAACAAATTCCCGTGTGTAGGTGGCGCAACACTAAAGGAAAGATTTCAGTTGTGTGCGAAGCAGACCTCTTCAAAAGAAGTAGGAGGCTCTCTCTGCTGTATAGCACAGGGACCAATGTGGTATATAAGGGACACGCACACATGCAATAGCAGAAACATACTTCACAGAAAACCAATCCTTCACCCTTCAAAAATTAGGAAATATTCCCTGAAGGGAAAATAACCACTTTAGTTGAGGAAACAGAGCAATCTCAAAGCAATCTTGGCTCTCTTAATGATACCAAGTAATCTCTCCACACCATGCTTAATTTTAGATACCTCTATATCATATTCACCTTTCCTCTAAACCAGGGATGGCCAACTCCCAAGAGACTGTGATCTACTTACAGAATTAAAAAATTGCAGTGATCGACCCCCCATTTTTTGGGACACAGGTGGCGCTGTGGGTTAAACCACAGAGCCTAGGACTTGCCAATCGGAAGGTCGGCGGTTCGAATCCTCGCGACGGGGTGAGCTCCCATTGCTCAGTCCCTGCTCCTGCCAACCTAGCAGTTCGAAAGCACATCAAAGTACAAGTAGATAAATAGGTACTGCTCCGGCGGGAAGGTATACGGCGTTTCCGTGCACTGCTCTGGTTCGCCAGAAGCGGCTTAGTCATGCTGGCCACATGACCCAGAAGCTGTACGCCGGCTCCCTCGGCCAGTAAAGCGAGATGAGCGCCGCAACCCCAGAGTCGGTCACAACTGGACCTAACAGTCAGGGGCCCCTTTACCTTTAGCCCCATTTTTGAACCCCCTCTTTCTCTTTAAATCTCTTGTCTGCTTCTTTTTTATTTCTCTCTCTTTCAATTTTTCCTGGTCTCTCTCTCTCTCTCTCTCTCTCTCTCTCTCTCTCTCTCTCTCTCTCTCTTTCCTATGTTTTTATTGTATTTAGATCAATGTTTCAGTTTTGGACAAAAAAGAGAAAGAGAGAGATTTGATATTAAGCTTTGAATTTCTCTTTATAAATCCTAATAAAACTTTTTTTTTTTTTTTAACAGCTTCAGTTAGGGCTGGGAGAGATGCCCTGTCCAAAACCCCAGAGTGTGACTTCCAGTAAGCATATAGACAAATACAGAACTAGGTGGAGCAATGGACAGATTCTTTATATGAGAGCTCCCCATGATATTTATATATTATGAAGTAGTTCATTTCACTGTCAAGCAGCTCTTAGAGAGAACTTTCTGATGACGAGAGCTGTTTGACAGCAGAACAGACTATCGTTGGCAGTATTTAAACAGAGTTTGGAGGACCATCTTTCAGGGATTCTTAACCTGTCATTCCTGCATTGCAGGGGGATGGATGAGATGATTCCCGGAGGTTTCTTCCAACTCTACATTTGGATTCTATGAGTTGTATGTGATTCTATGAATTCCATGCAATTCCATGAGTTCTATCATAGCCACTTCTGCCCTATGGAGGAGGTGGGGTTGTGGGCTTCATGGCCCCTCCATGAGCATGGAGGCTGGAGCCCAGCCCCCACATGATTGGGCGGATTCCTGGGCGCATCACCCCCCTGGTCGGCCAATCGGCTGGCTCTGGGGGCCATGGCCTGCCCTATTTAAGGCAGGACATGGCCGGAAATCTCCCTCTTTGCTGCCATTGGCTCAGAGGTGAGGGATAGAAGGGCAGTTGTGTTACAGGGAGTCTCCGAAAATCTTCCGGGGAGGGGGAGAGTCCCACCTCTAGTGGGGAAGTGGTGCAAGGACCAGAGGATGCTTGTGGGAGCCTTAACACCGCTCCTGGGCAAGGCGGAGGAAACACGCCCTTGCCATTGCCCATCCTGCGCAGTAGCCTAAGGTGCAAAGAGGGAAGGAGAAGGTTGGGGGTAATGAAACTCTTATGTTGGGGGAAGTCCAAGAAAAAACCACTCCTGGATTCTGCTAGCATTTGAGCCAGCTTTGGGGCTCTTCACTGTAAATAGTTTGCACCAAAATAAAAACCTGTAAAACACAGGTTTGGAGTCCTGCCTGGTTACTCTTGAGCAACCGCAGCAGCCATCTGACACCCACCCTCCCACCCTATAAGGTTTTCGTTCCTTGACCTTGCTATGGACCTTGGTTGGCCACCGTTGCGGGGCCTGGTAGGAATTTTCGCACTTGGCAAATTGGCACCAGTCACTTGGTTTTCACCTACTTTGTAGCAAATCACCACAACTTTCTTGGTATTGGCGGTTAGGCATTGGTATTGTTCTGTAGATGGAAGAGGGGAGGAAGCGCCATCCCCTGCCCCACATATTGAAGGATAGTCTGGTAAAAGATTCTGGGGGGTGTGGCCCTGTCCGAAGCCTATGGAGGTGAGGGCCTAAGGCACGCCCCCTATCAGTGACCCCGGGGGAGTTCCTAGTTGATGTGCATCAGCAGGACTCACCCAATGGTGGTTAACCCTTCCCGGACTTCAAGCAAACTGGCTGAAGTCGGATATAGTCAGTTAGGACCAATGCCTAAGCCAATAGCGCTCATCACCTGTAACCAATAAAGTTGTGGCCTTATTTAGCCAATTAACATTAATAATTGTGTCATGCGTCTTTATTTCCACTGGGGGGGGGGGGGACTCGCCACACAGAGCAATAAACCTGAGATGATTACTGCTGGTGTCTCGCTTCTGTGGGAGAGCCAAGCCATTACACCAGGGTGGGATGGCTTGAACGTATTACACTGTCAGGGAATGGACAGCGGAGGAAGAATGGTGGAGACCACCTCCCTCTCCTCCTGAGCCTTCCAGAGAAGAGGAAGACAGTGTAGATTTACAACAGTGGTTTGAGGGAAGTCATAGCCCCGAGGCTGAAGAGGGGGAAAGCTGGGAAATAATGGGAGAGGAGCAGCAAGAAGAAGAAGCACCAGTTTTGTATAACTCCTGTTATACAAAAATCTCCAAATGGGTCCATATCCAATGTCTAAAACTCCTGGTAGAGGACAAGGATCTAGAGATTACGCTAAAGGTGGCCAAATTCTGTGTGACTGCCATAAAACTTAGGGAACAAGCTGCCAATTAACATTAATAATTGTGTCATGCGTCTTTATTTCCACTGGGGGGGGGGGACTCGCCACACAGAGCAATAAACCTGAGATGATTACTGCTGGTGTGGGAGAGCCAAGCCATTACACCAGGGTGGGATGGCTTGAACATATTACACTGCGGAGGAGGTATGGTGGAGAGTGCCTCCCCCTCCTCCTGGGCCTTCCAGAGAAGAGGAAGACAGTGTAGATTTACAACAGTGGTTTCCGCTCATCACCTGTAACCAATAAAGTTGTGGCATTATTTAGCCCTGGGCGGGGGGGCGGGAACTCGCCACGCAAGTGGATACGCAGGAACAGCCTTAGGGTTAGCCCCTCCTGTGCAAAGTTGTAGCTCAGAACTACTCAGACAAGGAATGAGACACCATCATTTTCAAATGTACCTTTTATTGTTTTGATAACTCAAGCACATTCATGTACAAAATCAAAAGACCCCTGGCTTGTTTGCCAAGGTTTGCTTTTAAGAGGGGTTGGGGGCGTCTCCTCCATATTTGAACCTGACTGCTGCTTACAATTTGTCAGAAGGAATCTGGGAATGAGTGGATGGCTTAAATACTATCCATCGCTGATGAACCGCATCTACTCCCAGGGGCCTTGGGGAGATTTCAGTTTCCCCAGCCAGACACCCAGGGGGGAGAAGTGCAGGGTCTCGGGTTGCCCCATCCACCGTAGCCCCCTTGGCCGCCACATCCGCCGAAACTAGCGAAACTGCCAAAACCGCTATGGCCACCCATCCGGCCAGAGCCACCATAGCCACCTCCACAGCTTCCACAACCTCCAAAGCCACCAGAGCTGGCATACGATCCATAGCTGCTTGGCTCATAGCATCTGGGCCGAGACGTCGTTGAACCAAACCAGTGACCGGAGCCTTGGCTAGATGGTTCCCGGCCTGATTGGTTGCCGCTGCATGATGACAGTCCGTACGTCCCGTAGTTACTCATCCCTGGGAGAGCAAAGAAAGGCCTGGAACAGACAAAGCAGAGACAAATCTAATGCAGGGAATGTGATGTGAGGCAGGCAGAGAGAGACAGAGAAAGAGACATACACAGAGAGAAGCATAATAAGAGACAGGTGTGAAAAGAATCAGAGGGAAATGGGGCAGACAGGTCGGGACAAACGTGTCCTTAATTCACTTGGACCAGGGGTGCTAGTGCCAACTTGAATAAAATATAGACAATACTGAGGACTCAGCTCTACATCTGCAAATAAAATGTTTTAATTGTGTTGTAAAGTGCAATATACAAATTTGACACTAGATGGCGGCAGTGAGCTATGGTAAATTCCATATAGTTTTCAAAATGTTTAAAAAATAAAACAAATATCAAGTAAAGAACAATGGCAAGAGAAGTTGATGAACTATGCAGAACTGGCAAAAATGACAGACAAATTAAGAAAAAGACAACAGCGACTTTGAAGAAGAATGGGAACCATTTATATTATACTTGCAGAAACAAAGAAAGTCGATAGACTTGATGGCAGGATTTAAATAAACATTCACACTGTTAGTATTAGAAAATGTTCAGAAGATAGAGAAATATGATGGTGTATTTACTTTTACTTTTATGTTTTTAGGTTTGATGTTATGTTATTAATAACTTTTTCTGTTAGGAGGTAGCAAAGTGGGTGAAAGGAGAAACAAACCAGAAGCGGAAGTTGGGGGAAGTCTTGGAGGGGAGGGAGGGAGGAATACAGTGGTACCTCGGGTTACATACGCTTCAGGTTACAGACGCTTCAGGTTACAGACGCTTCAGGTTACAGACTCCGCTAACCCAGAAATAGTACCTCAGGTTAAGAACTTTGCTTCAGGATGAGAACAGAAACTGTGCAGTGACGGCGGGAGGCCCCATTAGCTAAAGTGGTGCTTCAGGTTAAGAACAGTTTCAGGTTAAGAACGGACCTCCAGAACGAATTAAGTACTTAAGCCGAGGTACCTCTGTACATAATAAAAGTTAAGACTCTGATATGTATGTAATGAATGAAAAAGAAAAATGAATATTTTTTTTATAAAGCAAAGCAAAACAAAACATTCCAACAGCTTTTTAAAATATTTGTGTAGATTCCCCCTGAGCTTGCAGGACCAATGTTCTGGTTTGCTACGATTTCTCGCCAAACCAGAGAAGGCCCTATGGCTTCTTGGCGATGTAAACATCTCAGTGCCTCATAAAGTTGCTCTTTTTGCTCTGGCGGCCCAAAAGATGAGAAAGAAGACCCTGGACATTATAGCATTGAACTGTAAGGGAGACAGAGAGATCTAAGCAGAGAATATGATTTGAGGCACAGCAGCCCTTTACTTGTATTTGTTTTTAATAATAATAATAATAATAATAATAATAATAATAATAATAATTTATTTATACCCCGCCCATTTGACTGAGTTTCCCCAGCCAATCAAGTGTTAAAAACAATACAGCATCAGACATTAAAAACTTCCCTAAACAGGGCTGCCTTCAGGTGTCTTTTAAAAAGAAGATAGCTGCTTATTTCCTTCACACCTGAAGGGAGGGCGTTCCACAGGGTGGGTGCCACCACCGAGAAGGCCCTCTGCCTGGTTCCCTGTAGCTTTGCTTCTCGCAATGAGGGAACCACCAGAAGGCTCTTGGCACTGGATCTCAGTGTCCGGGCTGAACAATGGGGGTGGAGACGCTCCTTCAGGTATACAGGATTTATTCGGATTTGTCATGGCCAATGGCTAGCACAATAAAGTTATTTTGATTGGGTTTTCTAAGAAGTCGCTTCCCAACTCCTTGTTTAAATTGCCTCTTTAATCAGAAACATAAGGACTACAACCTTGCCATTATTATCTTTAAGGAAAAGGTCAGTGGCAGAGTGGCTGCCTTGCATGCAGAAGGCTCCAGCCTCAACCTCCAATAGCATCTGCAGGTTCAGCTGGGATATATTCCCTGAAAATCCCTGAAATGAGAAGTAATCGACTAGAAATATTATCTTGTGGAAATAGACTAAATAATAAGAATAAAAAAAATTAGAAAAACCTAAAACTGAAGAAAGCCTTAATGGGATGCCGGTTACAAACTTCGTTTCACTGAACTATTCAGTTTCCTCAGAAGGAAATAGAAAAATCATAAACCTTAAATGACCAAAATTCAAAAAAGGGGGTAGAACTCCCAAAAATTCTGAAGTATTATAATCCTAGCTTGACCTAGGAGAAGCAAAGCACAGTAATAAAGGATTGAGGATTCAGCTGTGAAAATTCTAGTGTTGCCTTTACGAAAAGGTTTGAAAAACCTAAATGGCACAAATTCAAAGAAAGGAATACAAGATAAGCTGTTTTAGATTTTAAACAAACTCAAGAACAGGGCTGAAACGTTCCCATGGTCTAGATGTTACTGCTGATGTTAAAGACTGTTCAATTTTAGGTTTTTCTATTTTTTTCCTTAAACTTTTTGATTTTTATTATTTAGATTATTTCAACAAGATAATATTTCTGGTTGATTATTTATCGTTTCAGGGATTTTCACGGTATTTCATTTGTTTTGTGCAATTTCTCGGTCTTTTTTCTACTGGGATATACCGTATTTTTCACTCTATAGGACACACTTTTCCCCCTCCAAAAATGAAGGGGAAATGTGTGTGCGTCCTATGGAGCGAATGCAGGCTTTCACTGAAGCCTGGAGAGCGAGAGGGGTTGGTGCGCACCGACCCCTCTCGCTCTCCAGGCTTCAGGGATAGCCACCTGAAGCCTTTGGAGCACAGCGGGAACTCGCGCTGTGCTCCGAAGGCTTCGGTTCCTTTTGCTGAAGCCGGGAGAGCAAGACTTTCCTGGCTTCAGCAAAGAGGGAGAGTTGTGCAGCGCCCCTTCAGCGAAGCGGGAGGAGAAATGGAAGGGGCTCCGTTTCTCCTGCCGCTTCACTGAAGGGGCGCTGAGCAGAGAGGGGGAGAATTTTTTTTCTTGTTCTCCCCCTCTAAAACAAGGTGCGTCCTATGGTCCGGTGCGTCCTATAGAGTGAAAAATATGGTATTCCCTGCCTGAATCCCTGAAGAGCCACTGCCTGTCAGTGTAGACAAAACTAAGGTAGATAGATCGATGGTGTGACTCAGTACAAGACAGCTTCCTAAGTCTCTCTCTCTCTCTCTCTCTCTCTCTCTCTCTCTCTCTCTCTCCGTAATGCTCAGCTGAAAAATCAAATAGCTCAAGCAAACACTCCTAGGGTTTTAAAGGCAGATTTAGTCAAGCTGGACTCACCCAAGTCTTCCTCACAATGCAAAACGAGAGAAGCCAAGAAAATGCGTTTAGCAAATGCCTTGATTCTTGGACACTTTTATACTCTTGCCATGGACAGCTGTGCCCTTACAAAACACCTTCATTGTGCAACTTTCAGAGTAATTATAGGCCCAGGATTGTTGAAGGCTTTGCAGCCAGAAGTATCTCGTTGTCGCCCCCCCCCCCCTTGTCGCCTCAATGTTTGTATGTGCTTATTAGCTTTTGAACTTTCTTGCTTTGTAGACTTAGCAGACTGCATTCAACATGCATTTTCTTTACACATTGTGGGGAAGAGAGGAGAATCCCTTTCCAAGCACACCCTGGAATAATGAACTGATGCTTGAGTGAACCTGGGCTACTGTTTATTAGCTCCCACAAGATGTGCAATTCAAGACACGCAGGCTTCAACGCCAACTCTCCGCTGCCCCTTCAAATGCAAAAACAAAAAGAGCAGTGAGATGTTCAGACCATGTTCAGGACTTCTTATGAGGGAGGCTGCTGAGAGTTGTTAGGAAATCCCCATCCCTCTTCACAGAACGACAATTCCCAAAGCTGTTCATCAGTCAGTCCCAGAAACTCTGAGATTTGTAGCCCTGTGAGAGGAAGAGGAGGGTCTCCTCTCAGAGCTGTCAACTGTTCCCTTTTTTTTAAAAGGAAATTCCCTTATTCCAAATAGGATTCTGTTGGAATGAAATCACGACAGACGAGTAGCAGGTGTCATGTGAGAGGCGTCTCTTGGAGCAAGCCCCCGAGAACTCTCTTTTATTGAATATTACAAAGCATTGCCACAGGTGCGCTCGTTGCTGATTGGTTAACAGGAATACAATGTAAGGGCATTAATCATGAAGGTTGGGAAAGGGAAGACATGGTTACTAATGATTGATATTGCATGACTTGAAAGAACATAACAATCGCAGTCCGTAGATGTGGTCCACTATGCATTAAGAACAGGTCATAGTGTTTTTCATGAACTTAAGATGAACTGAGCTTCCTAGGGAAATGAGGGAATGTCTTGGTATTTAGAACAGGTTGTACAGTGTGTACAGAAGCAGAGAAAAGCTTATAAGCGAGACTTCCCAGAATGCCAGAGAAAAGAAGCAGAACTTCCCATAATGCCACAGTTATGTGCAGAAAGAGAACTTCCCTTTAGGATTCCTTGCAAGAAAAGGGAAAAGTTGACAGCTATGTCTCCTCTTAACAAGTCCCAGCACACTTAAGAAATTACACTTCCCATGGTTCTTTGTGGGAAGCCATGACTGTTGAAGGCATGAAAGACACTCTTCACCAGGGGTCAGCAAACCTTTTCAGCAGGGGGCCGGTCCACTGTCCCTCAGATCTTGTGGGGGGCCAGACTATATTTTGAAGAAGAAGAAGAAGAAATGAACGGATTCCTATTGAAATAGACTCGGAGACGAGTGTGGATTTCATGCTCTTTATTCAGCTTATAGTAGTGAGGAATGAAAGTTCCCCCCAAATATCTGTTTTATATACATTATTTACACAATGGGCCGCATGTGATTGGCTAATTCTGGGATTCTGCTGTAGGCCAATCAGGTTGCGGATTCACTTCCACCCGGAGTTGGATTGGGTGGCTCCTCCGGACCAATCAGACTGCTGCATTCTGGATCCTGTTGTTCTAGGACCAATCAGACTGCTGCATTCTGAATCTTATTGTTCTAGGACCAATCAGACTGCTGCATTTTGGATCCTATTCAACTCAGTACGTAACACCTATGCCCCACAAATAACCCAGAGATGCATTTTAAATCCAAGGACACATTCTACTCATGTAAAAACATGCTGATTGCCCACGGACCGAATTTAGAAGGCAATTGGGCTTGATCTGGGCCCCGGGCCTTATTTTGCCTGCCCATGCTCTTTACCTTACAGGTGCCTCTAGGAAGCCTCTGGATGGTATTTCATTTCACAACCCAGGACAGAATTTATATTCAAGTTGGCACCTCAGGACAGAACTGTGCACATGTTTGGGAGAACACATCTTTGTTTGAGACTCTCTCCTGCCATGTGATGCCCCAAATCTTCCTGGTGCAATTCACATTGAAAGGCATGGTTTATGGCAGGGGTCAGCAAAATTACCGTGCCTTGGGCCGGTATCTCCAGTGCTGATTGCACAGCGGGAGTGCGTGCGCACACGCTATTTCCAGCGCACTTCCAGGTTGGAGGAGCACCAGAAATGGCTTGTGCGCATGTGCACAGGCCTCCTCCGACCTGGATGTGCACCGGAAATAATGCTTGCGCATGCACACTAGCTATTTCCGGTGCTCCTCCGACCCAGAAGTGGGCAGTCATGCAGCACCGGTAAGAGCAGACGGCGGCTGCGGGGGGTGGGGGCGCTGCGGGCTGGATAAATGATTCCCTTGGACCTTATCTGGCCCGTGGGCCTTAGTTTGATGACCCCTGGTTTATGGCTTTATGCTCCACTGACTTGGAGGACTTTTATGGAGAGGATTGGACAAATTCATGCAGGAGAAGACTATTGGTGGCTGCTAGTCAGCATATTAAAAAGCAGAGACATCACCTTGCCAACAAAGGTCCATATAGTTCAAGCTATGGTTTTCCCAGTAGTGATGTATGGAAGTGAGAGCTGGACCATAAAGAAGGCTGACCGCCGAAGAATGGATGCTTTTGAATTATGGTGCTGGAGGAGACTCTGGAGAGTCCCATGGACTGCAAGAAGATCCAACTTCTCCATTCTGAAGTAAATCAGCCCTGAGTGTTCACTGGAAGGACAGATTGTGAAGCTGAGGCTCCAAGACTTTGGCCACCTCAAGAGAAGAGAAGACTCCCTGGAAAAGACCCTGATGTTGGGAAAGATGGAGGGCACAAGGAGAAGGGGACGACAGAGGACGAGATGGTGGGACAGTGTTCTCGAAGCTACCAGCATGAGTTTGACCAAACCGCGAGAGGCAGTGGAAGACAGGAGGGCCTGGTGTGCTCTGGTCCAGGGGGTCACGAGAGTCGGACACGACTAAACGACTAAACAACAAAGTCACAATGGCTCGGCTTTGCTTCTGCTACTGGGGCAGTGATGCTTCTGAATGCTGCAGGAGGAGAGAGATGCTCATGTTCTTGGGTCTTGCTTGTGCATTTCCCACAGGCATCTTGTTTTGCCTTGTGAGAGCATGACCCTGGACCAGGTGAGCCACTGGTCTGATACAGCAGCTGGGCTTTTCTTAGGCTCTTAGGCACGGCATTCAAACAAAACACGACACAGCCAAGCTCTTAGGTGTGTTTCATGGTAGGTTTCGGGATCTCAGCTACGATGTACATATATTTATCCACCTATAAAACTGAAACATTAACAATGGGGAGAGAGAGGGAGATTTCCTCTGAAGAGAGTCTGTTGAAGAAAGCTTCCAGACTTACTGTAATTAGCTCTTCAGATGTGGGTAGGGTTGTGAAATGTGGGTTTTCCTACAAAACGAAAGTTATACGCTTGGGAAACAAAGAGTGAGGCTGGATCGCTAGACACATCAAAGAAGCATTTTGGTTTCAGCTTTGTAAATATAAACAGGGAAAACAGGTAAAGAAAAACGCGACTCCGCGTCGCCATCTGGTGGCACAATGTTGCCTCGCACATATAACGCATATAAATCTGTGTTTGAATTTATAACGCTTTAAGTTGAAACGCTTCTTTGATGTGTCCAGATCCAGCATAGCTGAATCCTAGGGTTGTTTTTTTAAAAACCAAACCAAACCAAAAACTAGTCAGTTAGGGAGATCCCTTCCCCATCAACTAAGCAAGTAGAGAATTTATCACACTGGTTATTCCACAAGAAGGAAGTGAAAGGTCTGAGAGTGCCCCCTGCTGGAATTTAAAGGAACATAAATGAGACCAATAGATGCCCTCTCAGATTCTGGCATCTGTCCTCCACTGCCTCATATGTAGCCTCTCTCCATCTGTCATTTGCTCCGGCTTTTAGCTAGGATTTTTTTAAAAAATATATTGGAATTTTATTTACAACATAACATAAACCCCCATCCCCCAATACACAAATTCACCCTCATTAAATGTGAACGTAACATACAGTGAGCATAACATACAGCAATAAAGGTAAAGGTAAAGGGACCCCTGACCATTAGGTCCAGTCCTGGCCGACTCTGGGGTTGCGGCGCTCATCTTGCTTTACTGGCCGAGGGAGCCGGCGTACAGCTTCCGGGTCATGTGGCCAGCAGGACTAAGCCGCTTCTGGCGAACCAGAGCAGCACACGGAAACGCCATTTACCTTCCCGCCAGAGCGGGACCTATTTATCTACTTGCACTGGTGTGCTTTCAAACTGCTAGGTTGGCAGGAGCAGGGACCGAGCAACGGGAGCTCACCCCATCATGGGGATTCGAACTGCCGATCTTCTGATTGGCAAGTCATAGACTCTGTGGTTTAACCCACAGTGCCACCCACGTACCAACATACAACAATACAAACAACCAAATAAAAGACTTCCTTTATCCTGTATCTGGTCTCCTTATTTACTTCTTATAAGCTGTTTCCTTTATGAATAATTATTAAGATTTTTCTAATTTTAACTTAAAGTCTCCTGCAGACATTAATCGAAACAAGTCCAGGTATGTATTTTAGGGCATTGTTTTGTGAAGTATTCTCCGCATTTCCCCCATGCTTTTTGAAACTCTTGTCTAGTGTGATCTCTAATTGCCTCTGTTAACACATCCTTCACTGGGTTTGGGAGTTTCTTCTTTTCCTTAGAAGAATCTTCCCCCTCCAGAGTATATTTGAGTCCCAAGGAGGCTGTTCCTTTCCATCTCCTACTTCTCCTGGCTCAGCCTCTGCCTCCCAGTAAGATTCCAGTCTATTCCTCCTACAGGGCTCCCATCCAAGTACTAACCAGGCCTGACCCTGCTTAGCTTCCGAGATCAGACGAGATCAGGCGTGTTCAGGGTAGTATGGCCGTAGACTAGATGAAGGTGATTGACTACATGGAATTGGCAGAAATGACTGGCAGAATCCGAGACCAGGGAGAAGAGTCGGTGAAAGAAGACTGGAAGAAATTTAAAGACTATTTACAGAAATATTGCAAAATTAATGAACTTTAGAAGGATGTTAGATAGAAACTAAGTGGTTTCCAGCTGCAATGCTTTAAGAGATATGAAAAACGGTTTACAAATGGGTATAAGCTTAATGGTAAGGATTTGCTGAACTAACAAACCAAACTGGAATACAAAAAAGGGAGGTATGAGGAGGTCCGGGGAAATAAGGATAGGGAAGGTACACTATGGAAAGTTAATGTGTTTTTTAACTGTATTTTGTATGTTTTCCTTTATTTTTCTTTTTTTTTTGTTATATTTTAAAAATCTTATTCTTTTTTCTGTATTTTGTACTTTCAAGTATTTCTATTTTTTTTGTTGAAACTTTAATAAATATCATTTAAAAAAAAATAATATTCCTCCTACAGGGCACCACACTCTGTCCTTCACAATATCCTTAGAGTGGAAGTTGTCTTTCCAGAACCAACTCTTTCCCCCATTCACTCTTTATACCTCAGCCTGTCTTGTCTCCCTTCTATCTCCCAACCTCTCCAACCCATAACTGTCAACGTTTCCCCCTTTTTAAGGGAAATCCCTTTATTCTGAATAGGATTCCTCGCAAGAAAAGGGAAAAGTTGACAGCTATGCTCCAACCTCAATTCCAACCCACTTCAACCAACCCTCTCAACTCCCTGTCTCTCTTCAAATCCTCTCCTTTTAAATCCTCCCTCCTGGAATCACGGCCAATCAGAGGCTGCCGTTCATTAACCATTTGCCGGCAGGGAAAGACAGAAAAAAAGAAACACTACCGGGGGTGGAGAACATGCGGGGACGTGGCTTGAGCTCCCTGGAGGTGTGGCGCATGCCTCGGGCGCATGGTGCACCGCCCACAGGGCATGGTGCGCGTTCTGTGGACGTGGTGCGCTGCCTGTGGGGGCGTGGTGTCCGGCGAGCGCAGGGGGGTGCGTGGAGCGTGCCCGGGGTGGCCACTGCGATGGCACCCTACCGGAATAGTGGTGCCGGGAGCGGTCCACTCCCTCCGCACTCCCGTTCCTCCGCCAGTGCTTGTTGTCCCAACCAGTCCAGCAAAACCAACCATTTCACCACAGTGTGCAGCACTGGTCTGCACTGAGATGTTCTCACTGAAGCCTTAAATACTATCTGGGAGTGCTGAGAACACCTCATCACCTGTGGCTGGGGTCACCTCCCCATGGCTTTGTCTATGTTTATGTCCTGCAAGGTCATAACAAAGGTCATAGCAAATGTCAGGCTATGAAGGGATGGCGCAGCCTTAATATTCCCATGCTGCTCTGCTGTCTTATGACCCACATGGGTCTGAGGATACATGACCCCACGTCTTCACTCCTTTCATCAGGTGGCCTTTCTATAATAAGCGCTGATTCCAGCAAGCTGTGATTAACTCTCAGAGAGCGCTAATTGACAGAGCGGCATTATTTACTGCGAAATCTAGGTCTCAGCCTAGATGCAGCTTTGAGAGCATCAAAAGGGGAAATTTGCAGGGCATCTCACCTAACTCCTCATAATACAATAGTCTTCTGGATATTCCCTACCTTAATTTTTTGACGAATTAAAGTATCTCTGCATTGATCCAGTCGTATGGTTAAAACTGTAACAGATTTTGCCAGTGTTCCAGAAGCAGTGTGACCTCCATGGCTAGATAAGAATTTTAAAAAAGAAAAGCTTATTTAAAAAACGAAAAACCTCTTCTACATAACAACGTATAATTTAGAAATGTTATGATTGCATAGATGGTATCACTATCCCCAGAATTCAAACCCAGTCCTTTGGAAAGGCAAGGGCAAAAACCCTGATGGTTAAAATGTTCATAAAAAGGACAATTACCGTTTCATCTTCATTCAGATCAGGTGCAACCATCAAATCGAGAGTCACAAATCATTACCATTTGGGGGGAAATTACCTGTGAAGCAATTACTGCATTTTTTGTTGTTGCTGTTTTCCAAACGAGTCTGTTATTAAATCTGGGGTTATATAATTGCAAGAACAAATTAAGGGCATAACCCAAGATTGCTTGACATGTGCAACCGCTAATGAATGCTTGCAAGAAGTGCTGAAATCCTTTGCAACAAAAGAACCTCATGAAATCCCCTCCACCACAATGATATCATGATTATTTCTTTCTAACAGATGCACTCTGACAGGGGGCTGGAATCACCAAAATAGGATCACTCCGGTGACCTAAAAGTAGATCCCATTAAACTCAATGGGTTGTCTTCACAGTTAGTACTATTTAGAGCAGATCCACTGAAATTCATGGGCATGAGTAACGCAAGTCTGTTAATTTTAGTGGGTCTACTCTGATCAGGACTAATTTTAGATAGAACCCACTGACATTTCTGCATAGGCCATTATTGAACTGTGCTGTTAGACACCCCCCTCTTGTTTCTTTTAAAAGACTAATACAGTGGTACCTCGGGTTAAGTACTTAATTCGTTCCGGTGGTCTCTTCTTAACCTGAAACTGTTCTTAACCTGAAGCACCACTTTAGCTAATGGGGCCTCCTGCTGCTGCTGCGCCACCGGAGCACAATTTCTGTTCTCATCCTGAAGCAAAGTTCTTAACCCGAGTTACTATTTCTGAGTTAGCAGAGTCTGTAACCTGAAGCATATGTAACATGAAGTGTATGTAACCCGAGGTACCACTGTATTGATTGCAACGATTCTCAAAATACCATATTTTTTGCTCTATAAGACTCACTTTTTCCCTCCTTAAAAGTAAGGGGAAATGTGTGTGCATCTTATGGAGCGAATGCAGGCTGCGCAGCTATCCCAGAAGCCAGAACAGCAAAAGGGATTTGTAAAGAGTATGGGTTGCTCGTGCGTAAGTTGCCGCCTCTCCTGGCTTTGTTGCTTTGTTAAACCTTTCAGTCTGGACAGCCCTTCACTTCGTGGCTGCCTCAGTCGCTAGCAGAATCCGTCAGTGGGCGTTTCTTAAACCTTTTCCAACATAAAAGTTGTTTGACACCCAGTCTCCTCCTACTCTCCCTGCGCGGAAGTCTTCTGCGCAGGGAGGGCGTGGGTAGCGGAGGACCAGTGCTCTCCCCGCTGGTGTCCGGTGAAGAGTCTGGGAGCCCTCTCGCCGATTCCCCCATCTGCCCCTCTTTATTGAGAGCCAGCCTGGTGTAGTGGTTAAGAGCGATAGACTCATAATCTGGGGAACCGGGTTCGTGTCTCCGCTCCTCCACATGCAGCTGCTGGGTGACCTTGGGCCAGTCACACTTCTCTGAAGTCTCTCAGCCCCACTCACCTCACAGAGTGTTTGTTGTGGGGGAGGAAGGGAAAGGAGAATGTTAGCCGCTTTGAGACTCCCGAAGGGGAGTGAAAGGCGGGATATCAAATCCAAACTCGTCTTCTTCTTCTTCTTCCTGGTGTTGCGCTGAATTGCTTCCCCATCTGCTGAGCTGCCTCTCTCCCGGCTGGGCCCTTCTCCAGCATCATTTGAGAGCTTTCCCTCTGCCTCTAGCTCCGATGTCAGTTCCCTGACAGGGATTGCTGCTGCGATCCCTCTTGCTGTTCTGGCTTCTGAGATTCAGAATATTTTTTTTCTTGTTTTCCTCCTCCAAAAACTAGGTGCGTCTTGTGGTCTGGTGCGTCTTATAGAGCGAAAAATACGGTAACTGGCTCTGGATGTGCATTTGTGCTCTTCTTGGGTAAGAGACAGAGCGGGTTTGAAAGAGATGCAATGCAATGTTGCAGCGTAAACCGCTCTCGCTCAGGGGGCCCAGCCAGCCAGTCAAGACTTTTCCAATGCCACGGCAGCACCTTTGGAACTCCCTGCCTATTGATAGCATGCAGCCACCTCCACTGTACTCTTTTTGGCAGCTGCTAAAAACATTTGTTCGCTTTGACAAAGTTACCCAGCTGTTTAAAAAGTTGGTGCAAGTTTCATTCTGTTTTTAGTCTGTTGTTGCATTAACTTTTCAAAAGTCTTAAATTACTGTTGTTAGTTTTTATGGGTGATAATTTTATTGCTTTATCTTTTCTCAAAACCGCTTTGAGTTGTTGTTTTTTTAAATCAATTGGTGTATAAAATTTTATGAATTTAAATAAATAGTAACCCACATGGTCCTTTGCCAGTTTTCCAGACTGTTTTCTCCCTTCCCCTTAACACTTTAAAAACTGTTTTTATTTATTTTCATCGTACAGAAGATAATTTTTGAGGAAACAGTTGTTGCAACAGTAAACACCAAGACAGAGCTGTTCCGTCTGGCCTTTGGTTTGGACTCAGTATGACCCTTATGTTTCCCTCCCCTTATGGTTTTGATCTATGGGCTACTATTAAAATGAGGCTGCATTTTAAATTGTATTTTTAACCTGTATTTTAAATTGGTTTCCCCCCCCTATTATGTTTTTACCGTAATTTTACTGGTGTTAGCTGCCCTGAGCCCATAGCTGTCAACTTTTTCCTTTTTTTAAGGGAAATTCCCTTATTCTGAATAGGATTTCTTGCAAGAAAAGGGGAAAGTTGACAGCTATGCCTGAGCCCAGCACTGGCTGGGGAGGGTGGGGTATAAATAAATTATTTATTATTATTATTATTATTATTATTATTATTATTATTATCCCCCCCAGCTCCTCCCATTCATCTTCAGGATTTGACAATCCCCTTTCTGACCGCACCATAGGGCTCAGGATGACACGGTCAGCAAACTGATGACATCTATTTGCGTCTTCATTCGATGGTAGTGCTGGGAAGCCGGGAAGCAGACAATAGGCTTCCAGATCTCTCCACAAACAGTCATTAGTGTTTTATATGCTTGAAATATGTTGCTGTTATTATTATTATTATTGCCTCTATGGCTTGACACCCAATCTTAATGGGCTCTGATGTTATTTTGGTATAATAGCCTCGCAAGAGGTCATCAACCACAGCGGAATGTGTCACAAGTCTCCCCAGTTTACGTCGTGATGGGTTGGAGGTTGTGGGAAGCTGGAAGGTGGACTTCTTCTGCTCTAGTTTTCCCAATTTATCTGTGACAGACCTAGCTGGCTAGTAAAAAATGCTAATTTTGTGTGGCAGTTGGGAGGTCCACTTTTTTTAAAAAAAAAACCCAAAACCAAAAGGTATTAGCATCTCCACTCCATGTCCATTCCAAGTCCATTCCTGTGTGTTCTCTGAAAGTTAATCCTTTGTTTGTAGGGAGCGGGACACCTAGCCTCCAGTGCGTATTCATGTCAACGAACACCCATTGCCACCAAGGACAGGCTCCAGACAATTTCAGGGGTCAGCAAACTTTTTCAGCAGGGGGCCGGTCCACTGTCCCTTAGACCTTGTGGAGGGCCGGACTATATTTTGAAGGGGAAAAAACCGAACAAATTCCTATGCCCCACAATTAACCCAGAGATGCATTTTAAATAAAAGGACACATTCTACTCATGTAAAAACCCATGATTTAGACGTTGCTGCAGGTGAGCTTCATGCTATCTTCACCTGCAGATGACATGTTGCTCAGTAGCGATAGTATCCAGTCATGAGAACTGGATTGCACAGCTGACAAGGATCATATATTTAAAACATGGGTAGGCAACCTAAGGCCTGGGGACCAGATGCAGCCCAATCGCCTTCTTAATCCAGCCCGCGGACGGTCCAGGAATCAGCACGTTTTTACATGAGTTGAATGTGTCCTTTTATTTAAAATGCATCTCTGGGTTATTGGTGGGGCATAGTTCATTTCTTTTCTTCCAAAATATAGTCCGGCCCTCCACAAGGTCTGAGGGACAATGGACCGGCCACCTGCTGAAAAAGTTTGCTGGCCCCTGATTTAAAACTAAAAGAGAATGGAGGTCTTGTATGTGTTTAGCTTCTACAGTGGTACCTCGGGATGCGAACAGGATCCGTTCCGGAGCAACGTTCACATCCCGAACGGAATGCAAGATGCGACGGTGGGTCTGCGCGTGTGCGGGTCGCGTTCCGCCGCTTCCGCGCATGCGCTGACATCATTTGAGCGCATGCACGAGCGGCGAAACAGTAACGCGCTCCATTACTTTCAAGTAGCCACAGTGCGCAACTCAAACGTGCTCAACCTGAAGCACATTCAACTTGAGGTATGACTGTATATGCTTTGGAGTTCATACCTTCCAACATTTCTCCAATGAAAACAGGGACATCCTAAGGAAAAGCGGGGCATTCTGGGATCAAATCAGAAATCGGGACGGCTTCTGTAGATCTAGGACTGTCCCTGGAAAATAGGGAGACTGGGAGATTCTCAGAGTCTCTGGTTTTGTTAACGCTTCTCTCCCACCTCCACTGGAACACAATTGTTTTCAATTCAAACCATTCTGAGGTGAGGGTTTGGTTGGTTGTTAGTTAGTTAGTTCTTTTTACAGTTAGGCAGTATATAATTTTAGCAACCAAGGGGGTGCAAAGGAAAAGGCTTGGCGAGGGTTGGGGCTGAGGTGTGAATACATTTCTAAGCTTCATACCACATGAGGACTGGAATCTTGTTTTGAAATGCAACAAAAATGGGGAACCTCTCGCCAGCCCACCACACATTCCTAGCTCTGCGTGCATATGCTTCGTAAATCTCCTAATTTGCAAGCCAGTTGTTTATTTCTGCTGGGTTTATGCCTTGGTGATGTTTCTTTCAAATCATCATTGATGTTTTGGCCTTCGCAGTTTGAAACATCACAAAAGCAGCATTTGAACAACTTCAGCAGGAGTTTTAAATCTGAGGGAAAACCTAGGATAGAATAAATAACATTAAAGCCAAAATATGGTATAATATGGCAGTGAATAATGGATGAGAAGTAGAAGTAAGGAGTAGACGTGAAGTCAGCTATATAGGAAAAAGTCATTTTTATGTTAAATGCATTGTGAGTAATATTTAATGTATTGGTTTTGTTGTTGTTTATTTTTCTTTTCTTCTTTTTAGTTTTTAGGAGGTGACGGATATTTGTGTATCTTCATATTTTCTTTTTGTATGTGGTGTATTTTTGTTCTTGTTGTTGTTTAGTCGTTTAGTCGTGTCCGCCTCTTCGTGACCCCCTGGACCAGAGCACGCCAGGCCCTCCTGTCTTCCACTGCCTCCCGCAGTTTGGTCAAACTCATGCTGGTAGCTTCGAGAACACTGTCCCACCATCTCATCCTCTGTCGTCCCCTTCTCCTTGCACCCTCCATCTTTCCCAACATCAGGGTCTTTTCCAGGGAGTCTTCTCTTCTCATGAGGTGGCCAAAGTATTGGAGCCTCAGCTTCACGATCTGTCCTTCCAGGGAGCACTCAGGGCTGATTTCCTTCAGAATGGAGAGGTTGGATCTTCTTGCAGTCCATGGGACTCTCCAGAGTCTCCTCCAGCACCAGAATTCAAAAGCATCAATTCTTCGGTGATCAGCCTTCTTGATGGTCCAGCTCTCACTTCCATACATACTAATGTGGTGTATTAAAATGAAATAAAAACTTTATAAAAGAAAGAAAAGAAACACCACTAAATCAGAACACACACACACACAAACACACACACGTGGCATCTGGCCTAGACTTCAGCGTCTTGAGCATATTTTTTCTACATTTGGATGCTAAGCACGTGCTTTTGCCGTGTTTTGCTTGTCCCTCAGTGGTGGACCATTTGGGCAGACGCTTCGGAAGCAAACCAGTCCAACTGGCTGCACTCCCGGTTTGAGTCCGATGGAAACAGTTGATTAAATGGGAAGGAATGAGGCCCATAAATTTATGGAGCAACCGGAACCATTGGGAACGGACGAGGACGTCCTCATTTTTATTTTTATTTTTAACTCTGGTGTTCCTAAACAGGAGCGCTGTTCCCATACAGCAATTTGAGCCGTGATGCATGTGTGAGTTAAGTATGAGTTAGCTGCTAACAGGTGTCATGCCACGCACATTCCTACCCATGAGGTGGCTCGGGAAACGGGTATAAAAGCCCTCAACTCTCGGGGTTCCTCCAAACACTCTTCTGGACTTCAGCTCCTCAGAGATCAAGGTAACGTAGTCCTGCTTGGAAACATTCTGAATCTGGATCTGTGCTGTTAGAATTGCAGTTTTAAGAATGTGTTCGCTAGGAGAAAAATAGTTCTAGGAGAAGGGCCACAGGACATAGAGCAGCTTGGGCAACCCAACCAGATGAGTGGGGTATAAATAATACTATTCTTATTCTTAACAGAGTACCTCCACTGTTAGAGACAATATGCTTCTGTATACCAGTTGCAGGAAACTGTAGGGAGCTGCTGTTGCATTCAAGTCCTGCTTGCAGCTTTCTCAGTGGCCACTGGTTGTCCACTGTGAGGACACAATGCTGAACTAAATGGGGCCCCTTTGGCCTAATCCAACTGGCTCTTCTCATGGTGTTATGGATAAGGCTCCAGGTTCAATTCCCAGCATGAGGACTAGAATCTTTCTCTTAGGGGATGGGACGTGGTGTGTGCTTTTTCATGCAGAAGGCATCTCCAGTAGAGCTGGAAAACCCCCCTATCTGAAGCTCTGGAGAGCCACCATCAGCTGGCATAGACAATGCTGAGCTGGATGGACCAAAGTTCTGACTCAGTAGAAGATCTTATGGGGGTAAACCATTAGTGAGCACCATGAGTTCATTTCATTACTTCAAGAAGTAATGACGGCCACCAACGTGGATGGCTTGAGAAGGGGATTCAGCATATCAGTGGGAAATAAGGCTATCAGGGGCTATTAGCCATGGTGGGTATGTTCTGCCTTCACCATCAGAAGCAGCGTTTCGGGACTCACAAGAGAGAAGGGTGCTGTTGTGCTGAGACTCTGCTTGTGGGTTCCCCGCTGGAACCAGGTTGTCCCTTGTGAGAGCACGACACTGAACTAGACAGGGCTCTTTTCCTGTCCTGGTGGTGGAAGTTTAAGATTTTGTGGGTGTTTACTTGGCTTCTCAAGCCATGCCTTGTTTAGCTTTTGCTCCCAGCCTGCTCTGCTTATAAAGCAGAACTAATGACAAGGCATCTCTGGGATTTATAGCCATGCACATCAAGATGAAAGCACAAAAACTGGTTCTTAAATGTCAGCCTGGGCTTTCATGAGTGTTTGTGGAGTGGGTAGGAGGTTGGGGTAAGAACTTCCTCTTTGGGATGAGAGGCAACTCAATTGGTTGATGATAATTCAAGGACAGAGATGGTGCAGAGGTCTGGCAGCGAACAACTAAAGCCTCACATACCCAAACACGGCTTCCTACCAGAAACATCCTCTCAGCGGGTGTGATTGGCAGAGAGGGTCCTCTTGATAGTTCCTCCACCCCAGAGGTTCAGAGGGTGGCAGCCCAGGAAAGGGCTTTTTCTGTGGTGGCCCCTAAGCTGTGGGACTCCCTCACCACAGAGGTGTGTCTTGCATCTTCATGAAACAGCTTTTGCAGAAGGCTGAAGATGTGCCTCTTTACCCTGGCTTGTGACACTTGAGGTGCACATTTTTAGGACACACCTTCTTTTTTGTTGAAAATCATTTCTAATATTATGTTTTAATGTTGTAACCTGCCCTGGGATCTTAATGTGGAGGGCAGATAAATCATCACCATCACCATAATCACCATGGATTTTCTAGAAAGGGTCAGGAGCTTTCCATGGGCTCCTTTTAAGCATACAGCCATTTCCATGAGGGCTAGAAGCATTATTTATCAGTTTGGTGGCCGAGATGCTTTAACAATCTCTGAACTTTTTATGTGCTCCTTTCAGAAGGCTCACAAAACCCAAACCCTGTGCCTTAGACACCCATAACCACTGGGACCTGGAAGGCAGCAATCTCATTCTCCCCTTAGGCCTGAGGTTCCCCACTGTGGTGTTTGCCCATTCGTTTGAAAATGTCTGTACAGGGGGAGAGAAAGGGTTAATATGTAGACCAATAGGAAAGCCGGAGGCGGAGCCTACCTGTTTATAAAAGGGCTTAGCCTGAGGTTTGGGTAGTGGGTAGCTGGTTGGCTTTAGTGGGTTGGTTGGTTGGGAAAGGCAGTTGGAAAAGCAGTTGGCAGGCAGCTGGAATTAGAGAGACAGTTAGTTCAGTGAGTTCTTGTTTGAGGGGAGGTAGAAGAGTTAGAGACAGGATAAAAATAAGGATAAGAAGGTAAAGAGTAACAACGTTTGGAATGCAGTTAAAGTTCATTTGTGTCTGCAATAAACTACACTCTTCTTCGTTAACTTAAGAACCTGACTGAAACTAAATGATTTATCTGGAGGACCTGGTTGGTGGCAGCGGATTAGTGGTGTATGGGTCAATAGTCTGTGAGAAGACTGGGGGCTCCATACGAACGCCACACCCACCCTTTATTGAGACCCTGCATTGACCCAGGAGGTTTGGGCTACTTGGCCTTTGAAATCCCTTGCGATGCCACAATTCTAATCAGGCTCCTTTTGCTTCCCAGTACTTTGCTTTCCAAATCCACCACCACTACCCGCACGATGACTTGTGGCTACGGAAACTGCTGCAGCCCCTGTGGCTCCGGAGGATGGGGCTATGGAGGCTACGGCGGCAACTGCTGTGGTAACAGATGTTGCGGCGGCTATGGAGGCTATGGAAGCTACGGAGGCTACGGAGGTTATGGCGGCAACTGCTGCGGCAACAGATGTGGTGGCTACGGAGGTTACGGAGGTTACGGCGGCTACGGTGGCAACTGCTGTGGTAACAGATGTTGTGGCGGTTACGGAGGCTATGGAAGCTACGGAGGCTACGGAGGTTATGGTGGCAACTGCTGCGGCAGCAGATGTGGCGGCTATGGAGGCTACGGAGGTTATGGCGGCTACGGTGGCAACTGCTGCAGCAGCAGATGTTGTGGCAGCTGGGGATGGTAATTCTCCCTCACCTACGCGAGAAGCATCTGAGCAAAGGACTTGCCTCCAACACTAGCCCTACTCAGAGTAAGCCCAATGAAGTGAACGGACACAGCCAACTTAGGCTCATTCATGCCAGTGGGTCTACTATGAGCAGGACTTGGTTGGACACAACAGAAGGTTTTCCTCTAAGTTGAGTTTCCTGGAAGCTCCCTGAATAGGGTCTTCAAGGGTCTCAGTCTCCAGCTCAGATGCCTGCTTTTCCCATGCTGTTCCTCACTGTTGCTTCCTCATGACTCCACCCTGTATGGTTTGGTCTTCTTCACAAGAGGACATCCATCCCCTTCCTCATCCCCTTTGTACCTTCCTTCCTACCTGTTCCAAATTAAATACCATACTGCATCAGAACCAATGTCTACTGAGTTTTCATTTCCATTCTGTTTTCCTTTGAATCTAGCTGAAATTCCCGATTTTCAGCAGTTGGGTTTCATGGAATTCTATTTAGTATTGATCCAGAGCAGATTCCAGTGTGTTGTTAGCAGAGTAATAACTTAAACACATTGCAGGATTCCCCCCAAAATAGACCAGAGGCAATTATTATTTCATCCAGCAGAGCTTTACTGCGACTGAAGGCAAATGAGCATACTGATCACAAATCCATATACATTCAGGATTGGCACTGGCCACAAGAAATCCAGTTGCAGCAGACTTCACTTAAACTTACAATAAGTTATAATAAGTCTAAACCTTAACACTAAGCATACTATGTACAGAACACCACAATAGAAGGAAAAGAGATAGAAAGAGAAATTGAAACACAGACTCCTTCTAACCCTACTTTTATAGTCAGCATGACCTTGACAGAAAGAGATAATGTAGCAAACCAGTATTGGCTGAAAGAAAGAACTCCACGCCGCTATGGAGAAACTCAGAAAGTTGATTGTAAAGTACAGTACTTGCTAGCAAGTTGACTCAGAGGAATAATTTCCAAAGTCTGAGCCCTCAACTCAGGGCTCAGCAAATATTTATAGGACTTTTTACGTCATAACATGTAAGAGAACATTCAGCAAATTTGAATCTAACAGCACCCTTCTTTACCTGGATAAAAACGATAAGGCACATGTTGAATACCGTTAACTCCTTTTATGGCTCATCCTGTACCGTGATGACTATGCAAGCAATTCAAGGAATTGGCAGGGTGTTGATCTATGCAAGAAATACTAAGAAATGGCAGGGTGTTGCCCTTATCACAAAAATGCATGCCATGAGTCTAATTTAGATGCCTCAATAACAGAACCAGTCTAAGCCAGGTGTACTCAGCTTCTCTGAAGGAATAACCCAAACATCAGGAACCTTCTGCTTGCTTCTTTCACATAGAGAAGCTTCCAGAACCCTCTTGAATTAAGTAGAATAGAAAAGATCTCTACACATCTTATCAATACTTTCTGCACTAAGAAATGCAAACTGACAAGATGGGGCTTGGGATCCCTTCCAACTCTACATTTCTATAATTCACATGACATAAAAGCTACTTCTGGAAATAGAATGAAATATAGCAGTCATGGACCGTGGGGTCTTAAATTTTAGCGACGCCCCGTGGAGGCCACAATTTGCCCTTATAACTCTCATCTTTCACTATACATCATAGTTGTGGTCCCCCCTGCAGCATCCCTGTGCCCAGTGCAATCAAACTGGCCAGGCTCCGCTAAATCCGCCTCTGAATACAACACACACGACAGCTCCAGCTATGAAGGAAGAAGAGTTTGGATTTGATATCCCACTTTATCACTACCCTAGGGAGTCTCAAAGCGGCTAACATTCTCCTTTCCCTTCCTCCCCCACAACAAAGACTCTGTGAGGTGAGTGGGGCTGAGAGACTTCAGAGAAGTGTGACTGGCCCAAGGTCACCCAGCAGCTGCATGTGGAGGAGCGGGGAAGCGAACCTGGTTCCCCAGATTACGAGACTACCGCTCTTAACCACTACACCACGCTGGAGCCGTCATGACCAGCGTTCAAGCTTGATGCGTGTTGCAGTGCAGAAACATCTGCAGGGCACCAGAATCCCTTCTTCTCTTCTCCTCTGACAGACAATGGTTTCATTGGGTTTTTAGGCAGGGATCGAACCTGGGAACTTCTACATGCAAGGCAGATTCTCCACCACTGAGCTGCAACCTCTCTCTTCCACCAGATGACAAAAAGTCACCAAGCGAAGAGTGAAGTGACTATCCCAGCAGTTCATTAATAGAATCAAAGAATTGTAGAGTTGGAAGGTTCCCCAAGGTTCATCTAGTCCAGCCTTTCTCAACCTGTGGGTCCCCAGATGTTGTTGAACTACAACTCCCATCACCCCTAGCTAGCAAGGCCAGAGCTCAGGGATGATGGGAGTTGTAGTCCAACAACATCTGGGGACCCACAGGTTGAGAACCACTGATCTAGTCCAACCCCCTGCAATGCAGGAATCTCAGCTAAAGCCTCCATGACAGATGGCCATCCAACCTCTGCTTAAAAACCTCCAAGGAGGGAGAGTCCACCACCTTCCACTGTCAAAGTTCTTCCTGATGTTTACTCAGAATCTCCTTTCTTGCAACATGAAGCCATTGCCTTAAGTCCTACACTCCAGAGCGGTTCCCTCTTCCATGTGACAGCCTTTGAGATATTTGAAGATGACTATCCTATCTCCTCTCAGTCTCCCCTTTCCCAGGCTAAACATACCCAGCTTCTTCAACCGTTCCTCATCAGGCTTGGTTTCCAGACCCTGGATCATCTTGGTCGCCCTCCTCTGCACACGATCCAGATTGTCAACATCCTTCCTAAATCGTAGCGCCCAGAACTGGACACAGAATTCCAATTGTGGTCTGACCATCCCACTATTCCATCCCACAATTTCCCAAACTGTTGATTTCTATCTTCTATTTATTTGAAACAAAATTTAAAAAATCCTTCCAGTAGCACCTTAGAGACCAACTAAGATTGTTATTGGTATGAGCTTTCATGTCCATGCACACTTCTTCAGATATTTATTTGTTTGTTCATTAAAACTATTAGTCACTTGCTACCTGATGAGCTCTAGGTTTAGGGTTGCCATACGTCTGGTTTTTCAACCTCAACTTTGATGTTGATTTCCCAAACCTTTTGTGTCTGGACTTTTACTTCTTGAAATATGGCAACCCTATCTAAACAAAACCTCTATCCCTTACCTAGACCAAAAACCTTTCACACTGAACCAACAATTTCCCCACCCCACTCAAAAGTCTGACATCGGGCCAGCTGCTGAAAATCAGTGCCAGGTGGGTCCAGCATTCTCTTCCATGGATGGTCTGGCATCTTGCCTCTCCCTTCAAGGAGGAACAAGAGCAAAGAAATGGTGTCAGAAGTTTTACCTGATGTGCAGTTGTCCTGGTTACGGCTTCTCTCCTGCAGCTGAGAACTGCTTGTGAGGATCCTGAGGCCTTCAAAGCTGCGGCTGCCATAAGATGGGACCAAATGCCTCTATCAGAAAACTGTATCCAGACCTAATTAAAGTGCCTCACTTGCTCAATTATTTGACCATTTGTGTTTATAAGGACTTGCTCCAAACACTTCAACTTTTCTATTGGCATGATTTATGCTCAAATATTCATTGTGGCAAATCATTGCCCCCAAATTTTAATAATCGCCTCATATCCGCTTGTGATTGTGATAATGAAACCATATCATCAGCATGCAGGGGTGTCCAGACTTTTTTCAAAGAGGCCCAGATTTGATGAAGTGAACATGCATGAGGGCCAACCAAAGGGCCGACCAAAGTTGTTGACTTTTTTAAGGATTGAAGTTGTTGATTAGGCCCCCAAAACGGACTTTGGACATGCCTGCCATATAACAAAATGGGTACAGTGGTACCTCAGGTTACATACGCTTCAGGTTACAGACTCCGCTAACCCAGATATAGTGCTTCAGGTTAAGAACTTTGCTTCAGGATGAGAACAGAAATCGTGCTCCGGCAGCTGGAGGCCCCATTAGCTAAAGTGGTGCTTCAGGTTAAGAACAGTTTCAGGTTAAGTACAGACCTCTGGAATGAATTAAGTACTTAACCCAAGGTACCACTTTATGGAATAAAACCAAGGAAGGAAAGTATTTAGATCGTTTAAGTTCAAGTATGACATCATTTACATATATATTATACAAAAAGGGAGCTAATGCACAGACTTGTCATACTCTCTTTGATGTTAGAATTTGAACTTAGAATACCTGTTCTAGCTAATGACTTACTGTTTAAACAATGGCCAAAAATATTTATCCTGGTTTTTATGGCAAGGGGTGGGAGAAACCACGTGTTAAACAAATTAGTACAAGATGCAAAGGAAAGGGGGAGATTGGGTGTACCAAATCTGAAATTGCAATTTGTAGCCTGTTGTTTAATGTGGAAGAAGGACTAGTTGAGACTGAGAAATGAGAAGTTCTTGGAGATAGGAAAGGACCTAACGTTTGGATAGCATAGTTATTTGTGGTATGATAAAGTTACAGTTCATGCGGACTTTAAAAAATCACTTTAATAGAAGTGCCATATTAAGAATCTGGAATAAATACAGACCTAGGCTGTGACAAAGGAGACCTCTATGGATTTCACAGCAAGCATATTTCTGCAAAAAAAAGATGACAGGCAAAGAGAAATGGAAAACATACCAAGAACTGAGAGAATTCTATCAAGGAGATTAGAAAATTAAAACAAGGGAGCAATTAACAAAGGAATCTCATTATCTCATTATACATGATAAAGCTGTTTTTAGCCATCTCACCCCTTGCTTTTCCCTGTAACACCCATTACAGTCGTTAACAGTCATCAACAGGTTTACCACACCTATCAGCCAATCACCCATTCCCCCCCTCTCACTATATATAAGGGTCTGGTGACTTCTGTTTCAGCGTATCTGAAGAAGTGTGCATGCACATGAATGCTCATGCCAATAACAAACTTTGTTGTTGTTGTTTAGTCATTTAGTTGTGTCCAACTCTTCGTGACCCCTGGACCAGAGCACGCCAGGCTCTCCTGTCTTCCACTGCTTCCCGCAGTTTGAATCATAGAATCATAGAGTTGGAAGAGACCACAAGGGCCATCAAGTCCAACCCCCTGCCAAGCAGGAAACACCATCAGAGCACTCCTGACATATGGTTGTCAAGCCTCTGCTTAAAGACCTCCAAAGAAGGAGACTCCACCACACTCCTTGGCAGCAAATTCCACTGTCGAACAGCTCTTACTGTCAGGAAGTTCTTCCTAATGTTTAGGTGGAATCTTCTTTCTTGTAGTTTGGATCCATTGCTCCGTGTTCGCTTCTCTGGAGCAGCAGAAAACAACCTTTCTCCCTCCTCTATGTGACATCCTTTTATATATTTGAACATGGCTATCATATCACCCCTTAACCTCCTCTTCTCCAGGCCAAACATGCCCAGCTCCCTTAGCCGTTCCTCATAAGGCATCGTTTCCAGGCCTTTGACCATTTTGGTTGCCCTCCTCTGGACACGTTCCAGTTTGTCAGTGTCCTTCTTGAACTGTGGTGCCCAGAACTGGTCAAACTCATGCTGGTAGCTTCAAGAACACTGTCCCACCATCTCGTCCTCTGTCGTCCCCTTCTCCTTGTGCCCTCCATCTTTCCCAACATCAGGGTCTTTTTCAGGGAGTCTTCTCTTCTCATGAGGTGGCCAAAGTCTTGGAGCCTCAGCTTCAGGATCTGTCCTTCCAGTGAGCACTCAGGGCTGATTTCCTTAAGAATGGATAGGTTTGATCTTCTTGCAGTCCATGGGACTCTCAAGAGTCTTAGTTGGTCTCTAAGGTGCTACTGGAAGGATTTTTATTTTATTTTATTTCGACTATGGCACACCAGCAGGCGACATACCTGTAACTTGGACCAGCACTGTCAGGGATATAAATTAAGCTCCACCTGGCATGATCAAGAAATAGGTCTTATTAAGCTATAATTAATCACCTTCATTACCATGAACTCTCAGAAATGCAGCCATGCAGGGGGTCATGACAGACTGTCCTCTTTGGGCATATAACTCAAGAGTCAACCGGAGTGATTTGTAATTAAATGGGCTTTTATTTGCACAACACATAAACATGTGTTGAAGCCCTTTGTTAGATGGGAGCATTAGAAACACACCTTTCTCATCAAGGGGTTATTATCCTTGGGTTTTGTTTGGTGTATTTTTTTTACTGAAGAATGTCAAAAGATCTAGGTGTGTTTAAAGGCAGAGGAGCATTCAAGGTGGCCTACATAGAAAGGTGAAACTTTGAAAGAGTCATCACATGAATGTCATCATGTGCCAGGGTGCTGTCAAGGTCCTGTCAACCCTGACATCACGGCCTGGAAGAAATGTAGATAGTAAGCTCATTTCGGTTCAGCAGTGACCTTGAGAGGTCAGGGGTGTTGGTTTCTGTTTGTGCCACTGTGCAGTGCTTGGAGTCACAAGACTCTGTTTTGCATTCCAGAGATTCCAGGCTGTTGGAAGTCTCACGGAAGACAGGAGACAGATGTGATGTTACTGGTTTCCTGTTCCTTTGTTTTCCAGGTTGCTCTCTGCTTTCACAGAGAGAGCATGTATATTTCTTTTCTGTCTGCGTAATTAGAAATAAAACTCTTTGCAATGTAGCTCATATTTCTCGTCCTTCCCTGAGTGCTTTGATACTCTGCTGAATGGAGAAGGTGCCTGGAGCCTTATCAAAGGCTCAGGTCGTTAATCATTGTCGGAGGAGATTCTGAAGGCTTGACCGGAGGATGAGCTTTTCAGCTCGGTCGTAGCGGAGATTCCGACAGGGGGCTGGGCATAGGAGGAGGAGTGGTGGAGAACACCTCCCCATTCTGACCTTTCCGAGGAGGAGGAAGAGGAAGACACTATTGATTTACAACAGGGGTTTGTGGGACGTCACCGCTCAGTGGCAGATGGGGGGGGGGAGAGATAGGAAATAATGGGAGAGGAGGAGTAGCATTCCAGACCCACCATCTCCCAGAACCTGGCGAGCCTTAAAAGTAGGAGAGCAAAGAGCTCAAAGAACAGAGGGCATTTAGCTGCACCCACAAAGGAGGTGATGATGACAATGAATGAGGAAGTGGGAGAGAAGCGGGGTAGAGATTCACTCGGGACAACGCCATTATCCAAGAGGCTGGGTTCTATAGCCTCTCTCTGTAAAGTTTGAAATAAAAAAAAGGACAGTAAGAAACTTTTCCTTGTCTTTATACTTTCCTGGGCAACCAGCCAAGGCCACTGATAGCATCCTGACAGATGGATGCTTTCCAGGAAGAAGCTGGAAATGTATCTTGTAGGCATTCTCCAGCTGTATCTTTTCCACGTTGAGCAGTTGGTTAGACTAGGTAGCCTTTCATGGTGTCCTCTAACCCAAAAATTATATGGAGTAGCCGATTGGGTGGCACATTGGGACAGTATGTCTGACTGTTAACCAAAAGGTTGGTGGTTTGAGCCCACCAAGGGACAGCCATGGACAGGATTCCAGCACTACAGGATCTAGATTGGGATCCCTTCCAACTCTATGATTCTTTGATTTCCTGCTGCTGAGACACTGGAAGTGTTGTTGACTGCTATTTTCTACTCCAGGCATGCCCAACTCCCAAGAGACTGTGATCTACTCCCATTGTCATTGATCTGACCCATTGTCATTGGAGGGAGAAGGAGCAAGAGTGGGGTGGGTGGATTGCCCAGAGTTGTTGAGTTTTTTTTGTGGGGGGGGGATTGCACAGAGATTTTTAGCTTCCCCCCCATCACTTTTTGTACACAATAAGGATCCTGCAATCTACCAGGATCAGCTGAGGATCTACCGGTAGATCACGATCTACTGTTGGACATCCCTAGTACTCCAATTATTTTCTATTCAGATGTTGCCGACCTGCAGCTTGCATCATCTCTGGTGATGGCTATCTTCTACCTCCACTACCAGAGGAGGTATCCTTCAGAACACATATTGCTGCGAATTGAGAGTAGGGAGAATTGCTCTTGAGGCTGGGTCCTGCTTGTAAGGTTCTCATTATGGCCAACATGAGCTGAGGATAGGAGCTGCAGTCAAGCACACCAGAACAGCCTGCTAGATCGGGCCAATGGCACATCAAATCCAGAATCCTGTTCTCACAGCAGCCAACTAGCTGCCTGTGGGAAGTCCTCAAGCATGAGCTGAGAACATCAACACTCTCTCCTCTTGTGATTCTCTGCAACTGACGGTGAAGGTATTCTAGCCATTGTGACTAGAAGCCTTCGATACCTTTATCCTCCATGAATTTATCGAATCCTCTTTTCAAGCTATCCAAAAGTCAAGCCTGCTGGACCAGCATCTAGTCCAGCATCCTGTTCTCACCATGGCCACCCAGAAGCCTGCGGGAAATGCAGAAACAGGAACCAAGAACAAGAACGCTTTTTCTCCTCCTGTGGCTCCCAGCAACTTATATCTAGAAGCATTTCTGCCTCCAACTGTGGATGAAGAGCACATCCATCAGGGCTAGTAGCCGTTGATGGCTTTATCCTCCATTACTTTGTCCATTCCCTTTTCCTTCTTCTTCTCTCATTTATTTATGTTTTTATTTATTATTAATGTTGCAATACATATATGAAATCTTTACATAATGATACATATACATTATATCCGTAAATTCACATTTCCACATTTCATTATTTACCAACATTTATCCATTTCTTATTTCTTGCCCTGTGTCTTCCCTCCACCTTGTTATTATTTTGTAACTTTATTATTGAGATTGCAGTTTTGTATCTTAATAATTAAACATTCAATCTTATATATCTGCTTCCCTTAACTTTGTGAAATCAGTCTACACATGTCAATAAATTATTGTTGGAGCATCTTTTGGTCATGTATTCTTCTAGACATTTCCATTCCTGTTCAAAGTTTTGATTAGATTGCATTCTAATTGTTGTCGTCATTTTTGCTAATTCAATCATTTCAATAAATTTATGTTGCCAATCTTTCAATGTTGGTACTTCTTCTGATTTCCAGTTTTTTGCAATCAATAATTTGCTGCCGCTGTTGCATATAAAAAGATTCTTTTCATGTCTTTTGGGTTCTCATTTGTTATAATTCCTAAAAGGAATGTTTCCGGCTTCTTACCAATTGTTGTTTTAAACATTTTTTTTTTCAGTCCCTCATGTATATTTCCCCCCAAAATTTTAATTTTATCACATCCCCACCAGACCATGACTTTGTCCATTCCATCCAAGTTGGTGGCCACCAGTTCTGCAACTTAACTATGCTCTGCATAGAAGAAGTAGAACCAATTTGAGCCAAAGATCCCCAATCCTTGACCCATATGCAAGCTTGCATCAGATGGAACGATATGGGTTCACAGACGCAATGGATGTCTGTCCAGGAGATGGGGATGCTTGAATCACCACTGGATTTCTACCATCTATGTGGGGCAAGTGATAACTTAATTATACTCTGGTGATCACAAGCGATAGACGCGTTGATGCACGCATCAAGGCCATCTATTAAAAGAGCTTGAAGCGGCAAACAGCAAATTTTGGTTGGCCCCAAATTAGTACTTTGCTGAAGTTTCTTCACATCTGCCTCCCAAAAGCGTATATAAAGGAAGCTGCCTCGGTGCTTCTCTCAACAGCTTCTCCTAACCTGGAACAGCTCCTCTCATCGTCTTCACCTCAGAGAATTGGGTAAGTCGGACAGCGCCGAGAAGGGTCTGAGAAAAGGAGTTGGATACCAAGCTGGGCAGGGCTGGGAAACCAGTGACCCTCCATGTCACTGGACTCTAACTCCCATTGGTCCTAGCCAAGAAGGCTGATGGTCAGGGGTGATGGGAGTTGTAGTCCACACCTGTGGAGCCTGTGGCCCTCCAAATATTGTTGGACCCAGCATACTTGGACAATGGTCATGGATAGTGGGAACAGCATTCTTGGACTCCAGCTCCCAGCACCCCAGCCACCAGCATAGTCAAAGGCCAGGGATGATGGGATCTGTAGTTCAACAATGTTCTTGAACTCTAGTTCTCATCAGCCCCAGAAAGAATGGCAGATGGCCAGGGATGATGGAAATTATATTTCAGCATCTTCTGGAGGCCCACATGTCTCCCCACCCTTGGACTATGGGATGGATTACAAATATTGACTCTGGGGTGGATTGTGCACTTGGAAGGCCAGCAGCTCAGTGATAGAATTCATCCCTTGAGTGCAGAAGGTGCAAGGATCAAGACCCACCATTGCCAGTTAAATGGATTTTGGAAAGCAAAACTAGGAAAGACGTACCTTTGCTTGAGACCTTGGTGAAATTCTGTAACTCAAGGCAGACAGTAGTCCAAACCAATGGCCAGATTCAGTAGAAAGTAGCTTTCTTTATCCCTCTTTTCTTTGGTAAGCCTAATACAGTGGTACCTCGGGTTACAGACACTTCAAGTTACAGATGCTTCAGGTTACAGACTCCGCTAACCCAGAAATAGTACCTTGGGTTAAGAACTTTGCTTCAGGATGAGATCAGAAATTTTGCGGCGGCAGCAGGAGGCCCCATTAGTTAAAGTGGTGCTTCAGGTTAAGAAAGTTTCAGGTTAAGAACGGACCTCCAGAACGAATTAAGTTCTTAACCCAAGGCACCACTGTAAATGTGAATCTATTTAATTTAACTAAACAGAATTTTATTAAGTTGAAGTATTAATTGACATGTAATAGATGTGAACCAAGAGTGGCTTAAGTTGGTGGGGGGCTATTTAGCTGGAGTGGGTGGCTATTAGTCAACAACCTTTGGGATTAGAGAGAGCATATTCTCAATATCAGTCTCTGGAGAATACAAACAGGATTTTGCTGCCTACTTGTGGGCTTCCTATAGATATCTGGTTGGTCTTCTCCAGTAGTACTTAAGATCAATGGTTCAAGGTGGGTTGACTATAGCTGGGTTCTCCAACGAGGCACCTTCCATGTGTTTGGCAAACCCCATGAGTCTCAGTCAATGTGGCCAAGGGTCAAGGATGATGGCAGCAAAGGTCTTCAACCATGGGTCCCCAGATGTTGCTAGAGCACTGTTTCAGTCAACCCCAGTCAGCTTAGTCGACAGCCAGATAGGATGGGACTTGTAGTGTATTTGCACAAAGTCCCACTGAATTCATGGGATGGACTGTTTTAAGATTACACTGCACATATTCTCTGCAGTAGAACATGGACTTATTTTTTTCCTCCTCTCTCTCTCTCTGTCATTTTCCTTTAGAACTTCCACCCTCACTGCTAAGATGGTCTCTGGAAGCGGTTGTGGTTTCACCTGCGAGTCTCAATGCCCCCCTCACCATGTGGGCATCCAGCCGCCCCCTTTCTGCATCACTGTCCCAGGGCCCATCATGAGCTGTGCCAATGATTCATGTGCCGTGTCAACTGATGCACCTTGCTGCGGCTATGGGAGCTATGGCGGCTATGGCGGAGGCTGGGGTGGTTTTGGCGGTCATGGAGGCTTTGGCGGTCAAGGCGGATACGGTGGCTATGGTGGCTATGGTGGCCGGGGATGCGGATTCGGACCAAGGTGTGCCGGAGGCTATGGAGTCTGTGGATGGTGAGGACGGGAACTGATCGGCAAGGAGAATGGCTTCAACACGGACAGTAGATCTCTTGGTTCTGCTTTTATGAAGGGCTAAGTAAGCATTCGCCGTTTCAGAAGAAGCCGTCAGTGTCCAGGACCTCTGAAGAGCAGATCTACCTTTCCTTTCACTTCTCCGAAGATATCAAGCTATGTCCCCACCATGACTACCACCTTCTTCTTGCTGCCTTGCTTTGGGAACAAAACGGCATGTTGACCCCAAGGACTTGCTTGCTTTGCTTAGCTGGTGTAAGGGAATTGATGGCGGTGAGCTGCCTCCATGGTCAAGGCAAGGCTTTTTTGGTAACACCAGCAGACGCAAAGCCTAGTGAGGAACCATCACCACTAGTTTCCTGACCTCTTGGCTGTAGATGAACCTCCCTCAGCTACGTTTAACTCAGAATAGACACACTGAAAGTTAATGAACCCAAGTTAGTCATTAACTTTAATGGGTCTCCTCTGAGTAAGATTAGCATGGGATACAACCCAACCCACCTGCAATACATGGATAAGCAATAGCTATTCAGGGTCGTTGCAAAGATGACACCAAGATAAATGCTTGTGGAGTGCTCTGAACACTTTAACACCAGTGTTATTCCCTCTGTTCTTGGTGATCATTTTAGGCTTCAATCCTATACATGTTGCCCTGTAAGTAAGCCCTGCTGAACTCAGTTTGGCTTACTCCTAAGTCAACATGCATAGGAGTGCCCTGTTAGTGAATGACTGATGATTGTTGTTGCAGGAACTGGGTGATCTTTGGAAGAATGTTGGGAGGGGCCTTAAATGAAACCAAATGGGGCTTGGTACAGAGCAAGTTCTTGGATTTGATACCACCGAATAAGAAACTACTCATGTGTGCTCATACTACTGTTAGTTCATTTGCACTCTTGTTATGCTTTTTCCTGCCACTTGTACCCTGTGCACATTCCCATATTAAAACCCTTAGTCTTCATCAAAGCAATATGAGTAGTTGTCATTATTATTATTATTATTATTATTATTATTATTATTATTATTTAGCATTTCAGTCAGGGTTTTGGCACAGAAACTACTTTGGTTTCCCTGTTGGGGAGAGAGACAGGGGAAATGTTTCCCTGTTAATTCTCCTTAACCTCTTCATGACTTTTGATACCATCTGGGCCAAAGACCCAGTTTGGCACCCCACACATATTTGTGCGCTCGTGCACACACACACACACACACACACACACACACACACACAGGTGGTGCTGTAGTCTAAACTGCTGAGCCTCTTGGGCTTGCTGATCAAAAGACTAGTGCTTCAAATCCCCATGACGGGGTGAGCTCCTGTTGCTCTTTCCCAGCCCCTGCCAACCTAGAAGTTTGAAAACACACTAGTGCAAGTAGATAAATAGGTATCGCTCCGGCGGGAAGGTAAACGGCTTTTCCATGCGTTATTGTTTCCGTCACGGTGTCCTGTTGCGCAAGAAGCAGTTTAGTCATGCTGGCCACATGACCCGGAAAACTGTCTGTGAACAAACGCCGGCTCCCTTGGCCTGAAAGCGAGATGAGTGCCCCAACCCCATAGTCGCCTTTGACTGGACTCAACCGTCCAGGGGTCCTTAGGTGTCCTCAAAGTTCACTGTTATCCCTCATGCTGTTTAACATCTGCATGAAACTACTGAGTAGGGCATGGGTAGGCAAACTAAGGCCCGGGGGCTGGATCCAGCTCAATCGCCTTTTAAATCCGACCTGTGGGCAGTTTGGGAATCAGCGTGTTTTTACATGAGTAGAATGTGTGCTTTTATTTCAAATGCATCTCTGGGTTATTGGTGGGGCATAGGAATTCATTCTCCCCCCCCCAAAAAAAAAATATAGTCCAGCCCCCCACAAGGTCTGAGAGACAGTGGACCAGCACCCTGCTGAAAAAGTTTGCTGACCCCTCGAGTAGGGTCATCTGAGAACCTCGTCAGCAATATGCTTATGACAGACAGCTCTGCTTCTCATTTACATTTGCAGGCGTGGCAGTGGATGTACCCAGCGCTATTTCTTTAGAAAAAGAGGTGCCAGAACTCACCATGAACACCTCCCTCAATCTCTTAGAATGGCAATGGCACCCACCAGAAAGGTGCCAGGAGTGAGTTCCAGTGAGTTCCAGTTGAAAAAAAAGCCCTGGGTGCACCATTGCTTTGCCTCTGTTATGGGCTGGATGAGAGCCAACAAACTGAAGTTCAATACAGATATGACAGAGGCCCTGTTAATGGGTGGTTCCTTGGACTGGGTTGATGGGAGGTGGCCTGCTCTGCATGGTATTACACTTCCTCAGAAGGAGCAGGTTTGCAGCTTGAGGGTACTTCTGAATCCACTGCTGTTGCTTGAGGCTCAGGCGGCCTCAGTGGCCCGGAGTGCCTTCCATCAGCTTTGGCTGGGGACCCAGCTACACCCCTGTTTGGACAGGGATAGCCTAACTAGTGTTGTCTATGCTCTGGTAACCTCAAGGTTAGATTACTGCAATGCGTTATACGTAGGGCTGCCTCTGAAGACAGCTTGGAAACTTCAGCTGGTGCAGAATTCCGCGGCCAGGTTGCTCACCGGAGCAAGTCAGTTTGAGCATATTACACTGATCCTGGCCCAACTGCTCTGGCTGCCAGTTTGCATCCAGGCAGAGGCGTAGGAAGGTCAGGTGGTACCTGGTGCGGAAAATTTCTTGTCACCCCCCCCCCCATTGATTTTTTTTGTTTGTTTTTTCCCTGCAAAAATGGTTTTACATTATTTCATATTTTCTTACAAAGGAATGTGGATTCTGGGCCTCTGAAAACAAGCAGGCGACTGTGGACAGGTACTACAGGATGGATTGTGTTTTGGCTTGTATTATTTTATTTATGTTTATTGTTTATTTATTTAATAAAATTCATTTTTTTAAAAAAAAACCCTACAAAGTGGTTTACCAAAACAGAAAAACATGACCCTGCTCCACTGAATTGAAATTTCAGCCTTTGCGGCATAGGAAAACGGCCAAGTAAACAGCTGTTTTCATGGAGGAGGGTCAAGATATTAACTGATATGCATGAAATTTCATATATAGCTCTATAACCCCTGGTGTAGTAAGAGATGACCTTTGGAGCAGGCATTTTCCCAAAAAAGTTTTTTTAAGAACCACCCTAGTAGGGCAATAATTGTTCCTTGATAATTGTCACCCCCCTCCATGATGGCACCGGGGGTGACCCGCCCCTCGCCCCTCCTTCCTACGTCCCTGTGTCCAGGCCCAATTCAAAGTGCTGATTTTGACATATAAAGCCTTTAATGTCTCAGGACCACAATACCTCAAGGACCACCTTTCTCCATATGAACCTGCCCAGACTCTGCGTCCGTCATCTGAGGCCCTTCTCTCTTTGCCGACTGCATGCAAGGCCCAGAGGGCAGCAACATAAGAACGGGTCTTTTCTGCAGTGGCTCCTTGTTTGTGGAATTCTCTCCCCTGGGAAGGAGTGAAAATTGAGCTGGAACATTTTAAAAGTGTACTGCAGCAAATAGGGGCCAGGAGAAAACCACAAAGGGTCCCAGTAGCTGACATGAGAGATGAAAATAGATGGCTTTAGCTGGTGTGTTAATCTCTGTTTACCTACTCACACTGTAAAATTGTTGTTTTAAAAATTGCTTTCTCAAACAGGGCAACCCATTGCCTCACTAAAACCTTAAGTAACATTATATTTTGTTTTTGGAGAGCATTTTCTCTGAGGACTTGTTTTTTTACTCCTGTCTAACTGGAATCCCACTTGAATCTGCTGTCGGGAGCAGGTTGGGCCAGTTCAAGCCTGAGAAAGCTAAAGGACTGTTTAACAGATGCAGACAAAGAAAAGCAAAGATGTCTACTTGATGAAGGTGCAGTTAAGGAGAAAGGGGCGGCTTTCTTTGGCTGGCTTCCTTGCCTCCCTCGATTCTTGGAGCGCAGGCGACAAGTCATGGATATAACTCACACATTTACCATCACTGCAAGTTTGGTTTTTAGCCATTGCACCAGATTGGAAGGAGGCATAATTTTCATTTCATCAGCTTCCAAACACATATGGGATTTGATCTGGATGAATGAGCCCCCGGCATGAACTGAGTTGCGTGATAATTCATAGCTAGCAGTAGTCTCTCATGAGCAGCTGGCTCCTGTGCCCTCCCCACAGTTGAAATCCTGCTCCAGGGAGCTATATAAACAGCGCCAGGAAAGACCTCTTTCACACCCACCTCTCCCACTTCACACAATTTCTGCCCGTTAAATATTAGCAGCCGCCAGTACTGACTGGTGTTGCCCATTGGGACTGACGGGGTGGAAAGCAGGGAGTCCAACAGTAGGTGGCGCCAAAGAAAATTAAGGCAGAGTCAGCTTACTCTAGTTTTGTCCCCATCCTCAGATCGTGTCTGTTGCTTGTAGGAAGGATGATAGGCATGTGTGTGCAGACACTAACCTACTGGACAAAGGTGAATTTTGCATCTGTTGTTCCCCCTACTTTTCCCTCTGGTCTTGCCCACCACTGGCATGTGGCCACCAGAAGTGGCTAAGGAACGTGGCCTTCAGGCTGAGAAAGGTCCCCCAGCCCTGCTCTGGAGAGGGTGGGTCACAGTAAGGCCATCAAGTCCAGAACCTACATTTCCCTAACTCTGCCACTGAGTAGATTTCAGTTCCTAAATGTTCCTTCCATTTGCCCAACTGAAGTACCCTCCAGCCAAATGCTACCAGAAGCTGCAATTGTACCTTCTCACACTTTGCTTCATTAAGATTGAGAATGAGCAGTGTAATAATAATAATAATAATAATAATAATAATAATAATAATAATTTATTTATACCCAACCCATCTAGCTGGGTTTCCCCAGCCACTCTGAGCGGCTTCCAACAAAATATTAAAATACCGTAATACATCAAACATTAAAAGCTTCCCTAAAGAGGGCTGCCTTCAAATGTCTTCTAAAAGTCTGGTAGTTGTTCTCTTTGACATCTGGTGGGAGGGTGTTCCACAGGGCAGGCACCACCACCAAGAAGGCCCTCTGCCTGGTTCCCTATAACTTGGCTTCTCGCAGTGAGGGAACCGCCAGAAGGCCCTCGGAGTTGGACCTCAGTGTCCGGGCTGAATGATGGGGGTGGAGATGCTCCTTCAGATACGACCATCTCTACCTCTGTGTGCCCTAGTCTTTTCCTACCACAAATGTTGCCCTTTCTATCTGGCCCTCCAAACCCACCCTATGACACACTCCTCACTGGCTTTACACCTTTCTTGAGTTTTAGCCTGGCTGGAATGTGGCCTTGGATTCTGACCATATCTCTTGCCTGTCTGGATGGAGGACAGATAAGGGTGTATCACAGGATATGTGGAAGCTATCCTACTGGACAAAGGTCACATTTACATTATTGGCTCCACCCACTTCTGCCTCTGGCTCCTCCCAGCAGCGGCATGTGGCCTCTGGGAGGTTGCCCAGAAGAGGATGTGCTCCTCAGGGTTGAAAAACACTCCCCATCCCTAAACCACCTTTAGCATTAATAGGAGGGGAAGGGAGTCCTAGGAAGATAGCTGTAATTCCTGCATTTCAGGGGGTTGAAGTGGGTGAATCTTTGGGTCCCTCCCAAGTCTACAGTTCTATCATGCTATGAGATAAATTCAGCCACAGAACAAAGAACATTATGATGCAATGAGTTGTTTTTAATAGCAAGTCGATTACAGAAAGAACACAACAACATGGAAGGCTAAGTATTCCGATTTCTAGGTTTCTGGTGGAAGGGAAATGTGGTTGTGCTTGAAGCGTTGAGGAGTCTAGCGTGCAAAAGGAGGTAGATAGGTTTCTCAGCATTCTTTAAAAATCAAATATTCTGCCAGTGGGTTTTTCTTGGCCATCTGTCTTCTTTCCTCCTCTTCCTGCAGGGTGGGATAGTCATTTACCAGCCACATCCCCATCGAGAGTAAGGGTAGCATCCTTTGGATCCGTAAGCACCATAGCAGCCAGATCCTCCATAACAGCCGTAACCACTGTACCCTCCATATCTGCATGGATCATAGCACCCAGTACGACACGTTGTTGAGCCATACCAGTGCCCATAACCGCTGCCATAGCAGCAGGGATCATAGCAGCTGGAGCCATAGGGCCTGCAGTAGCCACCGTAGTAAGTCATGGTCTTCACTTGAGTTAGATCTGCGGACACAGAGTTGAAAGCGTCATTCCTTCAAGAAATCATTTATTTCAGAACTGACATCAGAATCATGGGATCATAGCATTGTAGAGTTGTAAGGGACCTCAAGAGTCATCTAGTCTAACACCCTGTGATGCAGGAATCACAGCTAAGGAATCTCCAACAGATGACCCCCAAGCTCTGTTATAAACCTCCAGCGAAGAAGACCCCCCCTCCAAGTTACTCCATTCCGCTGTCAAACAGCTCTTGCCACCAGAGTTCTCTGCAATGTTTAACTGATTAGGGAAAAGAGAAGACTGCAACACACCTAAAAATACTCGGTTGCAGCCAATGCTAGTCTTACTTAGAGCAGACCCATTGAAATCAATGGACCAAAGTTAGTAATGCCCATAGTAGTACAACCATCAGAAAGCATCTCTTTTTAAAAAATATCATGTGATCTGCTAAGAGACCAGCATCACAACACTACTATAATCTAAAATGCTAAAATGATCCATTTCCACTTGTTTCTTGCTTATAAGAAAAAGTAATTTTAAATTATTATTACTACTACTACTACTACTACTACTACTAATACTACAATTTTGCCTGATACAGCAAAGCCCATCTAATCTTATGTCTTATCATGGAAAGAAGTCAAAACTTAACTTTCTCATGTTAATTTATTATTTCCTAGATATGGATAACTTTTGTGATGTTATTGGTGGACCTGCTTTTCCTTTATAGTTTTAAAAGCCATTCCATCGCTAAAGATCAAATCACAAAACCAGGAATGGAAAAGATCAAGAAGAGTCAATCTTACCGTGATCTTGAAGCAGCTGGAACCAAGAAGTGTTGTGTGATCAGCAATCCGCATTCTTGTTCCTTTTATACTTTGTCTCTGGCGCATAATAATAGTAATAATAATAATAATTTTATTATTTATACCCCTCCCATCTGGTTGGGTTTCCTCAGCCACTCATGATTTGTGCATCAAATCCCCTTTGATGTTCTAATTAGTTACCATCCAGTTAGGACCTTGTTGACCAGGAAATACCCCTCCCAAAGAGCTGTCATTATTTATTGCACTGTGGGTCATAATGAGTGCACCCTCCCGTGGGTTCCTTTTAATTTAAAACTTTATGGATCCCCTTTGTTCCAGTAATGTACCAACAAGCCAGCATCTCTCCTCCTGCCTCTCATGCAGGGGTGTGGAACATCATTCTAAGACCATATAACACAACTGCTGAATTAGGGCAACGGCCCATCAAATCTGGCATCCTGTTCACTAGAGCATCCAAGTGTCCCTATTTTCCAGGGAAGTCCCTGATTTAGAGAAGCTGTCCTGGTTTCTGATTTGATCCTGGAATGTCCCTTTTCCTTTGTTGTTGCTGAGTCATTTAGTCGTGTCTGACTCTTCATGACCCTATGGACCAGAGCATGCCAGGCACACCTGTCTTCCACTGCCTCCCGCAGTTTGGTCAAGCTCATGTTGGTAGCTTCGAGAACACTGTTTAAAGGCAGAGAAGCGTTCAAGGTGGCCTACATGGAAAGGTCAAACTTTGAAAGAGTCATCACATGAATGTCATCATGTGTCAGGGTGCTGTCAGAGTCCTGTCAACCCTGACATCATGGCCTGGAAGAAATGTAGATAGTAAGCTCGTTTCAGTTCAGCAGTGGAACCAGTGACCTAGAGGGGTCCTTTCCAAGGAGGAGGAAGAGGAAGACAGTATAGATTTACAACAGGGGTTTGGGGGAGGTCACCGCTCAGAGGCAGATGGGGGGGGGAGTTAGGAAATAATGGGAGAGGAGGAGTAGCATTCCAGACCCACCATCTCCCAGTACCTGGCGAGCCTTAAAAGTAGGAGAGCAAAGAGCTCAAAGACAGAGGACTCTTAGCTGCACCCGTAGAGGAGCTGAAGAAGATGACGAAATAGGAAGTGGGAGAGACGGGGGTGGGGTGGAGATTCACTCGGGACAACGCCATTATCCAAGAGGCTGGGTTCTATAGTCTCTCTCTGTAAAGTCTGAAATAAAAAAGGAGTGTAAGAAACTTTTCCTTGTCTTTATACTTTCCTGGGCAACCAGCCAAGGCCACCGATAGCATCCTGACAGATGGGCGCTCTCCAGGAAGAAGCTCGAAATGTGTCTTGTAGGCATTCTCTAGCTGTATCTTTTCCACGTTGAGCAGTTGGTTAGACTAGGTGGCCTTCCATGGTGCCCTCTAACTCTAAAATTCTATGGAGTAGCCAATTGGGTGGCACAGTGGGACAGTATGTCTGACTGTTAACCAGAAGGTTGGTGGTTTGAGCCCACCAAGGGACAGCCATGGACAGGATTCCAGCACTACAGGGGGATGATCTAGATTGGGATCCCTTCCAACTCTATGATTCTTTGATTTCCTGCTGCTGATACTCTGGAAGTGTTGTTGACCACTACTGTCTACTCCAGGCATGCCCAACTCCCAAGAGACTGTGATCTACTCCCATTGTCATTGATCTGATCCATTGTCAATGGAGGGAGCAGTGGGTGGATTGTCCAGAGTTGCTGAGCTTTTTTTAGGAGGGAAGTGCCAAGTGTTGTTGAGTTGTTGGTTTTTTTTTGTTTTTTTTTTGAGGGGGGGAGGATTACACAGAGTTCTTTAGCTCTCCCCTGTCACTTTTTGTACACAATAAGGATCCCACAATCTACCGGTAGATTGCGATCTACTGTTGGACATCCCTGGTCCTCCAATTATTTTCTATTCAGATGTTGCTGACCTGCAGCTTGCATCATCTCTGGTGATAGCTATCTTCTACCTCCACTACCAGAGCAGGTATCCTCCAGAACACATATTGCTGCGAATTGAGAGTAGGGAGAATTGCTCTTGAGGCTGGGTCCTGCTTGCAGGGTTCTCATTATGGCCAACATGAGCTGAGGATAGGAGCTGCAGTCAAGCACACCAGAACAGCCTGCTAGATCAGGCCAATGGCATATTAAATCCAGGATCCTGTTCTCACAGTAGCCAACTAGCTGCCTGTGGGAAGTCCTCAAGCATGAGCTGCGAACACCAACACTCTCTCCTCTTGTGATTCTCTGCAACTGACAGTGACAACTGACAACTAACCATTGTGACTAGAAGCCTTCGATACCTTTATCCTCCATGAATTTATCGAATCCTCTTTTCAAGCTATCCATAACTCAAGCCTGCTGGACCAGCATCTAGTCCAGCATCCTGTTCTCACCATGGCCACCCAGAAGCCTGCGGGAAATGCAGAAACAGGAACCAGGCACAAGAACGCACTTTTCCCTCTTGTGGCTCCCAGCAATTGATATCCAAAAGCATTTCTGCCTCTAACTGTGGATGAACAGCACATCCATCAGGGCTAGTAGCCGTTGATGGCTTTATCCTCCATGAATTTGTCCATTTCATCCAAGTCGGTGGCCATCACTGCCTCCTATGGCAACTTAACTTAACTATGCTCTGCGTGAAGAAGTAGACCCAATTTGAGGCAAAGCTCCCCAATCCCTGAACCATATGCAAGCTTGTATCAGATGGAACGATATGAGTTCAGTTCACGGATGCAGTGGATGTCTGTCCAGGAGATGGGGATGCTTGAATCACCACTGGATTTCTACCATTTATGTGGGGCAAGTGATAACTTAATTATATGCTGATGATCACAAGCGATAGACGCGTTGATGCACGCATCAAGGCAACCTATTAAAAGAGCTTGAAGCGGCAAACAGCAAATTTTGGTTGGCCCCAAATTAGTACTTTGCTGAAGTTTCTTCACATCTGCCTCCCAAAAGCGTATATAAAGGAAGCTGCCTCGGTGCTTCTCTCAACAGCTTCTCCTAACCTGGAACAGCTCCTCTCATCGTCTTCACCTCAGAGAATTGGGTAAGTTGGACAGCGCTGAGAAGGGTCTGAGAAAAGGAGTTGGATACCGAGCTGGGCAGGGCAGGGAGACCTGTGACCCTCCATGTCACTGGACTGTAACTCCCATCGGTCCTAGCCAAGAAGGCTGATGGTCAGGGGTGATGGGAGTTGTAGTCCACACCTCCAGATATTGTTGGACCCTGCATACTTGGACAATGGTCATGGATAGTGGGAACAGCATTCTTGGACTCCAGCTCCCAGCAACCCCAGCCACCAGCATAGTCAAAGGCCAGGGATGATGGGATCTGTAGTTCAACAATGTTCTTGAACTCTAGTTCTCATCAGCCCCAGAAAGAATGGCAGATGGCCAGGGATGATGGAAATTCTATTTCAGCATCTTCTGGAGGCCCACATGTCTCCCCACCCTTGGACTATGGGATGGATTACAAATATTGACTCTGGGGTGGATTGTGCACTTGGAAGGCCAGCAGCTCAGGGATAGAATTCATCCCTTGAGTGCAGAAGGTGCAAGGATCAAGACCCACCATTGCCAGTTAAATGGATTTTGGAAAGCAAAACTAGGAAAGACGTACCTTTGCTTGAGACCTTGGTGAAATTCTGTAACTCAAGGCAGACAGTAGTCCAAACCAATGGCCAGATTCAGTAGAAAGTAGCTTTCTTTATCCCTCCTTTCTTTGGTAAGCTTAATAGATGTGAATCTATTAAATTTAACTACACAGAATTTTATTAATTGACATGTAATAGATGTGAACCAAGAGTGGCTTAAGTTGGTGGGGGGCTATTTAGCTGGAGTGGGTGGCTATTAGTCAACAACCTTCAGGATTAGAGAGAGCATATTCTCAATATCAGTCTCTGGAGAATACAAACAGGATTTTGCTGCCTACTTGTGGGCTTCCTATAGATATCTGGTTGGTCTTCTCCAGTAGTACTTAAGATCAATGGTTCAAGGTGGGTTGACTATAGCTGGGTTCTCCAACGAGGTGCCTTCCATGTGTTTGCAAACCCCATGAGTCTCAGTCAATGTGGCCAAGGGTCAAGGATGATAGCAGCAAAGGTCTTCAACCATGGGTCCCCAGATGTTGCTAGAGCACTGTTTCAGTCAACCCCAGTCAGCTTAGTCGACAGCCAGATAGGATGGGACTTGTAGTGTATTTGCACAAAGTCCCACTGAATTCATGGGATGGACTGTTTTAAGATGACACTGCACATATTCTCTGCATTAGAACATGGACTTATTTTTCCCCGCTCTCTCTCTATCATTTTCCTTTAGAACTCCCACCCTCACTGCTAAGATGGTCTCTGGAAGCGGTTGTGGTTTCACCTGCGAGTCTCAATGCCCCCCTCACCATGTGGGCATCCAGCCGCCCCCTTTCTGCATCACTGTCCCAGGGCCCATCATGACCTGTGCCAATGATTCATGTGCCGTGTCAACTGATGCACCTTGCTGCGGCTATGGGAGCTATGGCGGCTATGGCGGAGGCTGGGGTGGTTTTGGCGGTCATGGAGGCTTTGGCGGTCAAGGCGGATACGGTGGCTATGGTGGCTATGGTGGCCGGGGATGCGGATTCGGACCAAGGTGTGCCGGAGGCTATGGAGTCTGTGGATGGTGAGGACGGGAACTGATCGGCAAGGAGAATGGCTTCAACACGGACAGTAGATCTCTTGGTTCTGCTTTTATGAAGGGCTAAGTAAGCATTCGCCGTTTCAGAAGAAGCTGTGAGTGTCCAGGTCCTCTGAAGAGCAGATCTACCTTTCCTTTCCGAAGATATTGAGCTATGTCCCCACCATGACTACCACCTTCTTCTTGCTGCCTTGCTTTGGGAACAAAACGGCATGTTGACCCCAAGGACTTGCTTGCTTTGCTTAGCTGGTGTAAGGGAATCGATGGTGGTGAGCTGCCTCCATGGTCAATACAAGGCTCTTTTGGTAACACCAGCAGACGCAAAGCCTAGTGAGGAACCATCACCACTAGTTTCCTGACCTCTTGGCTGTAGATGAACCTCCCTCAGCTAAGTTTAACTCAGAATAGACACACTGAAAGTTAATGAACCCAAGTTAGTGATTAACTTTAATGGGTCTACTCTGAGTAAGATTAGCATGGGATACAACCCAACCCACCTGCAATACGTGGATAAGCAATAGCAATTCAGGGTCATTGCAAAGATGACACCAAGATAAATGATTGTGGAGTGCTCTGAACACCAGTGTTATTCCCTCTGTTCTTGGTGATCATTTTAGGCTTCAATCCTATACATGTTGCCCTGTAAGTAAGCCCTGCTGAACTCAGTTTGGCTTACTCCTAAGTCAACATGCATAGGAGTGCCCTGTTAGTGAATGACTGATGATTGTTGTTGCAGGAACTGGGTGATCTTTGGAAGAATGTTGGGAGGGGCCTTAAATGAGACCAAATGGGGCTTGGTACAGAGCAAGTTCTTGGATTTGATACCACCCAATAAGAAACTACTTGTGTGTGCTCATACTACTGTTAGTTCATTTGCACTCTTGTTATGCTTTTTCCTGCCATTTGTACCCTGTGCACATTCCCCATATTAAAACCCCTAGTCTTCATCAAAGCAATATGAGTACTTGACATTATTATTATTGTTATTATTATTAAGCATTTCAATCAAGGTTTTGGCACAGAAATTACTTTGGTTGCCCTGTGGGGAGAGAGACAGGGGAAATGTGTCCCTGTTAATTCTCCTCAACCTCTTCAGCGGCCAGGTTGCTCACTGGGACAATACAAAAATAAACAAACAAACAAACAAACAAACAAACAAAGAAACAAACAAACAAATAAATAAATTTTATTTATACCCTGCCCTCCCCAGACAAGACCAGGCTCAGGGCAGCTAACACCAGGTAAAAACAATTGATTAAAATACAACTTAAAAACAAGATTAAGTACAACATTAAAATGCAGCCTCATTTCAGTAGAAACTCAAATCAAAAAATTTTGGGGATGAAAACGTCAAAACTTCAGCAAGGCCATCTATCCTACGTGGGCCAGAAAAAAGCCAGGGAAGTCCCCAAATAGGAATTCCATCACAGAAGGAGAAAGGAAAAAGGAAAGAGGGGGCGCATATTACACAAATCTTGATGGTATTACACTTCCTCAGAAGGAGCAGGTTTGCAGCTTGAGGGTACTTCTGAATCCACTTCTGTTGCTTGAGGCTCAGGTGGCCTCAGTGACCCAGACTGGCTTCTATCAGCTTTGACTGGGGACCCAGTTATTCCCCATCTGGACAGGTATAGCCTATCTTCTGTTGTCTATGCTCTGGTAGCCTCTAGGTTAGATTACTGCAATGTGTTATACATAGGGCTGCCTCTGAAGATGGTTCGGAAACTGCTGCGACCCTTTGCGGTTTTCTACTGGCCCCTATCCGCTGTAGTACCCTTTTAAAGTGTTCCAGCTCAATTTTCACTTTTTCCCAGGGGAGAGAATTCCACAAACAAGTAACATTCTATTTTGTTTTGGAAAGCATTTTCTCTCAGGACTTGTTTTTTACTCCTGTCTAACTGGAATCCCACTTGAATCTGCTGTCGGGAGCAGGTTGGGCCAGTTCAAGCCTGAGAAAGCTAAAGGACTGTTTAACAGATGCAGACAAAGAAAAACAGAGATGTCTACTTGATGAAGGTGCAGTTAAGGAGAAAGGGGCAGCTTTCTTTGGCTGGCTTCCTTGCCTCCCTCAATTCTTGGAGTGCAGGCTACAAGTCATGGATATAACTCGCACATTTACCATCGCTGCAAGTTTGGTTTTTAGCCACTGCACCAGATTGGAAGGAGGCATAATTTTCATTCTGTCAGCTTCCAAACACATATGGGATTTGATCTGGATGAATGAGCCCCCGGCATGAACTGAGTTGCGTGATAATTCATAGCTAGCAGTAGATCAGTCTCTCATGAGCAGCTGGCTCCTGTGCCCTCCCCACGGTTGAGATCCTGCTCCAGGGAGGTATATAAACAGTGCCAGGAAATACCTCTTTCACACCCACCTCTCCCACTTCACACAATTTCTGCCCGTTAAATATTAGCAGCCTCCAGTACTGACTGGTGTTGCCCGTTGGGACTGATGAGGTGGAAAGCAGGGAGTTGAACAGTAGGTGGCGCCAGAGAAAATTACAGGCAGAGTCAGCTTACTCTAGTTTTGTCTCCATCCTCAGATTGTGTCTGTTGCTTGTAGGAAGGATGATAGGCATGTGTGTGCAGAAACTAGCCTACTGGGCAAAGGTGAATTTTGCATCTGTTGCTCCCCTACTTTTCCCTCTGGTCTTGCCCACCACTGGCATGTGGCCACCAGAAGTGGCTAAGGAATGTGGCCTTCAGGCTGAGGAAGGTCCCCCAGCCCTGCTCTCGAGAGGGTGGGTTTCTGTAAGACCATCAAGTCCAGAACCTACTGTGGCATTTGCCTGTTCTTTTGAAAATGTCTTTACGGGGGGGGGGGGGAGAGAAAGAGTTAATAGGTAGACCAATATAAAAGGCAGAGGCAGAGCCTACCTGTTTATAAAAGGGCTTAGCCCATGGTTTAGACAGTTAGTTGGTTGGTTGGGAAAAGGCAGTTGGGAAAGCAGTTGGCAGACAGATGGAAATAGACAGTGCAGTTGGTTCTTGTGTGAGGGGAGGTAGAAGAGTTAGAGCCAGGATAAAATAAGACTAAGAGGGTAAAGGGTAACAGCATTTCAAATGCATTTTAAGTTTATGTGTGTTTGCAATAACCTACAATCTTCATTGTTAGCTTGAGAACCTGACTGAGACTAAGTGATTTACCGGGGAGAACCTGGTTGGTGGCAGTGGATTAGTGGTGTACAGGTCAATAGTCCGTGAGACAACCAGGGGCTCCGTACGAACGCCATACTTACATTTCCCTAACTCTGCCACTGACTAGATTTCAATCCTAAATGCTCCTTCCATTTGCCCAACTGAAGTATCCTCCAGCCAAATTCTACCAGAAGCTGCAATTGTACCTTCTCAAAAGTTGCTTCATTAAGACTGAGAATGAGCAGTACACTCCATATACGACCATCTCTACCTCTGTATGCCCCAGTCTTTTCCTACCACAAATGTTGCCCTTTCTATCTGGCCCTCCAAACCCACCCTATGACACACTCCTCACTGGCTTTACACCTTTCTTGAGTTTTAGCCTGGCTGGAATGTGGCCTTGGACTCTGACCATATCTCTTGCCTGTCTGGATGGAGGACAGATAAGGGTATATCACAGGATATGTGGAAGCTATCCTACTGGACAAAGGTCACATTTACATTATTGGCTCCACCCACTTCTGCCTCTGGCTCCTCCCAGCAGTGGCATGTGGCCTCTGGGAGGTTGCCCAGAAGAGGATGTGCTCCTCAGGGTTGAAAAACACTCCCCATCTCTAAACCACCTTTAGCATTAATAGGAGGGCTAGGGAGATAGCTGTGGTTCCTGCATTTCAGGGGGTCGAAGTGGGCGACTCTTTAGGTCCCTCCCAAGTCTACAGTTCTATCATGCTATGAGATAAATTCAGTCACAGAACAAAGAACATTATGATGCAATGAGTTGTTTTTAATAGCAAGTCGATTACAGAAAGAACACAACAACATGGAAGCCTAAGGATTCTGATTTCTAGGTGGAAGGGAAATGTGGTTGTGCTTGAAGCGTTGAGGAGTCTAGCATGCAAAAGGAGGTAGATAGGTTTCTCAGCATTTTCAAAAAAATCAGATATTCTGCCAGTGGGTTTTTCTTGGCCATCTGTCTTCTTTCCTCCTGTTCCTGCAGGGTGGGATAGTCATTTACCAGCCACATCCCCATCGAGAGTAAGGGTAGCATCCTTTGGATCCGTAAGCACCATAGCAGCCAGATCCTCCATAACAGCCGTAACCACTGTACCCTCCATATCTGCATGGATCATAGCACCCAGTACGACACGTTGTTGAGCCATACCAGTGCCCATAACCGCTGCCATAGCAGCAGGGATCATAGCAGCTGGTGCTACAGGAGGAGTAGCCATAGGGCCTGCAGTAGCCACCGTAGTAAGTCATGGTCTTCACTTGAGTTAGATCTGTGGAAACAGAGTTGAAAGCGTTATTCCTTCTGGAAATCATTTATTTAAGAACTGACATAAAAACAGGCATAATCTAAAATGCTAAAATGACCCGTTTCCACTTGTTTCTTGCTTATAAGAAAACGTGATTTATTGTTGTTGTTGTTGTTGTTGCTGCTGCTGCTGTTGTTGCCTGATCCAGCAGGGCCCTTCTAATCTTATGTCATATCACGGAAAGAAGTCAAAACTTAACTTTCTCATGTTAATTCATCATTGCCTAGATATGGATAACTTTTGTGATGTTATTGGTGGACCTGCTTTTCCTTTATAGTTTTAAAAGCCATTCCATCGCTAAAGAACACGTCACAAAACTAGGAATGGAAAAGATCAAGAAGAGCTTAGGACGGAGTCAATCTTACCGTGATCTTGAAGCAGCTGGAACCAAGAAGTGTTGTGTGATCAGCAATCCGCATTCTGGTTCCTTTTATACTTTGTCTCTGGCGTATAATAATAGTAATAATAATAATTTTATTATTTATACCCCGCCCATCTGGCTGTGTTTCCCAGCCACTCGTGATTTGAGCATCAAATCCCCTTTGATGTTCTAATTAGTTACCATCCAGTTAGGACCTTGTTGACCAGGAAATACCCCTCCCAAAGAGCTGTCATTATTTATTGCACTGTGGGTCATAATGAGTGCACCCTCCCGTGGGTTCCTTTTAATTTAAAACTTTATGGATCCCCTTTGTTCTGGTAATGTATAAACATGACAGTATCTCTCCTCCTGCCTCTCATGTGGGGGTGTGGAACATCATTCTAAGATCATATAATGCAACTACTGAATTTGGACAACGACCCATCTAGTCTGGCATCCTGTTCACTAGACCATCCAAGTGTCCCTATTTTCCAGGGAAGTCCCTGATTTAGAGAAGCAGTCCTGGTTTCTGATTTGATCCTGGAATGTCCCTTTTCCTTTGTTGTTGTTTAGTTGTGTCCGACTCTTCGTGACCCCCTGGACCAGAGGACGCCAGGCACTCCTGTCTTCCACTGCCTCCTGCAGTTTGGTCAAACTCATGTTGGTCTCTCCAAGAACACTGTCCAACCATCTCGTCCTCTGTCGTCCCCTTCTCCTTGTGCCCTCCATCTGTCCCAACATCAGGGTCTCTTCTCATGAGGTGGCCAGAGTCTTGGAACCTCAGCTTCAGGATCTGTCCTTCCCTTTTCTTTAAAAAGGTAAAGGTAAAGAGACCCCTGACCATTAGGTTCAGTCATGGCCGACTCTGGGGTTGCGGCGCTCATCTCACTTTATTGGTTGAGGGAGCCGGTGTACAGCTTCTGGGTCATGCAGCCAGCATGACCAAACCACTTCTTAGTGCTTAGAGCAGCGCACGGAAACACCGTTTACCTTCCTGCCAGAGTGGTACCTATTTATCTACTTGCACTTTGACATGCTTTCGAACTGCTAGGTTGGCAGGAGCAGGGGCTGAGCAACTGGAGCTCACCCTGTCGCGGGGATCCGAACCACCGACCTTCTGATCGGCAAGTCCTAGGCTCTGTGGTTTAACCCACAGTGCCACCCATGTCCCTTCCCTTTTCCATAGGGTGTCTCCATTTTCATTGGAGAAATGTTGGAGGGTATGACATTATCTGACCCCTAAGCCGTCTGAAGGCAATCCTGTACAGGGAAGTATTTTTGAACGTTTAATGCTTTGTTGTGTTTCTATATTTGTTGGAAGCCTCCCAGAGTGGCTGGGGCAACCCATTAAGATTTGTGGGTTATAAATAGTAGAATGATTGTTATGGAATGGGACATCTCTGTTTCCATTGGAAATGTTGGAGGGTATGGTTCACACCACAACTAACCAGATGCATCTGGGAAGCCTGAAACCTGGACATGAGCACAACAGCACTGTCCTGACCCACAATTCCTAGCAACTGACATTCAGAGGAATACTGTATTTGGCAGAGGATGTTGAGCACAGCCATTGTGGCTAGCATTTACTGATCTCCTTCTCCTCCATGAATTTGTCTCATCCACTTTTAAAGCCATTCAAGTTGGGGGCAATTACAGTCTTCTGGGGGACTGAGTTCCAGAGTTTAACTGTGCACTGCATGAAGAAGGTCCTGAATCTTCCAAAATTTGGATGCCCATGTTTTCCAGTGCTATGAGAAAGGGAGAAAGAACTTTCCACTACTTTCATGCTATGCATAGTTTTATAAACTTCTATCATGTCTGTAAACTTAACCTGCCTTTTCTCTTAAGGTCCCAAATGCTGAAACCTTTCCTCACAGGGGTCCTTGGGCCTTCAGGCATCACCATGGCAAAACCACAGTAATTAACCGCTGTGGTTAATTAGGAAGGGGACCCCAGGGCAATTCCGATGGGTATCTCATCACACGTCTGCACATTCCAGCCAAATTGCCCTTGTAAAGTTGCACACGAGGTTTATCACCACCTAGAAGTTTATACAAGCAGGTCAGCTATTGCAACCTTTTCATTATTAGTTATAGGGATGCTAACATTTCTCAATGGAATCTATAAATGCAAGCAATGAAAATTAGTCATCTAATGGTGTATGGAGTTTTGTGCAACTCCAGTGTTAAGAGGTATTTGGTCATGTGCTTTGATTCAAACTGCGAACAAAGGAGATTCCACCACGTTCATTACAATAATGGGTGTTCGGTTCATGTCCCCAGATTGTGGCGGAGCTGGCCACATCTGGAACACCAATGATCAGTAAACCATTCTAGGCTTGAGGGTAGGATAACGGCTGCCATTTCACAGCTTAGGACCAATCTCCCACATCAAGCATCTAATACAAATTGAGCTGTGCTATAAGGGTTCAGGTGATTCCTTTGTAAATTAATACAAGTTAACTTTGAACCTGGCGGAGTAGCTTTAACAATGGAGTCTCATGTTGTTGGGCAGCAATCTGGACGCTGCATTCTTCATCAGCTGGAGCTTTCAAATGACGATCAAGGGCAGCCCCAAACAGAGCACATTTCAGTCATCAAGCCTCAAGGTTAACAACATGTGAGCTACAGTGGTCAGATGTTGTTGGACTACAACTCCCATCAGCCTTGCTGCTTGCTGGGGCTGATGTGATACGTAGTTTAGCAACAGCTAAAGGGTAAAACATACCCCCATGTCAGGGCTACAGGTCAGAATGAAAGATGCAAGGCTTCATTGTCCGTGAAATTAAATCTTTATTCAAGGAAATAGCATACAACTCAGCAACCCTTCCCAGCAGGTCTTGCCCCTATGGATAATAATACTAATAACAATTTATTATTTATACCCCCGCCCACCTGGCTGGGTTCCCGCAGCCACTCTGGGCGGCTTCCAACAGAATACTAAAAACACAATGAAACATCAAACATTAAAAACTTCCCTAAACAGGGCTGCCTTCAGGTGTTTTCTAAAAGTCAGATAGTTGTTTATTTCCTTGACATCTCGTGGGAGGGCATTCCACAGGGCAAGCGCCACTACTGAGAAGGCCCTCAGAGCTGGACCTCAGTGTCCGGGCAGAACAATGGGGGTGGAGATTCTCCTTCAGGTATACTGGGCCGAGGCCATTTAGGGCTTTCTAGGTCAGCACCAACACTTTGAATTGTGCTCGGAAACGTACTGTGAGCTAATGTAGGTCTTTCAATACTGGTGTTATTTGGTCTCGGCAGCCGCTCCCAATCACCAGTCTAGCTGCCGCATTCTGGATTAATTGCAGTTTCTGAGTCACCTTCAAAGGTAGCCCCACTCAGAGCGCATTGCAGTAGTCCAAGCAGGAGATAACTAGAGCATGCACCACTCTGGCGAGACAGTGGAGCACTTGCCAGGACTGAAGGTCTCTGCCTTCCACCCTCTCTAACCCTCCTCCTCTCCCAGATATTTCCCAAGCAGTCTCAAACTGTGCCTGCATGACTCTGGTCTCTGTTCCACTCTTCTCATTATCCTGTGCATTCTTGGAGACCAGGGGGAGGGGAGCTTGTCGCAGCAGGAGAGGGAAGACTCCCTGGATTTTTCAGCAGTCTCTTGACTCCCTTCCTCTGCTTCAGCCTCAGAGTCTGAACTGCTCCCTGTTACTAGCTCTTCCTGCTCACTAAACCCTGTTGCCCCTTCAGCATCCAGCCCCTCTACCCAGTCCTCTTCCTCTGACCTCTCCTCAATGTCCCACCACCAATCTCCTGACTCTGAGCCTTCCTCATCTCAGGGTTTCCCTTGGGGGTTCCCTGGCTGGTACCTCCCACTGCTCCTCTTCATCCAGTCAGTCTTTGACACCCCACTCCTGCTGTAGATAATCCTGAGCTAGATGGACCATTGCTTTGACTCATTATCAAGCAGCTTCACATGCTCCTATACACATTGTTGTTGTTGAGTCATTTAGTCGTGTCCACCTCTTTGTGACCCCCTGGACCAGAGCACGCCAGGCACTCCTGTCTTCCACTGCCTCCCACAGTTTGGTCAAACTCATGTTCGTAGCTTCGAGAACACTGTCCAACCATCTCATCCTCTGTCATCCCCTTCTCCTTGTGCCCTCAATCTTTCCCAGCATCAGGGTCTTCTCCACGGAGTCTTCTCTTCTCATCATGTGGCCAAAGTCTTGGAGCCTCAGCTTCAGGATCTGTCCTTCCAGTGTTTCCTGGCTTCCTGGCATTTAAGTCATGCTACTGAGATGACCCAAGAAGAACTCAACAAATGGGTTGTGTTAGGAAACCATTGACGCCGGTAGAAAGGTCCCATGAAATACAACAGTTCCCAGAAATGCTTGAGCAGCAAAGGAACTATTAATGATATCCCAAGATGCTGCATTAATAACACGGAGTGTTTTTTAATCATGAAGAACAGCTGTAACAATTAGGAATTGATGGAAAGATATTGCATAAAACCTGAGGAGCTAATTAGCCATCGGATAATTAGGACAGTCTATTGCATTCCAAGGTGTTGTTCCTGGGCACAAAGAGGCCATCAGTTGGTATAAAAGCCATTGCCAGTCAGCCTTCTTCCAAAAACTTCTGTTGACTTCTCTTTCTTCTCAAGGAAGCAGGTAAGTTAAATTCTACTCACCTTCCCTGGACTAGCTGTGGGCAGGCTTCAGGCTTGAACTTAGAAAGCTGCCTATGCTAAATCAGACCGTTGAACCATCTTGGTAAATGTTCTTTACAATTTCTGGCAGTGATTCTCTAAGATTTGAGATAGGGGTCTTGTCCCGGGGAGCTCTTGCCTGTCAGTGTAGACAGTATTGAACTACATCGACCAATGGTCTGACTTGGGGAGAGGCAGTTTTCTCTGTTCCGATTTAAATCAGCCCATTCTTCAGAATCCTTAAGACTAGAATCTGATTCCATGTTTAGTGAAAAGGCTGAAGTTCAGGCAAAGAACATCTGCTTTGCAGGCACAAGGTTCCAGTTTCAATCTCTCGCAACTCTTCATAGGGTTGTGGCAGAATCTGGTCTGAAACACTGCACAGTGGCAACCAGTCAGCCTGGAAAATGTGGAGCTGGTTCTTATTCAGTATACAGGAAGTTTCCTATATTCCTGTCCTCCTCTTCCACATCTGGGGGAAGCAGACTTGTTTACTGGAACTTCTTGCATTCCTGATCACACCATTGGATGCAATGCAGAGGAACAAGGAGTGTGGAGACAGAAGAAAATTTGGGGCAGGTGGACAATGGCTAGATGGGATTGCTAAAGCACATGGTTTAAGGAAACAAGTCATATCTTTGATTCTCTTTAGCGTATTTTCCTACTCATTCATATTCTGGGTAAACCATGCTATTAACTCCCTAACTCTTCATTCCAGACCCTCCGGTGTTCCAGCCAAGATGACTTACTCCTGCAGTGTTGCCTGTAGGCCATGGAGACACCAGTCTTGCTATGAGCCATGTGGTTACGGTTATGGTTATGGCGGCTGGTGCGGTTCCCGGTATTGCAGCCCCAGATGTTATGAGCCATGTGGGTATGGCTATGGCGGCTATGGCGGCTATGGTTGCTACGGCGGCTATGGAGACTGGTGTGGCTCAAGGTGGGGCTACCCCTACTCCCGCTGGGGGTGTGGTTGGTGAACACAACAATGTCATCTGGATCACCTGCAGGAAAAGGAATCGCCGGACCTTCAACTGAGCTTGCCTAGTGATAGTCTTGCAAGAAGCTGAGCACCCATAATGCCAACCAAAGTCAAAAGTAGCTGCGGCTTCTCAGCACCTCTAAAGCTTTCCATTAGTTGCATCTTATGTGTATAATTCCGTCATGCTTAAGCAAACTTTTTCTGTGATTTCATCTATATCTTTGCAAATCGGCATTATATCTTCCCCTGTGTGAACTGCAGACCTATCCTCATGAATAATAAAGCTATTGCATTTTGAGAATTGACCTCTGGTTGTCCTTTTTTGCCATCTGACCCCGGTCACACTTGATGACAGAAGTCCATGCATCAATGATGATGGAAACACTTGTCATCTTATTTCATAAACAGTAACAAGGGATTCCTTTGTACATCTAAAAAGTATCAAAAGAGTTTTTGCCAGCTGACTCCTACTCAACACAGACCCATTAAAAATAATACACCTAAGTTAGCCATGTCTACTGAATAAGTCTACTCTGAGTAAAAGTAGCGTTCCTAGGACCTTGTCCACGTGACTCCACTAAGGGAGGTGAGGAGGTTAGTGACACAAATACCGGCCTCCTCAGTGGTGGCTCCCTCTTTATGGAATGCTCTCCACAGCGCCGCACACAGCACTATCACTGGCAAAAAATATTCACCACTTCTGCAGGTCTATCTAGCCTCCTGAATCCCTTTGCTGATTTTTGTAGGACCACAATACCTCAAGGACTGCCCGTTTCCCTATGAACCTACCTGGACCCTGAGATCATCTTCTGAGGCCCTCCTTCATGTTGCTCCTCCTTTAGAGGTCCGGAGGGTGGCAACATGAGACAGGCCTTCTCTACAGTGGCTCCCCATCAGCGGAATGCTCTCCCGAGGGAAGTTCACCTGGTGCCTTCATTATACACCTTTAGGCGCTAGGCAAAAACCTTCCTTTTTAACCAGGCCTTTTGTTGATTTGATTGACATCCCATGCCCTTTTAGAATGTGGGGTTTTTTGGGGGGGGTAGTGCTATTAGGTTGTTGTTTTTATTTTGATTATATATATTGTGGTTTTATATGTTGATCTTGTTTTGTGAACTGCCCTCATTGTGGTCCAGAGTGCCTTCCATCTGCTTTGTCTGGTGGCCCAGCTACGCCCATATCTGAACAGGGATAGCCTAACTACTGTTGTCTATGCTCTGGTAACCTCAGGGTTAGATTACTGCAATGCGTTCTATGTAGGGCTGCCTCTGAAGACAGTTTGGAAACTTCAGCTGGTGCAGAATTCAGTGGCCAGGTTGCTCACCAGAGCAAAACGGTTTGAGCATATTTCACCAATCGGGGTTGACATCCTATGCCCTTTTAAAATGTAGCTTTGGGGTGTGTCAGTATTTCCAGTGCAACAATGGCACAGGGTCACAAGACCCGGTGATGTCATTCCTTATCACTATTATATGTAAGCGGAAGTTCACCCAGCAACTTTGTTCTCTTCCAGCTGAAAAGGCTAGAGAGAGAGGATGTGTGAGGCAAAGCTCACACAGACTGTTTGGTTTATTTTATTTGTTTTGTTATACTAAAGGACCTGATGCTACGATTCCTTCACGACTCTGCTTCTGCTGAACTCTGAGGGGGTTATAAGATTGTTGCTTTTATTTTGATTATATATTCGTTGTTTTATATTTTGATTTTGTTCTGTGAACCATCCTGAGACCTCTGGGTATAGGGCAGTATAGGGCAGGGTGTGTGTGTGTGTGTGTGTGTGTGTGTGTGTGTGTTTGTATGCCATTCTGAGTTCAAGCTGACATGTGGACGTCAGCAAGTACAGTCATACCTCTTGTTACGTTTGCTTCATGATACGTTTTTTCAGGTTGTGTCCCACGGCAACCTGGAAATACCGGAAAGAGTTACTTCCAGGTTTTGCCACTCATGCATGCGCAGACGTGTAAATGATGTCATGCGCATGCGCAGAAACAGCAAATCACAACCTGCACGTGCGCAGATGCGCAGATGCGGGTTGTGTTCCTTTCAGGTTGCGAACGGGGCTTTGGAATGGATCCCATTCGCAACCAGAGTTACTACTGTATTGTGGTCAACAGACAAAGGATCTACCATAAGGACAGAAGCTGATCCAGCTGGATCAAGCCAGGGGACTATCTAGTCCAGGATCCTGCTCTCACAATGGCCAACCAGATGACTGCAGGAAACCCACAAGCAAGATTTGAACACAGTAACAGTACCCCCTCTTGTGGTGTCCAGAAACATTACTATCTCTGACCATGGAGGCAAAGCATAGCCATCTTGGCTAGTAGCCATTGATAGTCTTCTCTGTGAATTTGTCCAGTGCCCTTTCAAAGCCATCTGTAGAAATAATAATACAATGAGTCAAATATGTTTGTTTTGCTTTGTTTTCTTCCTCCTCTTTTCTTCTTTCCCCTTCCTTTTACCAGCCCCCCTTCCCCCCTCTTTTTCTCTCTTCCCTTTTGTGTTTCCTTTCTTGGTCTTTCTCTTTTTGATATGTTAAGAAAAAGATAAAGAGATAAAAGTGTATTATGAAAACCTCAGTAAGTTAAAAGTGATGCTATGTAATTTCTTTATTAGTATTTATAAAATGTTAACACTGGATCATTGTAATGATGTAGCAACTACTGTGGTTTTTTCTTTCTTTGTTATTGTCGAATTCTAAATAAAGTTTTATTCTGTTGGGGAAAAAACAAAACAAAGCCATCTAGATTGTTGACCATCTGTCCCTCCTGTTGCAGTGAGTTCCATAGTTTTACTATGCACTGTGCGAATAAGTCCTTTCTTTTATCTGCCTGGAATCTTCCAACATGCCATTCCATTTCATTGTCCATGCGTTCTAGCATTATGAGAGAGGGGAAAAACACCTTTTGTCTATCCATTTTCTCCACGAGAAAGTGCATAATTTGACAAACGTCTATCAGCTCACTTCTTACTTGCCTTTTCTTTAAACTGAAAAGTCCCAGATGCTCTCCTGGGCAGGGGTAGGCTCGCGCAGCTGAATTTTACACCAACTGGAACTTTCAACAGAGCCACTATGTTCAAATGTGCTAGATAATGCAGTTTAGAAAAAATACTATTGCTCAGCTGGATAACTCAGTTGGTTACAGTATGGTGCTGATAATGCCAAGGTTGCAGGTTCAGTCCCCGTGAATATCCCTGCATTGCAGGGGGTTGGATTAGATCAGGGCTGTCCAACTTCCAAGAGACTGAGATCTACAACCACTATAAAAAAGCTGGCGGTGATCTACCCAAGTTGTTGAGCTATTTTTGTGACAGCCACACTTATTTGTGTGTGTGTGTGGGGGGGGAGTTTCCCGTGATCAATTGGTATATCGCGATCGACCTGTTGGACGGCCCTGGATTAGATGATCCACAGTATCACTTCCAACTCTGATATTTGATTTGATTTGATTTGATTTGATTCTACCAAGGAGCTAAGAAGCATCAGTGGCTCAGGCTTGGGTGTAAATTGATTGGGTGGATGAGATGATCAAGAAAGGGAATGGAGTGGGAAGATATTGAAACTCAGCCCCATTACCTATTGGAGCTCATTGATACATGGGATTCTGTCATCAACTGCAACAAGGATCAGATGGTTCAAGATAACAACCTGTACTTGTGAGTCCTGCACTTGTGTCACCAACCTCCTCACCTCCCTTAGTGGAGTCACATGGACAAGGTCCTAGGAACGCTACTTCTACTCAGAGTAGACTTATTCAATAGACATGGCTAACTTAGGTGTATTATTTTCAATGGGTCTGTGTTGAGTAGGAGTCAGCTGGCTAAAACCCTTTTGATACTTTTTAGCTGTACAAAGGACTCCCTTGTTACTGTTTATGAAATAAGATGACAAGTGTTTCCACCATCATTGATGCATGGACTTCTGTCATCAAGTGTGACCAGGATCAGATGGCAAAAAAGGACAACCAGAGGTCAATTCTCAAAATGCAATAGCTTTATTATTATTTAGGATAGGTCTGCAGTTCACACAGGTGAAGATATATTGTTAATTTGAAAAGATGTAGAAGAAACCACAGAAAGAGTGAGTTTGCTTAAGCATGACGGAATTATACACATAAGATGCAACTAATGGAAAGCTTTAGAGGTGCTGAGAAGCCACAGCTGCTTTTGACTTTGGTTGGCATTATGGGCACTCAATTTCTCTCAAGACTATCACTAGGCAAGCTCAGTTGAAGGTCCGGCGATTCCTTTTCCTGCAGGTGATCCAGATGACATTGTTGTGTTCACCAACCACACCCCCAGCGGGAATAGGGGTAGCCCCACCTTGAGCCACACCAGTCGCCGTAGCCGCCGTAGCAACCATAGCCGCCATAGCCACCATAGCCATACCCACATGGCTCATAACATCTGGGGCTGCAATACCGGGAACTGCACCAGCCACCGTAACCATAGCCATAACCGCATGGCTCATAGCAAGACTGGTGTCTCCATGGCCTACAGGCAACACTGCAGGAGGAAGTCATCTTGGCTGGAACACCGGAGGATCTGGAATGAAGAGTTAGGGAGTTAATAGCATGGTTTACCCAGAATATGAATGAGTAGGAAAATACACTAAAGAGAATCAAAGATATGACTTGTTTCCTTAAACCATGTGCTTTAGCAATCCCATCTAGCCATTGTCCACCTGCCCCAAATTTTTGTCTGTCTCCACACTCCTTGTTCCTCTGCATTGCATCCAACAGTGTAAGGAATTCTGCTTCCTTTAGATGCATTGTAGAAGTACAGGAAGATAGGAAACTGCCCTTATACCGAGTAACATTCTTGATTCATCTAGTTCCATATTTTCTACACTGCACAGATCATATCAGCAAGGCTGAGATGAGGGTCTTGTCATCTGGGCAGCCCAGGACCTCCATACCAGGTTTGTGCCCCAGAGAGGTCACTTTGAAGAAGAAGAGTTTGGATTTGATATCCCGCTTTATCACTACCCTAAGGAGTCTCAAAGCTGCTAACATCGTCCTTTCCCTTCCTCTCCCACAACAAACACTCTGTGAGGTGAGTGGGGCTGAGAGACCTCAAAGAAGTGTGACTAGCCCAAGGTCACCCAGCAGCTGTATGTGGAGGAGCAGGGAATCAAACCCAGTTCACCAGATTATGAGTCCACTGCTCTTAATCACTACACTGGCTCTCTTTGGTGCTACTAACACAGCGGTTTGACTTCACCCCTCAACAACAACAACAGAATGACCAATGGACTGACTTGGCATAAGCAGGTTCCTACATTCAGACCCAAAGCTTGCCCACAACTGGTATGGAAAAGGTGAGTAGAATTCAACTTACCTACTTCCTTGAGAAGGAGAAGTCAACAGAAGTTGTTGGAAGAAGGTTGAATGGCAAGAGCTTTTATACCAGCTGATGACCTCTTTTTGCCCAGGAACCACCCCTTAGAACGCAATAGAGAGTCCTAATTAGCTGATGCCCAATTAGCTCCTCAAGTTGTATGCAATATCTTTTTGTCCATTCCTGTTGGTTACAACTGTTTTTTGATGATTAAAGAACACTTCATGTTATTAATGCATCTTGGGATAATCATTTATATTTCCCCCTTGCAACTCCAGCATTTCTCAAGCAAAACAGTGGTATTCCGTGGTACCTTTCTGCTGATGTCACTGGTGTCCTAACTCAACCCATTGGTTGAGTTCCTCTTGGGTCATCTGGGCAGCATAACTTGCATGTTAGGAAGCCAGGAAGCGTTTCAGTGAGTATGGCTAGAAAAATATGAAGCTGCCTTCAGTTTTTGCAATTCTCTGGATTTTATAGTGAAATTCTCACCTAAAATGTACCCAAAATGCAAATATCAAATGGATAGTTTAGTTTAAAACATGTGCGTACATTTTAGGATAAAATACATACCAAAAAATCTGAAGTACAGTGTTCTTAAAAATGTATTTTGGGGGAAAAAATCTCTTTCAATCACAGCTTTTTATTTTTTAAAAAATCACATAATGGTGCAGAAATGTGACAAAATGGATTTATGAATGAAGGAAATGAATGACATAGATAAAAAAAGAGAAAAGGTAGTTAAACCATGGAAGTTACTCCCACAGTAGGCAGTGATTGGCTCCTTTAAAAGAGGATTGCACAAATTTGTGGCGGACTAGGTTATCAATGGCTGCTAATTCCATTGGCTATCCTACGCTGCCACTGTTAGAGGCAGCAATGCTTACGAATACCAGTTGCTGGAAGATACAGGAAGTGAGAAGGCTCTTGTGCTCAGTCTTGCTTGCCAGTTTCCCACTGGCATCTGGTTGGCCATTGTAAGGACAGGAAGTGAGACTAGATGGGCCATTGCCCTGATCCAGCAGGCTTGTCTTACAATCTTAATGAACATGTGTGATATGGGCATGTTGTTGTTGTTTAGTCGTTTAGTCGTGTCCGCCTCTTCGTGACCCCATGGACCAGAGCACGCCAGGCCCTCCTGTCTTCCACTGCCTCCCGCAGTTTGGTCAAACTCATGCTGGTAGCTTCGAGAAAACCATCCAACCATCTCATCCTCTGTCATCCCCTTCTCCTTGTGCCCTCCATCTTTCCCAACATCAGGGTCTTTCCCAGGGAGTCTTCTCTTCTCCTGAGGTGGCCAAAGTATTGGAGCCTCAGCTTCAGGATCTGTCCTTCCAGTGAGCACTCAGGGCTGATTTCCTTCAGAATGGATAGGTTTGATCTTCTTGCAGTCCATGGGACTCTCAAGAGTCTCCTCCAGTACCAGAATTCAAAAGCATCCATTCTTCGGCCATCAGCCTTCTTTATGGTCTAGCTCTCACTTCCATACATCACTACTGGGAAAACAATAGCTTTTACTATACGGACCTTTACTATACGGATCTGGGCATAGACTAGAAATAAACCGGCTAACTCATATTCCATATGCTTGAGCTTTGAAGGATATCTTTTGATGTGGGAATTGAATCTGTTTCCTCTTTCAATTTCTAGGGATGGGAGTGAGTTTTGAGTTAGTTCACATTGAAAGACTGGCTTATCCAATTCACATTTTCCCAAGCTTTCCCAAAATAGCAGAAAGAAAGATGGATTCATATGAGTCCAGTAAATGTTCTATCATTTTTACGATACGATACGATAATCTTTACTGTCATTGCCCCATATAGAACAACGAAATTGAACAAAACTACATCAGACATTCAAAAACCAACGAGCCTGCTATCCCAGCCTGGTTAACCCCCTAAAAACTCTGGAATCCCATAATTAAATACAATAGACTCCCACAGAGACTACCTTACACTGCATTTAAAACCAAAATCACATTTAAACAGGCTTAAGAACTAGAATGGCCACAGTTTGATGTTTTTAGTGTGGACCAATTCTATGTGTGTTATCCAGTGCTAGTCCTGCTAAGAGTTAGGGACTGGGTAGAAATTTGATTCCATTCACATTTAAAGCTGGATCTATCAAATATTCACATCCCAAAACAATATGTATTGCGAGACCCAGCCGTCCTTTGAAATTTGCACTGCTATGAACTTTGCATTTCAGTTTTTCAATCTAGGTACTGTGTACAAAAATGCTAACGTGTTCGTACAAATGCAAATAATAGCAAAAACAACATATAAGCATGTGTTATTCTATGGGGAAATGGCTTTGCAAACATGTGTCTAATTGGGCAAAAAATGTTTACAAAACAATGAGTGTATTGGAAGAAATTCACTCTGAAATGCTGGTGAATTTTCAATATAAAACAAAACAAAACATATAAATTGCACATGGGTGTGAGAATGTGGAGAACTGAATTTAGGATTGGAAAAATGAGAAGTCAAAAGAAACTGAAATTGACTTATCCCCCCAGTCCGCTAATGAAGGCTGCTGTGTCCAGAAGCCCAGGTCAGCAGTTCCTTCCGAGAGCTGTAGGAGGCTATGGTGTTTTAATGAGACTTAAACGCTGCCCAAGCACAAACTAATTATCCTCTAAAACACCAACTAAAAGCTCCCTTGAAATGTGTGTCACTCATTACCTCCATTTTATGGATGGGAAAATAAGCACCCCGGGTCTATGAACAGAGAGGCTGACTCACCTAAGAATAACCAGAGGTGAGATGAGGATTAAAAAAGCACCACCCGTTGGCTTTTGAACATTTCTGGGAGTGACCGTGGATGCTTGGCTGAATGGAGGAAGTCTATTCAACCTATTGGAAATTCCTTACATCAGGCATAGGCAAACTCGGCCCTCCAGATGTTTTGGGACTACAACCCCCATCAGCCCTAACCACTGGTCCTGATAGCTAGGGATGATGGGAGTTGTGGTCCCAAAACATCTGGAGGGCTGAGTTTGCCTATGCCTGCCTTACGTAGTCTCATAGGCCACATTCACACCATGCCTTTAAAGCACTATGGTGTCACTTTAAACTGTCATGGTTCCCCTGTCCCACAGCATTCTGGGAGCTGTAGTTTGCTAAGGGTGTTGAGAGTTCACAGGAGAGCCTCTTTTTCTCTGCACAGAGCTGCAATTCCTGGATTTCCTTGTGAAGAGCGATTGAGGGGAATAGAGGATCTCCTAATAAGTCTTGGCACCCTTAACAAGCTGCAGCTGCCAGAATTATTGGGGAGAAGCCATGGCTATTTAAAGTGGTACCACATCACAGTGCTTTAAATATAGCCATATGCATCTTACAACTGGGAAGGGTCTGATAGGAGTGGGAGGGCATGCACTGTCCATGCTGAAAGGCTCAAGTTCAATCCATAATATCTCCAGTTGAAACGATCACCAAAACCCTCCTCATAGTAGACCAATTGAAATCAGGGCTCATGGGATGTCTGCTGGCCCCTGACCCTGACATCCCAAAAAATAACAAAAGAGGTTTTTTTTCTGTATGCAATAACGGCTGCAAGGATAATAAATTGCAAAATACTTGGAAAAGTAACACAATTCCTACAAAAGAAGAATGGCTATTAAAATCAAGCGAATACCTCAAACTGGCGAAATTAACAGAAATAGTAAGAAACCAACCAAGTGGGGAAAAATCAGGAGAGAATGGGGTGTCTTTACAAACTATATGAAGAAAGTCGGTTCCCAAAATTAGGATTGGCTTAATCTAGATTAAAAATTCCACTGGTAAACAAATTGTCTCTCCATAAAGTCTAAAATGATTACGGACAACCAAAGATAAGAGATCATATAAACTGTATAGAGGTCAAAGGAAGTCAATTTTTTCTACCTTTCTTCTGACTTTTTTCTAATCTTTCTATTTCTTTTTCTATCTTCTCTTTCTTTTTCTTTGATATGTATTGTTTTCTTTTCTTACTAATTACTTTTTTTATATTTGGTCACCTGTGTTATTTGTATAACTGTATTTTTGGCATTTATGTAATATGTATATAGAAAAATAAATATTTATTAATAAAAAAGAAAGAAATCAGGGATCATGACTACCTTAGGTCCATTCATTTCAATGAGCCTACTCTGAGTAGGACTAGCATTGGCCAACTCTATGATCCTATGATTCTATGGGCACAACTCTAAGAATCCAATCCTTGTGGTTCTGAATAAAGTGCTGATTTAAAGAGTAACACTTCCATTTAACTCAGTATTTTCTGCACTGATCGATGGTGGCTCCTCAAGGTTTCAGATGGAGGTCTATCTCAGCCTTACCTGGAGGCGCCAGGGATTCAACATGGCGTCTGCTGCATGGGAAGCAGGGACTCTATCCATAGCTGCCAACTGTTCCTTTTTTTAAAGGAAAATTCCCTTATTCCAAATAGGATTCCTCGCAAGAAAAGGGAAAAGTTGACAGCTATGTCTCTATCACTGAGCGACAGCTCTTCTTTATAAAACATTTAGAAGACTAGGAAGCTGCCATCAAGCTCAATTTGTCCATCAAGCTCAATATTGTCAACACTATCTGGCAATGGCTCTCCAGGACTTCAGATACTTTGAGGTCCCAGCAGGAACTGAACATGCAACCTTCTGCATGGAAAGCGTGGACTCTCGTGCTGAGATATGGGCCTTCCCAATGAAAGAGGGTGTTTGGATTGCATGGTCTTGGTGCAACTACAAAGGGATGAGGGAGTGTCAGCTGGGATAATTTGGCCCAATAAAGCTTCAGAATCACAGGAACCAACAGGGTGGGGAAGACTTGCTGATGGGGAGGAGGACCATAATTCGTCCTAATGACAGCAGACCTCACGTTAAAACTATGGCAATAAAAATGTGATGCAGAAACCGCATTTTTTGTTGCTGGCCTTGGTTAAATAATTAGTGGTTCATATGAGGGAAGGCTCTCTCCGATGCCCTCAGGGCTGTTTCAGAAACCATATAAAAGCAAGAAGAACTTTGAGCTTCCATCAACCTTCTCAGTTCCTGATCGCTCTTGATTGTGTTCTGTTCCTTCACCGTTCAGGTACGTTGCGTTTGACTTGTGGTTCTGTTTCTGTTGAGATGTAACACGGGGCTACATTTTGTAATGAGGGGACCAGACGTTACTGTTAAGTGTTTCTCCTTTTAAAGGTCATGGCAATTCTGCCTTCACCAGTTGCTCTGATAAAAATTATGCTGTGCTGTGCTCCAAGGTGGAAGTTATAGAGGTTTGAGAATGGGTTGTTCAGAAGGGTTTTTTCATTCACTGAAGCTAAGAGATGCTGGAACTGTCTTCTAGGTTGAGGCAATGCAGGTGTTAATGTGTCAAGGGATAACTTCTGGATCACATACTGGCTTCAACCTAGAGCAGGAGTGGCCAACTCTCAAAAGACTGCAATCTACTGTCAGGATTAAAAACTGGCAGTGATCTACCCCCCTTTTTAGGGGTTTAAAAAAGCTTGGGGGGGGGAGAGAAGTTCCGTTTTTGAGGGGGTTAAAGGCAAGGGACAAAGGGGTAAAGTCACTCACAGAAAGATCGCTGTGAATCTAAACAGCAGCACAGAGAAAACTCTGTCTTCCCTTCCAGAGATCATACAACAATGGAGGGCAGGATGAGGGGGGCGGGGCAAGTGTCAGTTTTAGGGACGCTAAGGGAGCCAGAGATTGACTGTGATCTACCAAAATCTCATGGGGATCTACCAGTAGATCGTGATCGACCTGTTGGACATCCCTGATCTAGAGGATAGGGCCGCCATCTCTTAGCTTCAGTGAACAAAGTCCTTTTAAGCTCAAGAGCTCTAATCAGAGGAACGCATGAAGACTTTTCTTATGTTCTTACAACCATAAAAGGACTTTACATCTTCAGGAATCAACTCCACGACACACAGTGGTGATGTGATTGCTTAGATTTCAAACTAGACCCACTTCATATCTGATCAGTGAATTCTTTCATACCAACCATTGTCCAAATAAGGGCTTGGAAGGGCTTCTCATTGGCCCAACCCATTTGCCACTTGCCACCTTTGCCCCCTTCCGGCCCCCCAGATGCTTTTGGGTAGTGGGCATCAGTTCTGTTTTAAGTCTTCCAAAATGTGACGCCTAGGCTTATGGAACTATGAAATGCATTGCTTTAATGGAGCTCAACTTAGGGAAGAAAGTGATGGCCACCAACTTGGATGACTTTAGAAGAGGACTGGACAAATTCATGGAGGAGAAGGCTATCGATGGCTAATAGCCACAATGGCTATGCTCTGCTTCCACAGTTGGGGGCAGTGATGTGCTTCTGAATACCAGTTGCTGGAAACCGCAGGAGGGGGGAGAGAGAGAGAGAGAGAGAGAGAGAGAGAGAGAGAGAGAGAGCACTCTTGTGCTTGGATTCTGCTTGTGGGTTTCTTACACACATCTGGCTCACAGCTGTCAACTTTTCCCTTTTCTTGCAAGGAATCCTATTAGGAATAAGGGAAATTCCCTTTAAAAAAGGGAAACGTTGACAGCTAGGATCTGGCTGGTCACTGTGAGAACAGGATGCCATACTGTCCAAGTGTCCCAGTTTTCCAGGGACAGTCCCAGAATTACAGAAGCCATCCTGGTTTCTGATTTGATCCTGGAATGTCCTTGTTTTACCTTTTTTCTCCCTTCCGTGTCTCGGAGAACAATTAAAAGTGGTGGAGGAATCAGATCCCCAATACCTGCACCAAATGAAGCCCTTCCCATAATTTTGAAGGGAAATGTAACCAGCCCACTTTAAATTCTTTAATTCAGCAGCCAGCATTTTTTTTTTAAGGAAATGCACGGCATGTTTATTCCTTCATTTCAAACTGAGACTCACCCTGCAAGCCTTTACATGTCTACTCAGAAATAAGTCCCACTCTAGCCAATGGAGCTTACTCCCACGTAACTGGGTAAAAACTGTGCAGCCTTACACTGGAATCCTAAACGTTTTTACTCAGAACAATGTTTCACTGAGTTCAACAAAGTTTACTCTCTGGTATGTTCCTGATCATTCTCACAGTTTCTATTATTATTATTATTATTATTATTATTATTATTATTATTATGCCTTTTCCCCTGTCAGGGACTCAAGGCAGCTTAGAGCTAAAACTTTATTCCATTCCATTTATCTGTTGAAGGTGTTGTACATAATCCCTTCCCTCACCCATTTTTTTTCTTTACAACAATCCTGCGAGGTAGGTTGGGCTGAGAGGTCGCAATTGGCTCAAGGAGACTGATGTAGATGTGTATATGATGTCTATGTGCTCAGGAGATCAAACACAGGAGAAGCTTCCTGGTGTTCATGTTTTCATCTGTGAACTGTTGAAGGGCTGGACTAGATGGTCCTCCATTGGCCTCTGCTTCTGTTCTTGTGATTACACGGAGCTCACGCTGGGAAATGAAGTGGAGTCCTGGTGTCAGAGAAGTCCTGGTTTGCCCTGACCGTTTTATCTGTGCCCATGTGCTTTCAGGTCCACCTTCCGCTTGCATCAACATGGCCCTCTGCAACTACAGCTGCAACTCTCTGTGTGGTGTCAACACCTCCTGCGTCTCCCAAATCCCACCATCACAAGTGGTCATCCAGCCCCCGGCTTTCCACATCACAATTCCAGGACCAGTCATGTCTGCCAGCCCCGAGCCAGTCGCTGTGGCAGGAAACACGCCGTGCGCCACCGGCAGCTGCTACGAGCCCTGTTACGGTGGATGGGGCGGCTATGGGTACGGCTCCAGGAAGTGGGGTTCCAGCTCTGTGTGCTCATACCCGTACTCGCGCAGCTGCTACAAAGGCTGCTATTAAGTGAGAAGCTGAGCGTGTGGGCAAGGAAGTTCCTGTTGCAAAATACGAAGCAGCTGCAACTCTCCAGGCCAGCAGGAATGCGAGATCCTTGTAACGGCCAATCCAGCAGCAACTCTGATTTCTGTTTAACATCTCCCTCTTCTTTGGTGGAGGGATTTGCCAACCCCAACCCCCCCCCCCAAAAAAAACAACACTTTTCTGGGTTTTTCTATGGGTCCCATTTCTGTTTCCCATTTCCGAGACCTCTGATGGCCAAATTCATTTCGCACCTCTTTCCTGTTTCCTTTTGGATCATTCGGGTGCTGCAAGCTCGCCACCTTCGGGCCATGAAGCGGTGCTGCAAGCTCTCTGAACCCTCCAAAATTGTGTGATAGCCCTTGATTCGGTTTGGATTGAAATGAGCCCATGTGCTCAGCAGCTAAGGAATGTTAACAAACATCCCAACTGCTCAGGGTTGGCTCTAGTGTTTGTTAACATCCGAAGGCAACATGGGGTCACATGGTTCTGGGTTTTTTGTTTTTTTGTTTTTTTGGGGGGTTTTTTTTGCTTCTCTGGGCAAAAGGGCAAATTCTCTCTCTTGAACCATCTCTGCTTTTATCCCTCCTTAACCTACGAAGCTCATCTTAAAGGTCATCACCTCGGCAGAACCTTGGGACTTTAGCTTCTTCAGAAGGCACAGACCATATGCCAAAGTTGGATTCTGGCATTCCAGAGACAAGAAGAATGGACAGGTCAAGTTGAGTGAGGTCTCTTGCTCAGCTTCCTCACATCCCATCATAAGCCAAAGGCAGAACCAAGGAAAACATGGTGGAGCATTTGAATCCCTGCCACAGTAGTTGCACAGCTTGAGATAATTAAATAACCACCGTTTCATTACAAATCTGCTACTGACATCTGAGCTTCAGGGTGCGTCTGTGACATTTCCCCCTCCTGGCTTTGTATCCTGTAACTGTTCGAGTCCCTGTCTACAATAAAACTCAACTCTTAAAGCATCAGAACCACTTGTTGCTGGTTTTCATTTCACTACCATGAGTCACCATGCGTGCAGGCTAAATACTCATGACCCATGTTTCCCTGAAGAACACTGATAGGGGAATCTATGGCCCTTCATATTTTGCAGGGTTAAAACCCTTAGAAGAAGAAGAAGAGTTTGGATTTGATATCCCGCCTTTCACTCCCCTTCAGGAGTCTCAAAGCAGCTAACATTCTCCTTTCCCTTCCTCCCCCACAACAAACACTCTGTGAGGTGAATGGGGCTGAGAGACTTCAAAGAAGTGTGACTGGCCCAAGGTCACCCAGCAGCTGCATGTGGAGGAGCAGAGACACGAACCCGGTTGCCATGCTTACCATGCTTGCCATTTGCCATGCTGGCTGGGACATTGGAGTCCTACAGCAGTAATTTTAATAATAATAATTGTATTATTTATACCCCACCCATTTGGCTGGGTTTCCCCAGTCACTCTGAGTGGCTTCCGGCACATATAAAAACATAATAGAAGGTCAGACATTAAAAACTTCCTGATGCAGTATCTGAGGGGATTGCTAAAGCGACCTAAAGTGCTTCCCCCTCACTTCAGACCATCAAATCCAGAATCAAAAGACACAGTCACACCATAAAATGCTTTGATACAGACCCTCCAAGTGCCTCTGATTTCCAGGGACAGTCTTGGATTTACAGAAGCCTCCCCAGTTTCTAAATTGATCCCAGAATGTTCCACTTCTTCCTAGAACGTCCTTATTTTCATTGGAGAAATGTTGGAGGGTATGGAGTTATGTGATCCCAAAGCCAAGAAGATCAGTAACTACACAACCTTTAGAAGACATCTGAAGGCAGACCTGGATAGGGAAGCTTTTTAAATGTTTAATATTTTTAATGAATTTATGTATGTTCAAGGCTGACCACAGTGGCCAGACAGATGTGTGGGATACAAATAATAAACTAGTTCTTCCTCCTCCTCCTCCTCCTCCTCCTCCTCCTCCTCCTCCTCTTCCTCTTCTTCAATAGGACACTCCTATTTTCATCAGAGAAATGTTGAAGGTGTTAACGGAAAAATCTGAGGGCTCCCTTGGACAAAAATAAAACACCAACCAGAGCAAATTGAAGCAAATCAGCAGCCTGTAGGCCTGGTCTTTATTGAAGAAAGACTGTCGCGACAGGGTGCTCCCCTCACTCGCAGGTGAGAGGAAGGACCCAGAAAGATGGTCTGCAAGACCTTATAAAAACTTTTGAAATTCCCCTCCTCCAGTTCAAGCCCACCCCCAGAAACATCATACATACATTACAGAAAGGAGGGGTTGACATCATGCATACATTACAGAAGGGGTTGACATCATGCATACATTACAGAAAGGAGGGGTTGAGGGAGGACTTGTGGTGGTAACCTGAGTGTCCTGTCACCTGGCTTTCCCCCTGCCCATGAGTCACTTCCAGGAGACAAAGGGGAGTTTGCAGTTTCCTGCCCCCAGAGGGAAGATCTGATCATTGTCCTTTGATTCAGTCCATGCTGAATCCACTAACATATGCAAGTTCTTTGTCATTTTGATTGTCTTCTGTCTGGGATTATCAGGGCTGACATAGCAACTGGGCAGGGCTCCTGTGGATGTGCTGGTATGCTGAAGGGATTATGGCTGACCAGAACCAAGCCACCCCCCTTTGATAGTCCTTGTCACATGGAGTAAAATAAAATGGAACAGTGCAAATCCGATGTATGGTTGATTTTCTATGAATTTATAACAGAAATGTGGCGTATGTAGTGTGTGAGTGTGAGTGTGTGTGAAGTTTGTGCAAACAGAATGATTGGGGTGGGGGGTTCCTGCTACAGTTCCCCCCTTCGGAGATAAGATTGCAAAGGTGGCTACTTTGCAATCCTTTTCTCCGCACAATTTAAGGTGATAAATATTAACCTGCTATTCTCCGTCCCAGATGCGTGTGCCCATGTGAACCTGAAAGGGACTTGGATATCATGCTTCTTAAGGATATTTGCATAGAAATATAATGGTGTAACAGTGCACATAGTTAGACATAGGATGTCACGTAAAATTAATATTTTGTTGCTCAGTTACTTGTGGTATTCTAGCACTTTGGAAGAAATATTTTCTCAATAGTGGTCTATGCTTTACATTTAGCAGGAAGATCCACTAATGACTGAAAAGTGCAGTTTGCTTTCCCCCCCGCCATTTTTGTGTTCTCAGGTGTCAAGGTAGCTCTTCTGTGGTCTCACATCGGCATGGTGTCGCAGTAGTGGCAATCCCTGGTGAATCCACTTAGGGCTTTCATATTTACTATGTTGCCTGGCACCCACCACAGCTGGCACAGGTTTTGGACACGTCCTGAGAGAAATGTCTTCGCCTTGGCCATTCCATGGGATTTTTTTATTATTATTATTATTATAGGCTCTGGTCTTGCAGTCATGGGAAGTTGCTCACTTGCAGTTTAAGGACCAAAAAGCTAATTGCAGCCTGGATACACTTGCCCAATTCAAACTGAGTCCAATTTGAATTTATGTGCCCATGGTTCTCAACCTTTCAAACCAGTCTGTTAAAGGAAAACCGTTCTTAAAAGGGCACTTGTCCAAATAAGTCAATTTAACTCTCTAAGGGATCATTCCTGCTAAACCAAAGCATATGCACCTTCATGTATCTTATCAGCTTCTCTTTGGTAAAGCGAGTTTTAGCACATTTTAAAATGGGTAGGGAAGTTGGCAGAGTGCCAGGTGGAACAACGAAATGTGGTTATAAATTTATCTAATTCTAAACATTGGACTACATAATAGCCTGATCTGTTAAAAAGCATAAAATGTATGAGAATCCTCCACTGGGGTGTAAGGAATAAGACATTAAACATAAAAACAATTTCACACAAAAATAGCCCCCCTTTTGTGGAAATAACACACTGTCAGACACATTTCAACATTCCTACGTAATAACACATAATACGAAACAAACTAATTAAATATCAGTTGCATATTTTGACACAATTGTGATCTTTTACGCATGTATCTTTTGAATCCTGGAGCACAGAGGCTTGAGGTTCAAGTGAAAAAATGTCCTTGTAATTCAACTCCTCCCCCCTTTGTCAGCCCCACTCCCCATCAGTCTATATCCTTTGAAAGAGATAGCTGTGGCCACTTTGAAACTTTGGTGTCTGTTGTTGTTGCAGGTCTTGTGATGGCGGAGAATGAGTTGAGGGGTTGTTGCTGCTTTACATCATTGTACATCTGAATAAGTGATATCCTGTAAGGGGCAGGGTTTTGGGGGCTTAAAGACAGAGTTAGGAAAAGGAGGGGGCAAAAGGCAAAAAGGATGTCCTTCGGTTTCTGTTGGAAGCTGCAAATAATAAAAATCTTAGCGAATTAAGCATTTCATTCATTCCAATATTATTATCACATTTTCATATAATTACTGTTATTATCTGCCAAGTTCGTTTGGTTTCCTTCACTTTGGAGAGAAAGAGAACTGTAAAAAATACAAGGTTAAAATAATAATGAAACACACACACTGACTTATGAGGAACGAAAATAAATAAATGCTAAGACACACAATTTTAAGAAATCTGAAGAAACAATGAAAATAAAAGAGTGTTTCTTGATGTGACAACATCGGCTAGAATGTTAATAGCAAAATACTGGAAAGTGACTTAATACGAAGGAAAAATGAATGGCAATTTAAAGTTGTGCAAGTACCTTGCACTAGCCAAAATGACAGAATTAATAAGAGATGCTCAGGCCAAAGGTAAACAAGTAACATTCCACAAACAATGTTTGGTTGTGCTTCGATTAACTTCATAGACATCATGGAGAAACGGATTAAATAAATGAAAAACAGATTATTTGTAACTTTAAAAAGTGTCAAAGCCACAAAGAGATGGAAGTCACTAATATAGCAGGGATTCAGACTTGTTTCACAGAACAGAAAGAAAGTTGCTGTGGGAGGGGGAAAAAAGGGACAAACACTTTGTTATCGGGGTTCACATATCCTGTTAAAAGGGAAAATTATTTCATGTGAGAAGCCTGTCAGGAAATGCTGTTCCTAAAATTCCCATTGAGGGGGGGAATGCTTTGATATTTACCTGTGAAAAGAATTTGGCATGTTAAGATTTGGAACCTGGAAAGCTCCTGACTTTTGATGGGCTAGTTTTTTTAACCCTTTTGTCTTACGTAGCCCCTGGAGCAAAGACACATTAAGGATGATTTCCCTCAATGGTTCCAAATTTTTACATAAGGAAATTTGGATAAGTTTCTCTCTGCAGTTCTCGAAGAAAACCTCTCCCCCCTTACAGTTCCCCCCTTCCTCTCTCTCTCTCTCTCTCTCTCTCTCTTTCTCTCTTTAGCTGATCTAGCCTCTGTGCATGTGCAGAGTGATTGTGTCTCAGCAAACCTTTTATACTATTGAAAATGTTGCATCCTTTGGCTAAATTACGATTTGAATAAGGGAAGGGAAGGGTAAGGAGTAGATTTTGAAAATAGGGTTTGATTTTAAACAAAAAAGAGAAACTCAGCAATTTAAGTATTCACCAAAACTAGCAATTTCAGCCCAAGCAAAAGAGACTGCTTCCTTTATGTACAGGAAAGGGCTAATATCCCTCTGGCCATTCGCGGAACAATGCCACGCCCTTATATATGGGGGAAATGGCTTTTTTCAACATTCTCAGTCATTTCAACCTTACCATTTGCAGACAAAATTTTTTTTTTTTTTCTGCCCTTTATTTACAGGATGGATGGTCAAGGCTAATGCTACTTGACTATATGAATTTTATGTGCTTAAACTTTGAATAGACTTTTAAGTTTGATTTTTTTTTTTTTTTTAATAGTAGACAAAATGATAAATAGTGTAATCACTCAAATGCTTGATATTACCAGTTGTGCTTCAAAAACATCATGGCTTTCACCTCTCTCCTCTTAAAACCAAAGAGCAAAGCTAGGCTGAATTTCAACTCATCACCTCACTAGAATTTAAGAATTACCCTCCAATGCTTGTAGACACATGGCCTTCCACACAGCCACAAATTGGGAGAGTTGAAAGGGACCCTGGGGTCATCTAGTCCAACCCTCCAAAATATAGGGTTCACAGCAAGATTTCGCAGCAAGATTTGTACTATCAAAGAGACATACAAATTTAAGTACAGATTTACAACTGGGAAAGGAAACATCTATGCTCCTATCATGTACTAAGGAAGAGGAAGATCTCGAGATAGTTTGAGTGAGTTTGCTTCCTTAGACTAACGAATGCAAGTTCCTATAGAAATATTTAAAGGAAGACTGAAGTGAACAGATTTGTTTTTCCCCCCCTTAACTTGCAGAGGAATAGTAAGCCTAATTTAGATTATTATTATTAATATTATTATTATTATTATTTTAATAACTGCACATTGGAAAGTGAGATGCGGGGTGACTTTAGGAAAGATTCCCCCCTCCCCTCTTTGCAGTTTCCTTTAAAGGAAGCTTACTTGGGAGTAAATTTACCTGGCACAGAAGTAAGAAGGGGAAGAAAACTGAAAGAGGCAGAATGAAACAAGGGGGGCATTTTCTAACAAAAGAGGCCAGGAAGTCTTATAGAGACTGATATCAGGAGCCTTACAATAACTCTTCTGTCCAACCAAATCAAAGTAAAAAACTGGACTCACATATTTTTCTTAGAATGAACACCATACTTTCATAGGCATATGCTTAATGAAATACATACACTGCATTTTAGCTTGGGAGAGCAGTTGGCTCAACTAGGCCTTTGCAGCAGAAACATTAGGTTAACTTCACCTTCCAAAATAGACTGGAACAAAGGTGTACTCACAAACTCAAAAGTTACAACAAAACATCATTTACCATTAGACTTAAAATCAGCCTCCTCACTTGAACTAGAGGAAGGAGGTGGGGTAATCCCCCTTTCAGAACACAAGTAGCACGTATACAGGATTTTACCACTTGGGAGGAAAACTCTCTTTTAGAGCCTCTCTCAAATAACAAACATTTGCACACTCCATTCTCCATTTTGTTTTGTTTAAGATTAATAAGTTGCAACATGGCTTCCTTAGATTTAAAATTTTGAAGCAAGCTTGCAATTTAAAACTATGTGCATTTGAGAACAGTCTGTGGATGCCGAGGCCAATGTAAATACAAACCCTTGAAATATTTCTAAATCTTTGAGTACATCTCTTATTCATTTTTTTTTATTTTTATTTTTTAAGAGAAACTAAGATCTCTAATGCGTGGGCTCTCAGGCTGGGCTGTTATTATATCTACTGCCTTCTGAGCACCATTAAGTTTACAGTTTCATGTTCCAGCTCTAGGCTACAGTTTAACAAGACAAACTTGACCATTTTTCCCCCTTTATTTTATTTCTATTTTTCTCTAATTGGAGATGACAAGCTGGAGGGGCATATTAGAATCCTCTCTGGGGCAAAAAGGCTTCATGGAAGCTTTGTTGCCAGGAGGAGTCCAGCTAGGGTGTTTAGTGGGCTCCCATTCTCTCATATGTTATTATTGGGCTTTTTTTTCGTTAACGAAGTACGCTAAAGACAGAAAGAGTGGAAACACACACAAGGGAGGAGGGGCAATGGGAAAGAAAGGGGGGACAGAAAAAAAATATCCTTTCAGTGTTTGGAATCTCTTTGACTAACACAACTCTCACCTATCTTCAAGCTACAAACTCATTTCAAGAAATCTTATACATGAACTCAAACTTCAGCCACGGGACACCTCGGCCCGAGAAACTTCAACCACGGGACACCTGGCCCGAAAACCTTTACCACGGGACACCTGGCCCGAAAACCTTTACCACGGGACACCTGGCCCGAAAACCTTTACCACGGGACACCTGGCCCGAAAACCTTTTACCACGGGACACCTGGCCCGAAAACTTCAACCACCTCTTCTACCCTCCACAACAGCCTCCTGCCTAGCCTTTTGGACTAAGTTCGGAACTCCCTACTGGACGCTTGCGTAATGCAATGCCAGATCAGGGTCCGAGAAAATGAAGGTTTGGAAAGGAAACAAACGACCTTGCGTTCTCACATACCCGGGTCATCCCTAACAAAGGTCACCAGGCAGGAGGGGCAGCTTCATTTGCATAGTTAGGGTAGGTGGAGAGTAAGAGAATACTTGAAAGACTCCTCTGGACGACTCCGAGAGAGGAATGTCAGAGAAAAACAGTAAAAGAGCCACGCTTTCCCGGACTCAATTCCAAGACGGAAAACGGGGGAGAAAAGGGATAGAGAGATTAAGACGTTCCTGGACGACCCCGAGAGGGAACGTCGGAAAACAGCAATAGTACCCCAATTTTCACGGTCACCTTCCGCGTAAGGAATTGGGGGAAGGGGAAGGGAAAGGATTTGACGTTCCTGGACGACCCCGAGGGGGAACGTCAGAAATGAAAGAAGGAAAGTCTGGCTGTCGTGGAGATGTTCCTTTTCCACCCCCCTCCCAATGTATTTACTTCAAACCATACTCACGTTCGAAGATGTCCCCTGCGGATCTCAGGATCCTTTCCCCTTAGCCGGCTTGACCTCGCCTTTGCTTCCCCTGGTTGGGCTTTTGGTGACGATTGATTACCGCCCGCAAAGAGGAGGCAGGGAGAGGAAGAAGGATCTCTGGGCTAAGGTTGCCCAGTGGCGCCTGATCCCCTCTATCTCCCTCCTCACCTCTGCAGGAGAACCAAGTGTCCCATCTGGGGTGCCAACTGTTAACGGAAAAATCTGAGGGCTCCCTTGGACAAAAATAAAACACCAACCAGAGCAAATTGAAGCAAATCAGCAGCCTGTAGGCCTGGTCTTTATTGAAGAAAGACTGTCGCGACAGGGTGCTCCCCTCACTCGCAGGTGAGAGGAAGGACCCAGAAAGATGGTCTGCAAGACCTTATAAAAACTTTTGAAATTCCCCTCCTCCAGTTCAAGCCCACCCCCAGAAACATCATACATACATTACAGAAAGGAGGGGTTGACATCATGCATACATTACAGAAGGGGTTGACATCATGCATACATTACAGAAAGGAGGGGTTGAGGGAGGACTTGTGGTGGTAACCTGAGTGTCCTGTCACCTGGCTTTCCCCCTGCCCATGAGTCACTTCCAGGAGACAAAGGGGAGTTTGCAGTTTCCTGCCCCCAGAGGGAAGATCTGATCATTGTCCTTTGATTCAGTCCATGCTGAATCCACTAACATATGCAAGTTCTTTGTCATTTTGATTGTCTTCTGTCTGGGATTATCAGGGCTGACATAGCAACTGGGCAGGGCTCCTGTGGATGTGCTGGTATGCTGAAGGGATTATGGCTGACCAGAACCAAGCCACCCCCCTTTGATAGTCCTTGTCACATGGAGTAAAATAAAATGGAACAGTGCAAATCCGATGTATGGTTGATTTTCTATGAATTTATAACAGAAATGTGGCGTATGTAGTGTGTGAGTGTGAGTGTGTGTGAAGTTTGTGCAAACAGAATGATTGGGGTGGGGGGTTCCTGCTACAAAGGGTATGCAACAGTAATTGCTTCACCCAAAGAATTATGGGAGCTGTCATTTATTAATGAGAGTGGTAAAGGTAAAGGTAAAGGGACCCCTGACCATTAGGTCTATCCATGACCGACTCTGGGGTTGCGGCGCTCATCTCACTTTATTAGCCAAGGGAGCCGGCGTACAGCTTCAGGATCATGTGGCCAGCATGACTAAGCCGCTTCTGGCAAACCAGAGTAGCACACGGAAACGCTGTTTACCTTCCCGCCAGAGCGATACCTATTTATCTACTTGCACTTTGGTGTGCTTTCGAACTGCTAGGTTGGCAGGAGCAGGGACCGAGCAATGGGAGCTCACCCCGTCGCGGGGATTCGAACCACCAACCTTCTGATCGGCAAGTCCTAGGCTCTGTGATTTAACCCACAGTGCTTAGGAGACCCCTATTACCCTCCTGGAGCTACAATTCCCAGAGTGGTTTAACATAAAACCCTCTTCACAGGCAATCAACCCATCTCTTGGCTGGAAAACTGCATTGTAAACTTTGTAGAAGTGTGAATTACAAAGGACGTAAGTTCAGAACAAAGTTTCAGAACAAAGGTTAGAAATCTTTTCCAATCTCGGCGTCTCTGTGTTGGCGAGAGGGGGAAAAAAAACGCTTTGGCAATGATTTTTATCTAAGGAGAACCAGAGTGCTTTTCAATAGGGTGCAATTTCAGGCTTAATTGGTGCATTATGGCAAAATAATGATACAGATACAAGAAAAACTTGCGGTTTCTTGAGAGCGAAGCATTATTCATGAAGGTGTTTCAACTGGGAGCAGTTTACTGCAATTATAATTTGCTGCAGAACTGGCCTGGCTGGGAAAGTGCTGTAAAATAGCTGAATAACCTCGCCGCACTTGAAAAGAAGTTTAAAGTGGTTCAACTTTAATAGGTTCAACTAAAACCCAATTAAGTATTTAAAAAAACAAACAAACAAGCAAAAAAAAAGCCACAACTTTTTTATTTTGCAAAGGGTTGTATCCAAATTATTTATTTAGTTAGAGCATTAGTATCTGGCTCTCCAGAGTTGCTGGGAGAGTGTGGAAAATACAAATTTGGGCACTGATTGTGAAAGAGCCAACCCTCCAAATATCCCTATTTTCCAGGCATGACCCTGATTTAGAGAAGCCATCTCGGTTTCTGATTTGATCCTGAAATGTACCGCTTTTCCTTAGGATGTCCCGTTTTTCCACTGGATAAATGTTGGAAGGTATGGAGTTATCCAACCCCCAAGCCATTTGAAGGCAATCCTGCATAGGGGAATTATCATTATGGAATGGGACGTCCCTATTTTCATTGGAGAAATGTTGGAGGATATGAAAGAGTAGTACTCATAATGACCAGCTACCATAATTCGGGGATAGGATGTCCCTGATGGAGCTCAGTTTCTGGTGAAACTGATGGAATGAGCCTCTTGCTTCCTCTGCTGTGGAAGACCAGATCCACCAGGCCTCCCCTCCCCTCAGTTGTTATCTGAGGGCAGAGATCCCATCAGATTCCCTCAGTGGGAGAGATAGGAAGCAGGTCTCATTTCTGATATATTCATATCCATGCTCCCTTTCCTCTAATCAATGCATTTTTGCAAGTGTGGCTGGAGACCAGTGCTGGATTTACGTACAGTGGTACCTCTGGTTGCGAACAGGATCCATTCCGGAGGCCTTTCACAATCTGAAAAGAAGACAACCCATGTCTGCGCACACGCAGGTTGCAATTCACCGCTTCTGTGCATGCATGTGACGTCATTTTGCGCGTCTGCACATGCGTGAGCAGCAAAACCCGGAAGCAACCCTTTCCGTTACTTCCGGGTTGCCGCGGGACGCAACCTGAAAACACGCAACCTGAAGCAAACGTAACATGACGTATGACTGTACAGTGGTACCTCGGGTTACAGACACTCCAGGTTAAGATCTTTGCTTCAGGATGAGAACAGAAATCATGCTCCGGCGGCGCGGCAGCAGCGGGAGGCCCCATTATCTAAAGTGGTGCTTCAGGTTAAGAGCAGTTTCAGGTTAAGTGCAGACCTCCAGAATGAATTAAGTACTTAACCTGAGGTACCACTGTATAAGCTAAACAAACTATAGCTTAGGGCCCCACTCTCTCGGGGCCCCCCAAAAATTTAAAGGGGAAAAAACTGGGTGTACATTTCCAAAATATGCCGTAAGTTAAAAAAACAAAACAAAACAAAACAAAAAACAAATAAAATAAAATAAAATAAAACCTACATACAGCAACAATGTTTTGTGCTGTGTAGGCTCCTATGATGTAAGTCATGGGCCCCGCCTGCTAGCCTGCTCCCTAAAATATCACTCGTTTGCTCCTTTCTATATCTAGGGTGCCTGCATGTTATGTGCAAATGGCTTGAGATACCTATTAGGTCCATCAATTACTATATAGCATATATTCAACACAAAACAGTGACCATTTGTTGTTGACAAAGGACAGCTGGACATATAAAAGGCCCCATTACCTTCAGTAACTCAAGGCCTCATCCAACCTAAATCTGGCCCTGCTGGGGGTATTTCAGCACCTCAGGCAAAACACCTCACTGCTGCCCCCATGATGGGTGGGGCAAACTCTGTTGGGCTTCTTCACAAGAAACCCTTGCAGCGTCTCCCCCACCCAATGGGGGGATCCTTTCCAGATCCCCTTTTCTCCCTTCAGGAGAAGCAGGTACAAACCCTCACTGCACTGCCAGGCAGGGGCGGGAAAGTCATGGGTGGGACAGCTCTGCATTTCTGTAAAATAATTGGTTGGAGAACTGTGAAATTCAAGTCAGTAAAAAATTGATAGAGAGCTCTGTTCTGGTTCACAAAGCACAAACTTGATTTGGCTTTAAACAAGATCAAATCAGGGGATCTTTAGCGGTGATTCCTGCATTTCAGGGGGTTGGACTAGATGACCATTTGAGTCCCTTCCGAATCTACATTTTTTTCGATTCTCCCCCATCCCTAGAGGGACTGCAGTTTCTTGCAGTAGGATCCGTTAATTCGTGGTTCATTCAGCAGGGCCGTTAAGGATGGATACAAGTGATGCACCCAGCTGTAACACTCCCTTGGAGAGGAAAACTTTAGAGCAAAAAGGCCAGTTAAATAAAGAATGCCAGCCCAACCTAGATAAGTTAAAGACAGGACACTCCAGTAGCCCCTTGGTTGATCTTGAAATTCACCATCCATTACCCCGTCTGGAACCTAATCAGCCATCGCCAAGTGATGCTCCTCCCAAGGGAAACTACCAGAGACAGATTTAATTGTCTTTGACGAAGACCTCCCGATTGCCTTAGCAAATGTCACCAGGGTCCATGGATTAATAACTGACACCCCGGAGGTAGAGGACAAAATACATCAGGATCCGTCCAGGGCTTCAAGTGATAGCCAACCTTCTGATATGCTCCTAGATTGACTTTATGACACGGCTGGGAACCTGGTGCAAAATTCCTCTCTGCAGTTGTTATCGTGGAATGTGGCAGGGTGGTTTTCTAAGCTGTGTCTCCCTGATTTCACAAAAACCACTTCAAAACTCCCCTGTCACCGCATCTGCCTCCTTTGCTGCCCACTCAGCTCTCTTGATCTTGTTATCTCTTAACTTTCTCCGCCATAAAGGAACCTCTCCAAAGGCATCAACATTTTGAGCAATTGCCTCATTTAACTCTCCATCATTCTTTTTGTCTCAAGCTGTGGGTCCCCAGATGTTGTTGGACTACAATTCCCATCATCCCTGAGCTCTGGCCTTGCTAGCTAGGGGTGATGGGAGTTGTAGTCCAACAACATCTGGGGATCTACAGCTTGAGAAAGGCTGCTTTAGGGACTTGTAAGTTGATTCCTGCTTGCACCTGTAGTAGCATCAGTCCCCATAAACAAGGGGTTCCCTACCTGATGTTGACCTGATCAATCTGTTGTTGTTCAGTCATTTAGTCGTGTCCGACTCTTCGTGACCCCCTGGACCAGAGAATGTCAGGCACTCCTGCCTTCCACTGTCTCCCGGAGTTTGGTCAAACTTATTATTATTATTATTATTATTATTATTATTATTATTATTACCCAAACAAGAACAGCAAGAAGCTGGTTTATGATGCAAAGGAAGCTTTATTAGAAAATGAAGAGTATCAAGAAAACATACAACCAAGCTACGTAACAAGAGAATAATCTCTCAGAAGAGAGACAGAGAGACGTGTAGATGTAGGATGGACCTTTGGTCCTTATGTAGCTGGAGAGCAATGTGGAAAAGAGAATATACACTTATGGAAAGTAAATAGTTGGGAGAAAAGAATACATAACAGGGCTTTCATCTTTCACATCTATGGCGAACCATTCATAAGTCTGGAGCTCAATTAGTTGAAGCCCAGACCCATAAACTTGGCTACAGAGTCCATACTGGTGGGTTGGCGATTTCTGGATAGTCCTGGTCTTCTCACAATGGCTTAGCAGGGGTAACCCTTGGATGACTGGCCACCTCTGTAGCCACCACCGAGGTAACCTCCAGAAGAGGAACCCACCCCACAGCCATAGCCATAACCAGAAGACCCATAGCCATAACCAGAAGACCCATAGCCATAACCAGAAGACCCGTAGCCATAACCAGAAGCACATGGACTGTAACCTCCCACAGACATTGGCTCGCTTGAGGTGAGGATGGGTCCTGGGATGGTCAACACAACTGGAGCTGGCTGGATCACCACTTCTGATGGTGGAATTTGGCTCACGCAGGAAACATTGGCCCCGGGGACTATGCCAAGGCTGCTGGATGATACGCCGCCACCGAAGCCACCACCTCCGATGATGCCACCTCCGATGCCACCACCTCCGATGATGCCACCTCCGATGCCATATCCACCGCCATATCCACCGCCGTGTCCACAATGTCCAAGGCCAATTGATGGGACAGCACAGGATTGACTTTTAGAATGCATGGCTGTGTTTTGGAAGTTGGCTGTAGAACAACAGGAAGGATAAATATTAATGGATTAGAAAATTTGGTCTGGAATAAATTGTGGATTTGTGGGGTGGGTGGGGGGCATAAGGAACATGTTTTCTCCTAACACTAGCACTTGTGGACATCTAATGAGTCTGAATGTTGGAAGATTCGGATCAGATAAAAGAAAGTCCTTCACACAGCGCAGATTTGTACTATGGAACCTGCTCCCACAGGAGGCTGTGATAGCTACCATCTTGGATGACTTTAAAAGTGGATTGTCCAGATTCATGAAAGATGAGGCTATCAACATCTACTAGTCACAGTGGCTTTCCTCTGCCCTCCATGGTCAGAGGGCAGTAATACTTCTGAATACCAGTTACTGGAAGCCACAGAAGGGTAGAGTTGTTCTTGTGTCTGGGTCCTGCTTGCAGGTTTCCTACAAGTATCTGGTTGGCCACTGTGAGAAGAGGATGTTGGACTAGGAGGGCCTTTGGCCTGACCCAGCTAGGCTTATCTGAAGCTGAAGAAGAAAGGGTCAGGAGCTGGTTTCCCCAGAAAGGCTCCTCATCTCCAAGTGGCAGTTGTTCTAGGAGACAGAGCTGAGGAGCCTCCCAGCAAGAGCATCACAGCAAGGGAAGACCAACTTGGCCCTGTCCCTCAGCCAAAGAAGGAGCTGTCATGGTGCTTCCCTTCTTCCTGCCAAAGTGAAGGTCCTTTACCTAAGAAACAGTGGGTTTGCTTTCCCCCGCTGCCCTTTCCTTCTTGTGCCATGTCTTTGAGATTGTAAGCTTGAAAGCAAGGGTGTTCTATTTTTGAAGAAGTGTGCATGCACACAAAAGCTCATACCAATAACTAACTTAATTGTTCTCTGTTACAGATAGGTAGCCGTGTTGGTCTGCCATAGTCAAAACAAAAACAAACAAAAAAAAAAAGGTGCTACTGGAAGGAATTTTTTTGTTTTAATTGTTCTCTATTGTGCTACAGAAAGGATTTTTTAATTATTATTTTATTTTGGTTTGACCACGGCAGACCAACATGGCTACCTACCTGTAACGAGAACTATTTTTGATTGTTGTAAAAAGCTCTGGCAGCCTCCTCCTTGCCTCCCACCCCCGGATGAATGTAAGAAGAGTCCTGCCAGATCAAGCCAAAAAGGGCTCATCCAGTTTAGCATCCTGTTCTCCCATTGGCCAACCAGATACCACAATGGGAAGCCCACAAACAGGACAAGTAACAGCAACCCTCCCCACTTGTGAGGCCCAGAATCCTCTGCTCTTCAGAGGCATACTGCCTCCTAAAATGGAGCTAGAACAAATCCCTTGTGGCTTGTAGTCTCATCCTCCATGAATTTCTCTAGTCCCTTGTTAAAGCCATCCATGCTGGTGACCTCTTGTGTTAAAATTTAGCCTGGAAACCTCATTTCCCTGGACATTGATGGGGTTATTAGAGGTAAGTAGATATATAATAAAGAGTTCCTCGTCAAGACAAATGGAAGAGCCACTTTGGTGCATTAAGATATTGACTCTCAACCAGGCCTTGAGTGCAACCGAAGCTCCTTCGGCCACCACACCTTTGAAAAGGTGAGTCAAGAACTGTACTGTATCATCAACAGCCAGAGCTTAAGGAGACTGCTATACACACACCCAAACATCCCCAAAGATATTGCACCATGCCTGCCTGTTACAAGTTGGAAGCAGCAGAGGAAGGTCCATAGCTCAGTGGGTAGAACATCTGCTCTGCATGCAGAAGGACCCGGGTTCAAGCCCCAGCATCTCCTGTAAGGGTTGGTGGAGATCACCTGCCAGTAACGCTTGAGTGCCACTGCCAGTCAGTGTAGACAATACTTCGCCAGGTGGACCAACAGTCCAACTTGGTATAAGGCCGATTCCTACGTTGGTAGTCAATCTGCCAAACATAAGTATAATAAACAAAGAAATGAATAGATTATCAGTCTTACCTGGTTAGAAGAAGATTCGTTTGGATGTAGAGAGGAACGGAGCAATCTGAAAAGTCCAGGGCTCCCCTGTCCCTTTTATACAGTTTCATGTTTGGGCCCTGAACTGGAAAGAGAGACACCCATCTTTGCCTGAGGGCTTAATTAATCTGGGATGATATGAGCAGTTGAGAGCCAGAAATCCCAAATTGCTTTGTTGTGTTCTGGATTCCAGGCCTCCATCAGCCATCTGAAAACCGCACATTCCACCTTTGAATTTATCTGTCTCATCTTTTGTGAAATTGCCTTGGATTTAATTGAGGTTCCACCAATGATTACCCACAGCCCTGTCATTTAGATCTAGCGCTTCCTTCTCCCTCTTCTCTTTTAACCAGGCAGTCAGCATTAATCTCCCCAAGAAAATTGCAGAGGTTAATTGCCTTCTACTGAGTCAGGTCAATGGTCCATCAGCCCAATAATTGTCTGCTCTGCCTAACAGGAAGCACCTTAGTCTTGGGCTGAGGGGTCTTCCTTGGCCCTGAAACCTGAGATGCATTCACGAGACCCAATGTTGAAACCATGTGAGCCATGGTGAGCCTCTCTTGCCAAACAATGTGCAACTCAGAACGTCTCTTGCAACCAAATAAGGAACAATAAATAAGGAAATTGGTACATTGCAGCAACAGAAAGTGGAAAAGGTAGGACCTCATGGAGGCCTCAACATTAAAAGAGTCCTGTTGGATGAAGCCAAAGGCCCATCTAGTTCTCATAACATAGACCATAGGGCACTACAGTCCATCAACCTATTCTCACGTTGGCCATTCAGATTCCTCCAGGAAACCCACATGCAGGACAAGGACACCAGAGCCCTCCCCCACAAGAGCGTATGAGGAGCCCCACTTGATAAAATTCATCTAGTCTGGCACCCTGTGCTCACAATGGCCAACCTGATGGCCTTAGGAAGACCACAACCAGAACATGGGCACTAAAGCAATCTCCCCACCTGTTTTCAGAAACTGGTATTCAGAGGCATATTGCAACAGTGGAGCCACTATGACTACTCGTAAGCTTCTTGCCCTCCATGAATTTGTCCAATCAAGGTTAGTGGCCATCAGTACATTGTGGCGCTATCAAGTTTCATGGATTCAACTGTGCTGTGTGAAGAAGTGTGTTATTTTATCTGTTCTGAATCTTCCAACATTTAGCTTCATTGGATGGCCCCATACATGGAAGAGGAAAGAAGAACTTCTCTCTGTTCTCTTTCTCTGCACCACCCGTAATTTATGTCCCACTTGCTTGCTTTTTTATATATATAAAAAAAGAGCTCCAAATGTTGTAACCTCTTTCATAAGGGAGAATCTTGGGTAGGGAACGTCCGCATTCCTTGCCTTCAGTCTTCAGTGCCACGCATATCCATTACTGCTCGTGCTCTCGCCCCTCCTCCCACCCCGTTGACTCTAAGGAAGCAGTGTAGGAGGCAAGGCTCTGAAACCAGTCTTGGATTTGAAACCAACCCTTGTCATAACAAAAATGTTAAGCACATGATAAACCAATTAATGGCAATTAAAGGCATGGCTCAGAAGTCAGTGGGAAGGGAAATGAGGGTTGCAACCCATGGGCTGGATACAATGAATGAGTCCCACTGGTGGTAGCCCACACAAGGACTTCAGCTAGCGCAATGGGGTTCCCCCATTTTTCTCCCCCTGCAGCCCCAAAATTAGCTCTGAGGAGGAGGTAAGGGAGGTTATTCTGTCTGGCAATCTGGAATGTGCACATTGATGATTGCTGTAGTTGTTTTTTTTTTTATGTCAGTTCTGCAAGGAGAGCTGAACTCTCCACTCTTATTTGGAAGCAACCAGTTGTGTGATACTACTTTCCTTCATGTCTGATGGTAATATTCTGGATAATTCAGATAATTTCTGGATAATTTCTGAACCAGGGACCTCTCCATTTCCTATGTTTGCTAGGCTGAAGGCAAACCAATAAAAGTCAGCACTGCCATGGATTGGTGTTCCACATGTTTGTGTTCCAGCAAGGCTGTTGCGGATCTTTTCCAAAGCCTAGTAGCTCCCCATGGGAACATATCTCCATAGTGGGGTAAGAGAGCTGGGAAAGAAAATGACATCTGGCAACCCAAGTGCCATTTGGGTTTCAGATAGTTCATGGGTAGACAAGTCTAAAAAGTCCAAGACCCAAATTTTCACAGCCCTCCAGCAGCTATGGTGTCTCATTTACCAGAAGTAATGCATTTACTGTTAACTCTGGAGGTGTATATTCAATTCTGACCAAACGAAAGCCTCCTGCTGTATATTGTGCTCTATGTGGCTTAGTTTGGTTAGAATTGAGTATGCACTTGGGTTGCCACACATGAAAGATATTGGCTTTATTTTCAGCTCTCCTATCAAGCCCACAGAGGCTAACTCAAGAATCTGTCACTGGAATTAGATTTCTCTCTCTTTTGATTTCAGCAGTCTCTCTTATCAGGAGTTCTGTTACACACAATGTAAAAACAGGGCCTTCCTGGTGTTGGCAGCTACCCTTTGGATGTCCTTCCCCTCGAATATTAGACAAGTGTCTTCCACGTTGTTATTTTTGTCACCTGTTGAAGACCTTCCTCTTCCAACAAGACCTTTGAGCAGAGGTGCTTCCCGGTCTGCATCCATATTAATATCATTTTTAAGAAGAACTTACTGGCCTAGGCCAGTGACCCATCTGGTCCGCCATCTTGTTCTTAGAGTGGCCGCCATAGGCCTCTATGGGAAACCTGCAAGCAGGATTTGAGCATAAGAACACACTCAGACTCAGTCTAATATACCTGAAGGAGCGTCTCCACCCCCATCGTTCAGCCCAGACACTGAGGTCTACCTCTGAGGGTCTTCTGCCAGTTCCCTCACTGTGAGAAGTGAAGTTACAGGGAACCAGGCAGAGGACCTTCTCGGTAGTGGTAGTGGCAGCCTCCCTGTGGAACACACTCCTATCAGATGGAAATAAACAACTATCTGACTTTTAGAAGACATCTGAAGGCAGCCCTGTTCAGGGAGGGTTTTATTGTTTCATACTTTATTGTGTTGTTGATATTCTGTTGGGAGCCGCCCAGAGTGGCTGGGGAAACCAAACCAGATGGGCAGGGTATAAATAATAAATTATTATTATTACTCCCCTTCTGTGGTTTCCAGCAACTCATATTCAGAAGCATTAATGCCTTTGACCATGGAGGCAAACTATAGCCATCATGGCTAGCAGCAAACCATTGCTTTGCCCATCACGAATGGTTCCAATGCTCTTTTGAAGCCCTCTAGGTCGGTGACCATCACTTCCTCCAGCAGATGTGAGTTGCATAGTATAACTAAATGACGTTTGAAGAAGTACTCTCTTTTGCCTGTCCCAATCAACAATCAGCTTCATTGGATGTTGACAAGTTCTAGTGTTATGAGAAATTGAGACATTGTTTTCTCGATCCACTTTTTCCATACCATGAATAAGATGTATTTTTTATTGTTTTATCACAGACTGCTTGACACTCTGGGCTCCTTTGGAAGGAAGGGCAGGATATAAATTTAATAGATGAATGAATGAATGAATGAATGAATGGATGGATAGCTAAAATCATATCACTGGTGATCTGCACTTTACAACCTTTCTGGGTTCCTGTCTATTGGCCCCAGCATTGTTTAATTTTTACATTAACTCACTGGTGACTCACATGGCCAATGATGCTTTCCACCCCCCCAAATTAGCAGGCCGACCTCTGAACGTTCTTCTGTATGCGGACACCGCCGCACTTCTTGCCAGATCCCCTATTGGACTGAGGAGAATGTTGCAAGCTCTACATGAATACTGTGATCAGCATGATCTCCAACCCAACTATGCTAAGACCAAGATCATGGTCTTCTCTGCCCGACCGAGACTCCATCGATGGTCAATGAACGGGACCCCCCTAGAGCAGGTTAACTGCTTTAAATATCTGGGACAAGTAATACGGTCAAATAGGTCTTTTCTGGCCCATAGAGACTATATAACAACTAACGCATCTAAAGCAACCATCCAGATTAGATCTCTATATGCTAAGAATCAGGCTCGATCAGTGAAGATAGCTTTGAGACTCTTTCAAATGAAAGTCCTCCCCCTTCTTTTGGTGGGCATCTCTTTAGGCTCCCGTAGGGATTTTTTGAAACTGGATTCTATCCAAACGAGATTCCTTAGAGCCATCCTTAGGATTCCCCGCTCGGTAGCGGGTGCGGTTATGAGATTAGAGGTCGGCTGGCAAGCTCTACGGTATGTGGCCTTGAAGACGAAGCTCTGGCTATGGCTCAAGCTTTGTTTTAAACCAGTGGGTATTGCCCCCTTGATATTGAGGGACGATTTCCAATCATCATGGGAAAGGGAGGTCATTAATGAGGTTCAATCCTGCGGATTGTCTCACCTCTACTTTGAGTCTATGACGTACAATCAAGCTAGGGCTGTGATCTCCCGGAGACTGAGTGACATTGCCAGACAAGAGGACATAGCCCAGGTAAAACCAGGGATGTTCCTAGGGGACCAGATTTATCGGACCATACCAGCCCCCTACCTTGCAGAAATCCATTATGTGGAATACCGTAGACTTCTTACAGCGGCTAGATTAAATGTCCTTGACTCTGCGATATTGTGGGGAAGGTACAGGGGGGTACCATACGCCCAGAGAACCTGTCATTGTGCCATGGGTGTGGTTGAGTCCACTGAACATATTCTTTTGACTTGCCCTTCTTATGCAGAGCTTAGACAAAATTTTATAGACCCTCTCCTATGTCAATTCAGCTTCCTACCCGGAGAAAACCAGGTTTTACACTTGCTGAATAACGCCACTAGAGCTATACCTTCCTTGGTGGCCAAATTTCTCTTTTTAGCTTTTAAGCGTCGCAAGACTATAATTGACTGTATTGATATGGGGCTATCTGTTTAGCCCATTTTAGTGTTGGCTAGGTTTTAAAATCTTCCTGGATGTTTTAACTGTGTATTGACAAAATGTACTTTTTTCTGACTGACGGTCGAATAAAAATGATGATGATGGGTTCCTGCACTTATTGAAAACCCCAAGGCATTTTCAGCTGGGCTTTTCTGCAAGCCAGGACAGGGAACCTCAGGAGAAGGGTGTGTGCAAACGTGGCCCTCCAGGCTTCTCTTGTGTTTTGAGGCCCTGTAATCACCCTGTTTCCTAAGGTGCAAGTAACTAGACAACACATGGCATATTGGTTCGGCCACAACTTTATTGGTTACAGATGTGAAGACTTGGTCATAGGCATTGTGGTAAGCAACTGTGTGTGTCACTCCTGCCCGACCACTGGGAGTGTTACTAAGGGTGAAGCCAGTGGGGGGGGGGAAATGACCCCCTATGACCTACGTAAAATCAGAGCATCCCCCAACTGGTCCCCTTTGGAGAAGAAGTATGGTCCTTGATCCCATCTGGGCATCTGACAGGAGCCACTCCTCCCAGATCCTTTTAACAGGATACCCTGTTAACAGGTCCCAGGTTCAGACCCTGACATCTTCATGGCTAGGGAAGACGCCTCCATGAAACCCTGGAGAGGACACTGCCCCACTAGTCTCAGTCTGCCTGCCATTTGTTGTTGTTATTTTTTAGTCATTTAATCATGTCCGACTCTTCGTTACCCCCTGGACCAGAGCACGTCAGGCACTCCTGTCTTCCACTGCCTCCCACAGTTTGGTCAATCTCATGTTGGTAGCTTCGAGAACACTGTCCCACCATCTTGTCCTCGGTCGTCCCCTTCTCCTTGTGCCCTCCATCTTTCCCATCATCAGGGTCTTTTCCAGGGAGTCTTCTCTTCTCATGAGGTGACCAAAGTCTTGGAGCCTCAGCTTCAGGATCTATCCTTCCAGTGAGCACTCAGGGCTGATTTCCTTCAAAATGGATCAGTTTGATCTTCTTGCAGTCCATGGGACTCTCAAGAGTCTCCTCCAGCACCATAATTCAAAAGCATCCATTCTTCGACGATCAGCCTTCTTGGTGGTCCAGCTCTCACTTCCATACATCACTACTGGGAAAACCATAGCTTTAACTATATGGACCTTTGTCAGCATGGTGATGTCTCAGCTTTTTAAGATGCTGTCTTTTTACTTAGAACCAATTGATTACTTAGCCCTGCCTGCCAGTCTTCCTCTTCCTTAGTCTCAAGCAGGGAGGAGAATGGAGGCAAAGCTAAAAGCTATTGTTGACTCTCTGGTGTCACCTATTACTAGTATTCCTGCCTTCCACCTCTCCACCCTCAAAGGTCATCCCTGACCTCAACCTAAGCAGGACTGTACCTATCATGAGACCAAACGAGATAATTGCCTGAGGCAAATAATACTGGAGGCAGCGGTGGCAGTCCCCCACTCCCAGCCTTTCCTCTAGAGCTCCCTAAGATCCCTTGTGTTGGAAACCAGAGCTATGTAAGCTACAGATCTGTTCTGCACCTGTTAAACTATGGTGCTGCCTTCCAGGGCTGGAAACTAGTGTGCTAGTTACCTGTTGCTAGAAACATTGTTTTCACATTGCATGGGATAAAATAAGTCTCAGCTTCCAGTCCAGCCACCTTCCATGCATGGAATTAGGGGTAGTGGTAATGTTTGCACTATCCTGTTCTTAGATTCAGAAGCAGCACAAGACATTTTGCTGCCCGAGGCTAAGAACTCAAATAGCTCTTATGCCAATAACAACGCAAATAGCTGGTGGCAGCTGAAATAGTTCACCGATGGTCTGGCTTAGTGAGAGGAAATGTCTCATATTTATTTGCATATATTAATTGGAAGAGGGGAGCACACTGCTCAGTAGTAGAGCACACACAGTTTCCATTCAGAATATTCGAGGTTTGGTCTCTGGCACCATTTACAGATTGTATTCAGGGAAGGTGTCATTCTTAACTAAAATGGCTTATTGTAAGAAATCAAATAGATAAAGTTGAAAAGTTGGAATCTGGGGACAAAAGTTGGAATTTGTGGAGGGACCTCAGTTTCAGGGAATCTTGGATGAAATGGATTATCTAGACCCATTTCAAGCCACCTTAGACTTAGCTTTGGTCACCCTGGTAGACCTGATGCCAGCAACCACCTGTTGTGAAGGTGCTTCAGAAATACCCTCATCTACAGTGGTCCCAGTCCTTCCTTAGGGGTCAGTTTCAAAAAAATAAAATCATTGAGGCACCCCATAGAACCTTTGGGGATTCCACTTTCTGGCACTGTCCATTTATTTCTAATCTCTCTGCTTCCCATTATTTTTACCATAAGACAGCATGTCCTCTCATTCCATGACTGCTACATTTACTGAGGGGTGGGGTTCTTGTCAAAAGCACACAGTCTAAGTACACAGTATCTTCAGAATCACCCTCTACCCACATGTTTCTTGACATTCTCAAAGAATTCAGAAACATTTATGAGATAGGACTCACATTGGCAGAAGCCATGCTGATTCTTCTTCAGCAAGACTTGTCCTTCTGTTTGCTTGATTCACTCTGTCTCTGTCTCTGTTTCTCCCGCTCCCTCTCTTTCATATTTCATACTGTTAGAAACTATTTTACCAAGAGCAGATTTTAAGCACCCCCAATCCCTTTTTAAAACTTGGCTTCTTTCCAGGAGGGACAAAGAAGGTTAGTGTGTTTCTCTGTAAAATACATAAATATGTTTAAAAGATGTGGTGATGTGATCATGGCAAGTATTGAATGTTAGATCCACAAAGCAAGTCTTCAAGATTGTTGTTTTTATTTGTATAAATATCTCCAAGACATTACAGTGTATATACAACAAATCAACATTTACCTCTAAGCCTGGAGTAATGTACCACTGCCATAGCAGACCAGAGCTATTATAAAATCTTAGTAATTTACACTTGCTGGCCCTTAGTACAAACACTTGGATTTAGATAATTTCAAAGGGATCAATTAGTATGTGTGGAATTCTTTAATAGGGATCCTCTGCCAACATGTAAAATGAAGTTGATGGGCTCTAAATTTAGTGCAAATATTTTACATGCACTAAACTCACAATTTAAAAACTACTGTTTCATAAAATAAATAGCATAGCCAAGAACTGTCAAATGTTGTATCTCCATTCACAATCACATAAAATTCACTATGCAGTCAAAACAATTCAGATAATTTTAGACCAAATGGTCCATCCAACCTAAGGTGGGTGGGTATATCCAGCTTCCACTATACAAATATCTTCCATAGTGAAGCTTCCATAGGCAGATGTGTCTCAACCCAACTGTCCTCCTCAATGGCAAATCAACAAGTCGAAAAAACCAGCTTGACTCTGAATCCATGGGCAGGGAATACACAGATTTTTTTGAGTTTTGTGTTGATTGTATTGACTTCAGATACACTTTTAGAAAACTCCATTTCCAAACCAAGGGTTGTATCCAACCAAGTCATACTCAGAGTAGACCCACTGAAACCAATGGGTTTAATTTAATCATGTCCATTGATTTCAAAGGGTCTACAGTATTCTGAGTAGGACTAACACCGGATCCTACCCTATGGCATATCATCCCTGTAGATTCATGTCCCAACCAATAAGGGATCACATATTAAATGCACTTCCAGAGGTATAAAGCAAGGATGGCCCTCCAGATGATGATGAACATTGGGGTCTTCACTCCTTATTTTGGCTATATTTATACTCTACTCTTTTTAAAAAGTTCTTAGAGAACCTATGAATGTCATGAAGAACTCCTGAGTATTTGTTTGCTTTTTTATATGGTGGGGTATAAATACTTTTTAAAAGTTAGGAAGACATAGAAATAAAGCATATGTGGAGAACATTTGGCCCTCTATATATTCCTGAATTATGACTTCCATCAGCCACAGTCAGCACTGTCAAAGGTCAGGATTGATGGGAGTTGTAAGGTTCCTGCACCCTTGCTATATCACGTGAAAATATACAGTGGTACCTCGGGTTACATACGCTTCAGGTTACAGATGCTTCAGGTTACAGACTCTGCTAACCCAGAAATAGTACCTCGGGTTAAGAACTTTGCTTCAGGATGAGAACAGAAATCATGCTCTGGCAGCACGGCAGCAGCAGGAGGCCCCATTAGCTAAAGTGGTGCTTCAGGTTAAGAACAGTTTCAGGTTAAGAACGGACCTCCAGAATGAATTAAGTACTTAATTCAGGTACCACTGGACAGGGTGTCTGTCTACCCAGTGCTATTTTTCTAGAAAAAGAGGTGCCAGAACTCACCATGAACATCTCCCTTGTCCTCTTATAATGACACCCACCTGAGAGGTGCTGGAACCGATTTCTGGTGAGTTCCAGCCTGAAAAAAGCCCTGTGTCTACCTACCAATTCTTCGGAGTCCTTTCATGTTCGTCAACTTCCTCAAAAATGAATGTCTTAATGTTGCAATGCCTCGTTTCTGGGTTCACTGCACAAGGTTTCACAATATTCCCCCCCCCCCTCCTGCCAACAGACTCCCTTTATGACTTCATCTTGCTGAGCCTTGGATGATTCTGAGATATTAATGGGAACAACAGCCAGAGGTGGGGCGGAGGCTGCAATTTTTCAGCCTCCTGTTACCTAAAGGATTTCAGACGGCTTTGCAAACCCTTTAATTAGTCGGATGGCAGTTCTTTTCTTCTTTCCATGCGTGCAATATTATGATTACTTCTAATGGAATGATTTTAAATTCAACACCCCACTAATGAATGGCAATAAAATTTTCTTTGACGGGGGGGGGGGGGGAATGCCTGCTTAAGACATTCCAGATCTATCTCACAATCACAGCAAATAATTCACTGCGGTGGCATCCAAAGAGATTTGAATTAAATTCAAAGAGAGTTAGGAAACGCTTCTAGAAACTTTTGTAGAAGCGGCCTGTGTTGTAAACAGGTGGTAGTCCAGTGGTTTTTGTGGGCTGATAATGACTTTTTCCCACATGGCGTTGGGTGGAACGAAGAGTTCCATGAATTAAGGGCTCCTGTTTTCGAAAACAGCTCCGTGTCGGTTTCCTCACCTCCATAACTTCTGACACAACTAACCTGCATACAGTGATGTGCAGTAGAGGCTGGTCAGGTATGACCGGCCCATTGGGTTTTATGATACGTTTCATGGGTGACCAAAAGATTTGAGCAAGAAGTGCTTCTCTCCATAAGATCAGATTTTATTTTTCATTTTTAAAAAATGTTTCTAATATTATTGGTCACTTGTTGAAACCATGTCCTACTCTGGCCCTTTTAGACCTAACTGCCATGCTGTTTACCACTGCCCACTGTTTATCACCTTCCATTGGAAAGAGCCCCAAAGGTCCATCTCTGAAAGGATGACAAGGGAACATTTGGGATCTGACTCTTTCCAGGCATTTAAACCAGGCAAAGGCAAACTTGGCCCTCCAGATGTTTTGGGACTACAACTCCCATCTTCCCTAGATAACAGGACCAGTGGTCAGGGATGATGGTAATTGTAGCCCCAAAACATCTGGAGGGCCAAGTTTGCCTATGCTTGATTTAAACCAACACAGAAGGGTTGTTAGCAGACAACTTAAACATGATCATTTTGTCAAGGTATAGCTCCCTAATATTAACTATGTAAACACACAAAATGTCAGTGTGAGACCTCCAGCCAGTCATGCTTACCTATGGGGAGGCTATGTCATGGATAGTTGAAGCCTTGGCAATGCTTTTACAATGAGCCAGTTATTTGACAGTGCCCTTGCTCAGTTTCCCTTCTCATATTCTAAAAAATATATAAATAGTTCAGTGGTTGCCACCTTGGTGCCCTTCAAGCACTGTTAGAGTCCTGCTCTCCCTGATCATTGAACAAAGGCCAAATAGTGCATCTTTGCTCTATCTTGCTCAGCAATGTCCACACTGATACGCAGTGGCTCTCTGAGGTTTCAGGCAGGGAGTTTACCTTTGCCCTAGCTGGAGATGCTGATGGTTGAATTTGGGACATCCTGCATGCCAAAGAGGTGTTCTGTCACTGAGCGATGGTTGTTCCCCTGCTCAAGGAAGATCCCGGTCCTCATGACCTTCCAGGTGTTGTTAGACTCTGTCAGGCTCAGCTGATCAGCATGGCCAATCGTCAAGGATGGTGGACTCCAAAAACCTCTGTAGGGTCAAAGGCTTCCCACTCTAGACTGACCTTCCCCAGCTTGATGCCTTCCGCAGTCTACAACTTACACTCTCCCTGACCACTGATGATATTGGCTGTGTAGCTGAGCTATCCCTGTTCTCCTGCTTAACTAGGGCTGGTTTCAACAGAAAGATAAGAATCTGCCTAATGACAAGTCAGATCTACCTTCGTATACACTGACTGGCAGAGGGTCTCCAAGGTTTTGAGAAGGGCTCATTCCAGCACCTACCCAGAGGTACTGGGGATTGAAATCAAGGACGACTGAGTACAAAGCTGTTTCTCTACCACTTAGCTATCTCCTTTCATTTTCATTTATTGAATTTATATATCTCCCTACTCTTAAGCAAAAGAAGGTGTCTTCTATCACACCAGAACACTGGCCTGTCTTCTTCCGTATTGGCCATGTCAGGGATGGGGAAACTGTGGTCCTTCAAATGTTACTGGACCACACCTTTCCATCACCATTGACCATGCAAGTGAAGGCTGATGGGCATTGCGAGTTCAACAACATCTAAAGTCCAGATAAGGGAACACTCTCCTAAGATATAGGTGAGCAATCTGCAGTATGGTGGCCAGAAGTGCTTTGATAACACTTTTGCCCGGGTCTGTAACCCATGTGGTATGAACAGCACTGTATCTTGACAACTGTTAACTGGACTCAAACTCCCATATACCGTACATGACAAAAATGGTGGTGTAAGCCATACTCTATTTTGAAGGCTTGCTTCCCCTCTGCCAGGCTTAGGCCAGCTCAGTCAGCAATATCCCCATTCCTAAATGGAGTTTGTATCTAGCATACTTTGTAGCAGCTCAGCATAAACCAGTGTAAATTAAATTGGCTTTCCATACTTAAGATTGCACCCTAACTTTGTTGGCAGTTTTGTTGCTAGTAACAGCTGCTCTGCCCAAGGAGCTGCTTTAGGGATGGGCAAATCTGTCAATTTTGCTTTCTCTTCGTTTTTCATCTTTCCTAGCCTTAAGTTCAATTCTCCACATTTCTGCATTGGTTTGCAATTATTATTTTTTCCTTTTAAAAGTTCTCGTGAAAGTTCATCAGCAATATTTTTTCTGCACATTTCTCATAATATACACATTGATTGGACACACTTTCCCCTAATATGTATATATTATTTGCATAGCTAATTTCTCAGCCGTAGTTTGGATTTGATATCCCACTTTATCACTACCCAAAAGAGTCTCAAAGTGGCTCACAATCTCCTTTCCCTTCCTCCCCCACAACTCACCTGTGAGGTGAGTGGGGCTGAGAGACTTCAGAGAAGTGTGACTGGCCCAAGGTCACCTAGCAGCGGCATGTGGAGGAGCGGGGAATCGAACCCAGTTCACCAAATTACGAGACTACCGCTCTTAACCACTACACTACACCGGCTCCCGGTGCATTTTTGTAAGCTCTTTTCACTGATATATGCTTCCTATTTTCACACGTTCTGCAAATATATGCATTTTGGTACACATTACTTGGCTGTGGACTTGCATTGCAAAACCTAAAGAAATGCAAGTTTCTAATGGAATCAAATCTTCATTGTTAACAGTCAATGGCTGTTTCAAAGGACATCTGTGTTTTGGTTCATACACTGTTTTTGGAAAGTGTGGATTAGGTTGGTTTACCATTACAGTGGTACCTCGGGTTAAATACTTAATTCGTTCCGGAGGTCCATACTTAACCTGAAACTGTTCTTAACCTGAAGCACCACTTTAGCTAATGGGACCTCCTGCTGCTGCCATGCCACCAGAGCACAATTTCTGTTCTTATCCTGAAACAAAGTTCTTAACCTGAAGCACTATTTCTGGGTTAGCGGAGTCTGTAACCTGAAGCGTATGTAACCTGAAGCGTATGTAACCCGAGGTACCACTGTAACTGAGAGATGAATCTAATTTCTTCCCCATCTCTCCTCTGCCAGTGATGGGTCTGGAAGGTGGGGAAACTCCTATTGCCCATCACTTTCCTGCTGAATATGAAGTTAGCCCAATGAAGAAATGGTTGCCTAAGACATAATCTGGTGTTGACATTCCCGCTTGGACATGTGTTTTAGATCCAGTTCAGATAGATGCCACCAAGTTGATTCAACTTGCCTCTCTCTCAACAAGGGTGGGGATACACTGCTGCCCTATTTACTAGGGTTTTTGTTTTGTTTTTTAGTCATGGGAATTTTACCAAGGGCAAATGACAAATAAAATGTAGGGTGGAGTTTAAGAAGAGCGAGTGAGAGAGATTATGATATACCAGGAAGGCGAACGACTCATACTTCATAATAAGCAAAAAATAAATATGTCCAATTAATTGGGGCAAAGATAGAGATAATAGATCAAATGCTTGTTGAGAAATAATTAAATCTCAAAGTGGAAGGCGGTACGCCTCTCATCCTGTGGCCTGCGCCTTGGAAAAAAGGTATAAAAGGCCTGGGTTCTCCACAGTCTCTTCAGCAGCAACTCTCAAGCGCATCTCTTCATTTCTGCACTCTAGAGAACCGGGTAAGAGGAACATTCTTGAGAGTCTCCCCGTCTGTCTCTCTCAAGTTCTGCCTCAGAGGAAGCAAGACTCTGAGTGCTGGGAAAGGCAAGTGGGGAGAACTGCTCTTGCACACAGGTGCTGCTTGTGAACTTCTCCCTGGGACCTTGGTTGGCCACTGTGAGAACAGGATGCCAGGCTAGATGGGCCACTTTTGGCCTGATCCACCAGGGCTGTCCTTATGTTCTTTTTGGATTAGGTAAATCCATGGAGAATGTAGCTATCAGCAGCTACCAGCCATGGCGGCAATGTTCTACCTCTACTGTTGGTGGCAATATGCCTCTGAAAAGCAATTTCTGGGGACCGTGAGTGGGGAAAGGGTGGTTGCATTCTGGGTGGTCAATGTGAGGGCAGGAAGCTGGACTAGATGGGCCTTTGGCCTGATCCATCAGCAGAGTTCTTCTTAGGTTCTTAAGCTGCCACTGAATGTTGCTTGAAGTGAAGTTCTGAGAGGGATTTGAAGGTTCCTGATGGGGTGAGAACCTGCAAAGAATTATGAGCGAGGGAAAGATAGCTTTGCTTAGTTCAGAATATAGATAGATAGGTGATAGATAGATAGATAGATGCTAGATATAGATAGAAATATAGAAAGGAGAGAGAGAGAGAGAGAGAGAGAGAGAGAGAGAGAGAGAGAGAGAGGGAGTCCATATGCCAGGTATGAGAACCTGTAGCCCTCCAGATATTGTTAGACTACAACTCCAAACAGCCCCCAGCCAACATATGAACAATTGACAGGAAGGATGGGAGTCAGAGACCAACATATGGAGGGCCACAAGTTCTCCATGCCTGCAGTCCAGTAATAAGTTAAGGGATAGCTTTTAGGCGAGTGATAGAGCCTGTTGAAGGTCCCAGAGGAAATCAACTCACCCCACCCCAGTTCAAAGAGTTCTCAGATGACAGAAGCCGAGCCCTTGGAACATAGTCAATCTACCAGAAGAAACCATGCTAAGATAGACCCAGTGGGCTGTATGCAATATTAATACTACTCAGGGGATACTCAATGGGCATAACTCATTCCTTATCTCCATAACAAGAATCCCAAATTGTTTAATTTTTTTAAAAATAATAATAATCAGGTGGTTGTGATTTGTTGCTTTTTTATTGGGAGGTTTGTAGATTTCTTGTGGGTTGGAGATGAACAACAACAAAACTTTATTCAAAAATTAAATCTGGCCTAGTGAGAAGATTGAACTTGAACGATCTCTCTCTCTCTCTCTCTCTCTCTCTCTCTCTCTCGTGTGTGTGTGTGTGTGTGTGTGAGAGAGAGAGAGAGAGAGAGAGAGAGAGAGAGAAAGTTAATTTGCTCCTGTGTTACCATCTCTTGACAAAGAAGCTCAAAGCCACGCCTGGTGTCAGTGAATAGATGTTCCATACCAGCCTGTTGTTTTACATCAGTTAAGAATTTTGCCCTTGAGGTCTCACAATTAAGATTGTGTGTGCTTACTCATTAACTATTCTGGCTCACCTCCTAAGCTTTCGAAACCAAAGATTGTTGCTTTGATGATTAATTTTTTTTTTTTAATGCTCTTGTTTATTTTTCTGAGATAACATCGCTGTGTAGTTAATGTAGGATGTAATTTCCATACTAGAAGAGTGGATAACATAATAATTGCCTTGTTGGGTCAGGCTAAAGATTTGCCAGCCATAAATAAATAAATAAATAACCTACAACTTTCAGCGAAATTGGGGAGGACTAGAATTTATATTGGGAAAGTGAGAAACTTAAAAGTGGTGGATTCAGCTTGCCCTGCTCCACGCTACGTGGCCTTTCTGCACCTCCTTCCGAATTAATGAATTGCTTTTCTCCTTGCTGTTGTTCCCCAGGCTCACCTATATTCTTCAGACATGTCTTTCTTCTCTCAGTCATCGTGCTCCATCCCATGTAGCAGGCCTTCCCATGGTATTGGACAATGTGGCATTGGTGGTAGCATCGGCGGTGGCATCGGCGGTGGCATCGGTAGCATCGGCGGTGGTGTTGGTGGTGGCATCAGCGGTGGCATCGTCAGCTATGGCGGCGGCGGCGCTATGTCATCCAGCAGCCTTGGCGTCGTCCCTGGTGTCCCCCAGTCCTGTATTAGCCAGATCCCACCGTCCGAAGTGACGGTCCAGCCAGCTCCAATTGTGTTGACCATCCCAGGACCCATCCTGTCCTCCAGCTGCCAGCCGTTGGCCGTCTCCGGCTATTCCCCGTGTGCTAGTGGCTATGGGTATGGCGGTGGCTATGGCGGCGGATATGGGTATGGTGGTTCCGGAGGCTACGGCTACGGTTCTTCCCGCTACGGACTGGGGGGCTCTGTAGGTGGGTACCTGGGCAAATCCTGCTATGGGTCAAAGCGCAGGCAAAGCATCTGCGGGTATCCCTGCTAAACTCAAATAGATTATCCATTGGGATCTGGGGCAACCTGGGAATCTGACAACCGTGACCGAAACCGGCAACTGAATTTAAGGACCTGAGCTTTCACAAGTGCTGAGCTGCTGCAGTTTCAAGCAGAAGCCGTGAGTTGCTCCCTGCCTCTGAAATCTGTACCATGACATTCACACATTGCACTTTTACTGAGATACGTTGCATTGTCTCTGGTATTTATTTTCCACCCCCTCTGCTTGCTTTTTTGTGCTATATGCAGGAAACCTTCCCCAAAGGAAGACAGGACAGAATGTACTTCACCACATGCTAGTTGTGTCATGTAAAACTATATTCGATGCTGTTGTAATACAAACATCTCCTCTCCCCATATCACTCTTTTCCCTGCTCCATTAAAGCTTTTGTTGCAGCACAGTCTTTGTTTTCCTGGAATGCTTTCTCTTTCCTGGGGGGTGGGGTTTAAGGTAAAGGTAAAGGGGCCCCTGACTATTAGGTCCAGTTGTGACCGACTCATCTCGCTTTACTGGCTGAAGAAGCTGGTGTACAGCTTCCAGGTCATGTGGCCAGCATGACTAAGCCGCTTCTGGTGAACCAGAGCAGCACACAGAAATGCCATTTACCTTCCCGCCGGAGCGGTACCTATTAATCTACTTGCACTTTGACGTGCTTTCGAACTGCTAGGTGGGCAGTAGCTGGGACTGAACAATGGGAGCTCACCCCATCATGGGGATTCAAACTGCCGACCTTCTGATCGGCAAGTCCTAGGCTCTGTGGTTGAACCCACAGCACCACCTGGGGTTTAGGTACTGTAATTTTAAAGTTCCATGTAGCATCCAGGGGTTGTTCCCACTTAGAATGAATTGCAGTAGTCAAGCCCTTGAAGGAACAAGCTGCCGGTATAAGGAAAAAATGGGAGTTAGAAGCTGAGCCTCCTGAAGACTCTCCTGGCTCTACAAGCATTGTGGTGATGATCAACATCAACAACCCCCTAGGATTGGCAAGTAGCACAAAACCCCTCCATTGACTGAATATCCTTATAAGGTCACTGCAACCAAGGGCTGGAGATGGGTGGAGTTTCTGCCTTCTAGATCAGGCCAGTAAAAAAAACAGAGACTCCTAATATTTGCTTACACCAGCCCTGGCCAATCCAGTACTGCATGCCTCTACCAGTAGCCAATGAAAAGGCCCATGTTCCACATTCCTATCCTCACAGTTGCCTGAAGAGGACTCTGGATTCCATTTCTCCCCTTCTCGTCTTCCCACATCCTAATCCCTGAGCATGTTACACATTATCTTTCCAGATCATTAAATCCTTCAGCAGACTTTCAAGAAAGACAATTCTTTTTTTCCTTAATTCACTCAAGTTAAACAAAATGCTCCTCCAGCCCACACAAGCTATTCTCCACAGCCCACACATCCTTAAACTTGCTCGGCTGCTTCCCTGGAACAACAGAGGCATCTCACCTGGAGCAGAAGGTGCACATTCAACTTGAGGAACACTTACGATACTTGAGTACAGGTTTTACATCTTAGTAGTTACACTTTTCACTCAGCGAGGGCTGTGAACCTCTGTACCCAACTAGGTGAGCTGTACACCTGTCTGCTATTATCTTATTTATTATTTTATTGAATAAAATGTGTACAACGTTTGATTGCAAAAACAACACCACCACCACCTCAAACTGGCTTATAGAAAGATAAACATTGCTGGTTGCGTTCAACTAGTGTACCACCAGTGTACCTCTGTACACAGCTAGTTGAGTTTCACCCTTCTATGTTACTCACATGTAACCTCCAACAAGTGTACAATTTGTGTACCTCTGTATGCTGCGAACATGAGTTTGACCAAGCTGCGGGAGGCAGTGGAAGACGTGCTCTGGTCCATGGGGTCATGAAGAGTTGGACACGACTAAACGACTAAACAAGTATGCACCAAGATGAGCTGTACATTCATAGGTTATTCACATGCAATGTGCAATAGGTGCACAGTCTCTGCACACACAATTAATTGAGCTGTTCAACAAGTTACACTCTTTCACACTATTGTACACATGTAGAGACAGCTTGTATCTGTGTTCAATGTAACATGTGAACAAGCCTTTCATCTTAACTGTCTCGGCTTCCAATTTCTAGAATTCAGAACTAGAATTTAATAATTCCAGGTCTGATCCATTCTAGTCCAGTTCTGCTTAATTGGACTGGATCTCTTTTTCTTTCCCATTACCTAAAATCCTTTTCTTCTTCTTTTGAACCAGAGATCCCAGGGGTTGGACCAGAGATCACCTACATGCAAAAAAAGGGTTCTACTCCTAAGCTGTGAGCTCTTGAAGCAAGAATATAGGAAGCTGCCTTGGACTGGTGATTGGTCCATCCAGTCCAGTACTGCCAACTCTGATTGGCCACTGCTTCTGAGAGTGACAGTTGAATTTAGCTATAATAGGAACACAGGAAATGCTCTGTCACTGCATCAAGCCAATGGCCTTTCCAGTCCAATTTCCTGTTTTCACAGTGGCCACTCAGATGCCAATGCAGAGCCCACAAGTAGGACCTGAACGCAGCAGCAAATCTTTCTTTCCATATTCCCCAGAAATTGTTATTCAGAGAGATACTGCTTCCAACAGTAGAGGTAGTACACAGCAAATAAATTTAAGAAGAGTCGGCTGGATCAAACCAGTGGCCCACCTAGTCCAGCATATCACAGAAGCCAACCAGGTTTTTGTTTTGACTGGCAAATGCTTTTGTAGCTCCCACCAAGGTACCATCCGTAAGACCCCACTCCATAGGATATGAAGGGCCAAGGTCATTCTTCCTCCCCTCCAAATATTGGTGGATTACAGCTCCCATCAGTCCAAGCCAGCAGGGCCAGTGCTCAGGAGTGATGGGAGTTGTAGTCCACCGTGTTGGCTAAACTTGACAGAGAGTAAATCATAGATCCATCAGGTCTTCACTGGTGTTGAGGACCCTCAGCTTTGACAGTCTTCAGTCAGAAGCTCAGGTGCTCAGCATTTCTGAAGGACAGGTCCGTAAGCTCCATCAGGTGTTCATATCATGATTGTAAAAACATAGCTGGGTCTAGTCTTTCCGGGCTTAACAAAGAGACCGCAGATACTGAACCTGTTTTGGCTGGCAAATGCTTTTGTAGCTCCCACCAAGGTACCCTCCATAAGACCCCACTCCGTAGCCAGAATATCCAGAAGCACATGGACTGTAGCCTCCAGATGCCTCATTGGGAAAGCTGCAAACAAGATCTGAGCTCAACAGCACTTTCCTCTCTCATGATTGCTGACCACTTGGATAGCTCAGCTGGTTAGAGCATGGAGCTGGTGAGTTGCAGGTTCGATCCCCTTATGGGACAGCTGCATATTCCTGCTTTTCAGAGAGCTGGGCTAGATGTCTTCAGGGTCCCTTCCAACTCTACAGTTCTTTGATTCTATGAATCCACATGGCCTCCAATGGATGCAGCTCATAGTGATTATGCCTATTAGCCATCTAATCTTCTTTTAAAGCCATCCAGGTTGATGGCCACCAATGCTGTTCATGGGGTTGAATTTCCTAGTTTAACTATCATTATAATTCCTTCTGTTTTCCGTCTTCAGTGGGTGAGTGCCACGCCTCATGCAGAGAAGTTTATCACCACCCACATGGAAGAGGGAAGTGGAACAAGGCTCGTGGGTAGGGATGGTCTGTACTGCCTTTAATTGTTCTGTTTCAGTTTTACTGGCACTCCAATTATTGGTCTAGCTTTTCCTGCGGAGTTTTTGAAAGAATGTACAGAAACTCCACACTTAAAAAGCATGATGATGAAGAAGAGTTTGGATTTGATATCCCACTTTATCACCACTGTAGGGAGTCTCAAAGCGGCTAACATTCTCCTTTCCCTTCCTCCCCCACAACAAACACAATGTGAGGTGAGTGGGGCTGAGAGACTTCAGAGAAGTGTGAGTACCCCAAGGTCACCCAGCAGCTGCAGGTGGAGGAGCGGAGAAGCAAACCCAGTTCAGCAGATTACAAGTCCAACGCACTTAACCACTACACCACACTGACTGGGGTACCCACCTTTTACATAACATAAACAGCTCCGAATCTTTTAACTATATTTCATATGGTAAAATACCTACTTTCTTTCAATATTTCCCAAAATATATGTACTTTGTGAGCACTTTCTGTGCTGCAGAATCCAAAGGATGTGCACACTGACTAGGAGTTGCATTCTGATCTGCAAGCATGTTTGAACGCATCAGATTGGGTCGGTCAATAGTATTTGTGGTTCTCTACCTTCTATTTGGCCACTGCTCTTCATGTGATCCTTGCGATTTGGGGCAGATCTACTTGACAGGACACTGTTGGGAGTTTGAGTAACTGAGGTATCAGATCATTCTTCCTGGTGAATGAGGAGGCCCACTGCATGTGTCGACCATTTGCCAGGATTTCTGAACTCTACTATGAGTTGCTCCAATCCAAGGAAGCTCTATGGCTTTAGAACATTTCCACATGAACGTTGGCAGAATTAGGTATTTGTGCACTCCTTTGTGGCAATGGGACACTTCTATTTTGATATCCCACACCGTGGACCAGACACCTGACTTTCTTTGTTTCTCTCCTACTCCTCCCTCTACCCCATTGTTTTGGGTGGAGTGGAGGGAACCATTATTTTTCAAAAGGGGGGTAAAAAACATACAGGAGTGATTATTATGATGCTGCAAAAGCTTTAATAGTAAATGGGGAAATCAAAAGGATACATGTTCCAACAGTAATTTATACAACAAGAACAAGAACAGTGATCAAGCAGAAGGAGAAATAAATTGATGTGCTGTGCTTTGATCCTCTGGCTCTAGCGAGTGCAAGCAAATTGTAGAAACATATTCTAGCAGGGGTGGCAGACACCCGTTCAAGGACTAGCTGTAACCCCTGTCCCCAGGATTCCACCAATTTGGGTGGTGACAGCAAACACAAACATTTGGACGCTGGAGCTAGGTCAATCTGTGTGCCCCATGTTTGTGTGTCCTGTCTATTTTTGTATCCTGTGTGTGTCCATGAATGTGTCTGTGTGTGAGCAGGGGTGTTGCCACAACCACCATGGGCATGGAGCCCTCCCACCCTAAGGTGGGGTTGGACAAGGGTAAATGCAGCCCCCACACTGAAAGAAGCAGCAAGGTTATCCACCCCTGTGTTACAGGATGAAACAGCAGAGAGCAAGAGACAGATACCTGGGCTTGGTTCTCACAGGTGAAGAACACCTTGAACCTCAGCCAGGTATGCACAACACCTGAAACACTATGGATTCAGGCATGGATTCTTCTTTGTCTTGACAGTTCCTGGTTGTTCAGACCATCATGGCTGAGCTTGGGTTTAGCAGGGGTACTTGCAGATGCTTTGTCTACGTCTTGGTCCACAGATGCTCCCAAGGCGTCCAAGGCCCCCTCCGTAACCTAATCCGTAACCTCCGTAACCTCCATAACCTCCAGAAGCACATGGTGAGTAGCCTCCGACTGCCAAGGGCTCACAGCTGGCAGACAGGATGGGTCCAGGGATGGTCAGAACAACCTGAGGTGGTTGGATCACCACTTCGGATGGTGGGATTTGGTTGAGGCATGAGGGGTGGACTCCAGACAGCACCCCGAGGCTGCTGGCTGAGACTGCGCCACCGCCTCCAAGGCTTCCATAGCCAATGCCCCCATATCCAGAGCCGACACCACACCGTCCGAGACCAATGACAGGTTTTGAGGCACAAGATGGGATGGCGCAGGATGGGCCACAAGATGGGATGCAGCAAGACATGTTTTGGCACGGGAGGTGAATCTGAAAGGACATGTTGAGAAAGGCCCATATTAAGCAGATGCCCATTTGGGGAATCAATACATAATTTAGAGTAAGTCTATATATGGCAAACATGGATATTTACTCATTTAAATTATTACTAGTAGATGTCAAAGAGAAAAACAACTACCAGACTTTTAGAAGACATCTGAAGGCAGCCCTGTTTAGGGAAGTTTTTAATGTTTAATAGGTTATTGTATTTTAGTGTTCTGTTGGAAGCCACCCAGAGTGGCTGGGGAAACCCAGCCAGATGGGCGGTGTATAAATAATAAATTATTATTATTAAATTATTATTATTATTATTATTATTATTATTATTATTAAATTATAAAACTGAGTTACTCACCTTCCTGCCACCCAAGGTGGTACACTATGAAGATGGATTGTATGGTTCTGGGATTCTTGAACTGACGGATCTCTGGTCAGTGATTTGAGTTGAAAGAAAAGCTGTTTGGAGGTGGGGGCTCAGTTATAAGAACATCAGAAGTGCCTGCTGGATTAGGCCAATGACCCAACTAGTCCAGCATCCTGCCCTCACTTTTCCCACTCAAATGCCTCTGTAGGAAACCAGCAGGGAGCAGCCCTCTCCCCTCTTCTGGTTTCTGGCAACTGGCATTCGGAAGTCTTGCTGCCTCCAGCGTTGAAGGCAGATCATAGCTATCATGACTCGTAATCATCAAAAAGCCGTAAAAGAGGATTCATCTAATCCTATTTTAAGGCTATCTAGGTTAGTGGTCATCACTGCCTCTTGTCGGAGTGAGTTCCATAGTTTAACTATGTGCTCCTTCAATAAGTACTTTCTTGTATTGAATTGAAATTGTAATCCTTACATTTTTTTACAGGAGGTTACCATAGGAGCTAAAGCCTCCAAGACCTCAAATCTAACTTGAAATACTCACAAGTGACTATGGGAGGGAGATGGTTAAATGTGTACATGACAAGAAGAATAAGAAGTTCTGATAAACCTGCAACGTTTCCGAGCACAATTCAAAGTGTTGGTGCTGACCTTTAAAGCCCTAAACGGCCTTGGCCCAGAATACCTGAAGGAGTATCTCCATCCCCATCGTTCTGCCCAGACACTGAGGTCCAGCTCTGGGGGGCTTCTGGCGGTTCCCTCGCTGCGAGAAGCCAAGTTACAGGGAACCAGACAGAGGGCCTTCTCGGTAGTGGCGCCCGCCCTGTGGAGTGCCCTCCCACCAGATGTCAAAGAGAAAAACAACTACCAGACTTTTAGAAGACATCTGAAGGCAGCCCTGTTTAGGGAAGCTTTTAATGTTTAACAGACCACTGTATTTTAATACTTTGTTGGAAGCCACCCAGGGTGGTTTGGGAGACCTAGCCAGATGGGCAGGATATAAATAATAAATTATTATTATTATTACTAAAGCCTCCAAGACCTCAAATCTAACTTGAAATACTCACAAGTGTCTATGGGAAGGAGATGTTTAAATGTGTACACGACAAGAAGAATAAGAAGTTCTGATAAACCTGTAACCCTCGAAGCTGCAGTGTTGCTGACAGCTGCTTGTTTTCTCTCTCTAGGAAATGCCTCTGGTTAATTCCTTATCTAGAAATATGCTCATGGAATGCAGAGTACAAGCTATGCTTGCCTGAAATCTGCCTAGGGCGGAGTGCTGTGGGAGCGCTCTTGGGTGGTCTAGATCCTTAGCAATATTGCTTTGAAATAAAGTGGTACTGGCAGATTTTTATCCCTAAATTGAGGGATTGTTTTCTTCAACAGCTAGTTTCTGCATGCACACACCTTCCTTCTTTCCCCAAGGACAACATTAACCATCCCTTGTTCCTCATCAAATAATTGATTTGAGGACTCTATCCTCATCAGGGTATTTGGTTTTGTCCAACACTAACTCTGTTTCTGCTTGAAATTGGTTTTATTTTTGCCTCTGTCACCAAATTTGGTGGTCCTTGGGGAAGAGGAGGCAAAATGCTTGAGGCTGATGATGGATCAAGTCACCCCTGATTTTTTTTGTGTATGTGTGGTAATTGTTTTCCACCCCCTAAACAAAGCTCCCAGTATGAACTGCAATAGTCCGTATCCAACAAAATTCTACTCAGAGCAGAGCCATTGAAATTACTGCATCTAAGTTAGTCGTGTTGATTAATTTCTTTTCTTTAGCTCTCCATACTCCTAATATGGTCATTAATTTCAGTCAGACTACTCTGAGTGGAATTAACGTTGTCTACAACCCAGTAGATCTAACATACAATGAAATAGACAAGAATTGGGGAGTGGAGGGGGCAAATGCATGCATTAAAATAAATCACAAGAACAACATCACCTTCCACATATATGTCACAAGGCAATGCTTGCAATATAATAAATAAGCTAAAAACAGTTTAAAACGGCACAGGAAAATAACAAGTATATAATAAAAGCAGTAAATTTGGGTAAAGAATAAAATGAGGATTCCCTGGGTACTTAGTTCCAGGTTTAGGGACAGGTACTATTTGGTGAGAAAGCCCCAGCAGAGATTTAAAATCAGAAAACATGCAGCAAAGTAAAGCGTGGAAATAAAGGCTGTTAGACCTTTAAAATATCCCCTTCTAAGTTCTTTCCCAAAAAAAAATCACTTCCCTTAATATAGAAAGAGACCACATGTTTTGTAGGTTTAAAATGCTTTACTTACAAACTCTTCAAAAGGTCAGAGCTGTGCTTTTCCATACAACAGCAAAAAAAATGCAGGCAGTGCAACTTAGTTTCAAAAATGGTAAGAGTTTCTAAATTATTTGTATAGAAACACAAAGATGACTTGCTAAAGGCACACCATCTGAGCTGTGTGCCCAGAACAAAGAGACTTTCCTTCCAAGATGAGGGTGTGTGACCTAGCTAAGTCTGGCAGGACAGTTTACTCTATGGCCTTAACCCCTTCATGCATTAATTAGAGTTGAGCATGTTGATTATATGAGGCTGGGTTTGCCCCACAAAAAGACCCTTGCCTGAAATCCTGGCTAGCCACTGACAGGGCAGATGGTATCAAAATAGATGGTCTCACTCAGTATAAGGCAGCTTTCTATGCTCCTGACATTCGGAGGGCCGCAGGTTTCCCCAGCCCTGGATGGACTGCTTTGACCTTCAGAGAACAGAACTCAGTTCATAGAACACAGAATGTATCACAGCCACTGATAGAAAGAATGTGAATGGACTTACCTGAATCTTGAGAGTGCTGAAATGAAGAGAAGTGGTGGAGAGCTCAGGGATGCTGTTGAACATGTCATGGTGCCTTTTATATCCTTCCAGAGGAATTCTAATGGGTGTGATACATGATCTATGCCTGAGGATTTAATTATTTCACAACTAGTCGTTTCCTGAAAATGTTATCTTCATGTTTAATCTTAAACCCCTATGCATTAAATAATGGTACGTTACAAATTATTATGCGGTGGGGATTTTTGTTTTTGCCACCTTTGCTCATTTTAGTTCCACCCTAACCTATTTCTTTCCCTCTATTATACCATGCTTATCTCTCTGTTTTTAAATGATCAAGGTTTGGATGTTCCCGTAAAAGTGCGGCATCCATCCTGGCCTTTGGCAAAAGGTTACAAGTCAAACTGGCTATGCGGCCCACATCTTCTGGGAACCAAAACCATTGTCCGCATCCTGGATTTGGAGTGTGCATAATTTTTTGCATGACAGCACAAATGGGGTGTCTGTTATGTGAAACTCAAGACAAACATCTTTTCTGGGAATCCATAATGGAACTCTGATGAATCAGATCAAACGCCTAGCTTGTCCAACATCCTGTTTCTCACAGTGACCAACCAGATGTACATGCGAAGCCCACAAGCAACTATGTTCTCCTCACTTGTGAACCCCAGAAACTAGCATTCAGGGGCATACTGCCTCCAACAGTGGAGGTAGAGTCTAGTCATCATGACCAGTAGCCTTAGCTTCCATGGATTTGTCGAATCTCTTTTAAAGCAATCGAGGTTGGTGGCCATCGCTGCCTCATGTGGAACCAAATTCCTTATGAGCTGTGTTTCTTGTGTTTTCTCTGTATCTTCCAACTTTCATCTTCGTTAGATGGCCCTGCTGGATTCTATCATTATGACTTCTGATCCCATTTACATCTTGTAGAGTTGGAAGGGTCATCTTGTCCAACCACCCGCAGTGCAGGAAGCTCAACTAAAGCATTCATGGCAGATGTCCATCCAACCTCTGCTTTAAAACCTCCAAGGAAGGAGAGTCCACAACCTCCTGAGGGAGACCATTGAATGACAGCTTAAAACATGGCAGGCGCAGACCCAGCAAGAATCCCACCTGTGTCAAGGACTGGGCGGATGAGGAGGACTGGTGGAGACTGCCACCCCAAGAAGCTTCCAGACAAGGGGAAGAGGAAGGGAGTATGGATCCAGGATTGTGGTGGTCTGAGACAGGTCACACCTCAGAAGAAGAAAGGAGCTGGGAAATAATGTATGGTGAAGAACAGGAGAAGGGGTAGCAGGTGCACTAGCCCTGAACAGAGACAGGAGTCAGATGTGTTAGAAACAGTACAGCAGCCAAATCACATGTTGTCTCTGGACATTGTGCTAGACCCCACTCCTTACCCTAGAACCAGGCGTTTCCTGCATGTCACACAGCAGAGAGCCAAACAGAGACAGAGGGATTCCCTTCATGGCCACCATAGACAGCAGGACGGGTCTGAGAGATAGGAAGTACCTGCTGGGGATGGGGAGCAGGCATTCTGAGCAGCAGTTCAAGACTGAGGGAGGACATTCCATGGTCTCCATGTATTTCTGTTGATTTAAATAAAGAAACCTGAAAGACATTCTCAGCGTCTCTGATTTCACCAGGCAGTTAGCCTAGTGAGCTGTTGATGGCTTCCTCAGAACAACCTGTGAATCAACCAATTATCGACCTAGTTAACAGATTTCACAATAAAATGTATACATCCATTAATGTACAAGAGAAGATGTAAGTTAAATTGAATATCTATATAGGAACATGCCCTGCTCGGCATAGTTCATAACTTCTCTGAGTTATTCAAGCCCCTTCACCATGGCAAGGCAGTGATCCATGAAGGGGAAAAGCAGAGACATCACCTTGCCAATGAAGGTCAGTATAGTTAAAGCTCTGGTTTTCCCAGTAGTGATGTATGGAAGTGAGAGCTGGACCATAAAGAAGGCTGATCGCCGAAGAATGGATGCTTTTGAATTCTGGTGCTGGAGAAGACTCTTGAGAGTCCCATGGACTGCAAGAAGATCCAACCTCTCCATTCTGAAGGAAATCAGCCCTGATGTTGGGAAAGATGGAGGGTGCAAGGAGAAGGGGACGACGGAGGACGAGATGGTTGGATAGCGTTCTCAAAGCTACCAGCATGAATTTGACTAAACTGTGGGAGGCAGTGGAAGACAGAAGTGCCTGGTGTGCTCTGGTCCAGGGGGTCACAAAAAGGCGGACACGACTAAACGACTAAACAACAACATATAGGAACATAGGAATCTGTCTGAAACCAAATCAGATCATTGGTCCATCTAGCTCAATATTCTCTAGCTGTGTCTCTCCATCATTTCAGAGAGCAGGCATTCCCAGCCCTATCTAGAGATGCTGGGGATTGAACCTGAGACCTTCTGCATGCAAGACACATGCTCTATCGCTGAGCTATGGCCCTCTCCTGAATCTACTATGCGTGTGACTAACATTGGATACAATTCTAAGTCTACAGTACCATTTATAATTTACAAGATTTATATTCCACTTTTTTCCAGCATGGACCTCAAAGTGGCTTATGTAGAATCATTATGTTGGAGAGGTCCTTGTAGGTCATACTCTTTAAATCTCTCCTGAATGCAGAAATATCCTTAGCTAGAGCTGCACAGGCTCTGTTTGAAGATCTTCAATAAGGGCAAATCCAGCACTCCTCTAAATAGGCGATCCCATTATCAATCAGCACATATCAAGAAGGTGTTTTGTAATGTTCAAACTGAAATCCACCCATTGGTGTCTTAAACCCATTGGGTTGCGGGCAACTCTAGTTGACATGACTAACTTAGGTTCATGCATTTCTATGGTTTTATTCTCAGTACAGTGGTACCTCGGGTTACATACGCTTCAGGTTACATACGCTTCAGGTTACAGACTCCGCTAACCCAGAAATAGTGCTTCAGGTTAAGAACTTTGCTTCAGGATGAGAACAGAAATCGTGCTCCGGTGGCAGCAGGAGGCCCCATTAGCTAAAGTGGTGCTTCAGGTTAAGAACAGTTTCAGGTTAAGTACGGACCTCCGGAACGAATTAAGTACTTAACCCGAGGTACCACTGTAGTGATGTAATTAGAGATCTCATCTCACTTCATTCAGTTTTTGTGAATTAGTGAACTTATCCCACTTCACATTTCTTGAGAAATTCTGGTGGTCTTTCGTCCCGGTGCACTGAGATAGGATTCATAATTGCTGTCAGAAGTAATACCCACCTATAAAGCAATCACTTGCCATGTAATTTAAAGTCCTTAAATTCAGTATATTCAGTGTGGTGGAATGGGTAGAGTGTTAGACTAGGACCTGGGAGACCAGGGTTCAAATCCCTACTTAACCATGAAGCTCACTGGGTGTGAATCTGGGGCCAGTCTCTGCCTCTCAGCCCAAACTATCTTACAGGCTCATTGGGGGAATAAATGAGGGGGGGGGGAACATGAGTGCCTTGAACACCTTGGGGGGGAAAGGTGGGATATAAATGCAATAGAAAGATAAATGAGTTTCACATTTATGAGCAAACACACCCAGTAGTGATTTAAATGAGAAGGAAAGGAAATGTAATGAGGCAGCCACTGGCAATCTGAATGTTGCTGGAATATATATATATATTTGTTGTTGTTGTTTAGTCGTGTCCGACTCTTTGTGACCCCATGAACCAGAGCACGCCAGGCACTCCTGTCTTCCTCTGCCTCCTGCAGTTTGGTCAAACTCATGCTGGTCGCTTCGAGAACACTGTCCCACCATCTCATCCTCTGTCGTCCCCTTCTCCTTGTGCCCTCCATCTTTCCCAACATCAGGGTCTTTTCCAGGGAGTCTTCTCTTCTCATGAGGTGGCCAAAGTCTTGGAGCCTCAGCTTCACGATCTGTCCTTCCAGTGAGCACTCAGGGCTGGTTTCCTTCAGAATGGAGAGGTTTGATCTTCTTGCAGTCCATGGGACTCTCAAGAGTCTTCTCCAGCACCAGAATTCAAAAGCATCAATTCTTTGGCGATCAGTCTTCTTTATAGTCCAGCTCTCATTTCCATACATCGCTACTGGGAAAACCAGAGAGAATTCTTGTGTGTGCTTACAGGGGTGAGAACAGCCAAGTGATTCCAAGGGATAAAGGAAGCCTACCATAGCAGAATTGACATTAGAATATTTGCATAATTTTCAGAGGAAAGTATGGTGCAGGGCTCTGGAATCTCACAAATACTCTTTCAATGTTCAATCGCTTCATTGAGGGCATGAAACAGCGAATCATGCAATAGTTCCTAAGCTATTTCATAAAGGCTGAACTTTGTATGCATCCCTAACTTGGAGTAGAACTTGGCTGAATGAAACTTAAAAAGGACCCCTGACCATTAGGTCCAGTCATGGACAACTCTGGGGTTGCAGTGCTCATCTCACTTTATTGGCCGAGGGAGCCGGCGTACAGCTTCCGGGTCATGTGGCCAGCATGACCAAGCCGCTTCTGGCGAACCAGAGCAGCGCACGGAAACGCCGTTCACCTTCCCGCCGTAGCGGTACCTATTTACTTCTTGCACTTTGACGTGCTTTCGAACTGCTAGGTTGGCAGGAGCAGGGACTGAGCAACGGGAGCTCACCCCATTTTGGGGATTCGAACCGCCGACCTTCTGATCGGCAAGTCCTAGGCTCTGTGGTTTAACCCACAGCGCCACCCGCGTCCCTGAATGAAACTTAGTTTGCTACAATCATCTGTCAGGGATTCTTTAGCTATGATTCCTGCAATGCATGGGGTTGAATTAGATGCTGACACGTTGGGTTCCTTCCAACTCTATTATTCTACGATTGTGACCCACAATCCAATCCATTCTGTTAAGCTTGATTGCTATTATGGATTATTTCAGGTATCTTCTCCATTTGGGAACATAGGATGCAGCCTTATATAGAGCCAGAACATTGCTCCATTCAGCTCCGTATTAACCAACACTGACTGGTAGTGGCTCCTCAGTGTTCCACCCATACCTGAAGATGCTAGAGATTTATCCTGGGACCTTCTACATGCAAACAAGGTTCACTCTGAGCTAAGTCCCGTCCTCATGGTGCACTTAACACGCTGCCAGGATTCTTCAGAGGAAGCCATGTGCAACTGGGGTTGTAGTCAGCTTAATTCTACTCAGAGTTGACTCACTGACATTGATGGATTAGTTAGTGATGCCTCTTAATTTAAGAACATAAATGCTGGATGAGGCCAATGACCCATCTAGTCCAACATCCTGTTCTCACAGTGGCCACCCAAATGCCTCTGGGAAATTGTTAAGCAGAACCCAAGTACAAGAGCTACTCTCCCCTCTGATGGCTTCAGACAACTGATATTCAGAAGCGTTACTGCCTCCCACCCAATTTTAATGGGTCTGTTCTGGGTATCACTAATGTTGGACACCACCCATTAGATCTAACTGTGCCCTCCATGGCAGCAGAGAATGTCACAACCCTTCTGGTCTTTGAAAGGTGCTGAAGGTTCCCAGCTGAACTTCCACCTAGGCCTTGACGAAACCATACTTATTCAGCAGTTGCATGTATTTTAGTTTTAGGCCAGGGTAGACAACCTGTGGTCCTCTGGGTGTTGCAGGACCCAATATCTCCTCCTACATGACAATTGGCTATGCTGTCTGGGACTGGTGGGAGCTGGGGCTCTTAAACATCTGGGGGTCCACAGATTGCTCACCACTGCTATATAGTAACAGATGTTGCGTGGTGTGTTCCCACCTCCCACCAGAAGAAATAAAGACACGTGACACAGTATTTAAGGTTAATGGGCGAAATAAGGCCACAACTTTATTGGTTACAGGTAATGAGCGGTATTGGCTTAAGCATTGGTCCTATCAGACTATCCGGCTTCAGCCTGCTTGCTTGAAGACCGGGAAGGGTTAACACCAGCAGGGGGAGCCCTGCTGATGCACATCAACTAGGTACTCCCCCGGGGTCACCGCTCGGGGGCGCGCTTTAGGCCCTGGCCTCCATAGGCTTCAGACGAGGCCATGCCCCCCGGAATCCTTTACTGGACTACCCTTCGATGACTGGGGGAGGTGATGGCGCTCCCCCCCCCCCAACAGATCTGTATAACAATACCCCTACCAATGCCTAACCGCCAAAACCAAGAGAGTTGTGATGATTTGCTACGAGGTAGGCAAAAAACCAAATGGCCAGTGCCAATTTGCCAAGTGGAAAAAATTCCTACCAGGCCCCTTAAACGGTGACCAACCAAGGTCCATAGCAAGCTCAAAAGGGGACCTAGAAGGGTGGGTGGGAAAACCTTACCAGCTGAGCGAACCCAAAGAGGGAGATCCTGGGGCTGCGCTTGCCTTAAATGGGGCAAGCCACGCCCCCAGAGCCAGCCGATTGGCTTGCTCAGGGGATGACGCAGCCCTGAGGATTCCCCTGTTTGCGCGGGGCTGGAGCCAGCCTCCGCACGCATGTTGGGGGCGTGAGCCCGCAGCAACACCACCTCCTCCGGATGTTGGAAATGGCTTTCTGGTGTAGGGTAAAATTGGATCCAGGTAAACCCTGGGTTTTGAAATGCAGATCCATCCATGATAGCATTAGATGAGGTATTGAATATCTGCCCAAATGATTGACAGATCCCTTCAAGTTTAGAGCCCTCAAATTTCAAGGTCATTCATGCAAAATAAAAAATGGAATGTAGAGCTCAATATCAGATTCATCTCTCCTCATTCCTGTAAATTCTGAATCTTTGTGAATATTCATTTCATCTGTGATGTAGTGACTAGAGTGTTGGACCCAGGAGAGACCAAGGTTCAAATCCTCACTCATTGGGTGATCTTGGGGCAGCCATTGCCTCTCACCTAACCTACTTCTTAGGCTTGTTGTGGGCATTGAATGAGGAGGGGGAGACCCACACATGCCGCCTTGAGCTTCTTGGAGGAAGGTGGCATAAAAATGCAATAAATAAATGAAGAGAGATCTAAATTAAAATCTTATTTTTGAATGTTTGATAAATGCATCGAATGCAAAACTCTGGTTTGAACACCAGCTTTGCTTCTGGCTCATGATGTATTTGCTGAATAGATAGTTTCACCCGTGTGCGTTTCCTGTTTACCACACGATTTAAATGATGGGAAAGGGGACAATAGCACATGAAATTAAAGGAAGTTTAAAATATGTGAACCTGATGAACAACTAATAGCAGAAAATTATTCAATTAGCATGGGGGGGAAATCAAGATACAGATAGCAAAACAAGCCGAAAGTAATTAAATCCTTGGGCAGAAATGTTGTCACCTATCATTAACCTGTCACAGAACGGTTATAAAAGCACTCCATCTTTTTCCATTTCTTCAGCAACAGCTCACCACAAGACACTCGTTCCTTCTCTTCAGTCGACTAGGTAAGTCCATTTTTTTTTTGCTCATTCTCATTCCATCTTTAGCTTGGTGTGTTTGTGTTTATAGCAGAAATCCTCCTCCTTCTCCTTCTTCTTCTTCTTCTTCTTCTTCGGCAATCCCTCTTAGGTGAGTAAGATTGTCTTCCATAAATACGGTTTTAACAATGAGTCCATAAGTGACTGTGGAGGCCAATTCTGGATCCACACATCCTTCCACAGTGGGGACATTGATTTCTGGGAAACTTTGGCCCTCCAATTGTTGACCGCACTAGCTGGGGCGGATGGGAGCTGGTACCCAACCACCTCTGGAGGTCCACAGGATTTATACCTCTGTAAGTACATTTAATTTGTGGTCCCTGATTGGTTTGGCTGTACGTCTAGGACAGCAGTGAGGATCCTGTGGTCCTCCAGTTGTTCCTGGACATTTGTTCCCATGACATCTGGCCAGGCTGGCTGGAGTTGATGGGAGTTGGAGCACAGTTAGAGCCACTTGTCACCCAATCCTGGTGCCTCATTGCCAGCTAAACAGAAACCTTTGTGGGTCTTCTTCTATGCTGATAATGCACTTTCCTTAGGATTCTTTACTTGCCTCCATATTCCCTGGCATAATTCTTCTTGTTCAGTAAATGTGTGGCAGATACTGGCAGAGAGGGTTGGGTCATATTAAGATTTTATTAAGAGAATTTCATTTATAAAAAGATAGAGTGAGAAAAAAGAATGAAGGGGGAAAGTGTTTGAGAATGAAAAGATAAAATTCTTTTTACGTCACCATACAGTTGTGTATATTCTTGTTATCCTAATACACATATAATTGTCAATAACATAATATATTCTGTATAAGCGCATTCCAAATATCATTGTATTTATCCAAAGAAAGTCTGAGTCTATAAGCTGTCCATTTATATGTTGCCAAATGTTACCATGTTCTCAAGCCATTGATTAAGGAGAATTGTAGCTCTATTCTTCCAATTCATCAGTATCAGTCTCTCGCCACCATTAGGTCACACAGAATCCACTTTTGCTGTCCTGTTGTCAATGTCCATACAATGTGTATATAGTTCAAGAGCATATTCACCTCTGAAAACCTTAAATTTCTCCATAGTGTCTTATTTGTATAGTTTAGCATGCTCTCCCAGAACTTAGTAAGTATGGGACACAGTAAAAGCATGTGTTTCAATAAAGCATTGTCCATATTACGTCTCCAACCAAGAGTTACATTAGATAGTCCTTTCTTATACAACAGAAGGTTGGGTAGACCCACAACTTTCAATTCAGGCCCAGTTCAAATTGTCCCAGCTCCCCTGGACCATTCTCCATCAATTAACAAGGAAAAAAGTGTTCAAAAATTATCAGTGGTGAATGATGGGCAGGGGGAGGTAAAATTCTAAAGCATGGGAAGAATGGTTTTTGTTGTTGCACCTCCTTTATTTTCAAGGTTGTCAAAGGGTGAGTGTACTTTCATCCATTCTACAAATGATCTCTCTGTGGGGTCTGTGCTCTGCAGCTTCTCCATTGCATGAATTCTGCTTGGCAGCCTGAGCTGGGGTTTACTGTAAACCAGTGGCCCAACAACTCCTAAAAAGGGCCACCAGTTCATCATCCCTGTTGCAGATGCTGTTTTGTGAAGCCCAGTAGTAGAACACAGGTCCTGTCTCCATATAAAGCACTCTTGGGGGAAGCTGACAGACCTTCCGGCAGTCCATGGACTACAGCTTCCATCATCATCCTTGGCCATTGGCCCTACTGGTTGGGAGCAATGGGAGCTGGACTCCAGTAACAGCTAGGGGGGGCTATATTGTACTCCTGGTACAATACACAGCAACTGTTGCCCCTCGAACTGTGTGAAGGTTTTCCCTAGATAAACTCACATTCCCTTGTCTAAAGAAAAAGGAAACTTCCATTTGCCAAGATTCCAGAGTTTCAATCCATATTCTTGTTATTCTTTAATAGCTTTAAAACACTTTTCATTATTTTATACATAAATTGCATTGAGATGATGGTTTAGAAGGTGATTATTAATATTATTAGTATTGCTTGACTTTATAACTTGCCCTTCACCCTATAATCCATGGTGGTTTATGGATGCAACATTAGAAAGCAATTGAAAAAAACTCTCTTACAATTAGAAAAAACTACTTCCAGAAAATATAACACCTAAAAAAAGTTAACAATAGCATCCAACAAAAGTAGCAAATGCTCAGACAATTCTTTATATTATATTTATATGTCCTATTAATAAATAGATGATGATTGTGATAAACCCACAACCACCACCAAGCTCCTCTGATTTTAACAGCTGCATAGTAGAAATTTCTTTCAGCTCTTGCTGCTTCACCTGGCAGAAATATTAAAAGGGCAAGCTCCACTTATAAACTTGCAAACTTACCATAGGCAAGCTTTTAAAACAGCTTCCCCCTTAAGTGGTATTTAGGCAAAACTCTAATTAAACTTGCAAGAATGTGAAAACACCGGGTTTTTGTTTTTCAAAGTGAGGAGTTAAGGCAATTGTAGGCAACCTGTCACTCTTGAGATATTCTTGGACTGCAACTCCTATCAGCCCCCAGCCAGCAGGTCAATTGTCAGGGATGATAGGAGATGCAGCCAAGAAACATTGGAAAAGATTGCCACTCTTTACTAGGCACTGACTGCCCCCCTCTCTCTTGCAATTTTTTTATTTAAGGGACTGCCCCAAATAGGGCTTAGAATTAGTCAGGGCAGCAGCTACTGAGAAACAGGCATGCTGGGCCTCTCTAGGCTTAGGGTCCAGACGTTGCTACAGAAGAGGGTCCAAACAATCAGGGATGCAAGGAAGAGTCTTTGTATATGATCTTAAGCAACAAGGTAGTCCATTCATGAGAAAGTGGATGTCCTTAATCCACTTCATTCAATAATTTTGCAGAGCCCAACAGCCCCACCTGTTGGGAAGGAGTAGTATTGTTTTGGTGTGGCATCACTGAAACACTGTTTTTTCTCCCTATATACATAAGAATGTAACAAATCATCAGGGTCTGCATAGACATGGGAGTTTGGCAAGCAATTTAAGGGGGACTGGAGAGTGGCACAAGCAGGGCCACAACCCGTAGTTGTTGTTTTTCCCAAATTAGCCTAACTCTTCCCTAATGTTTGTGTCTTTGCCCCAGATTCACCCCCAGAACTCAACATGTCTTGTTGCATCCCATCTTGTGGACCTTCTTGCGCGATCCCATCCTGCGCCTCTACTCCAGTAGTTGGCCTTGGACCGTGTGGGCCTACCTCTGGCATCGGCGGTGGCCTCATTGGTGGCGGCATCATCGGTGGTGGTGGTGTGTCAGCAAGCAGTCTCGGCATCTATCCTGGTGCCCAGGTTGGATGCACCACCCAGATCCCACCATCTGAAGTGGTGATCCAGCCACCTCAATATGTTGTGACCATCCCTGGGCCCATCCTCTCTGCCAGCTGTGAGCCCTTGGCAGTCGGAGGCTACTCACCATGTGCTTCTGGAGGTTATGGAGGTTACGGAGGTTACGGAGGGGGCTATGGACGCCTTGGGAGCATCTGTGGACCAAGACGTAGACAAAGCATCTGCAAGTACCCCTGCTAAACCCAAGCTCAGCCATGATGGTCTGACCAACCAGGAACTGTCAAGACAAAGAACAATCCATAGCGTTTCAGATGTTGTACATACCTGGAATTCTGGCTGAAGTTCAGGGTGTTCTTCACCTGTGAGAACCAAGCCCAGGTATCTTTCTCTTGCTCTCTGCTGTTTCATCCTATAACACAGGGGTGGATAACCTTGCTGCTTCTTTCAGTGTGGGGGCTGAATTCACCCTTGTCCAACCCCAACTCAGGATGGGAGTCTTCATGCCAGAGGTGTTTGTGGCAACACCCCTGCTTACACATAGACATATTCATTGACACACAGAGGATACAGACATACACAGGACACACAAACATGGGGCACACAGAGGGACAGTGTTCAGTCTCCTTTAAAACATGTTTGTGTTTTCTGTCACCACCCAAATTGGTGGAATCCTGGGGACAGGGGTTACAGCTAGTCCTTGAACGGGTGTCTGCCACCCCTGCTAGAATATGTTTCTACAACTTGCTTGCACTCGCTAGAGCCAGAGGATCAAAGCACAGCACATCAATTTATTTCTCCTTCTGCTTGATCACTGTTCTTGTTCTTGTTGTATAAATTACTGTTGGAACATGTATCCTTTTGATTTCCCCATTTACTATTAAAGCTTTTGCAGCATCATAATAATCACTCCTGTATGTTTTTTCCCCCCTTTTGAAAAATAATGGTTCCCTCCACTCCATCCAAAACAATGGGGTAGAGGGAGGAGTAGGATAGAAACAAAGAAAGTCAGGTGTCTGGTCCACAATGTGGGATTTCAAAATAGAAGTGTCCCATTGCCACAAAGGAGTGCACAAATACCCAATTCTGCCAATGTTCATGTGGAAAGGTTCTAAAGCCATAGAGCTTCCTTGGATGGGAGCAACTCATAGTAGAGTTCAGAAATCCTGGCAAAGGGTCAACACATGCAGTGGGCCTCCTCATTCACCAGGAAGAATGATCCGATACCTCTGTTACTCAAACTGCGAGCGGTGCCCTGTAAGTAGATCTGCCCCAAATCACAAGGCTCACATGAAGAGCAGTGGCCATATAGAAGGCAGAGAACCACAAATACTATTGACTGACCCAATCTGATGCTTCCAAACATGCTGGCAGATCAGAATGCAACTCCTAGTCAGTGTGCACATCCTTTGGATTCTGCAACACAGAAAGTGCTCACAAAGTACATATATTTTGCAGTAAATATGGATAGAAAGTAGGCATTCTACCATATGAAGTATATTGAAATGATTTGGAGGTGTTTATGTTATGTAAAAGGTGGGTACCCCAGGCATGCTTTTTAAGTGTGGAGTTTCTCTACATTCTTTCAAATCTCCACAGGAAAAGCTGGACCAATGATTGGAGTGCCAGTAAAACAGGACAAGAAAAGGCAGTAGAGACCATCCCTGCCCACAAGCCTTGTTCCACTTCCCTCTTCCATGTGGGTGGTGATAAACTTCTTTGCATGAGGCGTGGCACTCACCCACTGAAGACGGAAAACAGAAGAAATTATAATGATAGTTAAACTAGGAAATTCAACCCCATGAATAGCATTGATGGCCACCAGCCTGGATGGCTATAAAAGAAGATTAGATGGTTAATAGACATGACCACTATGATCTGCATCCATTGGAGGCCGTGTGGATTCATAGAATCAAAGAACTGTAGAGTTGGAAGGGACCCTGAAGACATCTAGCCCAGCTCTCTGAAAAGCAGGAATATGCAGCTGTCCCATAAGGGGATCGAACCTGCAACTCACCAGCTCCATGCTCTAACCAGCTGAGCTATCCAAGTGGTCAGCAATCATGAGAGAGGAAAGTGCTGTTGAGCTCAGATCTTGTTTGCAGCTTTCCCAATGAGGCATCTGGAGGCTACAGTCCATGTGCTTCTGGATATTCTGGCTACGGAGTGGGGTCTTGCGGAGGGTACCTTGGTAGGGGCTACAAAAGCATTTGCCAGCCAAAACATAGGTTCAGCTTCTGTGGTCCCTTTGTTAAGCCTGGGAAGACTAGACCCAGCCATGTTTTGACAATCATGATATGAACACCTGATGGAGCTTACGGACCTGTCCTTCAGAAATGCTGAGCACCTGAGCTTCTGACTGAAGACTGTCAAAGTTGAGGGTCCTCAGCACCAGTGAAGACCTGATGGATCTATGATTTACTCTCTGTCAAGGTTAGCCAACATGGTGGACTACAACTCCCATCACCCCTGAGCACTGGCCCTGCTGACTTGGACTGATGGGAGCTGTAGTCCACCAATATTTGGAGGGGAGGAAGAATGACCTTGGCCATTCATATCCTATACTTTCCCTGCCCTGTATATTTGCTTTCCTTTAACCACTTACACCTGTGCAATTATCTTGATAACACCTCAAGACCTTGTGTACCTTTTGCAAGAATTTCCTTGTTCCTCTGCATGTTCAAGGAATGGTGGACATTCATACTCGTTGGTTTTGGTGCGTTGACATTTCATTCAGCTGGACCTCTTATCTTCATTCTTCCTCCCCTCCAATAAACCTTTCCTTTCATCAGAATGTCTGCCTCTGGGCTTGTTCGCAGGGGTGGGGTGGAGGAACAGCCTGGTGGTAGAACATCTGCTTTGCATGAAGAAGGTCCTGACTTTGATTCGTGGCATCTCCAGCGAAGACTGGGAAGGACATGTTCCTAAAACCCTGGAGGGCTGCTTCCAGTCACTGCAGACAGTACCAAGCTGGATAGGCAAAGGATCTGACTCAATATAAGGTGATTTCCTATGCTCCTGTGTCTGACTATTGACCACTCTGCCCGTTGGAGTCCTAGAAGATCTACAAGACTAATGGTTCCCCATTCCTGAATGCCATGAGCCCCGTGGAGATGGATGGATTCCGAAAAGGTGGGTGGGGGGATGAGATTGGGGAATGGGAGCTAGATGACCCAGGGGAGGGTATGTGCAGGATGAGGGAGGTGAAATTGGCACCTCAAGAAATGCAGAGCATAGTCGAATTATGGAATTTACTCCCACAGGAGGCAGCGATAGCCACCAGACTAGATGGCTTTTTTGAAAAAGATTGGACAAATCCCTGCAGCAGAGGGATATGTATGGGTACTAGCCATTCATTATTTTGGAAACCACGAGAGGGGAGAGTGTTCTTGTACTTGAATCAGAGGCGCCACCTTCTGAAGAACATTGAGGGGGCCTGACGCGATGTCCTGATGTTGCTCCATACTTAGCTCTGCATTTGGCCTCAAAAATGGGAGGGGGGCTTTGAAAAGAACCTGAGTCTATGGATTGAATCCTTCTTGTGGGTTTCCCATGGAGGCATCTGGTTGGCTGCTGTGATTACAGGATGCTGGACTAGATGGACCATTGGCCTGATCCAGGTGACTCTTCTTATGTTCTTATAATTGAGCCCCCGCCCCCAGACAGCTTTTCTTTCATCCCAAATTACTCATAAGAGAGTCCTCAGTTCAAGAATTCCGGGATCATACAATCCACCTTCGTAGCTCATTGCCATGCGGGACAGGAAAATGAGTAACTCACATTTATAATAAGGAGAGGGCATTTCACTGGTTATGTGTCCAGATCCAGGTTGGGTCAAGCCATGGATCATCCCAGATTGGACTGGGGCAAATTTGAAATATTAGAGCATTGTGATCTTGTGGTTACTAGGTTATGAAACTAAAGTTTGACAGGCTGAGATGGGTGGTTTTCTACAGGTAGGCAAAGTGTAGATATTCCACACAGGTCATCGTAGTGCAGTGGTTCAGGAGTCACAACTAAACCTGGGAGGCCATACTTCAAATCCCCACTCAGCCATGAAGTTCATTAGGTGACCCTGTCTCTCTTGCCCTTACCTTTCTCACATGGTTGTTGTGGGGAGGAAATGACAAGTGGGGAGAACTACAGTGGTACCTCAGGTTAAGAACTTAATTCATTCCGGAGGTCCGTTCTTAACCTGAAACTGTTCTTAACCTGAGTTACCACTTTAGCTAATGGGGCTTCCTGCTGCCATTGTGAAATTTCTGTTCTCATCCTGAAGCAAAGTTCTTAACCCGAGGTACTATTTCTGGGTTAGCAGAGTCTGTAACCTGAAGCATCTGTAACCTGAAGCGTTTGTAACCCAAGGTACCCCTGTATAAATGAGTGAATATCCATAATTTGCCATATACAGACCTACTCGAAAACATCTTGATTCCACAACTAGGCACCTGCATAAAATGAGACTTTCATAACATTTGGGTGTCTGGCAGGTGGTGGTGGGGCACTGTGAGAATAGGATGCTGGACTAGATGGGCCATTTTGCCTGATCCAAAAAGTTCTCCCTATGATGGAACTGATGGAAGAGGCCAGTGATCAAGAGAGTCAGAAGAAACATGTCATGGCCTTGTCACATATCAGACACCTCTTGTCAGGTAGCTCCTAAAAATCAGCCTCTGCAGGCCCTCCTGCTGTCGGAGCCAGCAGTTACAAATGGCGGAGTTTAGCATAAAATAAAGACACAGAGAGCCAGCAATATTTTCAGGATGGTATGAGCAGCTCCTTTCGAACTTCCCTCTCCTCCTGCAGCTTCTTTATTCTCCTTTGTCTCTCTCCAGCCGCATGGCCGTTTGCCAATGTCTCACGTTACCTCATCCGGTCAAGGCTTTAACCCACCCACAAACCATATAAGGTCATCACTGCCCAGAGGAAACACAACTCCCTTTACATTCCAATACATTGTAAAGCTCAGAGTGCTGGTCAGCCGAGGTCAGGGGGCACCCTGCAATATTACAAGCCTTTACCGTGGCTTTATGACTCCCACATCCTGCCATTGGGGAATCTCCTCCAGGAAAAACACCTGAGAGTCTATGTCAGGTACTGAGCCAGCACTTCCATTGCCAAGGATACAGAGGCACCAGAACGGGCATGAACAAGCCTTAGAGGCCCAGGGCAGTCACAGAAATTCTGGTTGGCTTGCCTAGAGTAGAAATGCCTGTTGTTTGCCATGCTAAGGCTTGTGGCTGCCCCGCCCTTCCTTAGGCAGAGGGAGGCAGAGTGGAGCTTGGTGAGTCAACATCTCAGCTCCCTTTTTGCCACCCAGTTCACCTGCAGCGCCTTCAGTCCTGGCCTTGCTTGGGCACCGCTCATATCTAAGCGTTAAAGAATTTGGCAGAAACAGAAACCTGAGTTCAGCTTCCTCAGCCGGTAGTGAGAGCCAGGTCACTGAATTAGATAATTCCATTGGGCAGAGAGGTTGCCCATCGAGTCTTTTAGCTCATATCATGTAGTCATAGAATCATAGAATTGTAGCGTTGGAAGGAACCCCAAGAATCAACTTGTCCAATTCCTTGCAATGTAGGAATCACGGCTAAAGACAGATGGTCATCCAAGCTCTGAAAACCTCCAGTAAAGGCGAGTCCACCACCTTCCAAGGTAGTCTCTTCTACTGATGAACAGCCCTTACCATCAGAAAGTCCTTACTGACGTTTAGTTCATGGGTAGGCAACCTAAGGCCCAGGGGCTGGATGCGGCCCAGTCGCCTTCTCAATCTGGCCCATGGATGGTCCGGGAATCAGCGTGTTTTTACATGAGTAGAATGTGTGCTTTTATTTAAAATGCATCTCTGGGTTATTTGTGGGGCATAGGAATTCGTTTATTTTATAGGAATTTTTAAAAATATAGTCCGGCCCCCCACAAGGTCTGAGGGACAGTGGGGTACTGAACCCTGTGTGAGATTTGCTTATGTGTGAGAGTGTGAGAGGGTGTGGATTTTTGGATCAGGTTCATATCACTGTTATAAAACTACCAAGGAGAATTATTTTGATGCAAGTTCTCCTAGCGTTCAATATTTACCAGATAAGGAATTTCCCTGCCAGTCAGGGAGTAAACCTGAAGCTTGCAGCCAAGTGAATACAGAAGCAAAGTGGCTAGTAAACCAGATCTTTATTTTTAAAATAGTATTGCAATGGGGTCTCTGCTCACAACAGTGAGGGGAGGAGGGCAGACCCTGAATAAAAAGACAGTTTTACCTTTTATACCTTCATATTTGCAGCAGTTCCCTGGTTAGGGTGTGCTCCCAAAAATGTCAGACATGTGTCATCATCGGGTGAAACAAACAGGTAGGGTCATTTACAAGGTGCAGGTCTTATCAGTACATTCCTGGTGTCAGTCACTTTCTAGTGACAAGACAAGTTAATTGAATTCAGGATAACCCTTTTGGCATGTTGAGCAAGATTTATTCTTTGATATAATTCCACATTTGCACAAATGCATGCATATATTTGTTTCCTTTCAGAGTGGAAAGGAAGAATTTGCATTAGATATTTCCAGTTTATTGTGAGAGTTCCCTGGATTTCGTGCAAGGAGGGATGTTCCAGATATTCAGCCCGGACACTGAGATCCAGCGCTGAGGGCCTTCTGGCGGTTCCCTCATTGCAAGAAGTGAGATTACAGGGAACCAGGCAGAGGGCCTTCTTGGTAGTGGCACCCACCCTGTGGAACGCCCTCCCATCAGATGTGAAGGAAATAAGCAGCTATCCTATCTTTAAAAGACATCTGAAGGCAGCCCTGTTCAGGGAGGTTTTAAAATTTAACGCTGTACTGTTTTTAACACTTGATTGGGAGCCGCCCAGAGTTGCTGGGGAAACTCAGCCAGGTGGGCGGGGTATAAATAAATTATTATTATTATTATTATTATTATTATTATTATTATTATATATCCCAGGGGTGTATTCAGAAGCTGTGGTCTTCCGTGTGTGGGCAAGTGAAAATAAAATATTTATTGAACTGCTTTTGAGAAAGTGAGTGTGTGTTTCTCCTTTAGAAACTGTGTACAGTGGTACCTCTAGGTACGTTCACCTCTGGTTACATATCCTTCAGGATATGTATGCGGCAAACCAGGAAGTATTTTTCTGGGTTTCGCTGTGCGCGCATGCACAGAAGCGACAACTCAGGTTACAAATTCCTTGGGATGCGGTCAGAGCTCCGGAACGGATCGCATTTGCAACTTGAGGTACCACTGTATATAGAAAGCTTCCTTCCCTAACAGGTTTTCCACATTATTTGTTGCAGTCTGTCACCCCCCCCCCAACTTTATTACCTGGGTTATGAAGGTGCCCTAAAGACGTTAAAGCAAAGATTATGGGATAATACACACAGTGACTTGCGAACTGGATCACACACAGTCTGTAGTCCGCTGGCAGTAGGAGTACAATATGGGCATGTCTTTAAGTTAACACCTTACATTAAAAACCCAACAGTACCAAATGATCGAAGGTTTTTCACCAAAGCCAGACTAAACGTCTTTCCTTCTGCAGTGCTGGATGGCAGGTTGAGACGAGCTCCCTACTAGGACAGACTTTGCTCATTTGTCCAAGACATCGATTCCATAAAGCATATTTTGCTGCACTGTGCAAAATACGAGCAAGCCAGGGCTGAACTGATATTACCCTTGCTGGTACCTTTCCCAGGAAAATCAGAGGCTCACTATGTCAGGTTCCTATTGGAAGACCGGACAAACGCTAGAACATTAGCAGTGAGGAAGTTTTTATTGGCGGTTGCAAGAACCAATGATCCCTGTCTTTAAGTCTGAACAAAATGCTTGTTTAGCCTGGAGATAGGCTGTCTGAATTGTGCATTGCTTTGTAACGATTTGTTGGGTCTCTGGACCGTAATAAAGATTGATGATGTTGCAGTGTAAGACAGGGTCTGTCTTGCAGTTCTGTATGTTCTACTATGGTTACCTTCCAGACACAGAAGGTGGCACTGTCAAATTTTAAGGGATTTCTTTTTATAATTTTGACAGCTTGAAAGCTGGGTCGTTTAAGGGGTACAGTGCATTGGGGTGTGTTTTATGTGGGTGCATATGGCTGCAATTCTTATCTCCATCTCATCTTTTCCAGGCTAAACATACCCAACTCCCTCCACCGTTCCTCATAAGGCTTGGTTTCCAGACCCTTCGTCATCTTGGTCACCCTCTTTGTCACACCTTCCTGCTTGACAATATCCTCCTTATTTTTTTCTCCAAATAATCTTTATTAGATTTTCAATTAGATACTTCACATACACATATTGTATTACATTTTACACTTATACTTGCTCTTCAGAGCTGACTTCTCTCCTTCCTTCTTCTGGTTTTTTATATCACATATAATTTTATCACATTATTTTCTTCCATTTTGTATATTGTTATGCGTTTCCATATTTGCCCACAATATATACATAAACAAATAAGTCCTCATGTTTATACAATTCTTGTTGTCTGTCTGTATTCATTTACAACTACCGTTAGTTATATTAGTTTCCTTATACATTTTGCTTCTTATTATTTTCATTATTCATCACCTTTCTTAATATTTCCTGTTATGAGGTTTATTTCCAGTTCTACTGGTTTCACTATTTCATCTTATCTTTCCTATATACAACATAATTTGGGCCCGGTCTTATTCAACATCTTTAGCAACGACTTGGATGATGGACTCAAGGGCATCCTGATCAAATTTGCAGATGACACCAAACTGGGAGGGGTGGCTAACACCCCAGAGGACAGGATCACACTTCAAAACGACCTTGACAGATTAGAGAACTGGGCCAAAACAAACAAGATGAATTTTAACAGGGAGAAATGTAAAGTATTGCACTTGGGCAAAAAAAAATGAGAGGCACAAATACAAGATGGGTGACACCTGGCTTGAGAGCAGTACATGTGAAAAGGATCTAGGAGTCTTGGTTGACCACAAACTTGACATGAGCCAACAGTGTGACGCGGCAGCTAAAAAAGCCAATGCAATTCTGGGCTGCATCAATAGGAGTATAGCATCTAGATCAAGGGAAGTAATAGTGCCACTGTATTCTGCTCTGGTCAGACCTCACCTGGAGTCCTGTGTCCAGTTCTGGGCACCACAGTTCAAGAAGGACACTGACAAACTGGAACGTGTCCAGAGGAGGGCAACCAAAATGGTCAAAGGCCTGGAAACGATGCCTTATGAGGAACGGCTAAGGGAGCTGGGCATGTTTAGCCTGGAGAAGAGGAGGTTAAGGGGTGATATGATAGCCATGTTCAAATATATAAAAGGATGTCACATAGAGGAGGGAGAAAGGTTGTTTTCTGCTGCTCCAGAGAAGCGGACATGGAGCAATGGATCCAAACTACAAGAAAGAAGATTCTACCTAAACATTAGGAAGAACTTCCTGACAGTAAGAGCTGTTTGACAGTGGAATTTGCTGCCAAGGAGTGTGGTGGAGTCTCCTTCTTTGGAGGTCTTTAAGCAGAGGCTTGACAACCATATGTCAGGAGTGCTCTGATGGTGTTTCCTGCTTGGCAGGGGGTTGGACTCGATGGCCCTTCTGGTCTCTTCCAACTCTATGATTCTATGATTCTATGATAATTTTTTCCCATTCTTTTTGAAATGTTTCCTCGCCCTGTTGTCGAATTTTCCTTGTTAGTTTGGCTATTTCTGAATATTCCATTACCTTCTGTCGCCATTCTTCTACTGTTGGTAATTGCTGCTGTTTCCAAGCCTGGGCTAGCAGTAAGCTCACTGCTGTTGTTGCATATAAAAACAGTTTCTGGTCGTTCTTAACTATATCTTCTCCTACCACACCTAACAAGAACGCCTCTGGCTTTTTCAAAAATGTATATCTAAAGATCTTCTTTAGCTCATTGTATATATTTTCCCAGTACATTTTCACCTTATCACATGACCACCACCTCCTTAAATTGTGCTGCCAGAACCGGACACAGGGCTTCAGAGACTCAGCTACGTTAGTAAAGAAACTGTGCATTGAATGCGTTTTAAACATGAAACACCAGATAGCGCCAGAGAGCTGGAATTGTTTAAAACATGATTTCTCACTATATTTTTTTTCCTTTGGTTAAAACGATCTAATTTCTGACTTATTCAGAGCGCTTTTTTTCTGTATTTAGATCCACACCAGGTGGGGTCTAACAGAGGCAAACTCAATCAATCAATCATTTTAATTGCATGTCGCCTTTCCAAAGCTAAAACCATGGCGGCTTATATAAAAAAATCACATAGCTACAAACATAACAAAAGTACAGTGGTACCTCGGGTTAAGTACTTAATTCATTTTGGAGGTCCGTTCTTAACCTGAAACTGTTCTTAACCTGAAGCACCACTTTAGCTAATGGGGCCTCCTGCTGCTGCCGCGCCGCTGGAGCCCGATTTCTGTTCCTATCCTGAAGCAAAGTTCTTAACCTGAAACACTATTTTTGGGTTAGCAGAGTGTGTAACCTGAAGCATATGTAACCTGAAGTGTATGTAACCCGAGGTACCACTGTAGTCATAAGCAATAAACAAAGCATCAAGAAGCACACAACTAAATTGAACAATTTCCAATTATATATTGTAAGATCTGAAATAAAAAATACAAAAAAATTAACAGCAGCAACACCCCTGTTCCTGCGCGACGGCCCCCCTCTAAACAATACCCCAACCAAATATTCTGTTCAGCAGCCTCAAATCAAATCAAATCAAAATGTTTATTCGGCTTTACGCCCATCATAAAGCACAACACACAAAACAAATCAAATAAAACAGCGGTCTCGTACAAGCCACAAGTAATATAACACAATTCACAGCTCACAAGGACAAATATTGGCAAATCAAAACAGAAATTTAAGATTAAATTTAAAAATTTAGGCACTACGCTAAAATCAATATCTGATGTCAATATCAAAAATTCTTATAACTATCAATAATCAGCTAACATTCCATTCCGTCTCTTGTACGAGAGAACAGCTGTTAGGAATTTAGCAACCTGTAGAGTAATATAAGGATCTACATCTTGAAGAACCCAGGCAAGCTGTAGGTCTACTGGTTTGTCAGCCATAGGCTGGATTATGGAGTTTAGTATACTAGCACGAGCTGAACTGTACATAGGGCAGATAAACATAACATGATGTAAAGATTCAGATGTTTTCATTTCACAAGCACACATTGAAGGGACTTGGCCCTTAGTGAATCTATGTCTCAGCACGTTTGTTGGAAAAACATTGAACCTGGCTCTAATGAAGGCATATCGGTGAGATGCGGCTATAAGCGATGTTAAGTACGACGGAGCACGATAGATAGGGGTTATGCCGAGATTTAACGGCGAGCAGGCTCCACCACCAGCTAAGAAATTTTGGTATAGCTCCACATCATCCAGCCTTTGATTTATACACCTTTTTGCCGCGTTTAGATCCAGTTTGAGCAATTCCGTGGGCGAGATCTCATAGGACAGCAATTTGGCATGGATTTTTCCTGACCACAAATTTGTGAAGTCATCCCGCCACATGCATTGAATGAGATAGTGGTTCGGGAGTTTATGCCATAGGGATATCCAATAAATCAAAACTCTCCTCCATAAAACTAACTCCACTGAGGGGATCTTCATTTCTAAGCGAATAGCCGCATTACTTACGCATGTTGGTAGTTTTAAAAGTCGGCGTAAGAATTGGCTTTGAAGCGACTCTAAAGGTGAGAGGTTTGCAAAGGCAGCCCATAAAGGTGCAGCATAGGCCATTGTGGCCATCACTTTGATGCTATACACTTTCAAGGCCGCAGGGATGAATAAGGCCCCCTCAGAGTAGAAAAAACGGAGGAGGGAGTGTGATAGGGCTTTTGTCTTGTTTTGAAGATATTCAACGTGCGCTTTCCACCCTAAATTATATTGAAAATAAATTCCTAAATATTTAAATTTATGTACTTGTTCGATTTTCGTGCCCTCCAATTTCCATGAATATAATTTTCGACTCCTTGAAAATATCAGTACTTTGGACTTGGTGTGGTTGATAGACAGATGATTAGAATGGCAATATGACGCAAAAATCTTTAGTGCCCTCCTTAAACCCACTCTGGAGTAAGAGAGTAGTACCGCATCATCTGCGTAGAGAAGTAAAGGACAACGATAATCTGCTATACGGGGGGTGTGGATAAATTTTTGTGAGTCGATTAATGGGTTCCTCATATCACTGATAAATAAGTTAAAAAGAAGAGGCGCTAAAATACAACCCTGGCGTACACCCTTATTTACTGGCACTGGGTTAGTTAGGTCTCCAGCAGGGGATATTCTTACCCTGGCCACGGACCCGGCATGAAGTTGGGAGAGAAGCCACAGGAGCCTTCTATCTATTCCCCAGCAGGCAAGTTTATCCCATAGTAATTGCCTCGGAATACTATCAAACGCAGCTTTCAAATCTATGAAGGCTGCGCAAAGTTGGCCCCGTCGAGGTGTCGAGTATTTCCGGGCTAGGTGATAAAGAATAATTGCCTGATCTGTTGTGGATCGGTTTAATCTAAATCCAGCTTGCTCATGCCCAATCAGGTCAGCCTCAGCTGACCACTTCATCAGCCTTGCCAGCAAAAAACGGGCATATATTTTCCCAATAGACGATAGCAGACTGATATTCCGGTAATTCCCTGGGTCACCAGGAGGGCCTTTTTTGTAGATAGGAATTATAATGGCCTCCTTCCACGTTCCTGGTATTAAGCCCGTGGCATTTATTGCGTCAAACGTTTTAGCTAAAATCCCTGCCCACCATGCAGAATGTAGCTTTATAGCCTCAACAGGGACCAAATCTGGCCCAGGGGCCTTACCAGTTTTCAGCTCAGCTATCAATTCTAGGATTTCAGCAGGGTCGGTATTGGGCCAGACGGGAAGGGGATTAGAAGGTCTCCAGTGAGTGGCCGGAGCTTCTGCCACTGAGAAATATTTTCTCAGGAACTGCTCCCATGTAGGGGCTGGGATCACCGTTAAGGGGTATTTCGTGTTTCTTCCCTTTATTAAGGACCAAAATTTCCGGGAGTTATGAGATTTTGAGGCAGAAATTATAGTCTGCCAGCGATTTAAATGCCATTCCCGTTTGGCCGATTTCTGGGCCTGTTTGTATGCTTTTTTAGCCAGGGAATAAGATGGAGGTAAGGCCAGAGCGCCGGAAAGTTTATAGTCATTATATATTGTATGTAGATGGAGTCTGGCTAGTTTACAAGCAGAGTTGAACCAAGGGGCGCCAAATTTAAAATAATCGTTTTTAACTCCATAGCTTGGAGAAGTAAAAAAGCGAGTTAAAACTTCTATCAGGCAAGAGAAAAAATTCATACAGGTAATAGGATCACGTGGGACTATTCCTACGTCCGGCTGATCACCAGGAAACTTTTCTCGGATAAAATCCGTATATCTATGGGCGAGGGCAGGGGACCATCTAATCCCCTTTATTTTAGTGGACGGCTCCACAATCACCGGGATTGGGTGGGAGCGCTCGAGCAGGTGCCAGTCAACACATAACTTGGTTGTCAGGGGAAGATGGTCACTAAATTGGGCATTATCAATTTTAAAAGAGGTGACATTCAAAAATAGATCCCGGGAAACCAATACATAGTCAAGAACACTGTTTGATTTTAACCCCAGATGGGTGAACTCTCCTGGTATATCTGGAGGACACCTGCCATTTAATATAATTAAATTAAGGCGTAAAGCCATCTGGTAAAGCATCACTCCCGCCTTATTGACTTTTACATCCTTTGATATTCTAGTGGGGATATATACTAGATCGTAGGTTTGAGCGCCGGGGTCGACCCACCATTTAGACTTTATAAGAGCCTCCCGATTTGAGGCTATCCGAGCGTTAAAATCGCCTCCGGTAATGGAGGGGACATTAGGATATTTAAGATAACAAGAAAGTAAAAAATCCTCTAGGGATTCCCATCTAGAAGTAAGATCAGCTGCTAACCCTCCCGGGGGGAAATAGACATTTGTAACCAATAAAGAGAAGTTTCCACCAGAGATCAGTCCGGTAATAGCATAAGGCGGAAATGCGTGCACTAGTGAAAGTTTAGCCCGAAGTTTAAGGGAGATACCAATTGTAAGGCCACCTTTAGGGCGGCCACCATTCATTGACGGGCTAGCAGGCAGACATATAAACTCAAAGCCATTTAACTCAATTTCCTCCTTCACCCAAGTTTCTTGTAATAGTATGATAAAAAAGGAATTAATATATTTTTGGAATTCTGGATCTGATTTTTTACTTTTCCATCCAGCAATGTTCCAACTTAATATTGAAGGCTGGGGTTTCCTCGTTCCTCCAATTGACTGTCATTCGGAAGGTTGGCTCAACTTTAATACGGGAAGAGGGGAGCCAATAAAAAAATCAGTTATCTTCCTCTGATGAAAAACCTCTCGTAAAAGCTGAGTGGGAGGATTTACAAGGTTGTCTGACTGTTGAACTTGGCCACTCGATCTACTAGGAGTAGGACCTTGAGCAGGGGCGGCCCCCTTTTCCAAAAGAGTTTGGTGGGCCACCCGGTGTGGTCCATCTATCTCGTCAGAAGTTTGGTCTCTCTGTCGTCTGCTACTGGTCTTTTGGGCTACTTGATTTATGTGGCCTGTTGGATCTTCAATCAGTTCCGTCACTGGTCTTGCTGTTGAATCCATAATACTCCGCAAAGAGGAATAAGGCTGGGCGAGTGGGCTATTTGGGAAGGTTGGCAAAGGCACCTCTTCTCTTGATTGGTCAGTGCTATAAGAAGGTTCCAGGTCTGGCATCGATGAATGTGTAGAAGGGGATTTTTCCTGTTGTGTGCTGCTTTCTTCAGGTATGTTTATCAAGGGACGGTCATGTAAATCTATTAAGAGCACGGAGGGTTGTTCTGGTTGGAGGGAAGGACTGGTAGTTGCTTCTTGGGGTTGTATCTTATCCTCCATTACCGACATACATTTAGCATTAGATATTGCGATATCCATATGAACTGGTTCTTCTAGGATGTCATGCTCGCTGTACATAGGTATTCTGGTGCTGAGCTTCCTGATAAGTTGGGTTTTAAGCGATTCGAGTCTATTAATAATTTCTTTTTGTTCCACCGCTGGTAAATCTGCAAAGGAGGCAATGAGTTCGATCTCTTCTGGTGGTGTCAGGCCACTTTCCGGATGGTCATTGTTCTTTGCTAGGGGAGTGGAGGCCACATGACTCATCTCCTGGGGGAGAACACCCACTCCGGTGGCCACTGGTGGATCGGGTTTAGCAGATTTTAAGCCCTCTTTGGTTATTGCCTCCAACAGTAGGGGTTTAGGCGTAGGGTCTATAAAGGCTCTCGTTGGTGCTATACCACAGCGAAACAAAAAAGCTTTCCTTCGTAATATGATAGTGGGAATTTTTGTGGATTGGAACGCAAGCAGGACTCTCTGTGATTTATGATGATAGACAAGGGGGAGGACTGCACAGAGGTCAATCTGTGTTGCCTCCATATTTAAAAGCACCATTAGAAGTTCCTTGGCACCGCCCAGAGTTCTCCATCTTGGGTCCCCATTTTGTATAGTTAGGCACACTTTCCTTGGTGTTAAAATCAAGGATTGATGACCTAATTGAAGGTTAAGGTTGTATTTAAATTTGTCAGTACGTTTGTTATTTAAGGACAAACTCCTCGTCCCCTTCCTCTCTTCAAGAGACTTAACACCGGCTGACGCTGGAGAGGTAGTAACTAGCTTTTGTTGGAGGCTGTGCAGCTGGGACGAAAGATCATCTAGTCTTTTGAATATACAGTGCAAAGTTTTGATTATTAAATGGGACTGTTCAAATGTCATATGATTGGCTGTGCCAAGGACCAGATCCTCCTTCTGAGGAGAGGCTACACTCTTACTGTTGCCCACATTGCTTGTTATTTGAGGTATTATTCGCTCTTCGTCTTTAAGTGCTGACACGCAATCAATCAGAGGGTTAAATCGGTTCTGAGTTTCTACCGTGTAGGAACAATCCAGTAGATTACTCCCTTCCTTAAAGTGACATGGTTCCACCCTTGTTTGCTTTGATCTCGGAAAGGGAATGGGGACTGTCTCCTCCGAATCTCTAAGACGTTTCCCATATCCCATAATTCAGATATCGAGTAGAGGGGGGATAGTATTTTAACGTCAACTAAATATTTCCTTCAAGCCTGCCAGCACTTGCAGTGGGGGTATATTTCACTGCCTGTTCATATGAAAGTCGGCGTCTTCACCTTCACCCTCACAGTCCGGCAATTTAGTTCGACAAGGAGACTACCGGTAAGCAACACAGACCATTCCTTTGAAGTCCTACTCCCACCAGGACTAAGACTAATATAAAATTCTCCTTCGGAGCTTATTGCAGGGCCCACCGTGGGTCGGTCTCAGATAAAAGGGAAACTCCCGAAGGCCTTACCAGTAGTGTTGGTTTGACTTTCTTCCTCTGTTTGGCCAGCGCTCTGTTCGGAGGTAGATAGTGGCTTCCCTCGACCTGCTCTGCTCCGCCGTACTCCAGTAAAACAATAAAACAATAAAAACAATAAAACAATAAACTAAAAGCAAAGGGAAGCGAGGAGGTGATAAAACCGCTGATAAGACGTTAAAACTGAGAGTTTAAAACCAGGAAGTGGCTAAAAACTACTTTAAAAACTACTTAAAAGCTTAACTAAAAGCAGAGGAGTCTGACTAGGCTGCTGTGTCCGTCGCCATCTTGGCTCCTCTTCAGCAGCCTCAGCTATTGTAGCTGGAGTAAGTCAGGGCCCCGCCCTCCCACGGCAAGATGGGGAAAGGCCAGTTTCAATACCTTTCGTGAGCCAGTGTGGTGTAGTGGTTGAGAGCGGTAGTCTTGTAATCTGGGGAACCGGGTTCGTGTCTCCGCTCCTCCACCTGCAGCTGCTGGGTGACCTTGGGCCAGTCACACTTCCTTGAAGTCTCTCAGCCCCACTCACCTCACAGAGTGTTTGTTGTGGGGGAGGAAGGGAAAGGAGAATGTTAGCCGCTTTGAGACTCCTTAAAGGGAGTGAAAGGCGGGATATCAAATCCAAACTCTTCTTCTTCTTCTGTGACTTCACTGGGGGCTCTTCCTTGTCTGGTGGACTTTTGGCTTACAGTTTCCTTATGCACAACGGAGGTTTCTTGTTCCTTTGTGGCATCAACAGCAGGTTGGAATGTGGCAGAAAAGAGCAGTACCATTAGTTTCCTTGATGTACCATACTTGAATGAATGAATGAATCTTCATTTGCATCAGCCACCAGCCATAGTAATAAAAAACCAACAAAATGCGGTGTACAGAAGATAAAGGTAAAAAGTCAATTCCTTCTTCAAGGAAGGCTAGAGATTGGGTGCAGTTAGTAAGAGATATTCTGAGTTGAGAGCCCTTTTTATTCTGTTCCGATGGGAGCCGTAAAGGTATGGGTCATGTCAGCCGCTGACATGGAGTGAAACATGCTGCACATGTTGACTCATCACCCTCTTGCTTTGTGATCATCTACTTAATCCCTTTCCCTACCTCTTATAATAGGATTCACACATTACACTCTAAAACTGCCTATTATTTCAGAATATTAAAAGCCATGGGTTAATACCAGTGTTGTTGTTTAGTCGTTTAGTCGTATCCGACTCTTCGTGACCCCATGGACCAGAGCACGCCAGGCACTTCTATCTTCCACTGCCTCCCGCAGTTTGGTCAAACTCATGCTGGTAGCTTCGAGAACACTGTCCAACCATCTCGTCCTCTGTCATCCCCTTCTCCTTGTGCCCTCCATCTTTTCCAACATCAGGGTCTTTTCCAGGGAATCTTCTCTTCTCTTGAGGTGGCCAAAGTCTTGAAGCGTCAGCTTCAGGATCTGTCCTTCCAGTGAGCACTCAGGGCTGATTTCCTTCAGAATGGAGAGGTTTGATCTTCTTGCAGGCATGAGACTCTCAAGAGTCTCCTCCAGCACCACAATTCAAAAGCATCCATTCTTCGGCAATCAGCCTTCTTTATGGTCCAGCTTTCACTTCCATACGTCACTACTGGGAAAATACCAGTAGAGTTAATACCAGTAGAGGATTTCTAATAATCTCACTGAAAAATCTGGCTTCTGTAGCTCCAGCCCGATGGAATCATCTCCTAGCTGAAATCAGACAGTGCCATGATGTTTAGGTGCCTGGTGAATGCAGTTTTGTTTAAGACGGCTTTCCCTGAGGTGTGACTCTGCCATTTATGGCAGATCCACTTTATGTCTGATAAATTTCATCTGCTGTAGCCATTGATAGCCTGGTCCTCCAGGAGTGTTTATCATCCTCTTTTAAAGTCATCCAAGTTGGTGGCCATCACGGCCTCTTGCCATATTGAATTACACAGCTTTAGCTACATGCTGTTTTATTTTGTCTGTGCTGAATATTCCTGTTCCATCGAGAGTCCGTCAAGGCTGCGAACAGTGGCAATGTTGTGGGGTCCAGTCCGCTTCCACTGTGCCACTCCTCTTCTCCTGGCTATGGCAGAGTATCATGAGCAGCGGTGCGCCTGTGTGGAAGGAATCTCAGCCATGCAGTGAAACTCTCGTACAACAGCTTCTTCTATTCTACGAAGCTTTATTGTACAGCATCAAAACAACAAATCAGCCAGGAGAGAGCAAAGACATGATGCTTCTCCTGTCGCAGCCAAAACAGAAAGTAAAAGTGTTCACATAACAAAGTACAATACTTTTAAAAATTCTACTTAGGAATGTTTTGTAAAATTAATGAGTATTAGAAAAATGTTGGAACGAAATTATTTGGCTTTAGCAGAAATGTTAAAAAAAAACTATGTAAGAATATGCTATGGTTATGAGAAATTGGTATAAATAAGATTTAAGTTTTAAGTTTTAGGGTTTTTTATGGTAAGATAAGGTTAAAATAGATTAAGGTAATTTAATGACAGAATATTATGAAAAATGGAAAGGATTTGCTGTGATAATCAACAACTAGAATACAAAAAAGGGAGGTGTGAGGAGGTCGATGAAATAAGGTAATCTTTGTGGTTTATTTTTGCTTTTTGATTTTGATGTGCTATGTGTTTTGTTTTTGCTTTTTGATTTTGACTTTTATCGATTTGTATTGTTTAATTGTTATTTGTTTTTTTCTTGTTTTTTCCTTCTTTTTCTCTTTGTTTTTTTTTTTGTAATTTTAAAATTCTCAATAAATATCATTTAAAAAAAAAACACACAAAGTACAATACCCGTATGCGAACACCCCACTCCCCCAGTGACAGGACGTCATTCCCCTTGAGCTGTTAACTCTGTAAGCTCTGGGTATCCTCACACCCCCCTCTCGTCCTGTACCACTGGGGTGAGTATAAGTACTACCACTTACCTCAAACTCAACCCTTTGATCATTCCCCATGTCGTTGGAAGTTCAAAGATTTTGTGAACCCTTATTATGTGGGGCAGTATTAGGAGTGAGGCCTCCATAGAATGAGAGTGAGATGAATGTATTATAGGGGATGGGGTGTCTGCAGAGGTCTTCAGAGGGTTTGTTCTTGGGAAGTCAGATTTTTCATTAGATGGTTGTAGCACTTGCAGTGGTAAATTCCTAGATGTCTCTTCCAAATTCTTCGCCAAGACTTTGTTGCCCTTTGATGGAGCAGCTCAAGGTTATTTGAGTTCTCTTCAGTTCCCTGTGCAGGGATACTATTTTGGTTACAATAGTAAGTTGCTTTAGGTTTTACTATTAGAGGAATTGAGATCAGAGGAACGCAGTATGATATTGGCAGTCTTATTTTCAGTTCCTTTGCTCATTATTCCTTGCTGGGAATTTGGATTTTTCGAAGCTGCTGCACACAGGGTCTACACCTTCTCTGTCCTGTCTTCACTCTCTGGTTTGCTGAAGCCATAGAATTAAATATAAATGTGTGGTTGCAACTCTCCAGAGCTGTTAAATGGCAGGAGGGCTGTTTTCCTGAATATTAGAGGGAGAGAGTTGCAATTTAAGGAGGAAGGTGAGGGAAAGCACTGAGTCTCAATGAATGTGCTGCTGAAATTAATGCTTGGCTGCCTTAATAGTAATTAAGGCCAAGGTTATAGCCTGGCAAATGCCAGGTGTTCTTACTCAAGTGCTCTTGGGTACTCAAGAGGGCGGATTTTCTTGAAGACACCACATAAAACTTCTAAGGAATAGCTACTTTGCACGAAAATCCAGGTTGCTATTATTTTTAGCATTGCTATTATTCCAATCCAAGCGTCTCCACCCCCATGATTCTGCCCGGACACTGAGATCCAGCGCCGAGGGCCTTCTGGCGGTTCCCTCACTGCGAGAAGTGAGGTTACAGGGAACCAGGCAGAGGGCCTTCTCGGTAGTGGCGCCCACCCTGTGAAAAAGCCTCCCTTCAGATGTGAAGGAAATAAGCAGCTATCCTATCTTTAAAAGACATCTGAAGGCAGCCCTGTTTAGGGAAGTTTTTAATATTTAATGCTGTATTGCTTTTAACACTTGATTGGAAGCCGCCCACAGTGGCTGGGGAAACTCAGCCAGATGGGTGGGGTATAAATAATAAATTTATTATTATTATTATTATTATTATTATTATTATTATAGCACACTGAAAGGTTTGTCCTCATGGCACCTGCACAAGGACCGGGTGTTTGTCTTTCCTGTCTTCAAGGGCCATATTTGAAGTACTAAAACAAACAAAAACAAAAGTTGCACTTTGGCATAAATTTATGAGTTCATCCATGGGATTTTGAAGGAAATAATAATAATAAATGTTTCAATAAGTCACAAAGCATAGGACATTACTTTAGTGTAATGTAGTGGCACTGTGGTCTAAACCACTGAGCCTCTTGGGCTTGCCGATCAGAAGGTCGGCAGTTCAAATCCCCGTGATGGGGTGAGTTCCCATTGGTCTGTCCCAGCTCCTGCCAACCTAGCATTTTGTAAGCATGCCAGTGCAAGTAGTTAAATAGGTACCACTGTGGTAGGAAGGTAAATGGTGTTTCCGTGCATTCTGGTTTTCATCACGGTGTCCCGTTGCACCAGAAGCAGTTTAGTCCTGCTGGCCACATAACCCGGAAAGCTGTCTGTGGACAAACGCCGGCTCCCTCGGCCTGAAAGCGAGATGAGCGCCACAACCCCATGGTGGTCTTTGACTGGACTTAGCCATCCAGGGGTTTCTTTCTTTTTCCAAAACTGAAATTTACACTGAAAGGGCCCAGATTTCCCAACATTTCACATGTCCAAGCTGCTGCGACAAGGGAACTGAAAGCAGTACGAAAAGAGGACTTCTCTAGAAGTTTCCAACAGTTCTACGAATGTTGTCAATGGTGTGTTGTATCAGAGGGGGCCTCATTTGAAGGCCTGTAAGGTATGTATGTTCAAATATTTCTCGCTGTCCGATTTCTGTGACCATTCACTAAACTTTCTGGTCACATCTTCTGTATATATGATTCAGAGGTGATACGATAGCCATCTCCAAATATCTGAACACACAGAGAGAATTACAGGGGAACCTCGGTTACGTACCGTCCTCCTTACAAATGCTTCAGGTAACAAGCTCCACTAACCCGGAAGTAGATGCCCCTAGTTGCGAACTTTGCCCCAGGATACGAGCGAAAGTCACACACTGGTGGCGCGGCAGCAGCAGGAGGCCCCATTAGCGAAAGCGCGTCTCAGGTTAAGAACGGTTTCGGCTTAAGAACGGACCTGTGGAATGACTGAAGTTCATAACCAGAGGTACCACTGTATGTAGCTGTGCTGGGCCCGGGGGTAACCCATGAAATGAAGTCCACGACTGGTCCAGAATCTGAAGGTTGTGCTAGGAGTCAGTCCGACAGGGCCAAGGCAGGACACGAGGCAGGAAACCAGACAAGGACAGGTACAGGATCTCAGGCAGGATCTAGCATACAGCAATGTTGCTCCCACAACCTGGGACGGGGTCCGACAGCCTTTTATCTTTGTCAGGGTAGCGGCCGGTCCTGATCCCCCGGCAACTCACCTCCCTGTTTCACCTGAATGCGAGCACTCCTCCTGCGAGTACTCAGGTCTCTCCTTCTCTCAGACCTTAGTCTTTTCAGCTTGGGAGACGTCAGTGGGTTACTAGACTCAGGGACCTCCTCCGCCTCCCCTGACCCAACCGGTAGTGGAGCAGCTGTAAGTGATGGTCCAGCTGGAGGCAACGAAGTCATCCCTGCATCTGGAGCCAGGGCAGGCTCAGGCCCTGACTCGGCCCAGCTGGTGTTTGTTGCAAGGGAACCTGTGCAGACTGGGACTCTTCAGGATCAGGACCCAGACTTGGTTCAGATGATGCCTGAGGCAAAGGATCCGGTGCAGACTGAGTCTCCTCTGGTTCCGAGTCTGAGCCCAAGTCCCAGGCCATCACAGCAGCTTGATTCTGTTGTATGGGGGGAAAACCCATCCTCCACCTTCAAACAGAGGCAGCTTTAGGGTGGAACAAGCAGTGTGGTGGCACTGGGTGCCACACTTCAGGGGCAACCGCATCAATGCTGTGGAACAGAGCGCAAGAGGCAGGGGGTACCAAATGTTAGGGTCACACAAGGCGCCAGTGAAATCTGAGAGCCCCAAATTCCCCACTTCTCCAAATGAGCATCTATAATCTGCAGGACAGGGAGCCATTTTACTAGGCGTACTGTAAAGAATGACCCTGAAAATTAACAGCTAATACAAATGATCTGTAACTTAATGACCTCTGACTGATGAAATGTCCCAATTATCCTTGTAATATTATCCAATGAAAGGGTGGAATCCACAATGGGATTAGGAAGGGGCGTATGATCACAAAACACGAAAGGCTGGCAAATGTGGCCATTTGGCTTATGAAAAGTATAATGAATGTCCTGGGCCACCTCATACCCCTCAGGCTCCCAGTGAGATCTTTATAAAAGCTGTCAGCATTACTCAGATCTTTCCAGCAGCTTCTCTCACCTCCTCTTGACTTCTCAACTTCAGCTATTGCCGGTAAGTTGGATTTATATATTTAAAGGAAGGGGCCTGGAACTATTTCTACACTGGCTTCTCTTGACTCATTTTCCCAACCTTCTCTTCTCCACATTTCCACACCTGTTTGCTTTAAATACAAGAAAAATGTCTTCGTGAAAATTCGTTAGCATTTTAGTGCAAATTTCTTCCAAAACACACATTTTTGTATGTAAATTTCCCCAATATATGAAAACAATCCTTTAATGTCATGCATTTGAGTGTTGTTTTCAGGAATATGTGCATTTTTATCCCAGTATATGCATTTTGGTCCACATTACTTTGCATTGCAAAATTTGGAGAAGCGCAAACTTTGAAAGATGGATGTGTTCCAGTTCGTGTCTTGTTCCGACAAGTGCAAATTTGGTAGACTTGCCTTTAGCTATGTTGCCAAGCAGGCCTTGATCTGCAAGCGAGGCAGAGAGCTTGAAATCTCTTTTTGCGCCAAGTAACCCAAGCAGGCCTGACCCAAAATGAGCTTTAAGATCTCCACCTTGCTTACATTGAACTCGTACAATTTCAACCGGTCTGCCTTCACTGTGTGTGGCTGAAATTGCGTAAGTTAGACATGTGTAAGATGTGATTGCACTATATGAAATATTTGCGTTCTTTTAGATTCTAGTTTTAAATTTGAAATTGTTTTATTTCTAGTTTCAAAAAGATTTTGGTTTTATTCAGTCTCGTCTTCTTTCAGGCTCACCTGCCTCCTCTCCAAAATGGTGTCCTCTTATTCTGGTCCATGCTGCACTGTTCCTTGTGGCCAGTCTTGCTGTTCCCCATCCTACGCAGTTCCTCTCTGTGGCCATCCCTGTGGGGTCAAGTCATGCAGTGTCCCATCCTGCACCACCCCATGTGCGCCCATCTATCCAGTTAGCAGCTGCCAGCCCTCATGTGTCCCATCCTGCTCCATTCCGTGTGGACCTGTCCATCAGATCATCAGCTGCCAGCCTTCCCATGTCCAGTCCTGTGCCGTTCCATGCGGGCCCATCTATCCAGCAAGCAGCTGCCAGCCACAGTGTGTCCAGCCCAGTGTTGTCAAGTCTTGCAGTGTCCCATCCTGTGTTGTCCCTTGTGGACCCACCTATCCAGTTAGCAGCTGCCAGCCCTCATGTGTCCCATCCTGCTCCATTCCGTGTGGACCTGTCCATCAGATTATCAGCTGCCAGCCTTCCCATGTCCAGTCCTGTGCCGTTCCATGTGGGCCCATCTATCCAGCAAGCAGCTGCCAGCCACAGTGTGTCCAGCCCAGTGTTGTCAAGTCTTGCACTGTCCCATCCTGTGTTGTCCCTTGTGGACCCACCTATCCAGTTAGCAGCTGCCAACCATCCTGTTCCATTCCATGTGGACCTGTCCATCAGATTATCAGCTGCCAGCCTGCCCATGTCCAGTCCTGTGCCGTTCCATGTGGGCCCACCTATTCAGTTAGCAGCTGCCAACCCTGCAGTGTCCCAGTCTGCTCCGTTCCGTGTGGACCTGTCCATCAAGTGAGCATCTGCCATCAATCCTGCCTCCCATCCTGTGTCATTCCAAGTGGACCCGTCTATCCAGTTAGCAGCTGCCAGCCCTGCTACACCCCAGCCAGTGCCCAATCCTGCATTCCTTGCTAATCCCATTGTTAAAACGCCATGGGGCAGCTTCCCTGGTAGACAATTACATCGGAAACTGAATATTATGGTACAGATTCATGGCTAAGCGTATGGGTTGCATCCAAAGAAGTTCAACTGAGAGTAGACTCATTGAAAATATTGGACCTAAGTCCTGTCCATTATTTTCATTGATTTCACTCTGAGTGGGATTATCAAGGGATACATGGGGTATCAAAAGTGCTGAGTTTTCACAGTTCTATCTAAGGTCTACTCCAGTTTCTATGACTCCTTTGATAACTGGTGTTAACATTTTGCTTCTTGCTGGAAACAAATCCGTTTCTGGCTGTGATGCTAGTTCTATTCAGCAGGAGTCCAGGTGACTTTTTAAAAAGCCAAACCTCCCTTCAAAAAGAACAATGGATACATTCTCACAACTCTAGATACAGGAAACATTGCTCATCCTTGCAAAGCTCCTTTCATGTCATAGTTCCACACATCTAATGGCTACCCTTGGTATCTTTAGACCCATTGAAATTAATGGACAGGATTAACCTAAGACCATTATTTCCAATGGATCTACTTAGAGGCTACCCATAGTGTAAGTCCAGTAATTCATTTGGTTTAAGATGTAGCTGCAAATTTGTGTGCACAGCCGCCCCCAAAAGAAAAATCAGACCAGTGACTAATTTGACGATGAAATTTGAACTGCATACAAAGACTATCTATGTCATAATTGGCTTTAGTGGCTAAGGGTGGGGAATACAAATAAATACAAGGACCCCAATTCTAGTCTCATTTTCCTTAGCTTTGAGTAAACTTTAGTTATATGTTCTTTTTCCAATTTTCTGGTGCATTCATTGAAAACAAAACAACAACTGTTCGTTTTTCTGCTTGGTGGTTTGTTGAAACTGAAAGTGTATTCAACCTGTTTTCTCCATGTTTCTCTTTCAATAAAATCTACTGTATTGCATGGAAATATTTGACTACTGGGCTTATCTTCTAAATTCATCCAAGAACAGATGAAAAGTCAGTGGCTCATTCAGTCCAGCAACTTGTTCTCAAATTAGCCAACAAGAAGCCAAAATTAAGCCAAAATTAGCCAGTGGGAAACCTCCAGGCAGGACTCCTTGAATTTGTCCAATCTTCTCTTAAAGCCATCCAAGTTAGTGACCATCACTGCCTTCTGTGTGAGAGAGTTTCTTTGTTTAACCACACACTGCATGGAGCACTTTCTTTAATCTGCCCTGAATCAAAGAATGCCACTTTCTGTTTTCTGCACAAAAATACCCAAATCCTGCCATTGGGAATAAATTGGGTTTTCCCCCCCTGTTGGAACCTTGATTCTCTTCCTCCTTCTCCTTCTTTCTCAAGGCTTCTGTGTCACCCAGTTATGAATGTTTTCTGGGCAGCTCATAACATACCAAATACTGAGATCAGGTTCTAAAACTTTATAAAGCTAATACAACATAAAACCAGCAAAAGGTGGATAGCATGAGTTCAACAATGGTCACGGCAGCATCAAAAGTGTTGCAGATCTTAACATCCTAAAAATATACAGAGGGTCTGTACTAAAAAAAAAAAAAAGTTAATCAAGTGCACACATCTGCTAACCCAAGTGGCTGGCTTAAACAAGTTACGGGGTTTCTCTTTCTCAGACACATAAGACGAGCCCTGCAGGATCAGACCATAAGCTGATCTAGTCCAGCATTCTGTTCTCATTGTGGTAAAGGCAAAGGACCCCTGGATGGTTAAGTCAAGTCAAATTCAACTATGGGGTGCAGCGCTCATCTCTGCTTTCAGGCCAAGGGAGCTGGCATTTGTCCACAGACAGTTTTCTGGGTCATGTGGCCAGCAGGACTAAACCGCTTCTGGTGCAACGGGACACCGTGACGGAAACCAAAGTTCACCCCATCATGGGGATTCGAACCGCCAACATTCTGATCAGCAAGCCCAAGAGGCTCAGTGGTTTAGCCCACAGTGGTGCCACCTTCTCATGCACACAAAACAACTCTGGGAAACCCACCAGCAGAAGCTGAATCACTCTCCTGTTTGTGATCTTTAGCAACTGGTATGCAGAGACCTTATGCCCCTGATTCTGGAGTTATCCGAAAGGAACCATTTTGACTACTCTGCTGCATTGGCTGCCATTTTGTTTTCAGTCCCAATTTTAGAAAATATTTTAGAAAGCCTGAGACATGTTGGCAACTGAGGCGAACCACAAAACGTTGCCTCCTTCTATTTAACCTGACTAGTAGCAGTGGCAGAGGAAGGCTCTTGGGCACCTGGGGCAGGGCAAACCACCCATAGAGGCAGGACAGGGTGCATGGCACCCATAGGAACGGGACGGGCAGTGCCCATAAGGACGGGATGGGGCGCATCACACCCATAGGGACAGGGCGTGCCATGGGGCCTCAGCTGCCCTACAGTTGGGGGAGAGGCAGTGGGCGGACAGTGTGGAGTCTGCAGGCACCAGAGACACATGGTTTGGGCACACGGCAGGCCCCACAGTTGGCGCCGCCCACCATTTTGTCACCCCCCTCAGTGGGGACACCCGGGGCAGACTGCACCTACTGCACCCCTTACTATAGTCTTGTGAGCACTTATCAACTGTGGCTCCAGCATGCCTCTTCTGGGGAGGTTGACCAGCAGCATGGCTCCATCAATCCTGGAATGTGGCCCAGACCACCACCTCTAGCACTTAGGACAGGGAGGTCTAACCAGACACACTGACTCCGGGAAGATACTAGGGGGGGGGTTTGACGTTGTGCGTGACATCATGACATCAGAACGTTGCGTCCTGGCATCACAGGTGGTGTCACGATGTCATGCAACACTGTTGCACGTGACATCCAGGTGTCACGTGGCAGCTTGGCTTCCACGGGCGGTGGCTCCTCCACCTCCTCCTTCTCCTGCCACAGCCATGGTCCAGGGACTGCTTCCTCTCCACAGCAGCAGCAGAGGGAGGAGAAGGAGCCACCACATGCCCAGCTCATGTGACTACGCAAAGACCAGATGTTGCAAACAATCGTGCCGTGTCCAGGCATCATACGCAACAGCAACACATCTGGGCATCGTAAATAATTATGTAGTTAAATACACCATTAATATATTTAGCATATTTATTCATTAAACAAAATCTAATACACAAACAGATGTATGCGCCTTTGTTGGTAGAGGGTAAAAGGACCCCTGACCGTTAGGTCCAGTTGTGGACGACTCTGGGGTTGCGGCGCTCATCTCGCTTTGTTGACCAAGGGAGCCGGTGTTTGTCTGCAGACAGTTTTTCCAGGTCATGTGGCCAGCATGACTAAGCCGCTTCTGGCGAACCAGAGCAGCGCACGGAAACACCGTTTACCTTCCCGCCCCAGCAGTACCTATTTATCTACTTGCACTTTGACGTGCTTTCGAACTGCTAGGTTGGCAGGAGCAGAGACCGAACAACGGGAGCTCACCCCGTCGCGGGGATTTGAACCACCGACTTTCTGATCGGCAAGTCCTAGGCTCTGTGGTTTAGACCACAGCACCACCCGCGTCCCTTCGTTAACAATGCTGACATCATCATCATCATCATATAGAATGTTTCTAAAACCCAGCCAGATGGGTGGGATGTAAATAAGAATGTATTATTATTATTATTATTATTATTATTATTATTATTATTATTATTTTGTTTACTATTAGATGGAGGGAGTCCACATTTTTCAGCTTTGTTTGTCTTGGTACTCTGTGCAGCGTCGATACAGACTGAAGAGTTGGTAGGAAAACTGTCCGCTGCCTTATAGTGAGCCAGATCCTTAGTCCATCTTGGTTTTTCTAGCTCAGTATCATTCAACAATTGTTTCTAATGGTGCCTTATAATGATGTAACCAACGCTGGGACCTTACAGTGAAAGGTGGGTGATAAATAAATACATAAATAACTAACCTACACTGACTGGTGGCGGCCCTCCAGAGTTCCAGGTGGAGTTCTCTGCCAGCCCTACTTAGGCCTTCCATGGACCAAACCTGGGACCTCCACTTAGCTGAGGCACTTTTGTCTATCTTCCTCTCCAGGAGACTTTTCTGGTTGAGTTCTGCTTTGGAGCGTTTATGCCTAGCAAGGGTCTGGTAGAAAGACTGCAGATCCCGCAGGTGATATTGCATTGGTCTGACTTTTAATCAACATGGATTATTTTCCCCTGGCCCTACAAAACTGCTGGGATTTGGGGGAAGGATTTATCCCATTCAATTAAAGGGATTTATCTACCTGTCCAACCGGTCAGCTGCGATCAACAGGTAGATGGCCGGGGTGATCCTGGTAGATCATGGGATCATGGCTCAACGACTCTGGGCACTCCCCCCTAAAAAACACACTCTCCTCCTCTCTCCAGTGACAATGGGCTGATCACTGGCAGGTTATATATATATATATATATATATATATATATATATATACTGGGAGTAGATCACATTCTCTTGTGAGTTGGACATGCCTCAGCTATACCATTCCCTATGGAAATGAATGGAGATTTCCCATTTTAGCCATGCAGGGGACCAGAATCCTTAGGGGAAACAGGGTTGTTATTGGTGGATGGCGTTTTCCAGCCATGACACTTTTCCCCACCTCAACCCTACAAAGTATGTTCCCTTACTGTACCCATTGCTGCAATCATTCTGAAAATGAGCAGTCTCCATTCCTTTTAAAAGACGTGACCATGCCTTCAACTTACATCCAGTTCTGGGGTGGGTGGAATGAAAGAAAAAGTATCTGCCTACAACCTGGCAGGCTGAATCCACTCTTGCCTTCAAAGGAAACAGAATATTAAATTGACATTTTCAAATATGTGCCATTTATGCAGGAATAGTCAACCTATTCCTGATGATGTAATTGGGATTATTTTATTTTAATGTGTTTTTTGTATATATAAATAAAAATGTGAGTGTAAGTAAAGCACTATGGGAGGCTTCCTTTTGAAGAAGCTCAATGATAGAGCATGTTTAGGGATGATGTTAGCATGATGTTCTATTGTGCTTTTAATTCTGTTGGGAGCCGCCCAGAGTGGCTGGGTATAAATAATTTCTTCTTCTTCTTCTTCTTCTTCTTCTTCTTCTTCTTCTTCTTCTTCTTCTATGCAGAAAATGTCACATTGAATTATTGGGGTCTCCAGATGGGACTGGGGGAGACTGAATTTCTGGAGAGCTACAGTCAGACCATTCTGAGTCACATGGACCAAGGACTGATTCAGCATAAGGCAGTTACCTCTGTTCTTATATTGCTGGGCTCCATCTCCCATCAGCCCCAGACAGCACGGTCAATAGTCAGAGATGAGTAACATCTCTGCATTAATCTATTCCTCAGACTTGGTGGACTCTGTTGTTGCTGAGTTTATAACAAAGGAATTAAAAGAGACCAGGAGACAAATATTTCCTTGCATAGAGTAGACTTTATTGAGAAACAAGCATGAAGTGAACAGACCAAGACCATTTGCAGTTTTCAAGAAGATACCACATAGAAAACAATGAAGAGACGGGGGCAGTGGGTGAACTGAATCTACTACTTGCAATGGGAATGCAGACAGAACTCCTTTGGCAGGGAAAACCGACCACAATGTGTCACACTTCCCTGGTTAAAGAGAGTCATCTTTAAAGCTAGCAAACGGATTTTTCCAGAAAATAAAGGGTGAAAGAACATCAATGCAGGGACTGAGTCTCAAAGATGCTGTGCAGGCACAGAACCAACCTCAGCTAGAACTGTGAAAGCTTAGCATTTTTGGCACCTGTACCCTATACCCATAAGCTTAGCCATGAATCAGTACCATATTTTTTTCCCAATTCCCAACAGGATTGTGTACCGGGGGGTTGTCCCTTGACGCTTTAGCAAGGAGTACAACAGGGATTGCAGATACTGATTGGGATGCAGGAAGAATGGCAGCTACTAGCTGGATAGATGGGCCCACTTGGGATGACACAGGATGGCAGGCACGATGAGATACAGGAAGGCTGGCAACTACTAACTGGGTAGATGGGACCACAGGGAATGACGCAGGATGGAGAACAGGAAGACTGGCAGGAAGGTTGGATACACAGTGGAGCGATGGGTCCACATGGATAGGAGCAGCAGGGTTGATGGCAGGATTGATGGCAGCTGCTAACTGGGTAGATGGGTCCACAAGGAATGACGCAGGATGGAGAACAGCAGGGTTGGCAGCTGCTAACTGGGTAGATGGGTCCACAGGGAATGGCACAAGATGGGAGACAACAGGACACCATGTTGGAGAAGTTGAAGGTTAGCCTGGAACGAGATGTGAAGAACAAAAATGAATACGCCAATGCATGTGAGACTTACTCAGAATTGACCCCTTGGAACCAAGGGCCATATTGAACTTAAGTCCATTCATTTCAACAGGTCTATGTTGAGTAGGACTTAGTTGGATGCAGTCCCAGATCTCCACCTTGGAAGACAGGCAAGTACAGTGGTACCTCAGGTTAAGTACTTAATTTGTTCCGAAGGTCCATTCTTAACCTGAAACTGTTCTTAACCTGAAGCACCACTTTAGCTAATGGGGCCTCCTGCTGCCGCTGCACCGCCGGAGCACAATTTCTGTTCTCATCCTAAAGCAAAGTTCTTAACTCGTGGTACTATTTCTGGGTTAGCGGAGTCTGTAACCTGAAGCGTATGTAACCCAAGGTACCACTGTACATCTACAGAAAAAGCTGAGACATTGTCCTAGCACAAACTGGACCCAAGAGCTGGTGCTTCATTGGTTCATGAAGCTGCAGGTGTTGATCATTTATGGAAGGTAGAGGGACCTCATAAAATGATGGTCATTTTGAGAAGTGTAAGAGCAAGTAAACTTGTTTTACAAACACCGCCACAAAAAAGCACCTCACAATCTACAAGCTGTAAAGAAAGTTGAGTTAAATCCAACTTACCGGTGAGAGCTGATGAAGAAGAGAAGTCAAGAGGAGTCGATAGAAGCTGTTGGATGTGTCAAGCAATGCAGAGAGCTTTTATACAGTTTTCAAAGAAGCCAGAAGGCATCTTTGGTCACAAGGACTATCATTTACTGTATTCCTCATAAGTCAAGGTTCTCCAATCACAGCCCTGCTTTGGTTTGTGATCACTTGCCCCTTCTTAATCCTGGAAGTTTGGGTGTGCTTGTTCCACCCTAATTTCTCCTTTCATTGAAGAATATTACAAGTCTAAGCACCACATAGTAGGTTAGTTTCCTTGAAGCAGACCATTAATTTTAAAGGTAGGTCACAAAAGCTATTTTCTTCAGGACCATTTGGGCAACAAGGTCAACAGTATGGCTTCTGTTTCTTGTCTTTCAGATTTCTGGGGCTTCATTTGGAGAAAATTGATTTGGTATGCATTTAAAACTGAATCTATCAAATCTACACTTTCCAAAACAATATGAAAATTGAAACTTAGCCATTCTTTGAAATGTATAAAAGGTAAAGGTAAAGGGACGCCTGACCATTAGGTTCGGTCGTGACCGGCTCTGGGGTTGCGGTGCTCATCTCACTTTATTGGCCGAGGGAGCCGGTGTACAGCTTCCGGTCATGTGGCCAGCATGACTAAGCCGCTTCTGGCGAAACCAGAGCAGCGCACGGAAACGTCATTTACCTTCCCGCTGGAGGTTTATCTGTTTATCTACTTGCACTTTGACGTGCTTTCGAATTGCTAGGTTGGCAGGAGCAGGGACCGAGCAACGGGAGCTCACCCCCTCGCGGGGATTCGAACCACCGACCTTTTGATCGGCAAGTCCTAGGCTCTGTGGTTTAACCCACAGCACCACCCGCGTCCCTTGAAATGCTTATCTGAATTTTGTGGTGCAGTTCTCCCACTAAAGAATGATTGCCTTCAGAGAGCTCGAGGGTGGAATAACTTCATATCCTCCAACATTTCTCCTATCAAAATAGGGACAGCCTAAGGAAAGTGGGACATTCCAGGATCAAATCAGAAGCCAGTACTGTCATACCTCGGGTTAAACATGCTTCAGGTTGAGCGTTTTCAGGTTACGCTCCGTGGTGACCCGGAAGTAGCGGAATGCGTTACTTCCAGGTTTCACCGCTCGCGCATTCACAGACGCTCAAAATGACATCACACGTATGCACGGAAGCAGCAAAACGCGACCCGTGCATGTGCAGTCGCGCAGTCGCATGTTATGGTCTACTCAGGATGCGAACGGGGCTCCAGAACGGATCCTGTTCGCATCCAGAGGTACCACTGTACAGTTTCTCTAAATCAGGGACATCCCTGGAAATTAGAGGCACTTGGAGGGTCTGTGTTTCTTTGCACAAGCACACAATATCATGTTGTTGTTTCTCCAGAATCCCCAACAGAGAGTCCAACAAGCGCAAGTTGAAAAATTGGCCTTACTTTAACTGACATTAAAGGAATGCTATCCACATAGTCCCTAATGTAGAGGATTTGTGCTGGCAGCACACGACCCTAACCTCCTTAACAGCCATGGAAGCGGGGGCAATTTTAATGGTGTACATTCCCCAGTCATTACCAACTTTTACATTGGGTTCACACAGCCAACACACATTGGAACTGGAAATGGAAACTGCTTTTGCTCAGATATATGCGCTTGAACACAATGCCTTTATGAGTGCAAAAAGAGAGAGCATCGGAAAATATTAGTGTGAGGTAGAGAACCAGTTTTAAGAAGTTTTTTGTTTGTTCTGATACAGCAGTAAAAAGCGATTTTTCACATTTTTGAGCCACGATATGAATGAAAAGAATTTTGGACAAGTATTACTGATCTGATGTAAATTGTAAGAAATCACTGAACAAATGGAAGTGATGACAGACCCACAACTTTAAGCAATAGAGTAAGTTGTGATGCACGTGTGGTTGCAGTGTTTGTGATGCCCATGATGGTTTCCCCAGTTTGCAGATTTGCCCCCAATCTAAAAAGTTGGTGAACCTCACAAGGGCAAAATACAGTGGTACCTTGGTTCTCAAATGCCTTGGTTCTCAAACGCGGAAAACCTGGAATGAATTGTTCTGGTTTTTGAACGTTTTTCAGAAGTCAAACATCTGGTGCTGTTGCCAGCTATTGTTTCTGGGGTACCTGCACCAATCAGAAGCTGAGCCTTGGTTTTTCAACATTTCAGAAGTCAAACGGACTTCTGGAATGGATTAGGTTTGGTGCTGTTGCTTTTGCTATTTATTTTGTATTTTTGTTTTTGAGGCTTTTTTGGTTAATTTGTTTTTGTGACTGTGTGGAACCCAGTTCAGCTACTGATAGATTGATTGATTGTGTGACTGCAGAAATGGATGCCCCCCATCCAAACAATGAGTATCATCCGTGCAGGTAAGAAAAAAAGTAATTTTAATTTTTATCATCTACAATACTGTCTTATTTATTTTATAGTACAGTACATTGATTATTAAGGGACGCGGGTGGAGCTGTGGTCTAAACCACAGAGCCTAGGGCTTGCCGATCAGAAGGTCGGTGGTTCAAATCCCCGTGACAGGGTGAGCTCCCGTTGCTCGGTCCCTGCTCCTGCCAACCTAGCAGTTCGAAAGCACGTCAAAGTGCAAGTAGATAAATAGGTACCACTCTGGTGGGAAGGTAAATGGTGTTTCCGTGCGCTGCTCTGGTTTGCCAGAAGCGGCTTAGTCATGCTGGCCACATGACCTGGAAAAACTGTCTGTGGACAAACGCTGGCTCCGTTGGCCAGTAAAGTGAGATGAGCGCCGCAACCCGAGAGTCATCCGCAACTGGACCTGATGGTCAGGGGTCTCTTTACCTCTTTTTTTAATATTGATTATTGCTTTCATTTTATGGATCAGTAGTCTTGTTAGATAGTAAAATTCTTGTTGTATTGCTGTTTTAGGGGTTGTATTTAAAAGTCTGGAACGCATTAATCCATTTTGCATTACTTTCTATGGGAAAGCACACCTTGGTTTTGGAACACTTTGGTTTTGGAACGGACTTCCGGAATGGATTAAGTTTAGAACCAAGGTGCCACTGTAATGCATATGCTAGGAGATCTGTAAATGGCTTGTGAAAGACCACCCATTCCTCATCAAAACCTTACACAAACATATTCTTAAATCACAAAGTGGTAGTGTTGGTTTGACACAAATTAGCACCCAACCTGACTATTATTTGGAAGTGTGTTGTGGTGTTTATACCAAAAGGTGCTGCCTGAGGCTGTCCGAGTAAGAACACCTGCTCTTTTTCATTTAATAACTTCAGCTTTAATGACTCCCATGGGAGCCAGGATCTAATAGGAGCTATAAAGATCTGAGCATCTCATCCCAAAATTGGACACTCCAACCCTCTAATATTAAAGAAAGCAAATACTAGTGACTGGACATTTTAGCAACTCACATGGCTCATGCCTGAGTATTTAGATTTAATTCTATGGCTTCACCAAATCAAAGAGAGGGGAGGTGCTAAAGAAGCTTCATTCATGCTCCAGGCCTTCATCATCATTGATTTAGAGAATGAATCTAAAGTTTGGCAGAATCTCTCTTCCCCTGTTATTTTCTTTTTCTTTTTAAAAGTTTCTGCAAGCTTCCATGACCATAAATTCTAGAATCGAAGAATCCTAGAATTGGAAGGTCCAAAGGTCGTGTGGTCCAATCCCTTGTGATGCAGGAATCTCAGCTGAAGCACCTATAACAATGCTTTTAAGCTCTGCTTAAAAACCTCCAAGGAAGAGGAGACTACAGCCTCCCGAAGGAGACTGTTCCACAGTTGAACAGCTCTTTCCATCAGAAAGTTCTTCCAAGAAAATCTTCAATAAAGGAAGTTCTTCCTGATGTTCGGTTGGAATCACCTTTCTTGTAACTTGAAGCCATTGGTTCAAGCCCTACCCTCTGGAACAGGAGAAGACAAGCTTGCTCCATCTTCCATGTGACAGCCCTCAAGATATTTGAAGATGGCTACCATATCTACTAGGGACGCGGGTGGCGCTGTGGGCTAAACCACAGAGCCTAGGACTTGCCGATCAGAAGGAAGCTGTACGCCGGCTCCCTCGGCCAATAAAGTGAGATGAGCGCCGCAACCTCAGAGTTGGTGATGACTGGACCTAATGGTCAGGGGTCCCTTTACCTTTACCATATCTACTCTTAGTCTGTTTTCCAGGATAAACATACCCAACTCCCTCAAAACATTCCTCATAAGGCTTAGTTTCCAGACCTTGACCATCTTGGTCGCCCTCCTCTGCACACCTCCCAGCTTGTCAATATCCTTCTTAAATTGTGGCACCCAGTATTCTGTGGGACACAGTATTCCAGGCGGGGTCTAACCAAGGCAGAATAGACTGGGACTATTATTTCCCTTGATCTGGCCACTATACTTCTGTTGATAGCAATAGCTGTTTTTGCTAATGTATAACACCACTGATTTGTGTGCTGGGGTCAGCAAACTTTTTTAGCAGGGGGCCAGTCCACTGTCCCTCAGACCTTGTGGGGGGCCGGATTATATTTTGAAAAAAATATATGAACGAATTCCTGTGCCCCACAAATAACCCAGAGTTGTATTTTAAATAAAAGCACACATTCTGCTCATGTAAAAACACCAGGCAGGCCCCACAAATAACCCAGAGATGCATTTCAAATAAAAGGACACATTCTACTCATGTAAAAACACGCTGATTCCCGGACAGTCCGCGGGCTGGATTAAGAAGGCGATTGGGCCGGATGCGGCCCCCAGGCCTTAGTTTGCCTACCCATGGTGTTAAGCTTGTGATCCACTAGGTTCTCCTATCTGTTAAAGTCATCTTGAATCTCAGTTCCATCTTCTGCAGCATTAGTTTCCCTCCCAGTTTGGTGTCATCTGCAAATTCCATCATCCCAGTCATTTATAAAGACATTGAAAAACAATGGGCCCAGGACAGAACCCTGCAGCACCATGCTTGTCCTTTGAATTGAATGTGGAAGGCGTTGTTTAATGTTGACATCTGTAGGAATTTTGAAGAAAGTTTAAAAGGAATTCTGTAAAACAGAGGAAACTGTCCCAGAATGAGAAAATGGAGTGTACAAACATCTCGAGGATGCAGTTGAAGGGGGCTTGCAGTCTTGACAGGTGTATGCAGTGCTATTTTCCTAGAAAAAGAGGTGCTGGAACTCACCACAAATGCCTCCCAAGTTCTCTTATATTGGCAAGGGGCGCGGGTGGCACTGTGGTCTAAACCACTGAGCCTCTTGGGCTTGCTGATCAGAAGGTTGGTGGTTCAAATCCCCATGACGGGGTGAGCTTCCATTGCTCTGTCCCAGCTCCTGCCAACCTAGCAGTTCTAAAGCACACTAGCGCAAGTAGATAAATAGGTACCGCTCCGGCGGGAAGGTAAACGGCGTATCTGTGCGCTCTGGCACTCATCATGGTCCTCCGTGCACCAGTAGCGATTTAGTAGTCCTGCTGGCCACATGACCCAGAAAACTGTCTGCGGACAAACGCTGGCTCCCTTGGCCTGAAAGCGAGATGAGCGCCACAACCCCATAGTCTCCTTTGACAGTACTTAACCATCCAAAGGTCCTTTACCTTTTACCTAATATTGGCAATGGGGTCCACCAGAGGGTTGCCAGAACTGAGTTCTGGCAGATTCCAGCTGCAAAAAAATCCTGTGTCTATGAAAAGGAGGAAAATAACAATTTTTTAAAGTGCACTAAATAATCACAGGTATTAACAGCTAGATGATGAAAGAGGATTGGCAGTGTACAATTTGAAAATAATAAACACAGGTCAGGTAAGGAAAGGCTACATAAAAACAGGTTGGATTAATTAGTAGGCACTTTGTTAGGCAGAACACCTGTAGACGTTTTAGGCTTCAAGGGAGGGACTTGCTCTCCTTGCACCGTATAAAAGGACCTTTGAGTCGTGATTCTTCCATCAGCTCCTCTCAGCTCCACCTGAATATTTCACTGAGAACTTGGTAAGTGAGAGAATTTCGCATCTTTTATTGCCTTTTCTATATGAACTGCATGCTCTCCATCTCTTTCTTTGAACCTAGACCTGCTTCTGCTTTCTGATCATGGTTGGCATCTTGATTCAACGTTAGAGAGTTAGATTTTGAGGAAGATGCTTTTTCCATGGGGTCAAGTTCACAATTGTCTATGCCATGGCTAGGGAACATCTTTGGTTCTTCAGGAATTGCTGGTCTACAGCTCCCATCATCCTTGGCCCTTGGCCCTGCCATCCAGAGCTCATGGATGTTGGAGTTCATCAGCATCTGGAAGGTCTCAGATGTTCCTTCATTCCTAGTCTACACAGACTGGTTGTAGCTCTCCAGGGTTTTGAACAGGGCTCTTTTCCTGCTTTCCTTGAGAGACCAAGGAGTGAACCAGGGGCCTTGAGGTAGAAAGGCATGTGATCTACTCATTCTTTCTATGTTTCTCAGAGTTGTGTGCTTGCAACAACCATGTAAGTTAGGTGAGTGTCATCATCTCAATATTGTACATTGGCAGCAGTAGTTGTGAGGGAGGGCTAATGGTGAAAAGAGAGAAGACCCAGAAATGTAGCTAAAGTCTTTAAAAAAAAATCAAAAAATCACATGCACCCAAGTATTGATTTCAGGGTTGCCTGGAATAGATTTCTCAGACACCAAATGCCTGGGCAGACAGGAATGGTTTTAGATCCTTCCTCAAAGTTAATAATAAGGCAGGCAGACCCAACTCAGTGGGGCTGGCATTCCAGTAATGGAAGCTGCCCCACAAGATCACTCCATTTGTCACCCCAGGGACACCACTACTAAGAAGGACGCCACTGTTCCAGTATTGCTGGTTTGGTTTCATTGACGATAGGTTTTTAATTGAATTGCTTATTATGTCTTAATATTTTCATCTTTTCACTCTATATCTCCCAGACCCTGCTGGTGTTGGTGATCATTATTTATTGGTTATTCTTAAAATAAATAATAAACTGCTGATTGTAAGCGAGTTGAGGTGGGGGGGACGACTGAAAGAGGTTTACAAAGCAGGCTGCTGATACTATTTCTCAAAACGGAATGAATGAATCATGAATGAAGAGGGTGGATGTTTTACCCATCCTCAAAACCGCAACCTGTCCTTTCAGACCCAGCTCCATCCCTCCAAGATGTCTTGTGGCTTCGTCTCATCCTGCCAGCCCTGCTGCATCCCATCCTGTGCCCCATCCTGCGTCAGCTACCCGGTCGGGGGTCTGGGCTCACTGTGCTCCCCTTGCGGTGGTGGCATCTCAGGGGGCTTGGCGTCCTACGGTGGAGGAGTGTCATCGAGTAGCCTTGGCCTGACCTCTGGAGGCAACGTTGGCTGCGTCTGTCAGCTGCCACCAAGTGAAGTAGTCATCCAGCCATCTCCCAGTAGTGTGATCATCCCAGGACCAGTCCTTGCTGCCAGCTGTGAGCCACTTCGAGTGGGAGGATACACTGCCTGTGGTGGAGGATCCTCTCTTGGTGGAGGGCTAGGAAGTGGCCGCTCTAAATATTGTTGCTATTAATAGGAGAGCCCAGACAAGGCGCTGCCTCCTTTCATTAAAGCTTAGCTTCAGCATGGAACCTGTTCTCTGTGAGTTTCTTTTGTGTTCCTCCCACACTTCAACACCACCACCCCACATTTCAATTTCCAGCACTAATCGAGACCCCTAAAATGCATAACACCTTTTTTTTTTTTTTTTTTTTTGTATGGGCATGGGAGCAATTTTACTATGCTAAGCTAAATATTAAACAAAGGAAAGTGTCAGGGGGACAGTTAAGTTTTCTCCTTAGACTGGTTTTTGTTTTTTTTAAAATAATAATGATGATAATAATAATAATAATAATTTATTACTATTATTATTATTATTATTATTATTATTATTATTATTTATACCCCGCCCTCCCCAGCCAAGGTCGTGCTCAGTGCGGCTAACAAGCAGGGGACTTGTATGTATTTATTTTTTCCAAATTCCAATATGCTAGCAAAAGAAGACCACCAGCAGCAAAAATCAGGATCAGATCTTCCCTTTTAATAGAGAGAGGTTGGAATCCCCAGATGCCCTGAAACATCTTCTCTTTCAGATTTCAGAATGCGTGAACATTCTCTCCCTGTACCGTGTGAAACATCAGGTTGATCGCTAGATGGCACCACAACCTATGGTGGCCCTGCATTTTCATTATTTATTTCTTGCTTTAGAGGCAAGATGGAATTGCTGTCACATTCAGGGAGGCCAGCAGTAGGTAGGACCAGAGTCTGCTTCATGCTGCTGGAAGGACTCTGTGTGGAATCGTTCGGTTTTGCTTCGTTTAATTGGCAGCTAGTCTGGGAAGGAAGGGACAGGTTAAGAGTGGTGGGTTAATCAAATGAGGCAGTATTGCATTAGGGGCACTCTTTTGGCTTTGCAGGGGTTTTTTGGGGCTGCCCTTTCATCTGGCATGCACATTGGGTTGAATGCTGAGCCAGCAGAGCCACAGGGAATAATTAATAATAATAATAATAATAATAATAATAATAATAATAATAAATTTATATCCCCCACTCCCCAGCCAAAGCTAGGCTCAGAGTGGCTAACAACAGTAAAATAATACAGCATTCTAAAATCAATTCATTATAAAATCAGTTCAAATCAAATTAATGGCAACCATGGGCTAGAGTTCTGTAAGGATTACCAAAGGAGGGGGTCAGGCTGTGCCTTGGCCAAAGACTTGGTGGAACAGCTCCATCTTGCAGGCCCTGCGGAAAGATGTCAAGTCCCACAGGGCCCTAGTCTCTTGGGACAGAGCGTTCCACCAGATCAGAGCCACAGCTGAAAAAGCCCTGGTTGAGGCCAGGCTTACCTTCCTGTGGCCTGGGACCTCCAAGATGAGACTGGCTGAGTTCATATACTGGAGGTACTCAGAGCAGCCAAGGAGAAAGGGTTCCTTTCAATCCCTTTGTATGATGCCTGCAAACTTGTCCATGAGTTGGAAGGGAATTGAAGCCTCCACCTTCGGAAGCTTCCATGCCCAGATTATGTAGATATAGTTGGTAAATCAGGCTAATAATAATAACAATAATAATAATAATAAATTTATTTATAGCCTGCCCATCTGGCTGGGTTTCCCCAGCCACTCTGGGCGGCTTACAACAAAAGATTAAAAATACATTAAAACATCAGTCATTAAAAACTTCCCTAAACAGGGCTGCCTTCAGATGTCTTCTAAAAGTCTGGTAGTTGTTTATTCCCTTGACATCTGAAGGGAGGGTGTAACACAGGGCAGGTGCCACTATCGAGAAGGTCCTCTGCCTGGTTCCCTGTAACCTCACTTCTCTCAGGGAGGGAACCGCCAGAAGGCCCTCAGCACTGGACGTCAGTGTCTGGGCAGAAAGATGGGGGTGGAGACGCTCCTTCAGGTATTCAGGGCCAAGGCCGTTTAGGGCTTTCAAGGTCAGCACCAACACTTTGAATTGTGCCCAGAAACTTACTGGGAGCCAATGTAGGTCTTTCAGGACCAATGTTATATGGTCTCGGCAGCTTATTGGTTCTTGCAAATCCTCAAAGTTGTGATATTTCAATAAATATAGCCTTCCTTCAAAGTTTGCTTCCTGAGTCTTCTTTTAGCATCTGACACCAAAGTGCAGACTGATTTCATAGAAAAACCTTTATATGCAAGCCAAACTGAATTCACTCCTGAAACATTACCCTATTAGGACAACTTCAGAAATTTAATAGCATGTGAATTTCTGATGGTCTACAATAGGCTTGAACCATTCACAAATACACTTTTCACAACGGTAACCATTGCAGAGATCTTGTTGTTCTAAGCCCAATTGAACTGGGACAAGGTACTCGTGAAGAAATATCTCTCCCACACTTTTTCCACAGCTCAAGGGCACACAATATTATGGTGATGAATCAGCCGAAGATCAGAGGTGCTTTATTTAATCCTTTAGCTTCTAGTCTGTTAATTGATTCATTAAACTATTAAAGGCAGCTGTGTTTTCATATTGCTAAACCTCAATCTGGAAATCTTCTTCATTGTATACAAGAGAAATAAAGCTTACCTGAGGTGGCAGGTGGCAAAGGATCTAAAGCAACTGCAGACTGACTGACTGACTGACTAATTATATACTGATTAAATATATCTAAGTGGTGTACAGAAAACTGAAGAAACAACAGACTACTTAAACAAAATATTACAATAACACAGATTCATAGAAAAATAACACACTAATACGAAGTTATTGATATGTATAAATCAGTTCATTTTCCTTCTGACACATCCTCCCTCTCAGCTTCCATGTTCTCACCCAGGGCTCAAACAAACTCTCATCTCATCCACAAAAGTCACACAGTGAGAAGAGTTGCTGGAAGCAGCAGCCATTGCCCTAGTCTCTCACTCCAGACTTGCTTTTATGGGCAGACCCAAGGTGGGTGGTACTTCCTCAGGCTGCTGGCAGCTGTGTCCCATTCAGCTGCACTCTCCACACCATAGAAGCCAACTCCTAGGGGCCTTGGGGGCTCTGGCCCCCACAATAAAACATTTGAGGGGTCTGGACCCCCACAAAGTTGATGGGCATTCCCATTCAAGTGGTGTGTGTGCACTGCGTCATGCAATTGATTATGCTTACCTGGGGTGCCACAATGTTTTATTCAAGTTGGCAGCCCTGCCCCACACCTAATAATAATATTTATACCCTGCCCATCTGGCTGAGTTTAGCCAGCAATTCTGGGAAGGTTACAGCAGGTTTGTTGAGTTTCCCGGGGGTCCAACGGATGGAAAAAGGGGGCCTCCTCCACTCACAGGTCTTTCTCCCCCCTCTATCCTCTCCTCTTCCTCCTCCAGCATAGGGATGGGGATTTTTAGGCCCTGGGGCCAAATGTGTCCTTCCAGATCTCTATATTTGGTTCTTGTGACTCTTTGTGAGAGCCAGTGTGGTGTAGTGGTTAGGAGCGGTAGTCTCGTAATCTGGTGAACCGGGTTCGCGTCTCCGCTCCTCCACATGCAACTGCTGGGTGACCTTGGGCTAGTCACACTTCTTGAAGTCTCTCAGCCCCGCTCACCTCCCAGAGTGTTTGTTGTGGGGGAGGAAGGGAAAGGAGAATGTTAGCAGCTTTGAGACTCCTTCGGGTAGTGATAAAGAGGGATATCAAATCCAAACTCTTCTTCTTCTTCTCTCCAGACCACATCTTCCTGGATTGCTTTTGCCTGGCCAGAAAATGTACCTCTTGATTGTCTGCAGTCTGCTTGCATAGTGAAACCCATTCCATGTGCCCCAACTTTTTCTAAACAAAATCTGGGACAACATCCCTCCCATGTCTCCCTGTTGTATGCCAGAAAATATCTTATCTCTTGAGTTTAAGCCAATAAAACTCAAAAACGTGAGGAGTTAGGAGTCCAGCGTTGTTTATTGCAAAGCAATAGGTTACAGATGGATCATTCCGCAAAACTGCAACCCTGCCCCATGGTCCAGGCAGTGGTATTTATAAAATTTCAAACAAAGCATTTCAATTTTCACCAATCAGGTACATCATCACCTCATTTCATGTTTAATACACATGCGCAATAAGCACTGGCAATTTCTGCTGATTAAGTTCTGATTCCCACCGTATTCTGTTACATTGTGTTTGTAGGCATGTTGGGAACCTATAATATGTGTAGCCATTTGCACCATGTAGCAGCTTAGGTTCTAGCTTTGGGCTGTATCTTTGTGATTCACACATTAGCTGTATTTCTGCCCCAATGGGGGGCGGCAACTTGCAAAATCATCAGTTTCATAAAGTAACAGGCTACCATAACTTCTCTATTAGAAGCACACTCAAGGATTTACAGGGGTACATATTATCACATTTATTGTTGCCCTTTGGGCCACTACAACATCCCTCAAGGCCACCCCCCACTCTTGCTGCTCTCCCTCCTCACCGCTCCAACCACTCACCCTCCCCACCCTCACCATCAGCTTGTGCCACTTGCCTTCACTCTCATCTCTCTCAATGCTCTCTCCCATCACTCTGGTGACCGACGAGTTGTGTCAGAGGGCTGGATGAGAAGGGTCTTTGATGCAATGCTGCTGCTGATCACCAGAATGAGCGTCTTTGGTGCCAGTACCAGACTAGAGCACACACCAGAGCACCAGACCAAGAAAATGGGACATTCTGGGACTGGCGTCTGTGATCAAAGGTGTCCCACTAAAAATGGGACAGTTGGCAGAACTGCCATTCTACTTGCAGGGATCACTGCCATGTCAAAAGAGCATAGAGCTTCCCTCTGCCATGTCTGCCACACAATTTGCGGTGCTCTTTGGCCCCACTGGACGCACTCCAGGGGATGCCCTGAAAGTTTAGGGTCCCAGGTAAAGAACATGCAAGTCTTTCACAATGAAAACAGGTGTGATGGCCTGGGAATCAGATTCAGAGGGTGAACCGGAGGAATCCCAGCCTGCACAGGAGTCCCCGCCTCCAGGGCCGGCTGAACTGGGGCAGGGCCTTGATTCTGAGGCGCCTGCACCTGTGCCGGATCCTCAGGAGCAGGCACCAGGTGAATCCACTCTGGCTCCAGAGGTGGTTGAGGACTCAGTGCCTACAGATGAGTCTCCCCCTGGGCCCAGTAACCCTTCAGCCTCTCCTGAACTGCAGAGGCTCAGGGCAGAGAGGTGAAGGGAACTGGTTTCTCCCAGGAGGAGTGCTCGCCTTAAGGCCAGGAGAGGCGGGTCTCCTGGGGGCCGGGACCACCCCTGGCCTCAGAGAAGATAAAGGCCAGTCAGCCCGGTCCCAGGTTGCGGGAGCAACGTCGTTGTTGAGTACCTGTTCCTGCCCGGACCCAGACCTGACCCTCCAGTGTTCCTGTCCCCGCCCGGCTTCCTGCTTCGGACCTCGCCCTGCTCCTTGTGAACGGTTTCCAGGCTAGTGACCCAGGACCGGACTTTGACTACGCCAACGGTAACCTTCCCCCCGGGACCAGCACAACAGGGTTACAGATGCAGCACAGTACAAACTAGCCAAGGTCAAGCGTGGAGAATCAGTCTACGTCCAAACAGATCTAGTGGCAAAATCAGGCAGCAACAATTCCAGGTCACTATCCTTGGGAGTTCAATATAAGTGCAAGACAGGCGAACCTAGTAATTTAAAGCTTGAAGAAAGGAGGAGAAAGTAAAGGTAGTTATTAAGTGGATTAATAGCCTATGAATCAATTCTGTTTTGTGGATAGCATAGAACACAGTTTATTTGACAATAAGACACATTTACTCCACTATTAAATTCTAATCCCATCACTTAATAATAATAATAATAATAAATTATTTATACCCCGCCCTCCCCGGCCAGAGCCGGGCTCAGGGCAGCTAACACCAATAAAATAAAATCACAGTAAAAACATAATAGGGGGGAAAGAGAGGGAGGGGGAAAAAAAAACCCTATTTAAAATACAAGTTAAAATGCAATTTAAAATGCAGCCTCATTTAAAAATAGCTGATAAACCAAGACCATAAGGGGAGGGAAACATAAGGGTTAGACAGAGTCCAAACCAAAGGCCAGGCAGAACAGCTCTGTCTTGCAGGCCCTGCGGAAAGATGTCAAGTCCCACAGGGCCCTAGTCTCTTGTGACAGAGTGTTCCACCAAGTCAGGGCCAGTACTGAAAAGGCCCTGGCCCTAGTTGAAACCAATCTAACCTCCTTGAGGCTCAGGACCTCCAAAGTGTTGTTATTTGTGGACCATGCCTCCTCCTCTGTGCTGTAAGAGCAGTTTCCACCAGTATGGTGCCCCTTACATGTTATGAATTACAGCTTCCATCATCCATGACTACTGACTTTTCTGGCTGGTGCTGATGGAAGTTTGCATTCTGAAACATCTGGTGAAAGGGTTCTAATGGAGACTGGTCAATTAGGGCAAGTGTGTCATTGCTACACCAACCTCTGCCCTCAGCCATCCCACAGCTGCCTACCTCTTTGCTTACAACAAGTGTAGAGGTTGTAACAGGCTGTAAGTTTCCTCTTCCTTTGTATCAGAGTTGCCTTCATAGAACTCAGCAGGCAGGAGGAGGATGGGGACAAAACTAGAATTAGGTGGTTCTGCTTGTCATTGACTCTGGTGCCATCTACTGTTTGGCTGTCCTGACTTCCACCCCACCAGTCGCAATGGGCACCATTTAATGTTGTTTTCAAACATTTGAAAACCTCCTGATACAGGGCTGCCTTCAGATATCTTCTAAAAGATGTGTAGTTCTTTATACCATTGACATCTGATGGGAGGGCGTTCCACAGGACAGGTGCCACTGCTGAGAAGGTCCTCTGCTTGGTTCCCTCTAACCTCACTTCTCACAGGGAGGGAACTGCCAGAAGGCCCTTGGAGCTGGGCTTCGGTTTCCAGGCTGAGTGATGGGGGTGGAGACACTCCTTCAGGTATACTGGGCCAAGGCCATTTAGGGCTTTAAAGGTCAGCACCAACACTTTGAATTGTGCTCAAAAACCTACTGGGAGCCAATGTAGGTCTTTCAGGACTGGTGTTATATGGTCCCAGGGGCTGCTCCCAGTCACCAGTCTAGCTGCTCCATTCTGCATTAGTTGCAATTTCCAAATCACCTTCAAAGGTAGAGCACATTGCAGTAGTCCAAGCAGGAGATAACCAGAGCATGCGCCACTCTGGCAAGACAGTCTGCGGGCAGGTAGGGTCTCAGCCGGCATAACAGATGGAGCTGGGAGCCAGCTGCCTTGGACACAGTCAAGAGGGAATTAACAAGAACTTCATAATATTTGTGGATTGATTAAAAGAATGGAACTGTGTGAAAACATTGGAATGATTTGTGGCATTACCCTCTAAAGAGGACTCTAACTTTGATTTATTATGGCTTTGGCAAGACACTAGCTTGTTAATGGATGGGAAATAAATCAAAGAAGAAAATGCTGGAAGTCTGCTGGAGCTATACCAGACGCCAGATCTCTTTTGGTTTGGAAAAGCAAGATGCTGTGAGACTATGGAGCAATAAAAATTGAATCCTTGAAGTGGGGGGGGGGGCAATGCTGAAAATGATAGATTACAGCATGAAGGGAAGGACGAATGTTAAAAAAAAATCACACAGAAAGTTGCAAGATATAAACCCTTCTTGCATAGTTAAATACGAACGAAACTCGTCACATCAGGGGCAGTTAAAATAAATTATTAAGATCAGAACTGTTTTATTTGGATTAAATAAAAGGATTGGAGCAGGATGAAGGAACATCATCTCTTGAGAAACAGAACATTGGAAGTCACCCAAAAAAGATTAATTTGGAATTGGATAATTGGCTTTTTTGATTGTATTCAGATTTTGTATTGTATTAATGTGGCTTATATTGGATTGCTATTAATGAAAAAAAATATTTAAAAAGGAAAAGAAATTGAAATGTGGGGTGGTGGTGTTGAAGTGTGGGAGGAACACAAAAGAAACTCACAGAGAACAGGTTCCATGCTGAAGCTAAGCTTTAATGAAAGGAGGCGGCGCCTTGTCTGGGCTCTCCTATTAATAGCAACAATATTTAGAGCGGCCACTTCCTAGCCCTCCACCAAGAGAGGATCCTCCACCACAGGCAGTGTATCCTCCCACTCGAAGTGGCTCACAGCTGGCAGCAAGGACTGGTCCTGGGATGATCACACTACTGGGAGATGGCTGGATGACTACTTCACTTGGTGGCAGCTGACAGACGCAGCCAACGTTGCCTCCAGAGGTCAGGCCAAGGCTACTCGATGACACTCCTCCACCGTAGGACGCCAAGCCCCCTGAGATGCCACCACCGCAAGGGGAGCACAGTGAGCCCAGACCCCCGACCGGGTAGCTGACGCAGGATGGGGCACAGGATGGGATGCAGCAGGGCTGGCAGGATGAGACGAAGCCACAAGACATCTTGGAGGGATGGAGCTGGGTCTGAAAGGACAGGTTGCGGTTTTGAGGATGGGTAAAACATCCACCCTCTTCATTCATGATTCATTCATTCCGTTTTGAGAAATAGTATCAGCAGCCTGCTTTGTAAACCTCTTTCAGTCGTCCCCCCCACCTCAACTCGCTTACAATCAGCAGTTTATTATTTATTTTAAGAATAACCAATAAATAATGATCACCAACACCAGCAGGGTCTGGGAGATATAGAGTGAAAAGATGAAAATATTAAGACATAATAAGCAATTCAATTAAAAACCTATCGTCAATGAAACCAAACCAGCAATACTGGAACAGTGGCGTCCTTCTTAGTAGTGGTGTCCCTGGGGTGACAAATGGAGTGATCTTGTGGGGCAGCTTCCATTACTGGAATGCCAGCCCCACTGAGTTGGGTCTGCCTGCCTTATTATTAACTTTGAGGAAGGATCTAAAACCATTCCTGTCTGCCCAGGCATTTGGTGTCTGAGAAATCTATTCCAGGCAACCCTGAAATCAATACTTGGGTGCATGTGATTTTTTGATATATTTTTTTAAGACTTGAGCTACATTTCTGGGTCTTCTCTCTTTTCACCATTAGCCCTCCCTCACAACTACTGCTGCCAATGTACAATATTGAGATGATGACACTCACCTAACTTACATGGTTGTTGCAAGCACACAACTCTGAGAAACATAGAAAGAATGAGTAGATCACATGCCTTTCTACCTCAAGGCCCCTGGTTCACTCCTTGGTCTCTCAAGGAAAGCAGGAAAAGAGCCCTGTTCAAAACCCTGGAGAGCTACAACCAGTCTGTGTAGACCAGGAATGAAGGAACATCTGAGACCTTCCAGATGCTGATGAACTCCAACATCCATGAGCTCTGGATGGCAGGGCCAAGGGCCAAGGATGATGGGAGCTGTAGACCAGCAATTCCTGAAGAACCAAAGATGTTCCCTAGCCATGGCATAGACAATGGTGAACTTGACCCCATGGAAAAAGCATCTTCCTCAAAATCTAACTCTCTAACGTTGAATCAAGATGCCAACCATGATCAGAAAGCAGAAGCAGGTCTAGGTTCAAAGAAAGAGATGGAGAGCATGCAGTTCATATAGAAAAGGCAATAAAAGATGCGAAATTCTCTCACTTACCAAGTTCTCAGTGAAATATTCAGGTGGAGCTGAGAGGAGCTGATGGAAGAATCGCGACTCAAAGGTCCTTTTATACGGTGCAAGGAGAGCAAGTCCCTCCCTTGAAGCCTAAAACGTCTACAGGTGTTCTGCCTAACAAAGAGCCTACTAATTAATCCAACCTGTTTTTATGTAGCCTTTCCTTACCTGACCTGTGTTTATTATTTTCAAATTGTACACTGCCAATCCTCTTTCATCATCTAGCTGTTAATACCTGTGATTATTTAGTGCACTTTAAAAAATTGTTATTTTCCTCCTTTTCATAGACACAGGATTTTTTTCCAGCTGGAATCTGCCAGAACTCAGTTCTGGCAACCCTCTGGTGGACCCCATTGCCAATATAAGGTAAAAGGTAAAGGACCTTTGGATGGTTAAGTACTGTCAAAGGAGAGAGATAGAGTGAAAAGATGAAAATATTAATACATAATAAGCAATTCAATTAAAAACCTATTGTCAATGAAACCAAACCAGCAATACTAGAACAGTGGCGTCCTTCTTAGTAGTGGTGTCACTGGGGTGACAAATGGAGTGATCTTCATATTATACACTGCCAATCCTCTTCCATCATCTAGCTGTTAATAACTGTGATTTAGTGCACTTTAAAAGATTGTTATTTTCCTCCTTTTCATACACATGCCAAGGCTGTGAGCCCCCAGTGAACTGTATCCTAGAGGTGTTTGGAAACTCCACCCTGCTATTCTGGGACAGTTTCCTTTGTTTTACAGAATTCCTTTTTAAACTTCCCTTAAAATTCCTACAGATGTTCACTTTAAACCAAGTAACCAAATTCAACTCAAGGGGCAAGTGGGGTGCCGCTGGGTTCTATCCTGGGCCCGTTGATGTTCAACTTCTTTATAAAGGAGTTTATAAAGGAGTTTTCAGACCCATCTCCATCCCTCCAAGATGTCTTGTGGCTACATCACATCCTGTCAGAGCCTGCTGTATCCCAACGTGTGTCCCATCTAGTGTCAGCTACCTGGTCGGTGGTCTGGGCTAACTGTGTTCAGAACTGCTCCTAATGTGTTATTTTGTGAGAAAATGCTTTTTTTAAAAATATGTTATTTTGGACTCTCTTTTTTTAAAAATAATAATAATAATCAACTGCTCACAGATTAATGGGAAGCCAGGATGAAAGGAGCACATGCTAGAGCAGCCTTTCTCAACCTTGGGTCCCCAGATGTTTTTTGGCCTACAACTCCCATCATCCCTGACCACTGGTCCTGTGAAATAGGGATCATGGGAGTTGTAGGCCAAAAACATCTGGGGACCCAAGGTTGAGAACCACTGTGCTAGAGTGAGATAGATTGAAAACAGACAGATCCATACATTCCCCCAAGTCTCTCCCCATACTGTGTAACATCTTGTGTTATCCAGTACTTGATACTTCTTTGAATATTCTTACCTGTGTTTTGCTCTTCCAATGAGCAGAAGGTGGGGTATACAGGATCCCACCTCTCTTATTTAATCATCACAACAACCCTGCAACTTGACTGGACTGTGGGTTGTTGATTAGCCCAGGTTCCCCAGGAAGTTTCATGGCAGAAGTTTCATCTCCTGAGCCCTAGCCCAACATACCAACCAGTGTATCACACAGTTTCTTGGTACAGTGGTAGTTTGGTTCTGAAACATTCGAAAACCGAGGACTCAACAGCCAACAGCTAGTTCTCAGGATCTTGCACTCAGCAGAAGCCGCGTGGCATGTTTGACTTCTGAGGCGTGTTTGAAAACCGAAGCATTTACTTCTGAGTTTACAGCATTTGTAAACCAAAATGTCCATCGACGGAGACGTTTGAAAACTGAGGTACCACTGTATTATTATGATACTCTGCATATATTTATGTAATGAGTAGAAAGATAGGTAGATACAGACAGATCATTATGGAAGCTTGGAACAATTTTAAAAACAAAATGCCACAGAAAAATAAAGTAACTTAATTAAACACAACAGGGGAAGTGTGATTCCCCCACCTTTAAGCTCATTCTCAAAGCCAACTATGATCAAGGATCACTGCCTGGTGTATGACTGAACCTTCTTTAGCACCTCCCCTCCCCTCCCTTTGATTTGATTTGATGGAGGTATAGAATTAAATTCAAATGCTTATACATAAGCCGTCTGAGCTGCTTAGTCGTGTGAAGAGTGGCTTTGATCTCTTTCATATGAGATGGTAGCCACATGCAATTTTAAAAAAAGGAATGAAGGAGAAAAAATTATCAGATTTATGGACACATCACTCATTAAAGCTGAAGTTAAATGAAAAACAGCAGGTGCTCTTGCTCTGACAACCTTGGCTAGCCTCAGGTCACACACATCAGACACCCAAATAATAGGTTGGGTGCTAATTAGCATCAAACCAATCCTACTTCTTTCTGGCATGTCTGTCTGGGGCTTTGACCAGGACTGGGTGACCTTTCTCAGCTAGGCCCATTCTGCCTTCGCAAATCATGTATCAAATCACCAGCATATGTATTATTTTGCCATGGTGAGCTTACCCAACTTTTTAGGCCCAGGAAGGGCTGCAGGTCAGTGGTAGAGCATGTTTTGCATGCTTTTTCAACCACAGGCATCTCCAGGTAGGACTGAGAAAAGACTCCTAGTTGAAACACTGGTGAGCTTCTGCTAGGGTTTCGATATGTCCAGAATTTCCAAGGCATAGCTGGGTTTCTGCTGTAGGGAATTGCTGGAACATCTGGGAAAATCTGGACATATGTCAAGCCATGTGGGTAGTGTAAATGAAAGCGAGTTTCCTTAAAATAACTCAAATTTCACCAAACAAACCCCTCATGTGTCCGAATTTTCACTTTTTGAAATATGGCAACCCTAGCAAGCAACTGCCAAATAATAAGGACCAAAAATGATCAAGAAGGTGTGTCCCATAATCCCTATCCATTATTCATGCTAGCAGGAGAAGATGGGAGTTCCGGTCCCACAATATCTAGAAATCATCTCACTGGTTACCCTTGGAGTAAAACAATACTGTGCAAGATGAGCCAATAGTATTACTCAATACAAGGCAGCTAAGTATTGTTATAAGGTTTGGGGGGGGGGGGGCAAGACCTTAAGATTCAACAAAGGGTTCGAATTTCAGCAAACTAATAAATTTGTGAATTTAGCAAGGGCTAGGCTAGTGATCACCAGCCAGCTAGTGATGGCTCACAGGGGGTGGGTCGTTGAAGATACAGAAGGCTGGTAATGGCTTGGTTTGTTTGATAATGGTAATGCAGCCACAGAACATAAGACTCTCTGCCCAGCACAGAGGGAAAGGGGCAGTGGGCAATGCTGTGGAAAGAGGAGAAGTTGTTTCTGCAAGTGGTTCTGGGAAGAAGGAGGAGGAGGAAATGGCAAGAACACCATGGGGATGGGGTCTGAGGAGGACAAGCCATAACAATGAGGCATAGGCAGCATGGTTCATTCCTCTGCTTGTAGATTCAGGCTTGCTGCTCTTAGAACAACAAAGGTGTCTTTTATGATGTGGATGCCGGGAACTGTCTCCATCTAGGCGCAGGCTGTAAATATGCATAAATAAACCTTGCCGTGCCGAAGGGGCTTGAATAACTCAGAGAAGCTATGAGCTATGCCGTGCAGGGCCACTCAAGATGGACAGGTCATAGTGGAGGGTTTTGACCAAACGCGATCCACCTGGAGCAGGAACCAGCAAGCCACTCCAGTATCTCTGTCAAGAAAACTCCATGGACAAAGACAACAGGCATATTTCACAAAGACACTGCTATATCTAGTTGTCCAAAATGAAATAAAAGGTAGGCCCAGAGTGGCTGGGGAAACCCAGCCAGATGGGCGGGGTATAAATAATAAATTTTTTATTATTATTATTCTCTTGTCACGGCTCGGCAGAGATTGGGGGTGGCATGTACAGTAACAGTATTTCTTACAAGCCTAATTTCAACAGAGCGAGGAGCCCCCTCTGAGCAACAGGGAAGGTTTCTGGTGCTTCCTGATCTGTCTTTGTAGCTGGAGGTTCAGGAAGCCTCAGCAGCTAGGAGTGTCTTCTACCATCTACATCTGGTATGTCACCTATGGCCTTTCTTGCAAAGGAAAAGTCTGGCTATGGTGATCCATCCATTGGTAACTTAAATACCAGATTATTGCAATATGTTACCCCTTGGGCCACCCTTGGGCCTGGTCTGGAGGTTCCAGATGGTACTGGCTCTGGCTACACTGTTGATGGTGACAGACCATTACTAGCACAGAATTCTGGTAGTCAAAAGCTTGTACCACCTGCCCATACACCACCAGGGCAGGTTTAAGGTTCTTGTATTAATTTACAAGATCTTCTGAAAACTTGGGAACATGATACTTCAAGGGCTTCCTAGTGCCGCTGAAGAAAAACAACATCGAATTCAGATGGGAGTTCCCGGAAGGAATTTCATTTATTTATAGAAGTAAGAGGCACAGGCTGACAAGTCCAGAAGAGACGGGAACATTTCTGAGAAAATATAAGGAACTGAGATCAGAAAAGGAAGAGGATAAAGGAGAAGAAGCTGCAGGAGGAGCAGATTTAGAGGAAGAAAAGGGAAAGACATCAGAAGAGGAAGAAGAACAGGAGAAGGAAGAAACAGCTAAATTATAAAAAGACAAATAAATTTATTTAAATCCAGGACATTATGGCACCAGTGAAGAGGCAGGGATGTTGTAGGGATGTTGTCCAGGCTTCCCTAAGCCCTTCTCCCAGGCTGGAGCACTGTTCTATGTGTGCTCCTCATACAGCTTCCCATAGCATGTGGCAATCCCCCTCCCTCCTTTGATAGCAGGCTGGTGATCTCAGAATCATTGGGTTGTACTAAAAGCAGACTCAGTGAACTCAATGGAATGGTCATCCCCATTGATTTCAGTGGGTCTGCTCTGGGTAAGATATAACTCATAGGGGTGGGGAGAACTTGAAAGGGTTTCTATTCCAACCCACAGTACAACTACTAATTTCCATAAAATATGCATAGCTATAAACACTCTTGGGTGGGAGAACTATATCAAAATATTCAGAATTTCCAAGGATGGCTGTGATTCAGTTTTCATATTGTTTCAGAAAGTGTGGATTTGATAGATTTGGCTTTGAATGTGTACCTGGTCAATTTTCTCCTGCATCCCTACTTCCACATTAAGCCCCAATAATCTGAAGGACAAGATGTAGTCAGCATACTGTGAAATTGGTGCCCAAATTGTCCTGAAGAAAATAGCCATTGTGACCGACCTTTAAAATTAGTGGTCTGCTTCCAGAAAACTAACCAGCTGTGTGCCACTTAGACTTGTAATAGTCTTCATTGAAAGGAGAAAGCAGGACAGGATGAACACACCCCAAATCCCAGGATTAGGAAGGGGTGGGTGATAATAAACCAGAAGAAACCTGTGATTGGAGCCCTTTGACTTTAGGCAGGCAGCAAATGATAGTGTCAGTGGCCAAGGCTGCCTTCTGGCTCCTACAGAACTTGTATAAAAGCTCTCAACATTGTCCCACACTTCCAACTGCTTCTGTCGCCTCCTCCTGACTTCTTTTCATCAGCTGTCACAGGTAAATTGGATTTAATTCAACTTTAGTTGAATCTGGTGGGATGTGAGGTGGTGTTCGTAAAGTAATTTAAATTTGTTACTTGCTCTTACACTTCTCAAAATGGACATCATTTTCTGAGGACAACCAACCACCACTACCTCCACAATTGACCCAAACTATCAGGTTTTGGGTCTAACTTAGTGGTTAGAAAAGGTCGTAGCTGGTTTCGTAGCTGTTCTTACTTGCCTTCCAAGGAGACATGTACCCAATTACGTCTTGCTCAGAGTAGTCCTATTGAAATACATGGTCTTGAGTTAATGATGGCTATTTATTTCAATGGATCTTCTCTGAGTAGGGGTTAGTAGGCAAGAACATTTGGTTAACATTGATCCAAAGTATTTAAACTGGGAGATTGAATGAGTGTAAAGGTGATGAACACTGGCTCTCCAGATGCTCTTGATGGACTCCTGCCAGTCTTGATCTGACCATTGGTCATCATGGTTGACTGGGCTCATGGGAGCAAGGGTGAAACAACACCTTTGGTGATACCTGTGTTGCAGGAAGTTGGACTAGATGATCCTGATGGTCCCTTCGAACTTTACAATACTATGATCTTATGAATCTGACCTAGTTAATGTGAAATTATGTTTTATAGTAAAGAATTTATATGTACAACTTGTTCTCTTGTTTCCTGAAACAGAATGGACTCTATCCCACCAAGTTCTATTCAGAGTAGAATCATTGAAATTGATGCATCAAAATGAATCATGCTCATAACATTCAATGGGTCTACTCTGAGCAGGATGAACTTTGGATGCAACCCTATGTTTGTTTTCATGGTCAATTCCCCCCCCTTCTTTTCCTTAAAAAGAACAAAAACAACTGGTCCCCTGGCCAATGGATCTCTACTTCTTGAGTTTAAGTTGGCCAGAAAGTTAGTGTATCCATCAATGTATTCTTCATCTTCATCCCACACTAGGCCCAGATCTACCCAACCTTCCACAGCTCTTTCCTCCCCAGTCACCTCCCGCAGATCCACATACCCCACAGCTCCTACCACCCCCATCCAAACCCTTTCACCCTTCCAACTCACCCACCACCCACTCTCCCCTAAGGTTTGAAGAAGTTGGAAGGGTGTTGAGGGAGTTTTCCTCTCCTTTCCTTCAGAGAGTGGTTAGGCTTTGGAGGTCTCCTGTTCCACCCTTCTCTTGCTGACCTCCAATGCCCATCCTGCTGCTCTGTCAGTGGGTGCTGTGGCCTCCACCAGACACTCCCTTGCTGGATTCTGCTGCCCATCCAGATGTTCCCTCACTGACCTCAGCTATCCAGCCATCACTCTCCCATCTGTTGGTCTCCACTGCCTGCCTGCCTGGCCAGTAAGGTTGTCATCATGCTGTGCTTTGCAGTGCCAGGTATTGGTGGCCAAAAGAATTGCAAAGTTTGTTGACACTCCTAGATCTTTATGTGTATATAGGAAGAGTTCTGTTTGCAGATATTTGTGTATTCATTCTCGTTCTTCATATATTGTTCCAGGCTAACCTCCATCTTCTCCAACATGATGTTCTGTTGCCTCCCATCATGTGCCATTCCATGTGGACCCATCTATCCAGTTAGCAGATGCCAACCCTCTGCTGTCCAAACCTGCTCTGTTCCATGTGGACCCATCGCTCCACTGTGTGCCCAGCCTTCGTGTTCTCCATCCTGTACCATTCCTTGTGGTCCCATATATCCAATTAGCAGCTGCCAGCCTTCATGTTCCCCATCCTGTGCCATTCCTTGTGGTCCCATCTATCCAGTAAGCAGCTGCCAGCCTTCGTGTTCTCCATCCTGTGCCATTCCTTGTGGTCCCATCTATCCAGTTAGCAGCTGCCAACCCTCTGCTGTCCAAACCTGCTCTATTCCATGTGGACCCATTGCTCCACTGTGTGCCCAGCCTTCATGTTCTCCATCCTGTACCATTCCTTGTGGTCCCATCTATCCAGTTAGCAGCTGCCAGCCATCGTGTTCTCCATCCTGTGTCATTCCGAGTGGGCCCATCTGTCCAATTAGCAGCTGCCAGCCTTCCTGTTCTCCATCCTGTGCCATTCCTTGTGGACCCATCTATCCAGTTAGCAGCTGCCAGCCTTCCTGTTCTCCTTCCTGTGCCATTCCTTGTGGACCCATCTATCCAGCTAGCAGCTGCCAGCCTTCCTGCATCCCAATTAGTATTTGCAATCCCTGTCGTTCTCCTTGCTAAAACACCAAGGATACCAACTCTGCTGGTGTGCAATCATGTTGGGAATTGATAGTTATGGTATAGATTCAGTGCAATGCTTACGGGTACTGGGTACCCAAAATGCTGAGCATTCACAATTCCAGCTGAGGTTGGCTCTGTGTCTGCACAGCGTCTTTCATGCTCAGTCTGGCAATGATCTTTCACTCTTTTGTTTTTGAAAATTTCCTTTGCTAGCTTGCAAGATAGCTCTCTTTAGCCAAGGAGGCGTGACACATTGTGGTCAGTTTTCCCTGTCAAAGGAGTTATGTCTGCATTCCCAGCACAAATAGTAGATTCAGCTCACCCACTGCTCATGTCTTTCATTGCTTTTGATGTGGTGTCTTCTTGAAAATTGGTCTTGATCTGTTCACTTCATGCTTGTTTCTCAATAAAGTCTACTCTATGCAATGAAATATTTGTCTCCTGGTCTCTTTTAATTTCCTTGTTATAAAATTCAATACCAACAGAGTCCACCAAGTTTGCGAAATAGATTAATGAAGGGTTGGAAAACCTGTCAACCTCCAGGTGTTACTGGACTACAATTCCTATCATCTCTGAGCATTGACTATGCTGACAGGGGCTGATGAGAGGTGGAGCCACCAAAAGAAGAATAGAGATAACCCGTATGCTGAATCAGACAATTGGTTTATGTGTTAGCTACATATGCACAAGGGCAAGTAGGTATTAGGTATCTCAGTTGAGATACCCAGCAGTGGAAGTTGCTCCCAGTACCAGTCACCACATGGAAGCGGGGACGGGCTTACTGTTTCAGAAAGTAAGGCTCAGTAAAACAGTTCTGGACACAGATGCATACAGCTTTTAGGCTTTTGCAGATATAGATATATGCAGATACATACAAGCACAATGCATCTCTGTTACTCTAAATACGTCCAGCAATTCAAGATGTGGCACTAGACAAGTAACACTGCAGACTAACAGACAAACGACTGAGATGGCATGCATTAATCACAGATACAGTTGGGGCACTAGGCTGTTACCACAGCAACCGGCTTGACTGATTTACGCTCGTGAAATAAATTAATGCCTTCTCATCTCCAATTACTCCAACACTATCCTGATGGCTAGATGATGACTTCCTGTTTTGCAGCAAACATGGCATGTTACCTCCCGGACACCAAGATGCCAGGGAGGGGTCCCAGACAGCAAAAATGTGGTGTGTGTGTATGTAAGGGGCAAGCCCCCTGTAACTCTTTGAGGGTATCAAAGGGGCACAACCTATGGTCATCCATTAATGCCTTTTTTGATTGTGTGTGGGGGGGGTGGAAATCCCTGCCTCCCAGATGAGAAGGTGAGGGCGCTGGGTCAATTACCCGATCCAAGGGCAACCTCAGCAAGCTACCATGCTGAGCAGTGGAATACTTTTGAATCTGGACGTAATTGCCAAGCAAAGAGGCATCCCCTGATCAGACCCTGATTTATGCAGCAGGAGAAAATATTGTTCGTTTGGAAAGAAGGAAAGACGCTGGTTTTTGCTTTGCTTGAACAGTGGAAGGAAGGTAGGGTAGGCAATATTCTTGAGATCTGCCTAGCTACCCTCGCCCAAAGCAATGGAGCGTAAGGTTTTCGGGAAGAGTGGGCTTTAGATACCTCTCTGTGGCTGATTTATTTTATAACTAAGGATACTCCCCTCACTGGTCCTGCTTTGCCGCTTCCTGGAGTGTTTTTGCCTGGCTGGATTGTGTCCTTGAATATTACTTCCTTGGCTAGGAGGGCTTGGCAGATCCTAACACACAAAAGCATGCTTACCCTCTTCCTGCAGAGCAGTGCCTCTTTGTGGAGCCAGTGTGGTGTAGTGGTTAAGAACGGTAGCCTCGTAATCTGGGGAACCGGGTTCGCGTCTCCGCTCCTGCACATGCAGCTGCTGGGTGACCTTGGGCCAGTCACACTTCTTTGAAGTCTCTCAGCCCCACTCACCTCACAGAGTTTTGTTGTGGGGGAGGAAGGGAAAGGAGACTGTTAGCCACTTTGAGACTCCTTCGGGTAGTGATAAAGCGGGATATCAAATCCAAACTCTTCTTCTTCTTCTTGACACATTTCCCTACAACACTTTTTAAAACTCCATTTCAGGGTCCCTGTCATGGTCCACTGAAGAAATAAAAGGGCCTTAGCTCTGCATGAGAAAGTCTCCTTTGCCTTTTCTTTCTTCCCTGCACTGCCTATTACCCTATATCCTGAATTTCCCCTATCTCTAGTTTTGTACTTGTATCCAAGTATTTTTTTGTAATTGTATCCAGGTAATTTTAAATTGTATCTAGTTTTCTTTCTTTCTTGTAATTGTTTCTTCACTACTTGTAAATGTGAATCCCTAAGGCAGGAGTCAGCAAACTTTTTCAGCAGTCCACTGTCCCTCAGACCTTGTGGGGGGCTGGACTATATTTTGGAAAAAAGAAGAAGAAGAACGAATTCCTGTGCCCCACAATAACCCAGAGATGCATTTTAAATGAAAGGATACATTCTACTCATGTAAAAACACGCTGATTCCCAGACCATCTGCAGGCCAGACTGAGAAGGCGATTGGGCTGGATCCGGACCCCAGACCTTAGTTTGCCTACCCATGTCTTAAGGCGACCCTTATGCAATGGTTACATTTGGCGTCTTTGCAATGGAATTGACCCCCTTGTATCCTGGTGCCTTATCAGTGTTTGTTCAACTTTTCAGTGAATGCAACTACTTTCAGGAAAATAAGAAGTACCTATGTAAAAGCTGTAAAAAGTGGCAGAGTGAGTCAGAGACTGAGCTAGGTGAGTGTTTTGTGCCCCTCTTGGCCCCCTTCTTAGAAACAGAAGGTGTTGGCTGTCTGTCTAGTTGTGTTATAAATATCAACTGTGGTCCAAATTATCTTCCTTTGAACATCAAAGAGCCAAGGTGTGAAAATGCAGGCCAGGAAACACCAAGAAAGCTTGTGCCTAATTTTAACTATATCTGATCACACCTTGTCACCTTCTGCTGGTCTCTTGTGCTGCGTGAGAATGTCCATTTTAGATATTACTTCTCAAAGCTGAAAAATATTGGCTTGGCTCTCACATAAAGTCTCTCAGTTTCAGTTTATATTATGGCTGTGACATCAGGCCAGTTTGAACCAAGTGTGAATTGGGTCTATGCAGCTACAAAACGAGTCCCAACAATTCACATTGATCAGGAGTGATTTGGACTATTCTGGAGGTCAAAACTCTCAGAAAGCCAGACAGCCAGTCTCCAAAGTGTTGGAAATTTTCCAAATGGCACCTTATAAGGAGAACACAAGGATGCAGAGAGGGCAGCTGTACATGGCTCTCTCTGAATGTTAGGAAGTTTGATGGAATTTAGTCAGCTCATCTTTTGTTTATCCAGACCAATAACCAGCCTTTCTTGTTACAGGTAGGTATCTGAAGAAGTGAGCACGCACACGAAAGCTCATACCAATAACAAACTTAGTTGGTCTCTAAGGTGCTACTGGCAGGATTTTTTTTATTTTGTTTCAGCCTTTCTTATACGTCTGTTTGCTTCCTAATCCTTTCCCATCATAACCCATTCAAGCTCAGTTGCATCTAGTTCTGTAGGCTGTGTCACTTCACTTATACTCCCCCCTACACATTTTGATCCTCTTTTTTGTGTTTCATTTACAGCTGTGCCTGTATTTCTTAGTATTTTGTCACCTCTGTGTGTGGGGTGGGGCTTATCTGCACTGTCTCAAAAATTGGCTTGAAGGTTGCCTGTTTCTTTATTTTTGTGGTATGGGTTTTCCATGTCCAGATGACATATCAGTTTCCCTAGAGATAAAAACAAAACACTTTTGACCTAACTGATAGTCGTACAATGAGTTGAAGAAAATGTTCCAATTAACATTTGTAAAAAAAGCCTGAAGCTTTCTTGTTGGGGATTGTAGGAAAAGACCTGCCAAGGAAACTAAAAAACATTTTTATGTATGCGACAATGGCAGCAAGAGTCTTAATAGCACAAGGATGGAAGAACGAGGAAATCCCAACTAAAGGACTGTGGCAAGAGAAACTGGTGGACTATGCAGAATTTGCAAAACTGACACATAAACTACATGACAAGGATAACTGTGGCTTTAAAGAAGAATGGGAACCTTTTATGAAGTATTTAAAGAATCAACAAAATGAACTGGACTCCTTGGCAGGTTTTGAATAAACATTCACAAACTCTTTATTGGTAATATACAGATAGATAAACTGAGGATCTTTACAATTTTAAACATACAGAAAATAACATGTGCTGAGAAACCAGAGAGAGGAGCTGAGGGAAGTTGGGAGGGGGAGGGGGAGGGTGGATTTTTCTTTTATGGGGGGAGGAAATGAGGATGATGTATTTTTGATAAATTGTTATGTTGAAATTCCTAATAAAAATATTTTTTAAAAAAGGTTTTCTTTTTTAGATTAGGTTTGCATTTCATTTAAATCTGTTTCCTGTGTCTTTACTAATACATTGTCGTTTGTGTGTGTGTGTGAGAGAGAGGCGGAGAGTCTTTTGAGTACATTGTACACAGTGTACACAGTCAGAAGCATCACACAGAGTGTATAAAGTATAAAGTTTAATTAAAAAAACTTCATGGAACAGGCGAAACAGGAGCATGTGGACTGGCATGAATGAGCACTAAAACCTTCCTTCCTTCCTTCCTTCCTTCCTTCCTTCCTTCCTTCCTTTCTTTCTTTCTTTCTTTCTTTCTGCAAGCTTTAAAGGTGGCTTGCACAAACCCTATTTGAAATTTGATGGGGTTAACCACCTCTTGAGGGAATACAATGTCTCCAAATTTCATGCACCTACGTCCAGCGACACAAGGGTGTGTGTGTGGCTGCTTTGGTTTCCCAGGGCAGATGAATGTACTGGAATTGAGCTGAATTGGGTCCACATTGATCCAAAGCAAATCAGGGACAGATCCAAATCAGGATCCGAACCAATTTGGGGTGGTCTGGGTTTCCACACCCTTAAGTTATATCTTTTGCTCATGTATATTTAATACAATTAACCACATTTCCAAATCAGTTTGTGGATATTTTTAAGACCTCGTGACAATTCACTAGCATTTTAGAGTGCCTTTTTCCTAATTTACCTTTTTTTGCATGTATATGTGGTTTTACAGTTGTTGTTTTTTACTTTGTTCTGAGCTTTTAAATTTTGTAAGCGGTGTTCTTTGTTTTGAAACTGGTAATAAAATGACTTGACATGCAATTTTCTTAAATATTGACATTTTTGCAAGCAATTTTCCCAAATAAAATGCATTATTAATGTCATCCTCCTCTTGTTGGACTACAACTCCTGGCCTCCCTGGTTTAGTGAAGAAGATCACCCTGCTTTATTTTATTGATTTCTTTCATTCATGCATCACGTCCCATGAAACATCCAAAGCAATTTAACGATAAGAAACATCAACAATAAAAACAGCTATAAAAGCAATTTCAAAGTCAGGTGGGTATAAAAATATCTCCACTCAAAAGGCTCGCTAAAAAGTTCATCAACAGGTCCTGAAAGGACTATAGAGACCTCCTGATGAGATGGTCTCTCCAGAAGGCAGAAAAACCATCAAAATTTGTTTATTCCACCTCCTTCCCAAACAAAATATTCCCAAAATACACCTTTAGAAATGAGAAGCATTCTCTCATCAGAATTTTCAAGGCTGCAGGTAGGGACTAAAAAATGCAAATTAAACATGTCAGACAAATGGATTTTAAAAAGGGAATATTGTGGGATTCACATGGGTCTCCCTCAAAGGACTTCAGCAGATTCAGTGCTATTCTTTTCTTCCAAATATGTACACCAGGGTGAGAATTGTGATCTGCACAAAGAGTCCTAGAAGAATGAAGATAACTCTCAGGCTTACCCAAGACATAGGGATGTTTTCTCCTGTAAGGGAAAGAGAAGACATTGAAGGAGGGAGCCATCAGAAAATATCTGGGGATGTCCTACTCCTGATGAGAGCCTCCCAATACCTCCCCCCAAAAGCTATGAACGTAAGAACATAAAAGAGCCCTGCTGTTGGGTCAGGCTAATATTGTGGGCCTGCCCTGGCTGCCCCAGTGGTAAACATTGGGGCTGAGCACCCTTCCTCCAGGGTCCTGAGATGGAGAACGTGTGCTCCAGATGGCTTCTGAGAGACCCAAATGTGCTCTGACATCTTGCAACCTTCGATAGCAGAGCTCTGGTTGGTTTGCAAAGTTCCCAGACCTGTGAATGTTCAGGCACTGGGCTGTCATTTCAGAATGTGAGACTCCGCTCAGAGAAAATCCAGGGGGGAAGATCTGTATTAAAAGAAGATTTTGCTATGCCTCTCCGCAATTTGCAGACGGTGAACCCCAATAAATATTTTACTTCCCTGGCCCAGTTTTCTTCTTTTAAAAACATATTTGAGTTAAAGACTTGTTTGTTTATTTATTATTTTATTTATTAAGATTATATACCGCCCTTCATCAAGAGATATCTTATCTTTAAAAGACATCTGAAGGCAGCCCTGTTTAGGGAAGTTTTTAATATTGTTTTTAACACTCGATTGGGAGCCACCACTCAGAGTGGCTGGGGAAACTCAGCCAGATGGGCGGGGTATAAATAATAAATTATTATTGTTATTATTATATCTCAGGACAGTTCGCAGAATAAAACACAAGATGAAACACAAGCAGTGTTGCCAGCGTTGTTCTGGCAAAATACAGAATGGGGTGTGGAGGGGCAGGGCAGTTGGGGGGCGATTTTTCTTTTCATCTGGTGCTGAAATGACTTCAGAGCAATCCATTACCATCTATTGCAGCCTAACAGCGTGGCTCCTCTGGAATTTATCACACACGTACACACACGTTCGTAAATCTGTCTGTGCTTGGCTACCCAGAGCATGAATACATGACCAATTCATGACCTTTCACACATCCTTTCAAACACGTGCATTTGGAGAGGATCCCTAACTCAGCAGAGAGAGAGAGGACCTAAAATACAGGATAAAACTGTATCAATACAGGACGTAGCATTTTATATTGAAATACGGAACTCCTTTATAATACACGGCAGCTGGCAAACCTAAACACAAGCACAGTGGTACATCGATTTAAGAACAGACGGGTTTAAGAACAATTTGGTTTACAAACTCCGCAAAACCGGAAATTGTGTCTTGGTCTGAGAACTTTCCCTCGGTCTAAGAACCGAATCCAAAAGGTGAAGGGCACCGCCGGCAGGAGGCCTCATTAGGGAAAGCATGGCTCAGTTTAAGAACAGTTTTGGTTTAAGAACGGTCTTCCAGAACAGATTAAGCTTATAAACTGAGGTACCATTGTAAATATTTAAACCAAAGCAGACCCCTTTATCACATACACAGCCCAACAAGACAATGACAAAAATCCACCAACAGCACACAAATCAATACAGTGGTACCTCGGGTTACATACACTTCAGGTTACAGACACTTCAGGTTACAGACTCCGCTAACCCAGAAATAATACATTGGGTTAAGAACTTCAGGATGAGAAGAGAAATCGCGCGGCGGCAGCGGGAGGCCCCATTAGCTAAAGTGGTGCTTCAGGTTAAGAACAGTTTCAGGTTAAGAACAGACCTCCGGAACAAATTAAGTACATAATGAGAGGTACCACTGTATGGCTAACCTGATCCAAAACACACACACACCCCACTCACACATGAAAACAAAGACCACCACAGCCAACCACAAATGAACAGCCACACCCCAGGCCAACTCCAACCTCCTTACCACCAAAGGAACACAAGCAAATAGCACAAAACCTGCACCAGGGACGCTGACACAAAACCCCACATATATTAAGTATAATAGAAACATTGCCACCTGACCCCACCCAGGTGAGCCCAGCCTTGGCTGGGGAGGGCGGAGTATAAATTATTATTATTATTATTATTATTATTATTATTATTATTATTATTATTATCTCTCCCCCCTTTCCCCTTTTTCTTCTTAATGTCTCAGCAAATGAAACTGATCTGTAAAAAATGTTACTTGGAGGGGAAAGAGAGAGAGAGAGAGAGAGAGAGAGAGAGAGAGAGAGAGAGAGAGAGAGAGATTGCACATACTTTTGTAAACTAAGAAAATCTTTAATAAAAATACATTAAAAAACAACAACAGTAACCCCTCCAATTCACCCACAGGTTTGCAGCCAACTCACCCCTAGTCTGGCAAATATTGAGCACACTGAAGGAGATGTTCTTCTGATCGTCTGGACTGGTGACCAGGCAGGTGAAATTGGGCTCTGAGGAGTTGAGCCACCAGGACAAGTGGAGGTCCTTGCCATTGTCAGAGAGCTGGAGCCAGTCCGACCCAACTTCTATGTCCCTGACGGGGTTCCCTCTTCTCCAGGAGATGTTAAATTCTCCCGTTCCGGACACCTGACATTGCAAGGTCACATTGCAGCCATATGAAGTATTGGACACATTTTGGGGGAGAATCTTCGGCTCTGGGACCGGCTCTGTGGGGAAATGTAGGGAACGTTTGTGCCATCCGTGCCACTGACGGGTGTCAGTAACAGCCCAGTAAAAAGACAGCAAGGGATGGGAAGGGCTGGGTCCTTTTCCATGCTCGGTTAAGCAACAAACACAAGTGAGAAAACAACCACTTACCGTATACAGTGAGGAGGAATGTTTGATCTTGAAAGTGTTGTGTGGCAAAGTTCACGCGAGCCCTGTATGCTCCACTGTCCTCCATCTGCAGATCTTTGATCCTCAGTGTGGTCTCATTGACCATTTCTAGCCGCTGCCCAAATCTGTCTCTTGGGTGAGGCCTCTCCAGCTTTCTACCCCTGGATTCAGCAAACCAGAGTTCCAAACCAGTTTTAAGCTTGAAATCCCATTCAATTTTGTCTATGGTGTCTTCTGAGGGAACGTTCACATGCAGCAAGACTGATCCTCCTACGGTCCAGCTTACCTGATACTGGGGAGGAATCTCTTCTGGATTACTTAGAGGCCCTATTTATAAAAGAGAAAGGTGAGGGAGAATGTTTATGACCCAATAAAAATGAAATCGGTATGCTGTTCACAGTCCTCGAAACTTCCATCTGCATTCAGTCGTTACGTTCACCTTTCACACAAAATACCTCCTCACCCAAACAGCCCTTGCTTCACTTAACCCTTAAAATCTGGCATTGGTATCCTTATTAACACTGGGAAGGATCACCCATGCAAAACAAGGAAATCAGCCTCTGGACACATGGAAGGAGGACCCCAAGTCATCCTGGGTCCCATCTAGCCGCAGATGTCCTGCCAGATGTCCCGTCTCACCTGCAGATTGGATAGTCCAAAGCAACAGAATTAGCCAAGTGGTTTGGGACTCCATCTTCTTTACCACTGTCCCGTTTCAGAGCTGGAATGGACTCCACTGTGCATGGCTAAGCCCCTCCTGCTTTGACCACAGCCCCCCAACCGCAGCAGTTTCCGCTTTTTCTTTTGGCCCCTTATCTTCTCTGCGACATCTCACTTCCTTTTCAGGATACAGTATCATAGAAACAATTTACCACCACAATGCCTCCTTTTCTGCACTAGCCTCATGTTGTTGATGGAAGATATTTTGCTGACCAAAACAAGGCCTTTGGCTGATTAAGCTACCTATGGCCTTTTAAATAATATTATTATTATTATTTATACCCCACTCATTATTTATACCCCACTCTGGGTAGTTCACAGCATATATCAGATCATACTGAAACATCAAACATTAAAACTTTCCAGATACAGGGCTGCCTTCAGATATTTTCTAAAATCATTTTTAATCACCTTGGCATCTTACAGGAGGGCGTTCCATAGGGCGGGTGCCACCACTGAGAAGGCCCTCTCCCTGGTTCCCTGTAACCTCACTTCTCGCAGCAAGGGAACCGCCAGAAGACCCTCGACGCTGGACCTCAATGTCTGGGCTGTATGATGAGGGAGAAGATGCTCCTTCAGGTATACTGGGCCAGGGCCATTTAGGGCTTGAAAGGTTTTGTTTGTTACTATGTGCTTTGTTGTTTTTATATTCCATACCACCCTGTGGTCCTCAGATGAAACCAGCCCTTTATTCAGAACCAGGAGGACTGGAATTCTGCCTCTTGCAAGAAGGGGGAGAGATAGACGGCAGCGGGAGGGTTGCTAGACAACCAGCAGAGAGAGAGCAGACCAGAGAGTGATTCTCTTGAAAGTGGGAGGGAATTACTCCCTCCTTCTCCCCAATCTCGGAGAACTGAAAAGGTCAGAATGCAACAGAAGCCCCATCCTGCATTATCAATCACATGACGTGGCACACACATACTGTTTGAATGGCAATACCCATCAATGAGGGATGGGGGGGTGGCCCCCTCAAATATTTTATTGGGGGTGGCAGCGAAGGGACCTTGACTCCTATGTCTTCAACCTGTGCCCATGGCACAACATCCACAAAAGAGACTTTCTTTCTGAGACATCTTTTCCGTGTGTGTGTGTGTGTATAATTTGTATTAAATTTTCTGTTTTACAATTTAGAGTATTCATTTAAACAACCTTAAAATATCAATGGTAAGGGATGCGGGTGGTTTACCACAGAGCCTAGGACTTGCAGATCAGAAGGTCGGCGATTCGAATCCCCGCGATGGTGTGAACTCCCATTGCTCGATCCCTGCTCCTGCCAACCTAGCAGTTTGAAAGCACAGCAAAGTGCAAGTAGATAAATAAGTACCACTCTGGCGGGAAGGTAAACGGCGTTTCCGTGCACTTCTCTGGTTTGCCAGAAGCGGCTTAGAAGCTGGCCATATGACCCGGAAGCTGTTCGCCGGTTCCCTTGGCCAATAAAGCGAGATGAGCGTCTCAACCCCAGAGTCGGTTACGACTGGACCTAATGGTCAGGGGTCCCTTTACCTTTACCTAAAATATCAATGACTTCCCTTCTCTTTCCATGGTTCATTTTGCATAGCATACATCCCTGCATATTTTATATCAACTAAACCGATCAGTATTCCATTATTACCTCCATCAAAACATATTTACAGTGTTGAATTTACCTTAATGCTGCCAGCATTTTCAGGTGTACACAATCTCTCTCCCCCCCCCCCCATATATTCAATAAACGTTTTCCAATCTTCTCTAAACATATGTTCTTCTTGTTCTCTTATTCTATATGTTAAGTCTGCAAGCTGTGCATATTCTGTCAGCTTCAGTTTCTTTGGTTGGGAATCTCGCTCGATTTCCATTTTGGGGCTAACAAAACGAGACATCTTTTCCTTACCAGGAAGGCTGCCAGCTGCTGGCTAAGTAACAGCAGTAATAACAACTGATGCAGTTGCTTAGTAGGCATCCACAACAGTGCCATGAAGGCGCCTGCACGGTATCCACAAGCAGTGACTTCCAAAGAGAGGGCGCCCTCTACTGGCCTCTCTCTCTCTCTCTCTCTCTCTCTCTCTCTCTCTCTCTCTCTCTCTCTCTCTCTGTGTGTGTGTGTGTGTGTCTCTGTCTGTCTGTCTGTCTGTGTGTCTGTCTCTGTCTCTGCGCCTCCGCTCCCCACACTGAATGATTGAAGTCTCTGGCGAGAGAGGCGCTACAGAGAAAAGCCGTCGAAACGTCCGGAAACATTTCTGGCGTTAATAGGGGAAAGTTGATCAGAAGAGCGGGGTCGAGATGCAGGATCCAGTTCACACTGCCCTGCCATAGCTGTCAACGTTTCCATTTTTTTTAAGGGAAATTCCCTCATTCCGAATAGGATTCCTCGCAAGAAAAGGGAAAAGTTGACAGCTATGTGCCCTGCTCTTGGCACACTTCTGCTGCTTTTTTTGGAAAGGTCGTTCTCGGAATGGGGTGCCCCAGTGGTGGAGAATGCCCCGTCCCTCGCCATTAAAACCAAGAGGAAGAGACGCCCCTCGCTGGCATTTCCTGTTGCAAGGAGCCGGGAGAGGGGGGAGAGCCGCGCAGCGACGCGGGCAACTCGCTTCTGCAGCTCCGCTCGGCCGCCCCGCCGGGAACATTCTCCGACGGAAAGAGCCTTCCTGTTGCAGCTGTTGCTCTTGTTTTGGCAAGCCCTACGATGGAAGCGGGGACTCAGTGCTTGTGGGGGGACAGAGACTCCTCTCGCAATTTAATTTCTTAACATTATTCATTCATGAGCATAAGACTTTTCTTAATAGCCAGTCTTTGCAAAGAGAGCAATTCTTCTCCTCTCCCACAAACCACATTCAACGATACACTTCCGTAGAGAAGCAAACATGACTTTTGCTTGCAGTCGTTTCCTCTTCATAATGTTTCTGTACTTTCTGGGTAAGTCGCGCACTGCTTTGTCCTGAAGAGCAGTAAGATCTGTGCCAGCAGCTGGTGTTTCCCGAGGCTGGGGAAGAGACTATCTTTGTCGTCCCTGACATTTGCCTCTTGTAGCTGCCAGACTCCTCTGGAGAAGGATATGGGAAGGCAGTTGTAAGCCATCTTCCCCTCCCCTCTGAACTGCATTTAAGCCAGGCTGCCTGGAATGTAGGGAGACCCGTGCCAGAAACTTTACTGTGATAAAGCCTCGATGTGTTTTTTGGGGGAGGGTAATGTCGAATTTATTCTGTGTTTGCCAAATTGTTTATTTCTGTCTTTTTAAAAAAATACTATCATATTCTGTATTTCTTACATTTGTATTTTCAATGCTCTGTATTTTGATGTTTTGAACGTTTGCTGTGAGGCACTTGCTGGTTTAAAGGGGAGGGTCTGATCTGCTGGGAAGCGAGAGGACAGACGGACGGACAGACATGACCGTTGTGTTCGCAAGTTCACGACTCTTGTAAATAAGACCCTGTACTCGGGCCACGCTTATAAGATGGATGAACAGGCTTATTTTAGAGCATCTATCCTGTGCAGACGTGGGTGGCGCTGTGGGTAAAACCTCAGCGCCTAGGACTTGCCGATCGTATGGTCGGCGGTTCGAATCCCCGCGACGGGGTGAGCTCCCATTGTTCAGTCCCAGCACCTGCCAACCTAGCAGTTCGAAAGCACCCTTAAAGTGCAAGTAGATAAATAGGTACCGCTTACTAGCGGGAAGGTAAACGGCGTTTCCGTGTGCTGCGCTGGTGCCGGTTCGCCAGAGCAGCTTCGTCACGCTGGCCACGTGACCCGGAAGTGTCTCCGGACAGCGCTGGCCCCCGGCCTATAGAGTGAGATGGGTGCACAACCCTAGAGTCTGTCAAGACTGGCCTGTACCGGCAGGGGTACCTTTACCTTTTATCCTGTGCAGAAGAATGAAGTTGTCCTTCTCACAGTGGTGAAACAGAAAGGGAAGCCATCAGGCAGGACCTGAGTGCAACATTAGCAAGCTTCCCATAGATGATTCCCAGAAACGGCCAGTTTGGGGCGTCACTGCCACTCATGGCTCTCTGCAATCCACAATCCACGACTGTGGATTTTTCTCACAAAAGACCTTTTCTTCAGAGTATTGCTGTACTCTTCCTTGAGAAGAAGAAGAAGAAGAAACCCACCTAAATGTATGGAGGGGGCACTCTAAGTTTGATTTGGCATGAAAAGGGAAATCATTGATAATATTGTTTGCTAGCACTGAGGGCCTCCTTTCCCCAGCTCGAACCCTCCCAGAACACCCTTGGTGGCTTCAAAGGAATCTCCAAGAGAAGGCTTAATTCTTCTTGTCATATTTGTTACTGAGCTGATGGGGGAGGGGGGGGAGACTGCATCTATGATGAAGGTGATCATCTCCCCTGAAGGTGTGGAGTGGAATGGAATCTCTAGGACAGAAATGTTTTCCTGAAGGATTTTTTCCTGTCATGTGTCAGTCATTGGGCAGCTCTGACACTTGTGAACTGAAATAAATGAACTTTTGTTCCTCGTGAGGGGAAATTCTACTTATTTTTCAGAATTTTTCCTTGAGACAATTACACAAAGCTAGATATTCCTAAAATTTCAGCACTGCAAAGCTTTGAAAAGATTTAAGTGTTTAATCAATTGCTTTTTCAGACTTCACTAAAAGAGGATAATGATACTAATTTTCACCTTTGTTTGTATCTCCTCCCCCACCACCCGCCCCTCACAAGACACTTTTAGCCGTGCGGTGGAGAACCCAACCTATCAGGTAAAAGGAATCCTGGGAGGATCAGTCTTGTTTCCTGCCAACATATCTCAAGGAATAACAGTGGAGAAAATGGAATGGGACTTCTACCCCCAAAGGGGTGGCCTGGGCTTTTGGCTGGGGGAATTCAGCCACGGTAAACTGGAGCACCCAAGTCCCACTGACCGGTTTGGACAACGGCTAGACATGGTGAACGAGACAACACTGAAGGTCAAAGACCTGGAGTTGGATGACAGTGGGATCTACAATGCTCGCATCTGGTTTATGAAATCACGGTTTCAAGAACAGAGTTTCAGCCTCACAGTTTATGGTAAGTTATTCCTTTACCTGTTTGGCTCATGGAATAGGATCAGCACCATTTACAACATAGGTACTGGGTGGGACCCAAACTTTATGTTGCTTTCAACTGTCTTCAACAGAGCCAGTGCCAACACCACAGATGCTCCATCAAGAGGTATCCAATACTCTAGAGGGATGTAATGTGACCCTGCAATGTCAGACACCTGGAAGGGAAGAACACAAGGTCTCCTGGGAAAGAGGGAATCCCCCCAGGGCCTTAGAAAGCAGCCTGGATGAGTTCCAGCTTTCTGATAGTGGAAGGCAACTCCATGTCTTCTGGAACACCATACCTTTTGACTCCACATTGACTTGCCTGGTCAGCAACCCTGTCAGTGAAAAGAGAGCCTCATTTGACTTGTCCCACATCTGCTCAAGTATTGGAGGTGAGCAATGTATCTTTATCCAGAGTTGCTGTTTGGGGTCTTATATTGCTTACACCCTATGGGGATTCAAGGAGAGACATTCATATATGCAAGCACCCCTCCTCACATGCTTGTTGACCAGTGTTAGAGCAAATCCAGTCCTGCTTGAAGATTGCCCTGACCCATCTGAATTGCTGCTTCTGCTTTTTCCTCCTCCTCCTACCCCAAGGTAAATAAATTACATTTCGAGCAGGCCAAAGTGAAGGCTGCAGCAATGTCTGACTGCACACAGGATTGTGCTGTAATTCTGGATCCAGCCTTATGGCTACACCACCCAGTAGCCAGCGTGGTGACTTGCAGAGGCTGCCAGACTCTACCCAGCAGCATAACCCCTGCCCATTGGGCCTGCTGGCTGGAGCTGATGGAAACTGGAGTCCAGCAACATCTGGAGAGCAACACATTTCCTGCCCCTGTTTCAACACCTCTTTTCATGTCTTGCCTTCATCTCACCGGCTTCTTGTATCCTAACGGAAGGTATTTTTGTTTTGGAAGTCTGTCCTGGCATTTCATTTATTCTGCTTCTCTCATGTAGGATAATCACTTTGCTTGTTGCTATTGAAGCATTTTCAAGAGTCTCTTATTGCACATTGCAGGTGAACATACTGGAACCCAGAAGATCCTGTATCTTATTTCTGGTCTCTCTGCAGCTTCTTTGTTGGGAATTGTGATTGTGGTGGCAACATGCCAGCGGAGAAAAAAGGCATCAAGGAGGTAGAACCATCTCTATTAATCTTCTTCCCATCTCACCTGGGATTGGGGCTCCCTACCAATATGCCTCTACCTTTACTGTGTTTATCATGAGAAGCAGAATTAGGTCAGTGTCATGGAATAAATATTGTTTCTCATGTTACATTCCACAGAAATTGTCCGTAGGCTTCCAGAGAAGGGGCAAAATTTTATTGCACACCAGAACTCAGAAGAGAGGCTCTCACAACTTTTCATGTAGTTGCCAATACTGTAACCAACTTTGAAAATGATCTTTTATTTCTTCATAATCTCTTAATTTCTACAGAGGGGAACCTAAACTGAAATCAGTGGAAAGTATAAGGAGCCTTGTTATGGCTACAATATAATCAGTGACATGAAATGTTTGACATAGAAGAAATGTTTTTTTTTTTTTTTGGACCAAAGCTCACAATTCGAAAAATAACTTATACAAAACAAAGAAAAACTTTTCTCTAAAATGTACAATCTGTTATTAGATTGGGAAACAAAAGATGAGCTTGTCAAAGCTTCTATGACACATGGAGCAATAGATATAGGATACAACATAGATTTTAATCTTTGGGAAAAACTTTGGAAGAACGATCTGAAGTTTTCAGCATGTTATTCTTTGAAGGATAATTATTTGAAAATGATTTGCAGATGGTATTTAGCTCCGAGTAGACTTGCTAAGATGTATAAGACTGAATCAGATAAGTGATTATCTGCACTGGAGATGCAATGAGGTTGAGGGAACGTTCTTTCATATGTGGTGGACCTGTAAAAGGGTAAAAGAGTATTGGGAAATGATCCATAATGAATTGAAAAAAATGTTCAAAAGTACCTTTCAAAAAAAAAACCACCAGAGTCCTTTTTGTTGGGGATAGATAGTTCAGATGGAAATTCCCAGGTGTCAAAATGTTGCGTTCGCAAAGTAAAGGAAGGATTGAACTCTGATTAATAAGAATACACACAGAGGCTTGAACCAGCAAGACTCTGGGAAGGGTGCGTATAATCGTGTCTCTCTGTTCCTGTCCATGTACGGCCCCTGGCCCAGGCCATTTTTATTCACAAAAGAACTTTTTACAGAGTGTTCGTAAGAACCAATCAGATTTCTTCTGAGCATTCCACAAACCCAGGTGGGGACAAATTAAACTACTAAAACTAATTAAGCACAGGGTAAACAAAGAACAGAACTACAAAGAAGAGCATCTGGCAACCCCGGAGGTGATAAACAAGCAATACACATGATAAGAAGGATGGCCAGGAGGACAGTGACCATTATCACCTTAATGTGAAATCTGTTTCCTGGCCCTAAGATTAACATCCTAAGATAAATATGTAAGAAAGGCCTTCAAAGGAACTTGCCCACTATCTTTATGGCCCAGGATGCCTGCCTGGCGAAGCAAGAAGCAACTGGGCTGTGTACGCGAGTTATGAAGCAAGAGAGAAATGGGCAGTAGAGGCAAAAGGGCATGAAAAGGGCACGAATGTAGAATCTTATGGGATTTAATCAGAAACTATCGTCAATATATCAAACCCAGTCAACACAATGCTTTCATCGTGGACACGATGGCTTGATGTATATTTTATAATTTCTCATGGTAATCCCATCTGATCCCTACATCAAAAAGGGCTATTTATGTTTGCCACTACTGCTGCCTATGTTTTGTTAGCCCAGAAATGGAAAATGAGATAGATACCAACTAAAGAAGAATGGCAACTTAAACTGATGGAATATGCGCAGCTTGAAGACCTAACAAATAGAATAAGAGAACAAGAAGAACATACATTTAAAGAAGATTGGAAAATACTTATTGAATATATGGGGGGCGGGAATTGTGTACACTTGACAACTTTGGCAGCATTATGGTAAATTCAACAGTGTAAATAAGTTTGGATGGATGTATTAATGGAATACTGAATGGTTTGGTTTATGTATTGTAAATTATACAGGGATTAGAGAGATAATTTATTACAGTCGGAGACCAGCTTATAAAACACACTTGTGCGTACAATCCCAGAAGGAAAAAAAAAACATTTAAAACAATGTACAACAATAAATTTAAAATTTATAAATGTGATAACCGTATAGACACTTAAAACTTTAAGATAAGTTACTGCAGAGAGATGACCCAGAGTCACCCATGGAACCGAGTTTGGGGATTTTCTTAACAAACTAGTTTGGGTCAGGGGATGGTCTGTGCCTACAGATCTGTACACAGAAACTGGCGACCATCCGGGTCATCTTATGTACAGGGATTTATGGTATGCAAATTGAACCATGAAAAGAGAAGAAGGGAAGTCATTGATGTTTTAAACTGTAAAATTGAAAACTTAAAAATTACACAGACACAAACAAAGAAATCAGGCATGGCTCTCACTCTCTGGCTTCTGCCACCAGCCTGTTTTTAGCCCAGCTCACACACACTCAACTCTTTCTCACTGCCAGCCAGGTGAGGGAGGGGGCCGACCCATTTGCCCTCTGGCATAAGCAGCTTCCTTTGTTATACTAATGACCTTAATTAATATACTTAGTTGGCAGCTTTGACCCTTGTCCAGTTAATTGAACAATGGAATCCAGGCGCCGTTGCCGGCACTGTTTTGTGTTGGGGTATGTATGGTTCCGCCAGTACTGATGGCCAGGAGGGGTCTTTGGTGGTTCTCTCCCCTGATGGTCCCTTAATGGGATCTCTAGCACCGTCTTCAAGAGGGGTGCCTTCTCCTCCAGGTCCTTGGCTTCATTCCCTGAAGATTCTGGGTCTGATACAGAGTCAGAACAGACAGAAGGACAGGATTTCCAGGGTGGTGGGGAACTCGTTGAAACTTCCGTTCTGTCCCAGAAAACCTGCAGGAGCAGAGAGAACCAGAATCAGCTATAGAACATGACAGGAGAGATTCAGATGCAGCTACTTTAAAATGTCACTGAGGATTTGTATAATAAACTTGTATAATAAACTTGGGGAAGAAAGGGGTTCTGGCAAAGCCCAATGGTGCCCTAAGAAAGATCACAGACACCTTCTCTATACAATATTTCCACTCATTTTGGGTTAGCATTTGGTTGTACAGGTTCCTGGATCACTCACGCTAAGTTGGGGTGTAGTTGTCCATTTTTAGCAGACAAAAGGAGGCAGTTTGCATCTGCTGGCCGTGACATTTTTAAAGTCAAGGTCCATGTCTCACTTGTTGTTTCATATTCCAGTTGGAATTGATGATACAATTAGCATTTTAGAAGGGATCCAGAGTAGCTGCTGAGTGGAGACTGCAATCCTGCTGGGGACTGTTCTACATGCACCTTTCACTGTGAAGAAGCAGAATCCTGCAGCCCGAAGGACTGAATGCTCTGCTCATCAGTGGGCGAGAGAAGGGTTTAATCCTGCTCAGTTTGACAGTGCATGCATGTTCCCCTGATGGGAACTGGCTCTTTTCAGAGGCTGCCTCCCTCTCCTTCATGAATTATATGAACTGGATTCCTGTTCACAAAAACCTATGCCATAACACAGGTGAAATGTCGTAATAATGCCTTATGCCAGGGGTCAGCCACCTTTTTCAGCTGTGGGCCGGTCCACTGTCCCTCAGAGAATGTGGGGGACCGGACTATATTTTGAAGAAAAAAATGAACAAATTCCTATGCCCTACAGATAACCCAGAGATGCATTTTAAATAAAGGCACACATTCTACTCATGTAAAAACACGCTGGTTCCCGGACCGTCCGCAGGCCGGATTTAGAAGGCGATTGGGCCGGATCCGGCCCCTTGGTCTTAGGCTGCCTACCCCTACCTTATGCCACAATAAATTTCCCATTTCCCCCTGACCTAGGGAATAGGGTCCAGACTCACCCTGAACAGCTAAAAGAGGCTCCTGGGAGGCCACTGGGACATTGCTGGAACAATTCTTGGATTGGGGCAACTGGCTAAAATGTTTTAAAATGCTCTAATTTAAAATGTTCTAATTTTGGTTCCTCTGTTTCATTTTTGTTGGGTTGGTGTTGGTTAAATGTTTAGTTGGGGTTGGCAGTTACTTTGATTTGGGTATAACTGCAAACTGTTTGTTGTTGTTGCTTTCTATTGATTTATTGGTTTGTTGGTTGCTTGTATAGGATTCCCCCCCCCCCCCCAATATTTGATGTTTTGTTGTCTTTTTATATATGTTGTAAGTCACCCAGAGTGGCTGAGAAAACCCAGCCAGATGGGCAGGATATAAATTTAAACCAACCAACCAACCAACCTCTTGATCAGTGAGTTGGGTAAGGGAGAGGGGTAGTTGTGGCTTAGTCTTGTTGCCTGTTTGTAATCTGTTTTGTGTGTTGTTGTTTTTTCAAAATAAGAACAGATCACAATTGTAACGATTTTATAATTATTAGATCCGAACCATCATCCCTTCACCACTTCACAAGCTCATCTCACCTGATTATCACCATCTTGATGCAGACTTCTTGTTGAGTTCCGGTATGCAGAAGAGCTCTCCAAGTCCTCCAGTATCAACGAGTGAATATCTGAAGAGACATATTATTTATTCCATGGCATGGACCAACTTCTGCCTCTCAAAATAAGCAAAAGTAAAGTAAAGGTGTGTTTGACAAGCAGCCTCCATCTCAGGTGAGGCAGGAAACAGATTGAAAGAGATGGCCCTACCTCTTTTCTTCTTTTTGAATTTTCGCTTCCTCCTCCTTCTTGTCCACATCACTGCAGCCACCATCATGAACAGCAACATGACAACTACAATGGAGATAATGCTATGTCTCTGGCGTCTGACCTGTACACCTGGAATGTGCAATGAGAGTCTCTTGAAATATTCTCTAATAACAACCACCAAAGTGACCTTCCTGCATGACTTGGAAGGGTCAGCAAATGTGCCAGTCTGTTCCATTTGTATTGACTGTATTGGATTACTTTGGCACAGAGTTTAGGTCCATCACTTTGGTTTGCATTTCATTTCCCCCTATCGTTTTATTTTTATTTTTCATTTACAAACTGTATTGCAACCAACAATTGCCCAATTCGTTCATGATAAAATAAGGTAAAACACAGAGATTCAGAAGATCACATACCCAGGAAGCCAAAAGCAATTCAACCATTTCTACAAATCACAGAATTGGAGAGGTGGAGGAGACTACAAGGGTCATTTAGTCCAACCCCCTCCAATGCAGGAAGCTTTGGCCCAACACGGGGCTCAAACCTACAACCCTGTGATTAAGAGTCTCATGCTCTACCAGCTGAACTATCCCACTTAAAAGCAGCTATTCCTCCATACACTGACTAGGTCACACTTGCTCACCGTCATTACCTGGGCAAATTTTGAGCAAGTCAAAGGAGGCATTCTTTTGGTCAACAGAATTAGTAAGCAGGCAGGTGAACGCCGAGTCTGAAGAGTCTTTTCGCCAGAAGACACGGAGATTCCTTCCACTGTCAGAAAGCTGATACTCGTACAGGCTGTTTCCTAATGCCCTTGGGGGATTCCCTCTTTTCCATGAGATACTGAACTCTTCCTTTCTAGGTGCCTGGCACTGCAGGGTCACATTGCATCCCTCTGAAGTCTGGGAGACTTCCTGAAAGTGTATCTGTGGTGTTGGCACTGGCTCTGTGAAACGCAAATGAAATCAGCATAAGGGTTATGTCCCACCTCTACCAGTACCTTTGAAGGTGACCCGGAAACTAAAACTAATCCAGAATGCAGCAGCTAGACTGGTGACTGGTAGTGACCGCCGAGACCATATAACACCGGTCCTGAGAGATCTGCATTGGCTCCCAGGATGTTTCCGAGCACAATTCAAAGTGTCGGTGCTGATCTTGAAAGCCCTAAACACCCTCAGCCCAGTATACCTGAAGGAGCATCTCCACCCCCATCATTCTGCCCAGACACTGAGGTCCAGCTCCGAGGGCCTTCTGGCGGTTCCCTCGCTATGAGAAGCCATGTTACAGGGAACCAGGCAGAGGGCCTTCTCAGTAGTGGCACCCGCCCTGTGGAACGCCCTCCCACCAGACGTCGAAGAGAAAAACAACTACTACCAGACTTTTAGAAAACATCTGAAGGCAGCCCTGTTCAGGGAAGTTTTTAATGTGTGACATTTTAATGTATTTTTGATCTTTGTTGGAAGCTGCCCAGAGTGGCTGGGGAAACCTAGCCAGATGGGCGGGGTATAAATAAATTGTTGCTGTTGTTGTTGTTGTTGTTGTTGTTGTTGTTGGGAAATGGTCTGATCCCATTTCATGAGCCAAACTGTGAAAGCAAATGGGACACCCCCCCCCCTAATTGAGGGTCCTGGTTGTGCACGGGCACTTGGCACACCAAGGGTTAATTTAGTTGTAGGGGTGTAACCCAAGCCCTAACCATAGCACTGGGGTCACCCGAGGCTGTCTGGGCCAATTGCCTGGGGGTGGCGTGATCCCAGCGGCTGTTAAGAACGACAGCGCAACGTTATTGGAGGCACTTGCTTTGTGCTGCCGAACACCCTCCCTCCCTCCCTCCCTTGTGTTAGGCAGTGTCGCTTTGACCTTGCTATGGTTTGGGTCACCTGTTTTGGAACAGGGGTTGGGTAGGAATTTTTCCATTTGGCAGATTGGCTATAGCCACTTGGTTTTCGCCTACCCCCTCAGCAATCGTCACAACTTGCAAGGCGGCGGTTAGGCATTGGCTCATTGAAATGTGGGGGAGGGGAGGTGCGGCCATCACCTGCCCCTCCAGGATCAGGGTATTTGGATCTTGTCCAAAGTCTGCTTGGGGGGCTAGGGCCATGCCAGGACCACAGGAACCCCGGGGTGAGCTTCAGTTGGTCTTCATCGATGTTGCTCCCTCATTTGGTTTACCCTTTTAGACTACCAATCAGAAAGGTGGAGTCAGCTATAGTTTGGAGCCAATGCCTAAGCCAATACCGCTCACATGGTTGAATTGAATAAAGTTGTGGCCAAAATTTGCCCAAAAACTAAAATAAGTGTCAGTGTGAAGTTATTTCAAGGAGGTGGGATCCTGGGGGCCTCGAAGCGCAATAACGTACCATAAACTGTGAGGCTGAATCTCTGTTCTTGAAACTGTGACTTAGTAAGCCAGATGCGAACACTGTAGATCCCACTATCATCCAACTCCAGGTCTTTGATCCTCAGTGTTGTCTCGTCCACCATGTCTAGCCGTTGTCCAAACCGGTCGGAGGGACTTGGGTGCTCCAGTTTCCCATGACTGAATTCCCCCAGCCAAAAGCCCAGGCCACCCCTTCGGGGGTAGAAGTCCCATTCCATTTTCTCCACTGTCATTCCTTGAGATACATTGGCAGGAAACAAGACTGATCCTCCCAGGATTCCCTTCACGTGATGGGTTGGATTCCCCATTGCATGGCTTAAAGTGTCTAGTGAGGGGAGGGTGGGGGGGAGGAGATACAAACAAAGGGGGAAATTAGTATCATTATTGTTTTGAGCTCCTTATCCATCTTCCATCATGAGGTCCCAGAGCAGGTTGCAACAATTTAAAATGCAGCATTAAAACGTAATAGGAAGGGGCCTAAAAATTATATTGCAGGTGTCAGTGGTATGGTGAAAGGGTGACTCTTCAGCATATAATGGAAACTCTTCAATGAAGGTGCCGGCTGCATCTCTGTGGGGAGGGACGTCTACAGTTTAGCAGCCTGCCACAAAGAAGGTCCTCTCCTGGGCTGACTCTCCCCCCAAATGTTTGAGGGAGGTGAAACTAGTCTCTCAGGTATTTGGGACCTAAATAAAAAAAAGTTTACAATATCCAATATTAATTTTAACTCTTGCTGAATTGTACATTGAGGCACTGGAAATGCCCAACTCACTTGTTAAACAATTACTACATTCTCTTAGCTGTCCAAACAACGTGGCCCTTTACTGGAAGAGAAGGACAGTGTAACAAGTCCAAAGTTACATTCCAAAATTCAAGTGCTCTTTGTTCCCCAGCAATAGGCATCTGTCTGGTTTCCAGGAACTGGGATCCAGAAAAACTCAGAGAGAAGATTGGTCCATGTGATTAAAATAAAATAATTTGAGTTCTGAACTTCATCTGTAAATAAAGCAATCAATTAAACACTTAAAGCTGTGCTTTTGTCATATTTTGAGGAACATTGGGCTCTGTGTAATTGTCACAAGGAAATATTCTGAGAAAGAAGTAGAATTTCCCTACACAGGGAACAAAAGCTCATTTATTTCAGTTAACAAGATTTATATACTGCCTGTTTGTAAGAAAGTCTCAAGGCAGAATCAGAGCTGTGCAAAATGTCTGTTGAAAACTAAACACAGAAAGCTCTAACCCAGTGAAAAATTATTCGAAGAAGCAATCTAAAAACCATCTGCATGTGTGTTTCAGGAAAAAATGATTATGCACAATTTTTTGTGAAACCGAGATAAGTTTATACAGAGTTCAGAGAAGCAACTGACTCTGTTCCACCAAGATCCCCAGTCGCCTTTTCCTGCTCATTGGTTGGCTCCTCTAATTCACTGCTTTCTCTTAACTGACATTTATTTTGTATTAGTTAATGACTGACAAAATCCTGCAGGAAAACATTTCTGCCCTAGAGACGAGGTCGACTTGCAGTCATCATATCCTGTGCTTTTATTTCGCTCCACTGCACACCTTCATCATACACGCAGATTGTCCCCCCCCCCCCCCAAGTTCAGCTCAGTAACAAATAATACATACACGATTAAACTCTCAAAAGCGTTCTGTTGGAGCTTCCTTTGAAGCCAGGGGGAGGTTCCAGCAGGGGAGAGGAGACCCTGAGTGCTAGTAACCAATATTGCCAATAATTTTCCCCTTCATGACAAATCAAACTCACAGTGCCCCTCCATGCATTTAGGTGGGGTTTCTTTATTTTTGTTTTTCTTTTGTTTTTGAGAGAGAAAGCAGTGAAGTCCTTACCCAAGAAAGAGAACAGCAATAGTCTGAAGAAGATGTCTTCTGCGAGAAAAGTCCACCATCGTATCTCTCCAGAGGTGCAGAGAGCCATGAGCGACAGTGAGGCACCAGACTGTTTCTGGGACTCACAGATGGGGAGACTTACTGCTGTTGAGCTCTGGTCCTGCCTGTGCACGTCCCATTGTGGCATCTGTTTCACCACCATGAGGAGAACAACTTCATTTTTCTGCACAGGATAGGTGCTCTAAAATAAGCCTGTTCATCCATCTTATAAGCATTGCCCTACTACGGAGTCTTATCAGCAAGAGTCATGAACTTTCAAACACAACGGTCGTATCCGTCCGTCTTCTCATTTCCCAGCAGATCATATCCTCCTCTTCAAACCAGCAAGGCTGTCTGTGCTCGCTCTCCCTCCCCGTCTCATCCAAGCAAAACTGTGTTTCCCCTTCTTTTTTCTGACTCCTCCTTTCCCTGCTCTTTGTTCCTCCCCTTATAAACCAGGAAGGATCAGTGGAGGAGGAGAAAGAGGGTGAGCGCTCACCGTGCTTCTTTGTTGTTAAACACCTGCCTGTGTGCCTGTTAAAGGTTTCTGTTTAGAACAGGTGTTTGATTCTCACCCACATCTGGAGACCACCAATCTTTCAGAGTGCTGCAAAACCCTTGCAAAGAAGAGAAACTGTTGCAAATGTGGAACAACAGCAGCAGCAGCATTGGAGACTGTTCCCTGAGAATGAGTGGGGCACTGCCTTTGCCAGGTTTAGCCTGTCCTTAGCCTAAACTTACCAGTTGTTTTTTTGTAAGAATCTAGGGACACTTTTTTTTCTTGAAAAGAGAAAAAAAGTGATTAAAAAAAGTTTGTTTTTTTTTTTTTTAAGTAATACCTTCTCTTCTGTGGTCTCCTCTGTCGTGCGGCGTTCCTCTGGGCCCTGGCCTGCTTTCTTGGAGCGCTAGCCGCCATGGAGTAGGCTCAGGTCAGACCTGGGCTCAGCCACGTGTCCTTGCCCTCCCAGTGCTCTCCTACCTCTCCTCCCTAGTGGCGGCAGCAGTAGCGGTGCCGCAAGGTCAGGGCTCCCCTCTTTTTTTTCCTCCTTCCTCTTCCTCTCTCTTCCTTCTTCTACTCTCCTCCTTCTCCCTGCATCAGCTCTGGGTTTTTCCTGGCCCCAGAGCACCGCTGGGTAGTTGGCTAGGTGGCCGGGCACTCTTTCTGGCTCAATTTGGGTTGTAGGGGGTGTGTGCATGTCAGTTGTTCTCCCAGTTGATGCACCGGGGATCCCTGATTCCCCCTCGGAGGTGGTGGTGGCAGTCTCAGCAGCCCAGAGCCAGCCTGGTAGCACAGTTGGCTCTGGCTGGCTTCAGGAGCTCCTCGCTGCTGTGGCGCCCGCCATTTTGCCTTGCCAGAAGTCCCCATATGCTTTGTCTTGTGCCATTGAATCAATCACGCAACATTCATTCCCTACGAATAAATCTACAACAATTAAAATATAAATCCAGGGACATTAAATGAAATCCAGGGACATTCCGGGGACAGATTTTGTCCGGGGAAAGATTTGTAAATCAGGGGGCTGTTTCTGGGAAATGGGGACGTCTGGTAACCATACCTTAGGCAGTCCCCACCTGTCGTCTTTTTCACTTTCAAAGAGCCCTGGCACTGCCTCCTCCTTAGTACCTTTTACTCTTGTACCTTTCAGTCAGGCGGATTGTCCTACAAACTGAGCTCAGTAACAAAGATTTCTGTCACTGCACCACCCTCTCCACCCTCTCCAGGAACTGGGTGCTGGTAACCAAGATCAGCTGTTTCAGTTACTGTCCTCTTGATTGGTATTGATTGAGTTTATTTATATGCATCTGTTCCTCAATGAGCTGTGCCCAAAGTGGCTCACAGCAAACATTCAAATCATTTTAAAAAACACAGAGCACTGGAAATACAAAAGTACAAAATACAGAATATGACAGTAAATTTTTTTAAAAATGACAGAAATAAACAATTTGGCAAACACAGAATAAAATCCCCAACCCCCAGCCCACAAAAAAATGGAGGCTTAAGTACATGGATACAAAGCAACACAAGAGTTAACTGACAATGAAGTTTCTTTTTTTATATATATAAATGTTTATTAAGGTTTTCACAATATTAGAAAATGAAAAATAAAAAATAAAAAATAAAAGAGACTTAAAAGCAATTCAATCTTTCCATCACTTATCTTTCATTTGCTTGTTTCCCGGACCTCCTCATACTTCCCTTTTTTGTATTCCAGTTCAATTTATTAGTTCAGCAATTCCTTTCCCTCCTTATTTTATCCTGATCATTAATCTTAAAATATTATAGCATTAAATTTTTGCCTATTAAAAATCCATTTTTTCATATTCTTTTGTACCATTACAGCTAGAAACCACAACTTCAATCCAACATCATTCTAACATTCATTAATTTTGCAGTATTTCTGTAAATAGTCTTTAAATTTCTTCCAATCTGACAATGAAGTTTCTGGCACTGGTCTTGCTACACTCCAAGCAGGCTGGTTTAAATACAGTTCAGAGAGGAGGGGAAGATGGCTTACAACTGCCTTCCCATATCCTTCTCCTGAGAGAGGAGTCTGGCAGCTGAAAGAGGCAAATGTTGGGGAGGACAAAGATGCTCAGTCTCTTCCACAGCCTCCTGAAGAAACCAGCTGCTGGCACAGGTCTTATTGCTCTTCAGGACAAAGCAGTGCGGGACTTACCCAGAAGAAAGTACAGCAACATTCTGAACAGGAAACGACTGCACAAAAAGCTCATGTTTGCTTCTCTACAGAAGTGTGTTTCTGGGTGTGGAATGTGGGGGAGGAGGAGAATTGCTGTTTGTAAAGATTGGCTAATAAGAAAAGTCTTCTGATAGATCTGGGCACAGACCAAGCAATGAAAAACACTGGGCAGCTTTTGCAGACTGTAACAAATTTAGCAACATGGAAAAGCATTGCAATTGCCCAGATTTTTATCTCCTTGAAGAAAGTTCAAAGAAGCAAAATTCATATGTCACTGAACCCCCCCCCAAAGGAATATTCATATGCCCCCGAACCCCAATTAACTCCAGAGGCAGATCAGGAAAATCAGAACATAAGAAGATCCTGTCAACGGCTCCTCTAGCCTGGCACCCTGTTCTTCTCACAATGGCCAGCCGGATGCCTGTGGGAAAATTCATGAATATTTCTGACCAGGAATACAGGGAGCCTTAGACGTGGCTGCTGCTGGTGGAGAGTTGATTTGTCCTCACTGGTACAGCAACAGGCTCCTGCTTTTATTCCCAGGGATAAGAAAAGCTGTAGTGCACAGCCCCAAAGCTCCCTCTAAGAGGGAAATAGTGCAAACTAATTGGTAAGTTTGTCCACAGTCATGCAGGCTGAGAAAACTGTGAGCTAAAAATGAGAAATGCACACCAGGTGCCCACACAGAAATTCGGAAATTTCGGTTGCAGGTCTTCTCTTTTACACTATGACGACATGAGGCATTACTATTTCTGTATCTGTGTTCAGTAACCCCTGATTCTTTTAGCATATTGTTTGACTCATAGAATGGTAGAGTTGGAAGGGCTCCCAGTGGTCATCTAGTCCAACCCCCTTCAATGCAGGAATCTTAGCTAAACCATCCATGACAGATGAAATCCACACTGGTCTGAATTTTGCTTTGCTGTTCAGCATTCTATTGATATGTACAAACATGCATGTACTGGGAAAACGTGTGCACATCAGTGCATGGATGTTTTGTATGCATCAATCATAAAGTGCACAAAGCAATACAAACATTAGTGAAAATAAAACAAAATGTGTTAAATTAAGTAAAATTGCTTTGCTAAAATGGAGGGGAGGGGACATGGGACCCTGTGGACACCAGAGAAGGTCTCTGTGGGCAAATGTGCCTCCAGGGTCTCTAGCCCAGCTTATTTTGAGACGTTCAGGGGAGAGCAAGCCACTCTGGGGTGGATATGGGGGTGCTGAAGCTGGGATCCTGCCCCACTTGTTGAACTTCTCTCCCTCTCTCCTTTTGAAACATGACACCTGGAGAACGTCTCTGCTTTAAGACAAAATACACATTCAAGCTTCTCACAAACTCTCCCCCTCCTCCCTCATCGGAGACCACAACCACATCCTACAGTCAGATAATGGGTAAGGAGAAGAAGCAAAGAAAGAACAAAACAAAGATGGAACCAAAGAGCAAGAAGAACTGGCTCATGTATAAATGTCACAATGTTTGCTTTGCACTTCCAAGGGATCAATCTTTCAGTGTTGGCAGCACTACTCTTTGGAACTCCCTGCTTATTGACACCAGACAATTTGCCTCGCTCCTTTTTAGTCTCCCTGGTAGGGAAAATATGTCTCCTTCCCAAAAGAAAATCTCTTTGTTTTGCCAGGGAGTAGAGTGAAAACAACCTTTTCTGGAAAAGATTATTTAAACGTTTTTTCCATACAAACAACAACCGCAAAAGACACATGCAACAAAAAATATAATAACAATAATAACACAATCTGACAATCAGATTTGAATACAAAGATATACCTATGGCTACACATTTTTAACATTATTTTCCCACCTCCCTCTCCTCCCTCCACTTCCCACTGCTATCTGACTTATTGCTTAATTCGTTTGTATATAGCTAATCTGTCCACATTATCAATCCATGTGCTCAATGGAATCTTTTTGCGGTTCTTCCGATTCATCAAAACAAGTTATTTTGCTTCTAATATAGCACGGTACATCAATTTTTTTTAACCCCTTGAATTCTTCCACGTTTCCGGAATATAATTTAGAATTAAATGCAATTCCCCTAAATAACTATTTCTTTTTATTACTCTTGCTATAAATATCCTCACGTCACCCAAAATGAGTGAAAACAACCTTGTGCTCCAGTCCAATGTATTGTTGCAAAAGTCCAGTACCCAGTTGAGGCAAGAGTACATGGGATCCCAGGCACCCAAAGGGGGTCTGTGTTCCTTTGGAGAATGGAAGACACAGCAGAGACTGCTGTCACTTTAAGAAATAGGGTTTATTCACCCATTTACACCTTCAGTCTACATGGAAGGAGTCCAAGCTCAATAGGAAAAGAGAGGGAAGGCAAGGCAAGGCAAGGCGCCTGGGTTGAAGAAGCCAGAGACCTGTGCTGTTTCCAGCAACAGTAAAGCTCAAGAGGATTGTCTTATATACTCTGTTTGCGACTGGTGATGAAGGCATTTCTGGGACTCCTTGCATTCAAGTAGACCCCAGCTATAGTCACCGGATAAGTTTTGGTATGTTGCTCTTTGTCCTGGTCACAAGACCTTTGGGGCCAGTGTTGAAGGCTGCTGTGTAGGCTGTAGCTCCGGCTCAACTGGCAGCATTGAGAGATCAGCAATGGGTCTTTCTCCTGAGGGACCCTCAGTGAATTCCTCAGCAGGGGCTCCTGGAGATGTGCCTGACCTCTCATGCAATCTTCAATCTCTGAGGGCTCTGTTTCTGAGACTGTACAAGAAGTGAGAGAAGGAAAGCATTTTCTGGATAGCGTGGAACAGCTTGAGAATTCCTCCTTCTCTGAGTCAACCTGCAGGGTTGGTCTGTGGGATTCAGTGTTCAATCTGCATTGGAGAGAACTCTGGGGATGCAACTCCTAAAAAGAATTTCTGGGCACTTGGGCCAACCTGAACCCTGGAGAAAATTTAAGTCCTGTCCAAGTCCAGAGTTCTCCAAGAAGGGATACCAATTTGCCTAAAAGCATCTTCCCTGCACCTCTGTTCCAGCCTTTATGGGTACCTTTTTCATTCCACAGGCTCCTGGAGAACTTGCCATAACTAAGTCCATAAGGGAGCGGGTGTAATTGCCCATTTTGAATTGACAAAAGTATGTCATTTCCACACTCCAGCACTCAGTTATTATCAATGATAAAATTAGTATTTTGGGAAGAGTCCAGAACAGCTGGTGAGGGAAGAGCGCAATCCTGTTGGGTTCACTGGGGGAAGGATGTGGGCAGCAGAGCCCTGCAGCCAGAGGCCTGAATTCTTCATTCACTATTAGGAGAGCGGTGGGTTCAATTCTGTTCACTTTAACCGGGCATGGATGTTCCACTGATGGGAACAGGCTCTTGGCACAAGCTGCCTGCCTCCCCTTGTGCCATAATCAATTGGTTAAGTCTTTTTGGGTCACTGGCCTGTTTTTGTTTTTTCAATCCAAATAACAATTATTGGTCTCGATGAAAATGTCAGGGACATTCCCATTCTGAAAGACAGCGAGGATCTGAAGAGGAGGGAGGAGAAGCTGAGAGGAGTAGAAATGGGAGTCTTACACACAGTGAGAGGGAGATAAGCCTCTCTCTCTCTGGCATGCTGCCTCAGGGCCGTCTTAAGCATATCAGGTGCCGTGGTGCAAAGATCCCTCCGGCACCCCCCCTGGCAACTCCAAAACAAGGGAGGGGGCAGTGGAAAATATCCTCTGCCTCCCCCACTGCCCCGATCCCTGGCGTGGTGCCAGCGATCAAGCAGGAAAACGTGCTGGTGGACATGCACTCCAGTGTTGGGGCACCCAGGAAGGCAGCCTGGGAAGTCTGCACACCGCCTTTTGCCAGGAAGCAGGAGGACAACAACTGGGATCAGGGCCGTCTTTAGCAGATGCAGAGGCTTGGGAGCTCTGTGAGGATCGCTCTCCTCCTGCAGAGGCTTGGGAAGGAAGCTGAATGCCCGCCATATAGTTGGCGGGGCGCAGCTGGTGGGCAATCAGGGAAAGAAGAGGCCTCCCAAATGTTATAAATGCCTCCCAAATGTATCAGATGATTTCATTGGTAGATAAAAACAATCACCCCATCATTACTTTGCACACCAATCATCGCACCTCATCATCACCCACAATATTCTGTGGCACCTGAGCTCTGGATACTCTTCTCTTTCTCTCGCATCAGAGTGAATATCTGTGGAGTGCGAAATGAGACACATTATTGAGTCCATGTCACTGACCAGTCTCTGCCTCTCAGGATAAGCAAAAGAAAGGTAGAGGTATATTTGGCAGGAAGTCCCCATTTTGGAGAGATTGGAAAAAGTTAATAGAGATGGTCCTACCTCTTCTATTCCTTTCTAATCTGATCTTCCAGTGCATCCAATTCACCTTCACCTTCACCATCAGCATCACCATCACCATAAGAAATATGAGGGAAGGGATAAGCCATGGACTCCAACTCGAGGGTCCAAACTGTCCACCTACAATGTGTGGGAATGTTTATATTATTTAGCAGAGTATAAAGGATCCCTTGTCTGAGTTTATGCAGGTTGCTAACTTGTTTGAGTCCTATCAATAATTATACCTTCCTGGTTGATAATCCCTTTCCATCCCTCTTAAAGAAAACACACATGAATCTGAATCATATTAACATAGACTACTTTACTTTCAGATTCATTCAGGTATACAGAGTTGTTCCTGAAGGCAGGCTTAGGTTACATAACAGATAAACTATATACTAGATTGGAGTGAGCCATGAGAAGACTGCATCCAAGCAGTTACCAGTTAACACTCCTAGCAGCAACTGACCAACCAAGTGACAAAACTGCCTGCCACCCAGAGGCAGTTAGGACTCTTGGAATGTTGGCCTTGACTGACAGCTTTATATCCCACACAATGAACAATAAGAGTTTCTCAAAGCATACTCTAATAACAATTGCCAGAATGCGTCTCACAGAATCATAGAATTGTAGAGTTGGAAGGGACAACTAGAGTCATCTAGTCCATTCCTCTGCGTTGCAGGAATCTTTGGCCCAAGATGTGGCTTAATCCCATGATCCCAAGACTCAGAGCCTCATGCTCACACCTGGCTGAGAGCAGTAGAATAAATAACAAGAGATAAGCAAGTGTTTCTAATCTTTCCCCTTTGTATTGCAATGATTTGGGCTGTGAATGCCTGTCGGACACACTTTCCTGCTCTGAATCCATTTCTTAAGGCAGGAAAAGGTGAAGATGGGGGCAGCAGCAGCAATTCACAGGATCAGATCAGTCTTCAAGGAACTCTGTGTATGCTCCATTTCTGCTCACAAGCACTCAAAAAGCAGCATTTATTAATACAAACACATCTCCCCAAACCCCTCATGTTAAGGGCTAGCCTGCCTTTTCGCCACCACAAAGACCTCCTCTGGATAATGAAGGAAAGGTTATATTGCTCACCTTCATCACTCTGGCAGATGTTGAGCAAGTCAAAGGAGGCTCCCTTTTGGTCAACAGGATTTGTAACCAGACAGGTGAATTTGGAGTCCAAAGAACTGCTCCTGTAGAAGACACGGAGCTCCCGGCCATTGTCGGAAACCTGGTACTGATTCACACTCTTTCCTAAGGCCCTGTGTGGACCCCCTGTTTCCCAGGAGATACTGAGATCTTCCCTTCCAGGTGTGTGGCATTGCAAGGTCACATTACATCCACCTGGAGTCTTGGATTCCACTTGGTGGTCTATCTGTGGTGTTGGCACTGGCTCTGTGGAACACAAATGAAAGCAACATAAAATTTGTGTCCCACTACTCTCAATAACTGCATATGAAAAATGACACCAATCAGAAACCTTGTTCAGAACAGTGAAATGGTTGCTTGTCATAGAAGGTTAGATTGAAACCATTGGTCTGTGGAAAACAAATGTAATCAGCATGAGGTTTGCACCCCACCCCTCCCAGTACCTGTGTAGAGAAATGGTGCTGATCCTATTCCATGAGCCAAACATTGAAAGCAATCACTAACCATAAACAGTGAGGCTGAAACTCTGTTCTTGAAACTGTGCCTTAGTAAGCCAGATGCGAGCATTGTAGATCCCACTGTCATCCAACTCCAGGTCTTTGACCTTCAGTGTTGTCTCGTCCACCATGTCTAGCCGTTGTCCAAACCGGTCGGTGGGACTTTGTTGCTCCAGTTTCCCATGACTGAATTCCCCCAGCCAAAAGCCCAGGCCACCCCTTTGGGGTAGAAAGTCCCATTCCATTTTTTCCACTCTTATTCCTTCAGATCCATTGGCAAAAAACAAGACTGATCCTCCCAGGATTCCCTTCACTTGATGTGTTGGATTCCCCACTGCATGGCTTAAAGTTTCTAGTGAGGGGAGGGTGGTGGGGGAGGAGATACAAACAAAGGGGGAAATTAGTATCATTATCGTTTTTAGCTCCTTCTCCATCTTCCATCATGAGGTCCCAGAGGAGGTGACAACAATTTAAAATGCAGCATTAAAACGTGAGAGGGAGGGTCCAAAAATGATATTGTAGGTGTGAATGGTAGGGAGAAGAGGTGACTCTTCAGAATATAATGGAAACTCTACACTAAAGGTGCCGGGTGCAACTCTGTAGGGAGGGACTTCTACAGTTTAGCAGCCTGTCACAAAGAAGGTCCTCTCCTGGGCTGGCACTCCCCCAACTGTTTGAGGGAGGTGAAACTACCAAGAGTGTCCCTAGTTTTAACAGCTGAGATGGACTATGGGGAAGAAAGTAGTCTCTCAGGTATTTGGAACCAAAATCCAAGAAAGTTTACAATGTCCAAGATTAATCTTAACTGTTGCTGAATTGTACATTGACCCACTTGGAACTGCCCAACTCTCTCTAGTTAAACATTTACTGCATTCTCTTAGCTGTCTTAGCAACGTGGCCCTTTAGTATAAGAGAAGGAAGTTTTTACAAGCCCAAAGTTACATTCCAAGTCCTGGTGTCCAGGAACTGGGATCCAGAAAAACTCAGACAGAAGATTGGCCCAGAATATTTTTTTTTTAAAAAAAGTATAAAGTTTAGAAATAAAATAGTGTGAGGTCATAGAATCATAGAATCATAGAGTTGGAAGAGACCACAAGGGCCATCGAGTCCAACCCCCTGCCAAGCAGGAAACACCATCAGAGCACTCCTGACATATGGTTGTCAAGCCTCTGCTTAAAGACCTCCAAAGAAGGAGACTCCACCACACTCCTTGGCAGCAAATTCCACTGTCGAACTGCTCTTACTGTCAGGAAGTTCTTCCTAATGTTTAGGTGGAATCTTCTTTCCGCTTCTCTGGAGCAGCAGAAAACAACCTTTCTCCCTCCTCTATGTGACATCCTTTTATATATTTGAATATGGCTATCATATCACCCCTTAAGCTCCTCTTCTCCAGGCTAAACATGCCCAGCTCCCTTAGCCGTTCCTCATAAGGCATCGTTTCCAGGCCTTTGACCATTTTGGTTGCCCTCCTCTGGACATGTTCCAGTTTGTCAGTGTCCTTCTTGAACTGTGGTGCCCAGAACTGGACACAGTACTCCAGGTGAGGTCTGACCAGAACTGAATACAGTGGCACTATTACTTCCCTTGATCTAGATGCTATACTCCTATGGATGAGGCCCAGAATTGCATTGGCTTTTTTAGCTGCCGCGTCACACTGTTGGCTCATGGCTCAGGTCTGAACGTCATCTGTATCTAAAGCAATCAATTAAACACTTAAATCTTTTCAAAGCTGCCCATTGGTCAAATTTTGGGGAACATCTGTTTTGTGGATCATCTGCCCATTGGTTAAATTTTGGGGAAACTGACTCTGTTCCACCAAGATGCCCAGTTGCCTTTTCCTGCTCATTGGTTGGCTCCTCTAATTCACTGTTGGCTCTAAACTGATATTTATTTTGTACTGGTGAATAACTGACACATCATAGGAAAATATCCCACAGGAAAACATTTCTGCCCTAGAAATGAGGGTGACTTGCTGCCAGCATGTCATTTATTCTGTTCCACTCCACACCTTCAGGGGAGATGATCACCTTCATCATACACACAAATTGTCCCACCCCAATTTCAGCTCAGTAACAAATATCACACAGAGAATTAAACTCTCAAAAGTCTTCCTTTGGAGCTTCCTTTGAAGCCAGCCTGGGTGTTCTGGGAGGAGTCCAGATGGGAAGAGGAGACCCTGAGTGCTAGTAACCAATATTGCCAAAAATTTATCTATTCATAACAATGCATATAGGTGGGTTACTTGTGGTTTCTGAGTGAGTGAGAGAGAAAGCAGTGAAGTCCTTACCCAGGGAAGAGTAGAGCAATAGTCTGAAGAAGAGGTCTTCTGTGAGAAAAATCCACCATCGTATCTCTCCAGAGGTGCAAAGAGCCATGAGCGGAAGTGGGGCACCAGAATGCCCCTTTCTTGGACTCACCAATGGGGAGACTTGTGCCTGTTGAGCTCAGGTCCTGCTTATGGGCATTGAGGCATCTGTTTCACCACCCTGAGAAGGACAGCTTCATTTGTCTGCACAGGATAGTTGCTCTAAAATAAGCCGGTTCATCCACTTTATAAGCGTAGCCTGAGTACAGAGTTTTTCGCAAGAGTTGTGAACTTTCGAACACAATCATCATCCCATCCATCTTCTCTCTTCCGAGCAGATTGGATCTTCCTCCTCTTTATACCAGCAAGGCTGTCTGTGCTCTTTGTTCCTCCCCTAATACACCAGGAAGCATCGGAGAAGGAAATTGTAGAAGTTCAAAGGTAATTCCAAGCAAGGATCGGTGGAGGAGGAGAAAGAGGTGCAAGCTCAGGGTGTTTCTCTCTGTGTTATACACCTGCCTGTTAAAGGTTTCTGTTAAGAAAAGGTGTTTGATTCTCACTCACATCTGGAGACCACCAACCTTTCAGAGTCCTGAAGCTAAACCCTTGCAAAGAAGAGAAAAGGTTGCAATGTGCAGCAACACATCACAGCAGTGGAGACTGTTCCCTCCCTTAGGACAGCGTCCGCCTGTCCTTAACCATTCCCCACCTGTTTTCCTTTTTTACTTTCTACTCCCACTTGACCCTTCCTCCTTAGTATCTGTGTTCCTCTTGTAGTTCTCAGTAGGGCAGGCAGTGAGAGAACTAGAATTAGTTGGCTCTACCCAGTGCTTTTTTAAAAAATATTTGTTTAGGGGTACTCTCATTTTGACTCAAAATAATCACCATTTTATAGTTCAAATCAGGAAAAATAAATACAGTAAATGGACAAAAGTACAAAGATTCACAAAATGTTTAGGGGTATGCGTACCCTTGCATCCCCCGCAGGAAAAAAAGCACTGGCTCAACCTATCATTGGCTCTGGACCAACCTACAGTTGGGCTCTCTATCTTCCGCCTTCGTCTGATGCGCAGATTGTTTTATGAAATGAGATCAAATAACAAAGATCACTGTTGCATTGCCCCACCCTCACCAGGAACTGGATGCTAGTAAACAAGATCAGCTGCCTCAGATACTTCCCTCTTGACTGGGATTGATTGAGTTTATCTGTATGCGTCCCTTCCACAATGGGCTCTGCCCAAGCTGCCTCACAGCAAACATTCAAAACGTCAAAAGGCAGAGCATTGGAAGTACAAATGTACAGAATATGGAAATTGAAAGTAAATATCCCCCCTCCCACAAAAAATCCAGGCTTAAGTACATAAATACAAAGCAACACAAGAGTTAACTGAGAATAACTGGCTTCAATACTGTTCAGAGGGGAGGGGAAGATGGCATACAGCTGGCTCCCATATCCTTCTCCAGACCTTTCTATGATCCTCCCTCTGGCTGGCTCATTGAGCTCCCAGTCTAGCCAGGCCCTCTGGGGTGTCTCCTCCATGTCACCAGCCTCATCTGGCCAGTGCCCCCAAACCCCCTGGGCCCATGACACCCACCATTATTGTTTGGGCCAGAATGAGAAAGCTGTGGTGGAAAGGAGAAGGTCTGGTGGGGTGGGGGCTCTTGTCAGTGGAATGTGAGCCCACAGCAGGTGCCAAAACACATTGACCCTGAGATGGGGCGGGGAGCTTTCAGGGAGGGGGCCTATTCTTTAGATGAGCTCAGTGTTGTCAGTTTCTTTCCCCTTTATGACCAAGCAAACCTATAGATTGTCACCATATGCCAGGCTTCCCCAAACTGGGCCTTCCAGATGTTTTGGGACTACAACTCCCATCATTCCTGACCAGTGGTCCTGTTAGCTAGGGATGGTGGGAGTTGTAGTCCCAAAACATCTGGAGGGCCCAGTTTGGGGAAGCCTGCCCTATGCATTCAGCTTTTTCTACCCAGGGACTAACCCAGGGAAGAGAAGATCCATGGGCCAAAGGAGAGAAGGATCACCTGGCTCCTGCTTTTATTCTCAGGCATAAGAAAAGCTGCAGCCCCAAAGCTCCCTCTAAGAGGGAAATTGTGTGAAGTAACTGACAAGCTTGTCCACAGTCATCCAGGCTAAGAAAGCTGTGAGCTAAAACAGGAAATGCGCACCAGGTGCCCACACAGAAATTCAATACAAGTTGCAGTTCTTTTATTTTACACTAGGACGACTTGAGGCATTACCTTTTCTGTGTATATGTTTAGTAACCCCCTGTTGATTTTAACATTTAGTTTGAATCATAGAATTGTGGATTTCAAATGACTTCCAAGGGTCCATCTAGTCCAACCCCCTTCAATGAAGGAATATTAGCTAAACCATCCATGACAGATGAAATCCACACTTGTCTGAATTTTGCTTTGCTGTTTAGCAGTCGATTAATATGTACAAACATGCATGTACTGGGAAAACGTGGGCACATCAGTGCATGAATGTTTTGTATGCATTAATCATAAGGTGTACCAAGCAATACAAGCATTAGTGAAAATAAAACATAATGTGTTAAATTAAGTAAAATTGCTTTGCTAAAATGGAGGGGAGGGCAGATGGGACCCTGTGGACACCAGGGAAGGTCTCTGTGGGTAAATGTGCCTCCAGGATCTCTAGCCCAGCTTATTTTGAGAGGTTCAGGGGGAGAGCAAGCCACTCTGGGGTGGATATGGGTGGTGCTGAAGCTGGGATCCTGCCCCACTTGTTGAACTTCTCTCTCTCTCTCTCTCTCCTTTTGAAACATGACACCTGGAGATCTTCTGCCCCTTGAGACTAAATACAAGTTCAAGCTTCTCAAAAACTTTCCACCTCATCCCACAGTATGATGAAGGCTGAGGAGAAGAAATAACAAAACAAAGATGGAACCAAAAAGTAAGAACTGGCTCGTGTACAAATGCCATAATGTTTGCTTTGCACTTCCAAGGGATCGATCTTTCAGGGTTGGCAGCACTACTCTTTGGAGAGATCCAAGATGGCCACCGATCTGTGAGGCAGGGTGAAGCAGCTGCTCTCACCACTTTACAATTTTATGGTTCTTTTATTATTCTACTTTATTGTTTTATTGCCCTATTTTATCATCTCATGGTTTTACCTCCTTGTTATCTCGGATGCCTTCCCACTGGGCTAGGAGGGTGACACAGCCAGAAAGGCTGACGCCACCGCGGCCTCCACCACCACGGCAAAGGAGCTCAGCAAATTGGTCTCAATTACCTGCCTACCTTGGAAGTAGTCCCACAGAGAACCCTCCTGCAACATCCAACGGAGCTAATGAACCGAGGTGAGATTTTTACCAACTTGACCTTCACAAGATAAATAATGGTGACGACCAGGATTGGCTGTAGAACACCAGGCTTTTATTGGAGTGATCTAAGACCTCTCTCTAAAAGAGCTACCCTAAAGGGAGCTCAAACAAAAAGCACTCGGCCCTTTAAGAATAGGGGTAAAGTCAAGCCGAGTGAGATTCAGCAGGAAACTGAAACTTCTCCCTCCTGCACTGAAGGGTCGGCTGTGCAGAGAGAGGATTGTGTAGAAGAATGCCACAACAAAGGGCCAATAAAGCCCAAAGTAAATCCAAACACAATTGGTACAGTCACCGAACTACTCCCAAAACAGAGACTTCAGTCCCAAGCTTCTCCTGAACCATCCCGAGTCTGAGAAGTGGAAGAACTAATGTTAAAACAAATTGCAGAGATGTCTTCGGGAAACCCTAAAACATCAAGAGACTCCTGCTTCCAACTTGAGACAAATGAGGATGAGGATTTATCAGTTATCAAATGGCTTGTGCTTCTAACTGAGGATATCGAAAATATAAAATCCCATCTGGCCACCTGTACAAAAATCCTCACTATAATGATGGATACTTGCAAAACTCTCTGTAGGGAATCCAGCGGGGTGACTGTAGAATTGGAAAGTAATAACAACTTCCTTCCTACCACCTGCAAAAACAGACCACCAAGGAATGCCAAGAGATCTTGTAGGGCTACTGCCTTGAAAAGGAGGCCCATAAGGGTAAAAAAGAGCAGAAATGTTAAAAACTTTAAGGCAGTGCGTTACAAAAAAATGGTTTTTAAAAAGCTTTTTAATCTTCTCAAGAGTATCCCAATAACCGAGAACAGTGGGAACACTGAGAAACTTCTAACCAGGAAATCTTCTAAGCAAGAACGCTCTATAAACCCTTGCCCTGACGCTGCGATGGATTGCTTGGAACTCTTAACACTTACCCCAACACCTAACTCCAAGCAAGACATTTTGATCCAAGATCCATGGTCTTACATTCTATCTGTAGATGAAACCAATCCTTCTAAGAAGAGAAATCAGACAAATCTAACAAATAAAAACTGGAATCTGGTGCTGTACCGAAACAAACTCGTTTTATCAAATTATCCTAAACCCCCAGGACTCCTGTCACAAGAAGAGCGTAAAGCCCATCTATTGAACCTTTTAAAGATCTATATGCCGGGTATACTTAATAACCCTACTGATTTGGCCCAAGTGGAATATCTATACTTCAACGGATTCCTTGCCAGAGCGGTGGTTTCATTCTACGAGGGGAGACTGGCAAAACTAGTGTACAAACGTAGAGAACACCTGGAGACGAGTGGTATAAGAATCTCAAGGTACTTTAAGAATGAAGCACCTCCAATTCCACTTATCCCCCATATTGTAAATTTGCCAAAAACTCAACATGAGATTGATCAACATGTTCTAATTGATATAAACTCTGCGGAGGACATCTCCAAACATCCTACTGTTCTGGTTACCAAGGACTCTCAGAGGTTGGACTTCCTTGGGCCCAGGTATGCGGAGAATAAGGGAATCGACCTCGATAGCTTTGATAATAACTTACTCCATTCTTATAGTGTTCTCCCGCAAGAAGTCCAGAAAGAAATACTCCGTAAAATTGATTCCCTTTATTTCTGCCTGACAAAAGTGACGGAGGAACAGCTGAGATTACCTAAACAAAATATGCTTGATAGAGACTGTGGTTCAGATTCTGTCCCACGCTTATACCACCAAGAACTGGACCTGTGGGTTGGGAAGGCACCCACCCCTACCAGCCAACTGGTTGTTGCGGAGATGAATCCACTCTTCCATACTCTGGAGGCGGAAACTCCATCACCAGACCCATCTATTATGCACCCCTTCTCTAAGGCAAATATGACTACAACATCTGCTTGGGACAAAATGAGGGAACTTAACGAATCTGAATTAGGTTCTCCATGTAAAGTGTCCCATATGGGTCCACTTACTTGTAATTTTATTAACCCACTTTCTTCTAATGTGTGCAAGTTGAATAAATCCATAGATACCATCGAACCGGTAACAGAACCAGCTGAACCAGACCAACAAATGAGAGACGACTCCATTTTATTTTTAGTCCCGAAGAATGATCTGGTTGAAGACCCGACAGGTCGTATTAACAAAATTATCCAAACAACTAATGATCACTCAACTAGTGGCACGATACCTGCTGACTTAATTTCGCTCTCTCTAAGTAATACCCCCCTAATTCTACCATCTGGCTCTGAAAAGTCGACTATCTTAGGCCAAACATCTGCCTTTAGCGAGACGAGTGGCACGACTTTACAGCCAAACCACCCCAATAAATTCAAACAGTTGGGATGTATAGCACGATTGCCACCTTCTCAAAGGAAAATTACTGATTTTTTTGAAGCTGAAGCTCCCCCAAAGTTAGAATCCCATTCCCACATGATCTGACTACCTAACGACCAACCCAACCACTCCTCGATGTCATTTTTATGCTGGAATATTGCGGGATGGAGGGGGAAGAAATCTAATCCAGACTTCTTAAAATTTGTTAATTTATTTCAAGTAATTCTCCTACAAGAAACTTGGGAAGAGGAGGCAATTGACATAAATGGATACGATACCATTTGGCTTCCAGCTAGCCCCTCTCTTAAAGGTGGACGCCCTAGGGGAGGTTTGGTAATAGCCATTTCCCTCAAATTGCAAGCAAAACTTACACTTGTTAAATCTTCCTCTCCTTACGCAATTACAGGACTGATTTCAGGAGGGAAATTTGAATTACTGGTAACAAATGTCTATTTCCCCCCTGGGGGGCAGGTAGTGGACCTCCAGTCCAAATGGGAAACACTTGAAGAACACCTAGCTTTTTGTTATACTAAGTTCCCAAATATCTCAGCAGTCATGGGAGGTGATTTTAATGCTCGTACAGCTGCAAACTGGGAAGCGCTAGGCAAGGCCAAATGGTGGGTCATACCTGATCACCAGAACTCGGATCTCTCCCCCCATATACAGAGAAAATCGAAAGATAATAGGGTTAACGAAGCGGGAACCCTTCTTTATCAGCTGATTTTACGTTTGAATTTGATAATTTTAAACGGAAATTGTCCCCCGGATATTCCGGGTGAGTTTACTCATTTGAGCACACTTACAAATAGTGTTCTCGACTATTTTATTGTTTTGAGAGATTTATTCCCAATTTTTTCTTATTTTAAAATAGAAAACGTCCAAATGAGCGACCATCTCCCCTTGAGTGCCAAGCTTTCCCTAGACTGGCAGTCTATCAAGCCTAGACACCCCATAAATATGGGAATAAATACTGCAGAACAAGTGAGAGGAATAAAATGGTCAGTAACTCAAGCCCAAAAATATATGGAATTCTTCCAACAAGAGAAAATTCAAACTCATGTTGTTTTAGATTTAGATCTGTATGGGCATGAACAAATTATTAATTCATTCTCTTTGCTTACAGAAGATCTTCTGTCCTTTTTTGCAGTACCAGCCATCCAAGTAAATCGGGCCCATTTTAAGACCGGTGCCCCCTGGTTTAATTTAAAATGCAAACAAGCTAGACGACATCTCTGTGCCATTTACAATGAATATAAATCATCTGGTGCCTTAGTATTACCTAGGAATTACCAGCAAGCAAAAACAGCAAATAAGCAAGCCCAGAGAATGGCTAAGCAAGAGTGGCAACATAATCGCTGGCAGGCGCTAATAGTCGCCTCTAGTTCATGTAACTCACGGCAATTTTGGCAACTGGTTAATAGAAGATCAAGGAGATATCCCTTAACAGTAATTCCTGCCCCGGTCTGGGAATCCTTTTTAAGGAAATTTTGCGTCACCAGATTCCAATACCAACGCTCTTGATGATGTATTTGACCATCTCCCCATCTGGCCTCCTACAGACCCCGATGAAATCTTGAATTTAATCTCTAAACTTAAAATCGGCAAAGCCCCTGGGCCAGATTTGGTCCCGGTGGAAGCCATAAAACTACATTCCGACTGGTGGGAAAAAATCCTGGCTGTTACTTTCGATGCTGTTAATACAACTGGAAGGGCGCCAAAAATATGGAAGGACGCTATTATAATTCCAATATATAAAAAAGGCTCCCCAGACGATCCAGAGAATTATAGGAATATTAGTTTACTGTCAATAGTTGGAAAGATATACGCATGCTTTCTGCTGAATAGACTTATCCAATGGACTGAAGAAAAGGAACTGATAGGCCCCGAGTAAGCAGGATTCAGACCGAACCAGTCAACTACGGACCATGTTTTAGTCTTGCACCATCTAGCCCGGAAATACTCCTCTTCAAACCGGGGCCAACTTTGTGCAGCTTTTATCGACCTTAAGGCTGCATTTGACAGCATCCCCAGAAGGTTGCTCTGGGAAAAGTTGACCCGATGGGGAATTGATAGAATACTTTTATGGTTAATAATCCAGCTGCATGAAGGGTCGGCTGCTAGGGTGAGAATAACCCCAGCCGGCGATCTCACAAACTCTGTGCCCATCAACAGAGGAGTCCGGCAAGGATGTATCCTAGCTCCTTTTCTTTTCAATTTATTCATTAGTGACATGAGGATACCACTGGCTGAATCTCAGGAAATCACCCATGCCCCCCGTCTTGCAAACTATCGTTGCCCACTATTGCTCTATGCTGATGATGCTGTGATTTTATCCTTCTCAAGAATTGGCCTCAGGAGAGCATTAAAATTCTTTGTTTCATATTGTAAAACAAATTCCCTCACTATAAATCAATCTAAATCAAAAGTATTAATCTTCTCAAAAAGTCGGAAATCCTATAAGTGGCAATTAGACGGAAAACCTATTGAACAGGTCTATAAATTTCAATACCTGGGAGTCTTTTTTCAATATAATCTGGGTTGGAAGTCCCATATTGCACATATTTTAAACAAGGCCAAGGCCCTATCCTTTGCGCTTTTGCGCTTTTTTTTTTCCGGACGGGGCTCTTCATGTTCCATCTGCCCTGAAAGTATTCAAAGCTAAAGTAATTGCAACATTGGCATATGCTGTTCCTTTATGGGGGACCGCAGTAAACTTGATGCCCTTGGAGGTAATTCAAAATCAATTTCTAAGATGACTGCTAAAACTTCCTCAGTGCGTTAGTAACGCAGCTATTCGCTTAGAATTAAAAACTACATCTTTAGAAAATACTCTTTGGAGGCGCAGCCTTTGTTACTGGCTGTCCTCAAGGCATAGGCTCCCGAATCTGTATTTGATCCAATGCCTCTGGAGAGATAATTTTCCCGTCCTAGGGGCAAAAGAGACCCATTCTAAAGTAGTGACCTATGGATTGTCTCCATCAGAATTATTGGAATTGGACATAGCCACAGCAAAAAAAAACCTCACTCAAAAACTTGAGGAGATTGACCTACAACAAAACATCATTTCGGGTAGTGGCACTTGCTCACCATTAAATCTTGGCATAGTGCCCTCACAGCAGATACCATCTTATTTGACCTCTTTGTCTGTAGCGGCCCACAGATATGCCTTTATTAAGGCAAGATTTAATGTCTTTCCTTCCAATGTCTTGAATAATAGATTTTCCAATGGTCAGATCTCAGCGGTGTGTGTATGCGATAATAGATCTATAGAATCTTTACAACATATACTATTCTGTTGTTCACTACATTCAGTTTCTCGGATCAGATTTTTGTCCCCTTTATTATTGGAAATCTCAGGTGACTCCTTGGAAACACAGCTAATTCATTTATTGCAAGATTCAGATCCGAGTAGGTCCCTTTCTGTTGCCAGATTTCTGATAACAGTATTAGCCTATAAAAGGAAAAATGGATTACTCTATGATTATTGATTTTGCCTAAAAAATATTGATTTATACTGATAATTTGATATTTTAAGTGCTATATTGTTCTTATTTTAATGGAATTTAGAAACTTAAGGTCTGAGATGTACTTGATTTAAACGTAATTTAATTGATTAATTTTATCTTGTTATACCTGTGTTGCTGTATGATGTATTGAATATGGGCCTATGGCCGTAATAAACGAAAAAAAATAAAAATACAAAGCAACGCAAGAGTTAACTGAGAATAACTGGCTTAAATACTGTTCAGAGGGGAGGGGAAGATGGCATACAGCTGGCTCCCATATCCTTCTCCAGACCTTTCTAGGATCCTCCCTCTGGCTGGCTCATTGAGCTCCCAGTCTAGCCAGGCCCTCTGGGGTGTCTCCTCCATGTCACCAGCCTCATCTGGCCAGCGCCCCCAAACCCCCTGGGCCCATGACACCCACCATTACTGTTTGGGCCAGAATGAGAAAGCTGTGGTGGAAAGGAGAAGGTCTGGTGGGGTGGGGGCTCTTGTCAGTGGAATGTGAGCCCACAGCAGGTGCCCAAACACATTGACCCTGAGATGGGGCGGGGAGCTTTCAGGGAGGGGGCCTATTCTTTAGATGAGCTCAGCGTTGTCAGTTTCTTTCCCCTTTATGACCAAGCAAACCTATAGATTGTCACCTGACCAGTGATCATCCCTGACCAGTGAGGTCCTGTTAGCTAGGGATGGTGGGAGTTGTAGTCCCAAAACATCTGGAGGGCCCTATTCAGTGCCTTTGGAGAGATGAATTCACCAGCCCATGGGCAACAAAAATCCATTCCAAACTGTTGTCTTATGGAATCTCTCCTTCCGATATACTTAATTTAGATCTAATTACAGCTAAAAAGGTCATCAAACAAAGACTGGAGGAGGTAGATTTACAACAAAATCTTACCACAGGTGGAGGTACATGTTCCCCGATATATCAGGGCATTACATCTATGTCCCAGATACCTCGATATCTGTCTACTTTATCGGCTGCGTCGCATAGATTCGCATTTGTTAGAGCCAGATTTAATGTGTTCCCCTCAAATGTGCTGAGCAATAGATTTTCTAACGGTAAAATCTCTGTTTTGTGCGCATGTGACAACAAATCGATAGAATCCCTTTATCATATCTTGTTTAATTGCCCCTTATACAATGTTCCCCGATCAAGGATCCTGAGTTCAATCATTCTGGAAATTGCTGCTAAACCACCTGAATTACATCTAGCTTATCTACTCCAGGACATTGACTCTTATAGAACTTTACAGGTTGCTAGATTCCTGATCTCAGTTCTGTCATATAAAAGACTTCATGGAATGCTGCATGACTATTAAAAATTCAGTAAACTCTATGCACCATCTTTATCTTCAAGGCCATAACACGGTACATTTAGAGATTATGCGTTGAAATATTTTAGTTGATATTTTAGATTGTAAAATGCTATTGATTTTATCTATTGATTTTTATTTATTGATTTGTTTTACCTTGTGGGCTTATAGCCGAATAAAGTATTATCTATCTATCTGGAGGGCCCAGTTTGGGGAAGCCTGCCCTATGCATTCAGCTTTTTCTACCCAGGGACTTACCCAGGGAAGAGAAGATCCATGGGCCAAAGGAGAGAAGGATCACGTGGCTCCTGCTTTTATTCTCAGGCATAAGAAAAGCTGCAGCCCCAAAGCTCCCTCTAAGAGGGAAATTGTGTGAAGTAACTGACAAGCTTGTCCACAGTCATCCAGGCTAAGAAAGCTGTGAGCTAAAACAGGAAATGTGCACCAGGTGCCCACACAGAAATTCAATACAAGTTGCAGTTCTTTTATTTTACACTATGACGACTTGAGGCATTACCTTTTCTGTGTATATGTTTAGTAACCCCCTGTTGATTTTAACATTTAGTTTGAATCATAGAATTGTGGATTTCAAATGACTTCCAAGGGTCCATCTAGTCCAACCCCCTTCAATGAAGGAATATTAGCTAAACCATCCATGACAGATGAAATCCACACTTGTCTGAATTTTGCTTTGCTGTTTAGCAGTCGATTAATATGTACAAACATGCATGTACTGGGAAAATGTGTGCACATCAGTGTATGAATGTTTTGTATGCATTAATCATAAGGTGTACCAAGCAATACAAGCATTAGTGAAAATAAAACATAATGTGTTAAATTAAGTAAAATTGCTTTGCTAAAATGGAGGGGAGGGCAGATGGGACCCTGTGGACACCAGGGAAGGTCTCTGTGGGTAAATGTGCCTCCAGGATCTCTAGCCCAGCTTATTTTGAGAGGTTCAGGGGGAGAGCAAGCCACTCTGGGGTGGATATGGGTGGTGCTGAAGCTGGGATCCTGCCCCACTTGTTGAACTTCTCTCTCTCTCTCTCTCCTTTTGAAACATGACACCTGGAGATCTTCTGCCCCTTGAGACTAAATACAAGTTCAAGCTTCTCAAAAACTTTCCACTTCATCCCACAGTATGATGAAGGGTGAGGAGAAGAAATAACAAAACAAAGATGGAACCAAAAAGTAAGAAGTGGCTCGTGTACAAATGCCATAATGTTTGCTTTGCACTTCCAAGGGATCGATCTTTCAGGCTTGGCAGCACTACTCTTTGGAACTCCCTGCTTATTGACACCAGACAAGCACCGTCACTCTGCTGCTGTTAATTATTTGCCTCCCTTCCTTTTAGTCTCCCTGTTAGGGAAAACATGTCTCCTTCCCAAAAGAAAATCTCTTTCGCGGATGTTTTGCAAGGGGGAAGAGTGAAAACAACCTTGTGCTCCAGTCCAATGTATTGTTGCAAAAGTCGGGTGCCTGCCCCCCTCTTTGCCCAGCGGTGGAAAGAGCCCATGGGACCCCAGGCACCCAAAGAGGATCTGATTCCCTTTGGAGAATGGAAGACACGACAGAGACTGTTGTAGCTTTAAGAAATAGGGTTTATTCACCCATTTACACCTTCAGTCTACATGGAAGGAGTCCAAGCTCAATAGGAAAAGAGAGGCAAGGAAAGGAAAGGAAAGGATAGGCGCCTGGGTTGAAGAAGTCTGAGACCTGTGCTGTTTCCAGCCACACGGAAGCTCCAGAGGATTGTCTTATGTACCCTGTTTGCAGCTGGTGATGAAGGCATTTCTGGGACTTCTGGCTCTCAAGGAGACCCCTTCCATAATCACTTGGTATGTTGCTTTTTGGCCTGCTCACAAGACCTTTGGGGCTAGTGTTGAAGGCTGCTGGGTAGGCTGTAGCTCAATGAATTCCTTCACAGTGGCTACAGGAGATGTGCCTGATCTCCCATATTGGGCTGTGGAATGCAGTGTTCAATCAGTCTCTGAGGGCTCTGTTTCTGAGACTGCATAAGAACTGAGAGAAGGAAAGGTTTCCCTGGGTTGTATGGAGCAGCTTGAGAATTCCTCTTTGTCCGAGTCAACCTGCAAGGTTGGTGTATGAGATGCAGAGTTCAATCAGCATTGAGGCCAGCTCTTGCATCTCCTTGGCAATGTTGGCCTGCAACGTTGCCTCTGCAGGGACCTCTTGGCAAATAGGAGGTGCTGCTCCCATGCTTCTTCCTGATGTAGATCTTTATGCACTTCTTGATCCATTGCAGAGTTTTATCTCTCCACCTCCCCGGTTCCTGATGTGTATCTTCACTCATCCAATCTTTCCTGTGCTGTTTCCATCAACAGGGAGGCTGAAGAGGACTGCCTTAGACGCTCTTGGCTGGTGTTGGTGATGAAGGCATTTCTGGGACTCCTTGCTCTTAAGGAGACCCCTTCCATAATCACTGGATAAGTCTTTGTATGTTGCTCTCTGTCCTGGTCACATGACTTTGGGGGGCAGTGTTTAAGGCTGCTAGGGAGGCTGTAGCTCCGGCTCAACTGGCAGCATTGAGAGATCAGCAATGGGTCTTTCTCCTGAGGGACCCTCAGTGAATTCCTCAGCAGGGGCTCCTGGAGATGTGCCTGACCTCTCATGCAATGTTCAGTCTCTGAGGGCTCTGTTTCTGAGACTGTACAAGAAGAGAGAGAAGGAAAGCGTTTTCTGGGTAGTGTGGAACTTCTTGAGAATTCCTCCTTCTCTGAGTCAACCTGCAGGGTTGGTCTGTGGGATTCAGTGTTCAATCTGCATTGGAGAGAAAACATGACAGGAGGAACTCTGGGGATGCAACTTCTAAAAGAATTTCTGGGCATTTGGGCCCACCTGAACCCTGAAGAAAATTAAAGTCCTGTCCAAGTCCAGCGTTCTCCAAGAAGATATACCAATTTGCCTAAAAGCAGGCATCTTCCCTGCACCTCAGTTCCACTCCTTGGGGCTAGCTTTTTAGTTCCATGGGAGAACTTGCCATAACTAAGTCCCTAAGAGAATGGGTGGAATTGCCAGTTTTGAATTGACAAAAATATGTCATTTCCATTCTCCAGCACTCAGTTATTATCAATGATAAATAATCAAGGATAAAAGGAGTATTTGGGGAAGACTCCAGAAGAGCTGGTGAGGGGAGAGAGCAATCCTGTTGGGTTCACTGGGGGAAGGATGTGGGAAGCAGAGCCCTGCGGCCAGAGGGCTGGATTCTCTGTTCACTAGCTGGTGAGGGGATGGTTCAATTCTGTTCGCTTTAACTGGGCATGGATGTTCTCCTGATGGGAACACGATCTTTGCACAAGCTGCCTGCCTCCCCTTCTGCCATAATCCATTTGTTAGGTCTTTTGATCAGGAGGTTTGGGTCATTGGCCTGTTTTTGGTTTTTTTAATTCAATTAATCATTATTGGTTTTAACGTACAGTAAATACAAGAGCAACATATAACTACAGTAACTTGTCCAGTGGTACAGTCTTATTAAGTTTCATATGTACCAGACAGTACACAAGCAATACATTTATTTATGTATTGACAATTCAAGTAGCCTCTCCACAGAGATTCTTAGGTTGTGGGTGGAATAAAAGTATATTGTGTCTCATTTTATGAAGGAAAAGAGTGGAAGCCAAGTCTTGCCAAAAGTGTCTATCTTTGAAGTGCCTTTAAGTACCCTTCTGTGGTGATTTCTATAGTTGTTTCCAGTATTGGCCGATTCCTAATTGGGCTGCTGATAATAGTAAAAATACAAAGTCTCTGTATTTAAGGTTATTGTTTAAATTTGAGTCTAATGATAACAAGGCAAGAGCTGATGTGGGTGGAGTGGATTGCTGCGTAATTTTGGAAATAATGTGAAACACCTTTTCCTAAAAGGAGTATTACAACATGGAGCTCCACCATACATGGACATATGAGCCTTTCCAGCATAAGGGAGAGATGCTAGAGTTTATTTTGGCTCGATGTGATGGAGTCCAGTGCCACCGATAGACAATGTTAAGAGACAAACAGAGATGGTTTGTAGTGACAGGTTGTGCCAAATTGATTGCTGTTTATTATCGGGTCACTGGCCTGTTTGAAATCTGCTTGTTGTTGTTTTTGTTTCTTTAAATATAAGAGATTGCCATTTTAATAATAATTTTGAAAGTATTAAATGCCTCCAAAATGTATCAGATGCTTTCACTGCTATTATATAACAATCACTCCATCATTACTTTGCACACTGTTCATCTCACCTCATCATCAACATCTTCTGGGTGGCTCCTGAGCTCCAGATATTCTCCCCTTTCTCTCGCATCACAGAGGGAACACCTGTGGAATGCAACATGAGACACATTATTTAGTTCATGGCACTGACCAGTCTCTCTCACTTGGAATAGGCAAAATAAAGGAAGAGATATATTTGGCAGGAAGCCCCCATCTCAGGCGAGATGGGAAGATCAATAGAGATGGTCCTACCTCTTCTATTCCTTTCTAATCTGATCTTCCAGCACATCCAATTCACCATCACCATCACCATTATCACCAGAAGAACTATGACTGAAGAGATAAGCCATGGACTCCAACTCAAGAGTTGAAGGTGTCCACCTGTAATGAGCAATAAGAGTTTCTCAAAACATTTTAATAACAGCCGCCAGAGTCTCACAAAACCATGGAATTGTAGAGTTGGAAGGGACAACTAGAGTAATCTAGTCCAACCCCCTGGGATCTTTTGCCCAAGGTGGGGCTTAAACTCATGACCCCAAGATTTGGAGTCAAATGTTCACACTCAGCTGAGAGCAGTAGAATAAATAACAAGAGATAAAAAAGCGTTGCTAATCTATAACATTTGTATTGCAATGATTTGGGCTGTGAATGCCGTCAGACACACTTGCCTGCCCTGAATCGATGTCTTAAGCTAGGAATAGGAGGAGATGGGGGCAGCAGCAGCAATTCACAGGATCAGATCAGTCTTCAAGGAGCTCTGTGTATGGTCTGATCCTGCTCACAAGCATTTGAAGAGCAGCATTTATTAATACAAACACATCTCTTCAAATCCCTGATGGTAAGGGCCAGCTGGCGTTACACCACAACAAGCACCTCCTCTGGATAATGAAGGAAAGGATATATTGCTCACCTTCATCACTCTGGCAGATGTTGAGCAAGTCAAAGGAGGCTCCCTTTTGATCAACAGGATTGCTGACCAGGCAGGTGAATCTGGAGTTGAAAGAACTGTTCCAGAAGGAGATATGGAGCTCCTGGCCATTGTCAGAAACCTGGTACTGATTCACACTCTTTCCTAAGGCCCTGTGTGGACCCCCTGCTTCCCAGGAGATACTGAGATCTTCCCTTCCAGGTGTGTGGCATCGCAAGGTCACATTACATCCACCTTGAGTCTTGGAATCCACTTGGTGGTCTATCTGTGGTGTTGGCACTGGCTCTGTGGAACACAGATGAAAGGAACGGATTTTTTGTGTCCCACATGCCTCTCAGTACCTATGTTGCAACATAATGCTAATACTATTCCATGAGCCAAACAGTGAAATCAATAACTTACCATAAACGGTGAGGCTGAAACTCTGTTCTTGAAACTGTGCCTTGGTAAACCAGATGCGAGTATTGTAGATTCCACCATCATCCAACTCCAGGTCTTTGATCCTCAGTGTTGTCTCGTCCACCATGTCTAGCCGTTGTCCAAATCGGCCACTGGAACTTGGGTGCTCCAGTTTCCCATGACTGAATTCCCCCCACCAATAGCCCAGGTCACGCTTTTGGGGGCGGAAGTCCCATTCCATTTTCTCCACTGTTATTCCTAGAGATACATTGGCAGGAAACAAGACTGATCCTCCCAGGATCCCCTTCAGCTGATGGGTTGGATTCCCCACTGCATGGCTTAAAGTTTCTAGTGAGGGGAGGGTGGTAGGGGAGGAGATACAAACAAAGGTGAAAATTATAATCATTATTGTTTTTAGCTCCATCATGAGGTCCCAGAATAGGTCACTGCAATTTAAAATGCAGTCTTAAAATGTAATAAGGAGGGTCCTAAAAATTATTTTGCAGAGGACTTCTGGTTTTCTTCACTTCACTGAAGAAGAAAATTAGCTTCTAATGGATTGCGATTATTAATGGACTGCAAGAGGGAATCAATAAGAACTTTATAATGCTTATGGATTAACTGAAAAAATGGAACTGTTTGGGAAATATTGGGATGTTCTGTGGCAATACCATCCTATGGAGGACTTGAACTTTGATTTATTAGGGTGTTGTTGAGATATCAGCTTGTCATTGGATTGGAAAGAATTCAAAGTAAAAGCTGGAAATCAGCCCGGAGTAATGGCCAGATGCCAGATGCCAAACCACTTTCGTTTTTAAGAGAAGCAAGATGGTGAAAGGTCACTACGCAGTAAAATTGAGTCCTTGGAGTGGGGGGTGGGAATGCCGAAAATGATTGATTGCAACAAGAAAGTAAAGTTGAATGTTAAAAAAACCACACATTCCACACAGAGTTACCAGATATAAACTCCTCTTCCAAATTAAAGGATATAGAACAGTTAAATCCAAATGAAAGTCAACACACCAGTGGAAGTTAAAATAAAGGATCAACATCGGAACTATATTATTTGGATTAAATAAATGGATTGGAGTGGGGAAAAGGAATCAACATCTCCTAAAAATCTCTAAAAATCAGAACAGGGGAAGTCAACCAAAATGTTTAATTTGGAATCTGACAATTGGCTTTTTTAATTGAATTTTTATTTGGTATTGTAATTATATGGTCATATTGGATTGTTATTAATAAAAATATATTAAAATTATTATAAAATAAGAAAATAAAAATTATATTGCAGGTGTCAATGGTAGGGTAAAGAGGTGACTCTTCAGCATGTAATGGAAACTCTACAGTAAAGGTGCCGGGTGCAACTCTGTGGAGAGGGACGTCTACAGTTTAGCAGCCTGTCACAAAGAAGGTCCTCTCCTGGGCTGGCACTCCCCCAAAAGTTTAAGGAAGGTGAAACTACCAAGAGTGCCCCTTCTGCTGGTTTTAACAGCTGAGATGGACTATGGGGGAATAAATAGTCTTTTGGAGCTTCCTTTGAAGCCAGCTAGGGTGTTCTAGGAGGGTTCCAACTGTGGAGAGGAGTCCCTGAGTGCTAGCAACCAATATTGCCAATATGGATACCAGATTTTTTTCAATGAATCTGGGGACACTTTTTTCTTTTTTTTGAAGCTGAGTAGCAACAGGGAGTCAGTAGTGGGGATGGTGAGGCAAAAGACCCTGGGCCCAAGCACACATGCATATTGTACAAATGTGCAAACCCTTCTTTCACACCCTGTGAAACATAAATGCACAGAGTTTTTAAAAAACTGTGCAACGGCGTGCTGCCTGCCAGTAACTCCCAAGCCTTCCCCAATCTCCTGCCTCTCCCCCCCTTTGTTTTGACAGATCAGGGGAGGCTCGGGAGTCGCGGATGGGCAGCAGTTGCCCAGGAGGGGTGCAAGGCACGTGGTTTCTCTGCCAGGCAAAGTGCAAAGCCCTTCGTTTGCACCTGTTTCCCCTTCGGCGGTGGCAGTTGCAGCGACAGCCGCAGCAGCCTGGAGTCAGGCTGGTAGTGCAGTTGGCTCTGGCTGGCTTCAGGAGCTGCTCGCTGCCATGGTGACTGCCATTTTTTATTGAAGGAAGTTACATCAGAACTTTGTCCTCGCTGGAAGTTCCAGCAAGGAAAAATGACGGGCGTCACAGCAGCGGGCACCTCCTGAAGCCAGCCAGAGCCAACTGCACTACAAGGCTGGCTCCAGGCTGCTGAGGCTGTCGCTTCCACATTTGCCAGGGACAGATTTACAAACCCGGGGACATTCCAGGAACGGAATTTGTCCGGGGACAGATTTGCAAATCTGCGGGCTGTCCCCGGGAACCGGGGACATCCGGTAATCCTACAGTAATTTCCCTCTTCTTGATGAATCAAACTCAGAGTGCCCCCTCCATGCATGTAGGTGGTTACTTGTGGTTTCAGAGTGAGAGAGAGAAAGAAAGAAAGCAGAGAAGTCCTTACCCAAGGAAGAGAACAGCAATAGTCCGAAGAAGAGGCCCTTTGTGAGAAAAATCCACCATCGTATCTCTCCAGAGGTGCAGAGAGCCATGAGCGGCAGTGAGGCACCGGACGAACCGTTTCTGGGACTCACCGATGGGGAGACTTGCGCCTGTTGAGCTCAGGTGCTGCTGGGGCTTCCCATTGTGGCATCTGTTTCACCACCGTGAGGAGAAAAGCTTCATTTTTCTGCACAAGATAGGTGCCCTAAAATAAGCCTGTTCATCCATCTTATAAGCGTAGCCCAAGTACAGGGTCTTATTTGCAAGAGTCGTGAACTTTTTGACAAAAGGAAGCAGATCAGATCCTCCTCTTCAAACCAGCAAGGCTGTCTGTGCACGCTTAAACTCCCCTTCTCATCCAAGCAAAACTGTGTTTTCCCTCCTTTGTTTCTGACTCCTCCTCTTTGTTCCTCTCCTTATAAGGAAGGATCAGTGGAGGAGAAGAAAGAGTGTGCGCTCAGAGTGTTCAGCTCTGTGTTATACACCTGCCTGTCAAAGGTTTCTTGTAAGAAAAGGTGTTTGATTCTCACCAACATTTGGCGATCACCAACCTTTCGGAGTCCTGCAAAACCATTGCAAAGAAGAGAAACAATTGCAAATGTTCAGCACACCACAGCAATGGAGACTGTTCCCTTAGGGTGAGTGGGGCACTGCCTGCTTCAGCCTTTCCTTAGCCAGTCCCTACCTGTCTTTTTTCCACTTTCAACTAGCCCTGACACTGCCTCCTCCTTAGTATCTGTGTTAGTCTTGTAGCTCTCAGTAGGGCAGGCAGTGAGAGAACTAGAATAATTTGGTTCTACCCAGCGCTTCTTTTCTTAAAAAATGTTTAGGGTTACTCTCATTTTGACTATAATCACCATTTTATAGTTGAAATCAGGAAAAATAAATACACTAACTGAACAAGAGTACAAAGATTCACAAAATGTTTAGGGGTATGCGTACCCCTGCGTCGTCCCCCCCCCCCAGAAAAAAGCACTGGCTCTACCTATCATAGGCTATGGACCAACCTCCAGTGGTGCTCTTTAACTTCCACCTTCGTCATACACACAGATTATTCCACGAACTGAGTTCAAAGAACAAAGATCACTGAGGCATTGCCCCACCCTCACCAGGAACTGGGTGCTAGTAACCACGATCAGCTGTCTCAGTTACGTCCCTCTTGATTGGGATTGATTGAGTTTATTTATATGCGTTCCTTCCACAATGGGCTCTGCCCAAAGTGGCTCACAGCAAACATTCAAAACATCAAAAGACAGAGCATTGGAAATGCAAATGTACGAAATATGAAATATGACAGTAAATTAAAAAATGATGGGAATGGTATTTTGGGGCAAATACAGAATAAATTTGATATAACCCTCCCCCTATAAAAGAAATAACAATTCTAGGTACATAAATACAAAGCAACAAAGCGTTAACTGACAATAACTGGCTTAAATACAGTTCAGAGGGGAGAGGAAGATGGCATACAGCTGGCTCCCATATCCTTCTCCACACCTTTCTAGGATCCTCCCTCTGACTGGCTCATTGAGCTGCCCAGGATCTGTCCCAGTCTAGCCGGTATGGTGGTGGAGCCAGTCATGCCATAGGCAGAGTGGTTGAGCCAGAGCCCAACTCTGGCAGCTCTGAAAATGAGGCCAGTGCTGCACACTAGGGTGACTGACCGGGAGCTTAGACAGGACAAAGGGAACCCTCCCCACTAAGACATTTCTAGGATCTTCCCCATGGATGGTTCATTGAACTCCCCAGGGTCTGTCCCAGTCTACACGGTCCCTCTGGGGGATCCTGCCTGGGCAATTCCTTACTATCCCCAGCCTCCTCTGGCCAGCTCCCCCACCCCCTGGGCCCATGACAGCCACCATGATTGTTTGGGCCAGAATGAGAAAGCAGTGGTGGAAAGGAGCAGAAGGTCTGGTGGGGTGGGGGCTCTTATCAGTGGAATGTGAGCCCCCAGCAGGTGCCAAACCACATTGACCCTGAGATTGGGGGGGTGCTTTCAGGGAGGAGGTCTATTCTCCAGATGAGCTCAGCATTATCAGTTACTTTCCCCTTCATGACCAAGTAAACCTATATAGATTTTCACCCTATGCATTCAGCTTTTCCTACCCAGGGACTTACCCATGGGCCAAAGGAGAGAAGGACCACGTGGCTCCTGCTTTTATTCTCAGGCATAAGAAATGCTGCAGCCAAAGCTCCCTCTAAGAGGGAAATAGTGCGAAGTAACTGACAAGCTTGTCCACAGCCATCCAGGCTGAGAAAGCTATGAGCTAAAAACAGGAAATGCGCACCAGGTGCCCACACAGAAATTCAATTCAAGTTGTAGTTCTTATATTTTACACTATGACGACTTGAGGCATTACCTTTTCTGTGTACAGTGGTACCTTGGGTTACATATGCTTCAGGTTACATATGCTTCAGGTTACACACTCCACTAAGCCAGAAATAGTGCTTCAGGTTAAGAACTTTTCTTCAGGATGAGAACAGAAATTGTGCTTCAGCGGCGCGGCTGCAGCAGGAGGCCACATTAGCTAAAGTGGTGCTTCAGGTTAAGGACAGTTTCAGGTTTCATAGGATTGCGGATTTTGAATGGCTCCCAAGGGTCATCTAGTCCAACCCCCTGCAATGCAGGAATCCATGACAGATGAAATCCACACTTGTCTGAATTTTGCTTTGCTGTTCACCAGCGATTAATATGTACAAACATGCATGTACTAGGAAAATATGTGCACATCAGAGCATGAATGTATTGTATGCATAAATCATAAAGTGTACAAAGCACCACAGCAGTGGATACTGTTCCCTGAGGGTGAGTGGCGCAATGCCTGCTTTAGCCTGTCCTTAGCCAGTCCCCACCTCAGCAGCAGAGCATATGCCCGCACTGCCCAGGGCATGTGAGCTCCCGAGGAGGGCGGGGCGCAAAGGGTACCCTCCCACATGCCAATGTTCAGGGGAGGAGAGGGGCAGGGAAGCTGCTGCTCACTCTCCTCCTTCTCCTCTCTGCTTCCAGGTCAGACATGACCCAGCGGTGGAGCTACTGCAGCTGGGCACGAGGCACCAACGCCAAGGAAGGCAGGTGGCAGCATTGCTGGTGACTCGCCTACTCTCTGAAACCAGACCCGGCAATGGAGCTGCCGCGGGCAGGTGCACCTCGCCATGGCTGAGGAGGGCTGCTCTCTGCCGCCAGGTCAGAAGAGCTGCTGCCGCCGGGCATGAGGTGTGCCGCCCACTCGCCTGCCATTTTGTGTCCCCTCCCCCCGTGATGACACCCAGGGCGGCCCACACCCACCGCACCCCCTTTCTACGCCTCTGCCCCACCTGTCTTCTTTTTTCACTTTCAGCTAGCCCTGGCACTGCCTCCTCCTTAGTATCTGTGATCCTCTTGTAGCTCTCATTAGGGCAGGCGGAAACAGAACTAGAATTAGTTCGCTCTACCTATTATTGGCTCTGGCGCCACCTACGGGTTGGGCTCTCTGTTTTCTGCCTTCGTCTTATGCACAGATTGTCCTACAAACTGAGCTCAAATAACAAAGATGAGCTCAAGTAACAAAGATCACTGTGGCATTACCCAACCCTCACGAGGAGCTGGGTGCTAATAACCAAGATAAGCTGTCTCAGTTACTTCCCTCTTGATTGGGATTGATTTAGTTTATTTATATGTATCTGTTTCACAATGAGCTGTGCCCAAAGTGGCTCACAGCAAACATTCAAAACATCAAAATAAAGAGCATTGGAAATACAAATGTACAAAATACAGAATATGACAGTAAATTTTAAAATGACAGAAACAAACCATTTGGCAAAAACAGAATAAATTCAGTAGTAAACCCCCCCCCCCCCCAAGGTTTACATACATAAATACAAAGTGTCAGGTGCTGCTGCTGGTTGCTCGTGAGTAACCAGGCAGGACTCCAAACCTGTCTTTTACAGGTTTTATTGTGCAACCTATTTACAGTGCAGATCTCCAAAGTTCATGTCCGTCTTAGTCACTTGCACTTGGAGTGGCCCCTTCCAGCTTCTCCCCCAACATAAGAACTTTGGCACCCCAAGCCCCCTCCTCTCTTCCTTGCATTTCATCCCCTGTGCAAGCTGGGCGATGGAAGTGGTGTGCATCCCTCCTGGCCAGGTGGGGCGCTGGGGCTCTCAGCATCATCCTCGAACCCTTTCCTTCCAGCCTGGCCAGGTGAGGCGCTGGGGCTCTCCTCAGCATCCTTGAGCACCTTCCTCTCTTGGCTGGCCCCTTCCCTCTCTTCTCCTCTGGAGGTGTGGCTTTTCCCACTGCTGGAAGAGGAACTGCTCTTCAGGAGTTTCAGAATCTCCGTATCCCAACGCCCCCCCCCCGGCTCCCTCCCCTGTTCCGGTGGCAGTCCCCTAACACTAAGCAACACAAGAGTTAACTGACAATGAAGTTTCTGCTCCTGGTCTTTCTACACTCCAAGCAGGCTGGCTTAGATGCAGTTCAGAGGTGAGGGGAAGATGGCATACAGCTGGCTCCCATATCCTTCTCCAGAGGAGTCTGGCAGCTGCAAGAGGCAAATGTCGGGGAGGACAACGCTAGTCAGTCTCTTCCCCAGCCTCCTGGAAACATCAGCTGCTGGCGCAGGTCTTGTTGCTCTTCAGGACAAACAGTGTGGGAATTATCCAGAGGAAAGTACAGCAACATTTTGAAGAGGAAACATCTGCAAGAAAAAGTCATGTTAGCTTCTCTACGGAAGTGTAGTGCTGGGTGTGCATTGTGGGGGCGGAACAGAATCACTCTCTGCAAAGATTGGCTATTAACAAAAGTCTTCTGACAGATCTGGCCACATACAACAGAGGCAGAGCTAGCTACTCCAGCCCCCAGGAGGAGCGTCCCACCGATAGCTCACCACTTTGAGAAGGACAGCTGCATTTTTCTGCACAGCGCAAGACAGGAGCTCTAAAATAAGCAATAAGGTTGATCGTACCTTATAAGGTCAGCTCCTTCCGTCCTCTCACTTCTCAACAGATCAGAAAAGATCACAAGGTTGTCCATCAGATAAGATAACAAGGCTTGCTAACCCCCCCCCTTCTCATCCAAGCAAAGCTGTGTTTCCCCTTCATTGTTTTTGACTCCTCCTTTCTCTGCTCTTTGTTCCTCCCCTTACAAACTGTTATGTACTGAGCTGAATCCTAGAACAAGAGGATCCAGAATGCAGAAGTCTGATTGGTCTGCAGGAGCCACTCAATCCAGCTCCAGGTGGAAGTGAATCCGCAACCTGATTGGCCTACAGGAGAATCCCAAAATTAGGCAATCATGTGGGGACCATTGTGTAAATAATGTATATAAAGCAGACACTTGGGGGGAACTTCCATTTCTAGCTACTATGAGCTGAATAAAGAGTATGAAATCCACACTCGGCTCAGAGTATATTTCACAAACCTACAAGAATATGCAGAAGAAAAGGCAGGGCAGGAACCACCTTTGTCCCCTGCTGGAGAGAACAGCTTTGCTTTCAGTTATTTTGCTCTTCGCTTTCCCTTTTTTTGGTAGCCACCCCATTCTTCCTCTACAATAGGATGCTTTCTTTCTTTTCTTTTTTTTTGCCACCAGGCCATTAAAAGCTCCTGGTAGTAACTAAACTTCCTCTTTTCTGGAAGAAAGGGATCCACTAGCGGAGGAAGAGGAGTGGGGGGGAGCGCACCGCCCCCACAGCACGATCCCAGTGGGGTGCCATTGCGGCTGCCCCCCCCCACGGCGCTGGGCATCACGCCCCTACGGGCGCCACGCCACACCCCCACCTGCTATCCATCTCCCGGTGCCAGAGAATGAAGCTCCACCACTGAAGAGATCTTCTGCACTCAGAATGATTGAAAACAGGCATTTTCAAAATTTGTTTTGTTCATTGCAACTCTCCTTGGTTCTGTACCAAGTTCTGGTTCTTCACTGTTCTCACATTCTGCTTTAATAGGAATACATTCCTTGCTTCTTTGGATCTTGAGGCCCATTTCTCCCTTTTAAAAAAATAATCCAGCCATGGACCCTTTGTCATCAGCCGAAAACACATACTAATGCTCTCTTCCATCACTATTTCCAGTAAACTCTGCTTACTTCTCTCTTTCTTACTGTTACACTCTGACGCAATTTCCTCTTGATGTTCCTCTGCGCTTTCAGTAGCTCTGCCTCAGGTCATTTCCTGGTGGTAAAGATTGCAACACCTGGTCATAGATGGGGAACTTGCACAGTATGTGTTTCGTGGTCTGTCACTCCCTCACAACAGGCCCCACTCCCAGGGCTGGCCCATCCATGAAGTAAGGTGATGCAACCCCTTCAGATGGCAGGATCCATGCATCGCCCTCTGCTGCAGCCACCTTGGCACCAATGGCTGTGGAAGACTCCTTAGAGGCCAGCTCTTCTGTTTCCCTGGCAGGCCCTTGCAATGCGGCCTCTGCAGGGACCTCTTGGCAAATAGGAGGTGCTGCTCCCATGCTTCTTCCTGATCTTTATGCCTACCTTGTTCCCAATGCAGATTTTTATATCTCTCTCGCCCCTTGTTCCTGAAACATCCCAGAAAAATAGGAAAAGAGAGGCAAGGGAAGGCAAGGTGCCTGGGTTCCAGGAGCCAGAGACCTGTGCTGTTTCCAGCAACAGGAAGGCTCAAGAGGAGCGCCTTATATACTCTGGCTGCTGTAGATCTTTATGCATTTATTGATCCATTGCAGAGTTTTATCTCTCCGCCTCCCCTGTTCCTGATGTGTATCTTCACTCACCCAGTCTTTCCTGTGCTGTTTCCATCAACAGGGCGGCTGAAGAGGAGTGCCTTAGACACTCTTGCTGGTGCTGGTGATGAAGGCAGTTCTGGGACTCCTTGCTCTCAAGGAGAGACCACCCATAGTCACTGGATAAGTCTTGGTATTTTGCTCTCTGTCCTGGTCACAGGACTTTTGGGATGAGTGTTTAGAGATGCTGGGTAGGCTGTAGCTCCGGCTCAACTGGCAGCTTTGGGAGATCTTCAATGGGTCTTTCCCCTGAGGAACTTTCAATGAATTCCTTGGCAGTGGCTCCAGGAGATGTGCCTGATCTTCCATGTTGGTCTTTGGGATGCAGTGTTGAATCTCTGAGGGCTCTGTTTCTGAGACTGCATAAGAACTGAGAGAAGGAAAAGATTCCCTGCGTAGTTTGGAACTGCTTGGGAAGTCCGAGTCAACCTGGAGGGAAAGAAAAAAAAATGGCAGGAGGTACTCTTAGGAGTTGCACCCCCTGAGTTCCACCTGAACCCTGGACCAAATTAAAGTTCTGTCCAGGTCCAGAGCTCTTTAAGAAAGGACACCAATTTGCCTAAATTTCCACTCGAGAACTTGCCATAATTAAGTCCCTAAGAGAGCAGGTCAAATTGCCCACTTTGAATTGACAAAACTATGTCATTTCCATTCTCCAGCACTCAGTTATTATCTGAGATTCCAGATTAAATCAACATTAAAATTAGTACAGTCATACCTCTTGTTACGTTTGCTTCAGGTTGCGCATTTTCAGGTTGCGTTCTGCGGTGACCCAGAAGTACCAGAAAGGGTTACTTCCGGGTTTTGCCGCTCGCGCATGTGCAGAAGCGCAAAATGATGTCACGCGCATGCGCAGAAGCAGCGAATTGTGACCCGCAGACGCGAGTTGCGTTCTGCTCATGTTGGAAACGGGGCTCCGGAATGGATCCTGTTCGCAACCAGAGGTACCACTGTATTTTGGGAAGAGTCCAGAACAGCTGGTGAGGGGAGATTGCAATCCTGTTGGGTTCACTGGGGGAAGGATGTGGGAAGCAGAGCCCTGAGACCAGAGGGCTGAATTCTCTGTTCACTAGCTGGAGAGGGGAGGGTTCAATTCTGCTCACTATAACTGTGCATGTTTCCCTGATGGGAACAGGATCTTTGCACAAGCTGCCTGCCTCCCCTCACAGCTGTCTTTCCCATAGGGCTTAGTTGTGTGTTTGCCAGGGCGCCGGCCTATCAGGAGTGACCCAGTGAGTGGAGGAGCTGCACGGCTTTGCTGGAGGCCTCCCCTTCCCTGCACGCCCACCAGCTCTGCCCTGCCAACCATAAGGCTGGCGGGTGTGCAGCTTCCCTCCCGAGCCTCTGTGGGGATCGCTCTCCTCCCGAGGAGGCTAGGGAGGGGGCGCAACTTCACTCCCAAGCCTCTGCAAGGATTGCTCTGCCTTCAAGGAGGCTTGGGAGGGAAGCTGTGCTCTCCTCCTGAGGAGGCTTGGGAGGGGCCCAACTTCACTCCCAAGCCTCTGTGGGGATTTCTCTCCCGCAGCGGCATGGGAGAGAGTTGCGCCCCCCTGATGGCTGGCAGTGCACAGCTACGGCCACCCCAACACTAACCATGGTAATTTCGGGGGTCTGGGTACACCCCGGCACTGCATATGGTAAACATGGCCCTGCCTCCCCTTGTGCCATAATCAATTTCTAAGGTCTTTTGATCAGGAGGTTTGGGTCACTGGCCTGTTTTTGTTTTCTTTCATACAAATAAGTGTTTTTAGTTTTAATGTAAACACAAGAGCAACATAAACTACAGTAACTTGTTCAGTGATGCAGTCTTATTAAGTTTCATATACAGTACACAAGCAATGCATTTATTTATGTACTGTCAAATCAAGTAGCCTCTCCACAGAGATTCTTATGTTGTGGATGGAATAAAAGTATATTCTGCCTCATTTTATAAAGGAATGGAAGCCAGGTCTTGCCAAAAGTGTCTGTTTTTGAAGTGCCTTTAATTACCCAACTATGGCTAAGTAAGGAGTTCTGGTAGAGCCACATTCAAAATGTTATTTACCCAGATTCCAAATGGAATCTATAGGTTGTTTCCAGTCTTGAGCTATTGTAAATAGGACTGCTGATAATAGTCTCTGCCTTTAAGGTTATTGCTTAATTTTGAGTCTAATGATAACAAGGCAAGAGCTGATGTGGGTGGAAAGGATTGCTTCGTAATTTTGGAAATAATGTGAAGCACCTTTTCCCAAAAGGCGTAGACCAACGTGCAACTCCACCATACATGAAAATGAGCCTCTTTCTCTGAAGCCTTTCCAGCATAAGGGAGAGATGCTTGAGTTTATTTTGGCTGGATGGGAAGGAGTCCAGTACCAGCAAAAGGTAATTTTAAGAGAATCCTCTCGCAGACTAGCAGAGATGGTTCACAGGGACGGGTTGTGCCAAATTGATGGCTGTTTATTATTGGGTCACTGGCCTGTTTGAAATCTGTTTGTTGTTGTTTTTGCTGGGTTTTTTTTTTTAAGTAACAGATTACAACTTTAATAATAATATTGTAAGTAATAAATGTCTCCCAAATGTATCAGAAATGGCGAGGTATAAATAATAAATTGTTGTTGTTGTTGTTGTTGTTGTTGTTATACACCAATCACCCTGTCATTGCTTTGCACACCTATCATCTCACCTCATAATCACCATCTTCTGAGTGGCTACTGTATTGCATCACGACGTGAAAACCTGTGGAGTGAACATGAAAGACATTATTGAGTCCATGGCACTGACCATTCTCTTCCTATCAGGATAGCAAAAGAAAGGTAGAGGTATATTTGGCAGGAATCCCCCATTTTGGAGAGATCAGAAGAAGGTCAGTAGAGATGGTCCTACCTCTTCTATTCTTTCCTTTTATTATCTTCCAGCATATCAACATCCACATCACCATTATCCACAGAAGAACAATGAGGGCAGTGATAAGCAATGGACTTAAGGGTCCAAAATGTCCACCTGCAATGAGCAATAAGAGTCTCTCAAAATATACTCTAATAGCAAGCACCGGAGTGACTCTCATAGAATTGTAGAGTTCGAAGGGACAACTAGAGTCATCTAGTCCAAACCCCTGCAATGCAGGAATCTTTTGCCCAAGGTGGGGCTTTAACCCATGACCCCGAGATTCAGAGCCTCATGCTCACACTCAGCTAAGAGCAGTAGAATAAATAACAAGAGATAAACAAGCGTTGCTAATCTGTCCCATTTGTAATGCAATTATTTGGGCTGTGAATGCCCTGTCAGACACACTTTCCTGCCCTGAATCAATTTCTTAAGCTAGGAATGGGAGGATATGGGGGGAGGGGGAGAAGCAGTTCACAGGATCAGATCAGTCTTCAAGGAGCCTTATGAATACAAACATATCTCAAATCCCTCATGTTAAGGGCTAGCCTGCCTTTTCGCAACCACAAAGACCTCCTCTGCATAATGAAGGAAAGGATATATTGCTCACCTTCATCACTCTGGCAGATGTTGAGCAAGTCAAAGGAGGCTCTCTTTTGATCAACAGGATTTGTAACCAGACAGGTGAATTCGGAGTCCAAAGAACTGTTCCAGAAGGAGATATGGAGCTCTTGGCCATTTTCAGAAACCTGGTACTGATTCACACTCTTTCCTAAGGCCATGTGCGGATTCCCTGTTTCCCAGGAGATACTGAGATCTTCCCTTCCAGGTGTGTGGCATCGCAAGGTCACATTACATCCATCTGGAGTCTTGGATTCCACTTGATGGTGTATCTGTGGTGTTGGCACTGGCTCTGTGGAACACAAATGAAAACAGCATAAATTTTGGGTCCCACCTCTCCCAGTGCTAATGTTGAAAATGGTGCTGATCCTATTCCATGAGCCAAACAGTGAAAGCAATAACTTACCATAAACGGTGAGGCTGAAACGCTTTTCTTGAAAATGTGCCTTAGTAAACCAGATACGAGTATTGTAGATTCCAGTATCATCCAACTCCAGGTTTTTGAGCTTTAATGTTGCCTCGCCCACCATGTCTAGTCGTTGTCCAAACCGGTCAGTGGGACTTTGGTGCTCCAGTTTCCCATGACTGAATTGCCCCAGCCAATAGCCCAGGCCACGCCTTTGTGGGCGGAAGTCCCATTCAATTTTCTGCACTGTTTTTCCTTGAGATATGTTGGCAGGAAACAAGACTGATCCTCCCAGGATTCCCTTCACCTGGTGGGTTGGATTCCCCACTACATGCCTTAAAGTTTCTAGTGAGCGGAGGGTGGTGGGGGAGGAGATACAAAGAAGAAAAAGAAGAAGAGGAGGAGGAGGAGGAGGAGGAGGAGGAGGAGGAGGAGGAGGAAGCAGAAGCAGAAGCAGAAGCAGAAGAAGAAGAAGTTGAAAATTAGAACCATTAGCGTTTTTAACTCCTTATCCATCCTCCTTCATAAGGTTCCCAGAGCAGGTTACAATAATTTAAAATGCAGCATTAAAATGTAATAGGAATGATATTGCAGATGTCCATGGTAGGGTAAAGGAATGAATCTTTGGCATATAATGGAAATTCTGCAATAAAAGTTCCGGGTGCATCTCTGTGTGGAGGGACATCATTCTACAGTTTAGCAGCCTGCTGCAAAGAAGGTTTTCTCCTGGGCTGACAACCCCCCCCCCTAAATGTTTGAGGCAGTGGAAACTACCAAGCATGCCCCTTCTGCTGGTTTTAACAGCTGAGATGGTCTATGGGGAAGCAAGTAGTCTCCCAGGTATTTGGGACCTAAATGAAAGGAAGTTTACAATTTCCACGATTAATCTTAACTGTTGCTGAATTGTACATCAACCCACTTGAACTGCTCAACTCTCTAGTTAAACCAGGCACCCCAACCTTCGGCCCTCCAGATGTTTTGGACTACAATTCCCATCATCCCTGACCACTGGTCCTGTTAACTAGGGATCATGGGAGTGGTAGGCCAAACATCTGGAGGTTGGGGATTCCTGAGTTAAACATTTATTACATTACATTCATTAAATTCTCCTAGCTATCCTAACATGGTCCTTTCCTGTAGGAGAAGGACATTGTTACAAGTACAAAGGTAATTCCAAGCAAGGAGCAGTGGAGGAGGAGAAAGAGTTGTGAGCTCAGGGTGTTTCTATGTGTTTTAGCAATGCACACCTGTTGTACTCCTGCTTGTATGCCTGTTAAAGGTTTCTGTTCTGTTCTGTTCTGTTAAGATTAGGTGTTGGACTACTGCGCTCTACATGGGACTACCTTTGAAGGTGACTCAGAAACTGCAATTAATCCAGAATGTGGCAGCTAGACTGGTGACTGGGAATGGCCGCCAAGACAGTATAACACCAGTCCTGAAAGATCTTCTGAAAGATCTTCATTGGCTCCCAGTTTCCGAGCACAATTCAAAGTGTTGGTGCCGACCTTGAAAGCCCTAAATGGCCTTGGTCCTGTATACCTGAAGGAGCGTCTCCACCCCATCACTCTGTCAGGACACTGAGGTCCAGCTCCGAGGGCCTTCTGGCGGTTCCCTCCCTGCGAGAAGTGAAGTTACAGGGAACCAGGCACAGGGCCTTCTCGGTGGTGGTGCCTGCCCTGTGGAATGCCCTCCTAGCAGATGTCAAGACAATAAACAAATATTTTACTTTTAAAAGACAACTGAAGGTGGCCCTGTTTAGGGAAGTTTTTAATGTCTGATGCTGTACTGTTTTTAATATTCGGTTGGAAGCTGCCCAGAGTGGCTGGGGAAACCCAGCCAGTTGGGCGGGGTATAAATAAAAAAATTATTATTATTATTATTATTATTATTATTATTATTTGATTCTCACCAACATTTGGAGATCACCAACCTTTCGGAGTCCTGCAAAACCTTTGCAAAGAAGAGAAACAGTTGCAAATGTGCAGCAACACTTCACAAGAGTGGAGACCGTTCCCTGAGGGTGAGTGGGGCACTGCCTTTGCCAGCTTCAGCCTGTCTTTAGCCATCTTCTTTTTTACTTTAAACTAGCCCTGGTACTGCCTCCTGCTTAGTATCTGTGTTACACTTCTAGCTCTTAGTATCACAGACAGAAACAGAACTAGAATTAGTTGGCTCTTCCTCTCAATGACTCTGGCACCACCTATGGTTGGGCTCTCTAACTTCCACCTTCGTCATATGTGCAGATTCTCCTACAAACTGAGCTCAGTAACAAAGATCACTGTGGCATTGCCCCACCCTCATGGGGAACTGGGTTCCAGTGACCAACACTGCTTTTTTGGTAAAAAATGTTTAGAGGTACTCTCATTTTCCTGCTCATATTGAAATATGGCCCCCAATGAAGCCAAACCTAGATTCACAAAATGTTTAGGGGTATGTGTAACCCTGCGTCCCCACAGAAAAAAAGTGCTAGTAACCAGTAAGCAGCTTTCTCAGTTACTTCTCTCTTGACTGGGATTGATTGATATGCGTCTGTTCCGCAAGGAGCTGAGCCCAAAGTGGCTCACAGCAAACTTTCAAAACATCAAAATACAGAGCATCAAAAATACAAATGTACGAAATACAGAATATGACAGTAAATTTAAAAATGACAGAAATAAACAATATGGCAAACACAGAATAAATTCAAAATTGCCCCCCCCCCAAAAAAACATTTGAAACTTAAGTACATCAATACAAAGCAACACAAAAGTTAACGGAGAATGAAGTTTCTGGCCCTGGTCTTGCTACTCTCCAGGCAGCATGGCTTAAATGCAATTCAGAGGGGAGGGGAAGATGGCTCCCAAATCCTTCTCCAGAGGAGTCCGGCAGCTGCAAGAACTGGGTTCCAGTGACCAACACTGCTTTTTTTCTTTAAAAAAATATTTAGCGGTACTCTCATTTTCCCACTCATACTGAAATATGGCCCCCAATGAGGCCAAACTTAGATTCACAAGATGTGTAACACTGCGGAATATGACAGTAAATTTAAAAAATGACAGAAATAAACAATTTGGCAAACACACAATAAATTCAATATTGCCCCCCTCCAAAAAATTTAAAGCTTATGTACATAGATAAAAGCAACACAAGAGTTAACTGACAATGAAGTTTCTGGCCCTGGTCTTTCTACACTCCAGGCAGCCTGGCTTAAATGCAGTTCAGAGGGGAGGGGAAGATGGCATACAGCTGGCTCCCAAATCCTTCTCCAGAGGAGTCTGGCAGCTGCAAGAGGCAAATGTCGGGGAGGACAACGCTAGTCAGTCTCTTCCCCAGCCTCCTGAACAAACCAGCTGCTGGCGCAGATCTTACTGCTCTTCAGGACAAACAGTGCGCAACTTACCCAGAGGAAAGTACAGCAACATACTGAAGAGATAACATCTGCAATAAAAAGCCATGTTTGCTTCTCTGCGGAAGTGTGTTTCTGGGTGTGGAATGTGGGGGAGGAAATGAATTGCTGTTTGCAAAGACCGGCTACATAAAAAAAAAAAAAGGTCTTCTGACAGATCTGGGCAGAGCCAAAGCAATGAAAAATGCAAGCAGCTTTTGCAGACTGAGGAGGCTGTTACAAATTTAACAACAACAAAAGCATTCTTCTTGCCCATATTTTTATTTGCTTGAAAGAGGTTCAAAGAAGAAAAACACATGTGTCACTAAACCCCAAAGGAATGTTCATATGCCCTCAAACCCCAAAATTAACTCCCGAGGGGAAATCAGGGAAATCAGAACCTAAGAAGATCCTGTTAGTGGCTCATCTAGCCTGGAATTCTGTTCTTCTCACAGTAGCCAGCCAGATGCCTGTGGGAAACTGGCAAGCAGGACCTGAGCGCCAGGATGCTCTCTCCTTGTGTGGTTTCCAGCATTCAGAAGCATTGCTGCCTTCAGTGGAGGAGGCAGAGGAGAGCCATCCTGCCTAGAATCCCTCAACAGTCTTCTCCACAAATGTACCTCAACCTCTTTTCAAGCTGTCCAGGATGGTGGTCATCACTGCGTCTTGTGGGAAGATGCCTCTCCTGTGGGTGGTGGGATCGTGGTAGTTAAGAATATAGTTGGGTATGTGATGAACCATGGGGTGAACGAAGGTTGTGGATGTTGCTCATTGACAAGAAAAGGAAGGCCTTTCAGATCTGGCAAAGAGATAGGTTTTTTTTCTTAGTGCCGCAGTTTCTATGTCAACGCTAAGGCTGAGGTTCAAAGAAGAACCAGAGAACTAAAGAACACCTGGTGGATAAAAAAAGATTATACCTCGGACTTCCGGGGTGGCGCCATCGGCAATGGCGGACTCCCTCTGAACTGGAGGGACTAGCTCCGCGTGAAACGGGTCTTCTCCGCTATGGCGAAGCGGGGACCCTTTTAAAAATCACAGGCGGATGAAGCCTGTGACCATGGGACTCGGCGGGCACCTTTAGCGCCCCCCCAACTCGCAAAGGAACCCATTAACGGGCTCCGAAGTGAAGAGGGGGAAGTGGCGCGGTGCTGTGAGTCAACTGCTATTTCCGTGGAGTGAAGCCGCATAGCCGTTGCCGGAGAGCGCTGCCTTTTTCCTGGGACAATTTGGACTCTAAAATAAGCACCCGTGAGTACTTAAACTTTGAACAACTGGACCTTAAATAAGGACTTGCGAGCAGAAAGGAATTGGATTTAAAATTTTATTTTCAATTTGGTACTGAACGGGAAGGTCTAAACAGGAAGTCAGCCTTCCGTTCTTTTGTAGACAGAATAAAGCAAAGACAACGTAAACTAGAGCTTAAAAAATCTCCTTTAAAGGATTGGATTTCATCATTTAAAATTGTGGAACCCCCCTTCGACAGCAGGAGAAGAAGGGGGATCTTTTTCGGACTGTTTAAAGTGAGTTTAAAGTAAAGTAACTTTCCACCGTCCTGATCCTGGAGCGGGGTGTCAGGACTGACGTTTGAAGCTCATTGACCAGAGACAAACGTTTTTGACAGATAGCTAAAAGAAGAGAAACATAGTGATTCCACTGTTTCCTTTCGCATTTTAAAGGAACAAATATTGACAAAATATCTCAAAAAGGAAAACTTTGTTGCAAGAACAAATAGAAGTTTTCCCCCTAGAGGGAGACTGTGAAACTGCAAACAATTCCAGGGAGCCGGCAGCTGTTACAGATTACAATCGTGGGAATAGACATTTGACCTTGCAGGACAATGTATTCAGAAGCTCTGTTGTGTGCTTTCTATAAAACAAATGCCCTACTGGAACAGTTACATGAGAAGATGAATTTGATGGCGACTTCGACTAGAAATTTTGAACAGGCAGTGGGAAATTTTGAACAGACAGTGGGAAAATATGTGGAGCCCACCCAGGAATTAAATCAGGAGTATGTCCTGACAGAACAGGCCCAACAGGAATATGAGCTTTCGGATTTGACAAATGAACTTGGAAAAAGCCAGATTTGGAAAGAAAAAGTTTGGTTTGGCTTGGAAATGGGGGGCTGGATTGACCCCCCTATGCTGGGATGTTTGGACTTTTCAAATCTGGCAATGGGCCGTGAGATGTTTGGGATTGTGGGGGCTCTTAATTTTGGAGGGTTTTTCAAACATGTTTTTAAATATCACATGGAATTTAGTGTTGAATATGGAAAAGGGGCTGATCTGTCGAGAATGGTCAAAAATATTGCCAAGCTGGAGTTACCACGAGCAGGAGACAAGGGAAAATAAAATTACAAATATGAAGAAGAGCTGCGGAAGGGACATGGAAGGGACTTGAGGGCCTCAGATATAAGGTTGCCAGGTTAATGCGCTAGATCGATGGGATCATAAGGACTGACAAAACCCGGGACCAGGAGGAAGGGACGCTGGATGAAGATTGGATCTGTTTGTATTTCTTTTTCTTTTTTACTATTAGGACTGTTTTATAAAATTGATGAATGTTAGAAAAATGTTGGAATGAAATGACTCGGCTTTAGTAAAGATGCTTAAAGAATTATGAAAGAATATTATGGTTATGAGAAGTTGGCAAGGATAAGATTTAAGCTTTAAGTTTCAAGGTTTTTTTATAAAAAGATAAGATTAAAACAGTTTAAGGTAATGTAACGACAGAATATTATGAAATATGGAAAGGATTTGCTGGGATAATTAATAACTAGGATACAAAGAAAGGGAGGAGGAGGAGGTCAAAGAAAGAAGGTAATGACAGTTGAGGATTTGAGAATAATGAATTTGTTTTTAAATGTTTTTAAATGTTTGTGGTGTATTTTGTTTTTTTCGGGGTTTTTTTCTTATTTTGAATTTGTATTCGTATTGTTGGAAGTGGTTTGTTTCTCTCTTTGTTTACTTTGTTAACCATTTTTATTTTGTATTTTCTTCTTTCTTTATTTTTATTTTGTAACATTTTAAAAATCTCAATAAATGTCTTATAAAATATATATATATATATACCTCAATGCAGGCTTCAAGGAAGGAAACCAAGGCACAAAATGAACACTCAAGCCCTTCAAGGTCCCCCTCTGGGGCATCATGCATGGGCAACTCCTTACTATCCCCAGCCTCCTCTGGCCAGCGCCCCCACCCCCTGGGCCCATGACAACCACCATGATTGTTTGGGCCAAAATGAGAAAGCAGTAGTGGAAAGAGGAGAAGGTCTGGTGGGGTGAGGGCTCTTGTGGCATGTGAGCCCCCAGTAAGTGCCAAACCACATTGACCCTGAGATTGGGGAGGGGGAGCTTTCTTAAAAGAAGAGAAGTTTCACCAGGCTACTGCTCACAAAATTCATGAAAATTTCTTGCCAGGAATATAGGGAGCCTCAGGTGTGGCTGCTGCTGCTGCTGGAGAGGTTGAAAGAGTGTGCTTGAAACTGCACTTTTGTAAACCAAAGATGAGTCCTGTGTATCCCACTGTTGTTCAATTCCAAGTCTTTAATCCTCAGCATTGTCCGGTTTGCCATGTCTAGCCATGGTCCAAGCTGGTCAGTGGGATTTGGGTGCTCTGGTTTCCCATGTCTGTATTCACTAAACCTAAGGCCAAGGCCACCAGTTTTTGGGCGGAAGTCCCATTCAATTTTCTCTACTGTTATTCCTTGGGATACATTGACAGGAAATGAGAGAAATCCTTCCATGATCCCATTCACCTGATAGGCTGGATTCTCCACTGCTTGGCTTAACCTGCCTTGGGGGGGGGGGGATACAAAGAGAGGTGCAAATAAGTATGATTATTGCATCCATATCCATTCTTCACCAAGAGATCCCAGGGCAGATTACAAAAATTCAAATATAAAATATTATAAACAGTTAAAGCAGATTGGAATTAAGTTAATAGGGAGGGTCCTATGTTATGCAAGTTCTAAATGGAATCCTGAAGACAGGAGTGCCTGGCATGCTCTGGTCCATGGGGTCACGAAGAGTTGGACATGACTAAACAACTAAATAACAACAACAAACTGAATCCCAGCCAGAAGTCGGCTGCTGCATTTTGGACCAGCTGGAATTTCTTGGCAGTCTTCAGGGGCTTAAAATAGTCTGAAGATGGAACTTCTGCAAGAAAAAACATCCTGTTTGCTTCTTTCTGGCAGTGTCTCAAAGGGCTGCATCATTTGCAAAGGATATTGAAACTTGAAAAACCCAGAAAGAAAATTGATCCAGGTAAACATTAAAAGTAAAATGTTTAAAAATAAAATACTAAAGTCTACTTGATGTAGTCCAGAGAGTGTTATATCTAGCATAAGTGTTTAAGGGCAAACACTATTGCTGGTATGCATTCAGTTTTCTCCACAAGCCAGAATTAAACACTAGACTGGCTCCAAGATTTGTATGTTTCTGACCCAGGCATCACTCTGAAAGAATATCTCCATTCCTTATCCTGATGTAGCAAAGTGATGTCTGAACCTCATTCATGAATAAAATGATCTTTTAAATCTATTCAAAGCTGCCCCAAGGTCAAATCTCAGGGAAGCAAACAAGCAACACAAAATAATTTGATTTATTTTACGTGTTTTATATTCCATTTTATTGTAACTAATCCTCAAAGGCCTTTGCAAAATCAGAGCAGTACAAAACTTTTATGGAAAATTCAGCAGAGAAAGCTCTAACCCAGCACAAAGTTATTCTAAGCAGCAAGGATGGAATCTAGAAGCAAAGCATTTTTGTATGTATGTATGTATGTATGTATGTATGTATGTATGTATGAAATGGAGATGAAGCTAAATACCAAGTTCAGAGAAGAAATTGACTCTGTTCCACCAACATCGTCAAAACCCTTTTCTTGCTCACTTTTTAAAACACCACTCTGCTCATATAATTGTTTTGTATTGTTCAGTGGCTGTCAGGTTCCAGGACAAAATCCTGCAGGAAAACCTTTCTGCCCTGAGAGGCATTCAGCTTGACGTCACTTACCCTGACCAATGTTTTTCTCCCATTTCGTCTACACTTTCAGGGATGATGACCACCCTCATCAGACATACAGATTATCCCTCAAATTCAGCTCAGTAGCAAAGATCACACACATGGAATTAAGCTGTTGAAAGCCTTCTGCCGAAGCATCCTTAAAACCTGGCTCCATCGAGGGCGCTCTGGAAGGTGCTTCAAGCTCAAGAGAAGAAGCCCTAACTGACTGTGAGTAACCAACATCAGACCAAACTCACAATCTCTCTCCCCCTTGCATTGAGGGGTAGTAGTGGGGTTTGCAAGTAGTCAGGGACATACCAAGAATATTCTGAAGAGGTGGTCTCTGAGAAAAATCCAGCATTGTGTCTCTGCTGAAGTGTAGTGAGCCATGATTCGTTGGCAAGGACTGGAAGTTAACAAAGGGCTTCTGTCGTTCCCAGTTGTCTCAAGAGTGAAACCAAATTGCTGAGAGGAAGAGAGCACAGCCCACATGGGCAGGATGTGGTAGTGTTGCAACTTTAGCAACAACAAAAAGAATTCTCATTAGCCAGATGCTTGGGGAAAAGTTCACAAAAGAGAAGAAGCAAAATTCACAGATCCCAGAACCTGAAAGGAATGTTCATATGCCCCTGAACCCCAATTTTTTTGGGGAGGCCCTGCCCCATATCCTATATCTTCATGATCAGGTGACTTTGCCCTTCAAGCCCAACAATCCTTTCCTTATATCGAAATTATCCTGCTTCCGCAACACGCATCTCTATGTGGGATGATGACATAATACAGTGGTACCTCTGGATGAAAACGGGATCTGTTCCAGAGCCCTGTTCGCATCCTGAGTAGAACGTAACACACGACTGCGCACCTGCACGTGCGCAGGTCACGTTTTGCTGCTTCTGTGCATGCATGTGACATCATTTTGAGTGTCTGCGCATGCCGCGGAGCGTATCCTGAAAACGCTCAACCTGAAGCATATTTAACCCAAGGTATGACTGTATGGGATGCAGGTGGCGCTGTGGGTTAAACCACAGAGCCTAGGACTTGCTGATCAGAAAGTCAGCGGTTCGAATCCCTGCAACGGGGTGAGCTCCCGTTGCTCAGTCCCTGATCCTGCCAACCTAGCAGTTCGAAAGCACGTCAAAGTGCAAGTAGATAAATAGGGACCGCTCTGGCGGGAAGGTAAACAGCATTTCCGTGCGCTGCTCTGGTTCGCTGGAAGCGGCTTAGTCATGCTGGCCATGTGACCCGGAAGCTGTCTGCGAACAAACACCGGCTCCCTCGGCCTATAGAGCGAGATGAGTGCCGCAACCCCAGAGTCGGTCACGACTGGACTTAATGGTCAGGGGTCCCTTTACCTTTATGACTGTAGGTCCTACAAAATGTGGAACCTAGGTGAACAGGAAGCTGCCTTATACCAAATCAGACCATTGGTCCAGTGGCGTAGCGTGGGGGGTGCAGGGGGGGCCGGCCGCACCGGGCGCAACAACTGGGGGTTAGGGTTAGGGGGCGCAAATCCACGGGTTAGGGGGCGCAAATTACTTGCCTTGCCCTGGGTGCTGACAACCCACGCTACGCCACTGCATTGGTCCATCTAGCTCAGTAATGTCTAACACTGACTATCAGCAGCTGTCTGGGATTTCAGGCAGGAGTCTCTCCCAACCTTATCTGGAGAAGCTGGGGATTGAACCCAGGAAGTTCTGCTTGCAAGAACTCTGCCACTGAGCTACAGTCCTTGGCCCATATTGGGATCAAACCCATGGTTAGCACCATATTCTAACCCTGGGGGTCAGGAACCTTTTCCAGCCATGGGCCAGTCCACCATCCCTCAGACCATGTGGGGGGCCGGACTATATTTGGGGGAGGGGGAAAATGAACGAATTTCTATGCCCCACAAATAACCCAGAGATGCATTTTAAATAAAAGCACACATTCTACTCATGTAAAAACATGCTGATTCCCGGACCGTCCGCAGGTCGGATTTAGAAGGCAATTGGGCCGCATCCGGCCCACGGGTCTTAGGTTGCCTACCCCTGTTCTAACCAACTGAGATAACTGGCCTTTAATTTGGGTGTGCCCCCTGCAAAATATGCCTTGGTCCTCCACAAATCAATACATCCACATACAGCATGCCTTGCCATGGGGTGGACTCTTCATGGGACATTCTGAAGTGGGGGCTGGATGGTCCACCTGGCAGGGACGTTGTGACTGGGTTTTCCATGCTGACAGAGTTATATAACTTGAAAGCTACCTTACACCAAGTCAGACCCTCGGGGTCCATCTCTTTCTGACAGCGACTGGCTGTGGGCCTGGTTTCTTGGGGCTTTGAGCAGAACATCCACCATCAGCGACATGAGGCTGGTGCAGAAAATAATGCTTGTTGGAGCAAAAAGACAGAAATAAATGGTACTCTAGCCTAGAAGGGAAATAAGATTGAAGCTGGTGGGCCAAACAATGGAAACTGCTGTGGTTGGGGGTGGGGTCTGTGATCAAAGCAGGAGGGGCTGAACCAAGCAAAGTGAAGCCCATCTCATCTGACAAAGGACAGTTGTGAGGGGGATAGAGTCAAAAAGCTTGGCTAACTCTCCTGCTTTTGACTGTCTAAACCACAGGTAAGGCAGGAATCTGGTAGGTGTGCTGGGCCCGGGGTAGCCTGAGACATGCAGTCCAGGTCCAGTCCCAAATCCAAGGGCTCCGCGAGGAGTCAGTCTGGCAGGACACGAGGCAGGAAACCAGGCAAGGTCAGGCACAGGATCTCAGGCAGGTTCTGGCAAATAGCAATGTTGCTCCCGCAACCTGGGGGGGGGGGGGTCCGACAGCCATTTATCTCTGTCGGGGTAAGGGCTGGTCCTGATCCCCCAGTGACTCACCTCCCTGTCTCACCCAAAAGTGAGCACTCCTCCTGCGAGTACTCAGGTCTCTCCTTCTCTCAGACCTCAGTCTCTGCAGCTCAGGAGACGTCGGTGGGTTACTAGACCCAGGAGCCGCTTCAGCCTCCCCTGACCCAACCAGTAGTGGAGCAGCTGTAAGTGATGGCCCAGCTGGAGGAAATGAGGTCATACCTGCATCTGGAGCGAGGGCAGGCTCAGGCCCCTGACTCAGCCCAGCTGGTGCTTGTTGCAGGGGAACCTGTGCAGACTGGGACTCTTCAGGATCAGGCCCCAGACTAGGTTCAGATGATGCCTGAAGCAAAGGATCCGGTGCAGACTGAGTCTCCTCTGGTTCCAAGTCCGAGCCCGAGTCCCAGGCCATCACAGCAGGACACCTGAAGCCAACCCAGGGGCCTCCTTCCATGTGTCCTCTAGACTGATTCCTTTGTGGTTTGTGGGTGATGCTCCCTAGTGTAGACAGAATGTGGATCCCAGATTGTAAGGGTTACCAGCAGCATTGGCTATTTGAATGGGTGATGGATAGCAATGACTAGATGCAGGTAGAAGCTTGCAAAACCTGCAGCCTCCTTTGCAAGGAGGAAGCCTCAAGCATCATGGGCCATGTGCCTTTGTCATTTTTTATTGGGACATAAGTTTTCCCCTCTACTTTCTCCTTTATAAATAGGCTTTCCAAGTAATGCAGTGCCAGAATCCTCACTTGTGTCGGGTGGATGGGATCCTTGCTAGCTGTAAACATTCCCTCGGTAGAAGCCATGGAAAGAATCAAATGGGAAAAGCTGGTTTGGCATTTCGGCTTGCTGAATTCAGGGATGAAAAACCGGAGGGGTCTAATCCAACAGACAGATTTGGGCAGAGGCTGAAAGTAGCCAGCAAGATCACTCTGCGGATCAAAGCTTTGGAGACAGAGGACATTGGAGCATGTAAAGTTTGTGTGAGATTTATTACAAAAGTGTTTCAAGATCACACCTTCCTCCTTTATGTATATGGTAAGTAAAAATTTCACTGTTTGGGTCTACTAGTTGTGAAACATAACATAGGATCTCTTTAGGGAAATTTATAAAACAATATCTGAGTATAACCAAACACGGTCAGGAAAGGGGGAAATCAGTTCACCCCACCCACCCCGGAATAATGACTGAAATGGACATCCCAGAAGGTGCACCACAAGCAAACTTCACCGATGCAGCACAAGAGACGTGTCAGAGGCGAGAAGATGTGGTCAGATAAACTTCAGAAATAGATGCAACCTTAACTAGTATTTGCTGGCCTGCTGTTTTGCACCTAGGCTCTCTGACATTTAAACTGCAGGAAGAGGGTTTGTTCTCACAGGTTGATATTTATAGCACAGCTACAACAACGGCTGATATCTTCTATATCTGAGAAGTGGGAGGAGAAAGCCAAGGGTGGACTTACGGCCACAGGAAACAGTCAGCGACCTCAACATCCATCTCTCAGGGCCCATCCATACCTTGGCTCAGTGTGGATTATGAACCCCTCGTGCATCTTCTAATCCCCCCCCTTGTCCATGTGGCCTTCTCCTTCCACTTCTGCTGCCCCAGACTTTCTCATTCCTAAATCTGCACGTGTCCCATGCAATCAATGCAGCTCTCCTATTGAGATTTCTAAAGCATAGGGGATTTCCGGCTTAGGGAAAAGAAAGCACAGGGAAGCAGGAGTTGGAGGAGAAGGCTATATGGATGAAGGTGGAATTAGAAGATGCACAAGGGGTTCACAATCCATATTAAGGAGAGGTGTGGATAAGATCCAAGTCTGTCCTCTTTTGCATTTTCTGCATAGGAACTCAGAAAGCTGCCTGTGCTAATGTCTCTATATTGACATTTTCTTAAGAAGCAGACAAGGCAAACTGAGCCATTGGAAAGGTTTATTTTAACATTTATAAGAAAGAAGGGACCAGTAACAACTATGTTCCCGCAACCTTTTTTTCCTGGGTCTGTAGTTTTAAGGAGATTATTGCTATGCTCTTCTTTGGACCTGAGAGGGGTGTCTATTCATCTGGGCAGCCCAGGACCTCAATATGCACTGCCCAGGCTTGCACCCCAGAGAGGTCACTTTGGTGCTGCTAACATAGTGATGTGACTTCACCCCCAGAGGTGCACTCCATTGTCTCTCAAGACAGCTGAACGCCAATAACATCTCTTCTTGCAACGGTACTGTGAGGTAGGTCAGGTTGAATGACAGTTGGTTGCCCAATGCTCTGGCTGAGAAGCTATAGAAATCCTGATCTCTGTGGGCCTCTACTCCATCAGGCTATCCACTGGGATAGTTGTTGTTGTCATCACACAACTAGGAGTCAGAGAAATCCTTTTTGATCCATTGCTCTTCACTCAGAGATCCACCAGCAGATCCCCGTAGATCCCTTTTGCCCACTAGACCACCAGCTCTCCATTCAGATCTACCCCACGAAAGCTCTCTGTTCCAGGGCTGAGGCAATGGAAGAAGGCCCAGTCAACCTTTGCTCCCAATAATTGAAGCTTGACCTTGTTTCAGTGATCTGTTTGGATCTGGCTGTAGATAATTGGAGAATTTGTTTCAGGATTCTGAACTGGGGTTGCAGAGAGATTATCGACTTCCTGAAATGAAAAGGAAAAGGAAAAATGATGATAGACAGGGTATCTTTTGTTTGTTTACATGGAAGAGCTGGAAGGGAAGGAGACCCACTCTTCAGCCAGGGGAAATTAGCTGTGTGTGTGTAAAACAGGAGTGGGGATCAGGCAAAAGGTAGCAACTTCTTTTCTTCATTCATTCATAAGATTTTTACCTGGCCTTTATCGTAAACTCCCGGGGTGAGTAGATAAATCTGGCTATTGTGGCTAGTAGCTATCAATAGCCTTATCTTCCTTTTCCATGGCATTTGTCTAATCCTCTTTTAAAACCATCCATGATGGTGGCCATATCACTGCCTTTTGCCAGGGTGAGTTCCATTGGCACTGAAGAAGTCTTTTGTTTTGCCTGTCCTGAATCTCCTAAAATCCACCTTCATTTCCCACAAGGTCTATTGTTTTGAGGGCAAATTTATCCCAATCCACTTTCTCCAAACCATGTATAATTTTAAACGCTTCTTTCTCACCTTTTCTTCAACCTAAAGAGCTCCCCAAATGCTGAGTGTCTCTGTTTTAGTCCTACCATGCAAGACCATCTCGCTCTCACCTGGCTCTCACCCCCTTCTGAAGGGATCCATCTTTTGGGGAGCTCTGCGTAGTGAAGCCCAGGACTGACATACCCCTCCTCTCCTCTCACAGAGGCCACAGCTGCAGGGGTGAGACATTAGACAAGTTTATTCGGTTGCACTGAAAAGGCCTGCCTTGCAGGAGAAACCAAAGGAAGGAAAAGGTGTTTGGGGCTATGCTGGCTGGCCAAAGATGGGCAAGGAAAGGAAGACATTCCCTACCTCTTTCAGATAGAGTCGTCCTGCTTTTCTTCCATAGCCAGAACCCAAAACCTGCCACCATCACGAGGAGAGGCACAACAGCAACAAACCAGAGCGGAGGACCTGAGATGGATGATCCAGAGCTACCTGCAGGGAGCCACAATTGTCCATTAAGAGATAATTGACAGCAACTGCCTCTGTGCCCCATCCCAGGATAAACATGGTTAAAAACACCTGCCTTTATGAGCTGCTGCTGCTTCTTTTTAAGGAAGTATTTGGGTTCTGCTCCATCGTTATAAACCAATCCAGGCAGCACACACAGATTACGGGCTTTATTTTATTTCACTTCATGAATGTATATTGTTATGTACTGAGTTGACTAGGATTCAGAATGCAGCAGTCTGATTGGTCCTAGAACAATAGGGTCCAGAATGCAGCAGTCTGATTGGTCCACAGGAGCCACCCAATCCAGCTCCAGGTGGAAGTGAATCCGCAACCTGATTGGCCTACAGGAGAATCCCAGAATTAGCCAATCACGTGGGGCCCATTGTGTAAATAATGTATATAAAGTAGACATTCTGGGGGAGCTTCCATTCCTCCTCACCACTATGAGCTGAATAAAGAGCATGAAATCCACTCTCGACTCCAAGTATATTTCATATATACTTCTTAATTGTTGGGAACCTCAAAGTGGTTTACAAAATGGGTGACTTTGGGTGCCTGCCACTGCTTCTTAGCCTAACCTACTCCCCAGGTTTATGGGGGTTAAATAAGGAGGGAGAGAACAATGGACGCCACCTGGAGCTCCTTGGAGAAAAAGGTGGGACATAAACTCAATTAACAAACAAACCATTGTTAAACTTATTTCATAATATATATACTGCTTGATTGTGAAAACATCAGTGTCAGAGCCCTTGATGTCTTAGATGCCCACTAAAACCTTTTAAAAATTTCTGCAGATGTGCCCAGCCACATATTTAGCTGTGTATACTTTGAGTAGTTTTTCCACTAATGCTTATTTTATCTGTGCATTATTAGTAATTATTTTATATTATTGTATGTAGTCTCCTTAGAAATCTCTATTTTGTTTAAACTGGATAAAATACATGGAGACTTGCTCACTGTGGGTTTTGCAGACGTCGAGCAAGTTGAAGGAGTTGCTCCTCTGTTCGGCTGGATTGGTGACCAGGCAGGTGTAGGTGGGCCCTGAAGAGTTGAGCCTCCAGAACAGGTGGAGATCCGTGCCGTTCTCTGTGAGGTGGTACCTGTCTGACCCATCGTCTAAGTCCCTGAGGGGGTCCCCTCTTTTCCAGGATACATCAAATCCCCTCTTTCCAGGCACCCGACACTGTAGGGTCACATTGCAACCATCTGGAGTCTTGAAGACATCTTTGTGGAGAATCTTTGGCTCTGGGATGGGCTCTGTTGAAAAACATATGACAAAAGACACATCCTCTGTGCCCCTTTCCCCAAGAATGCCAGTAACTTGACATAACCAGCACTCCTGTGTCCCTTCCTACGGCCAATTCCACAAGAAACAAATGAGGATGGCAAAATAATTACCTACCATATACAGTGAGGCAGAGTTTATGATCTTTCAACGTTCCTGTACTGAATGTCACACGAACTCCATATATTCCACTGTCCTCCATCTCCAGATCTTTGATCCTCAGTGTGGATTCATTGGCAATTTCTATCCTCTGCCCAAACCTGTCGTATGGATCCGGCCGCTCCAGCTTCTCTTTCCTGAACTTAGCAATCTGCACCCTTATGCCGTTCCACTGAAAGTTCCACTCAATGAAGGCCAATTGTTCTGCTGATGAGACATTGGCAGGAAGCAAGACGGATCGTCCCAGGATCCCGCTCACCTGATGCAGGGTCTGAGTCTGTGATGAGTTGCTTACAGAACCTTTTTTTAAGGAGTGGAGAGAAAGAATGGGAAAGATGGCAAATCAATCAAATGTCTACTGGATAGATGCCTACAGGGAGCCCAGAATCAAGCCCATAATCTTCTGTATTCTTAGTAAATCTTGGTATTTACATAAGCTCTTTGCTAGATTCTGAAGTTCTGTAAACAACTATTCCCAACTCTACAGTTCTATGATTCTAAATCATTGTTGAATTGCTGAAGTAGTTTTAATTAGATTTTGAATAAAGGTGTAATTAATTGTTACTGTTTTGAATGTTGTAGTGTTATTATCTCCCTTATTTTCTACATCATGCAAATCGTTATTCTGAATGATGCTTTTTATGGTGTAGAGGGCACTGCGGATGAATTTTTGGAACCAAGCGGCGTTGGCCAAAAAAACTTTGGGAAGCACTTATCTGAATTAAAAACTTTGTCTTTTGAAGTTGATGCTATCAGATCAGTGAAATAGCTAGAACTCTTTCAACAGCACAGAAATGAACTAGAAGTCAGTGCAGTGAGTTAAAAATTGCAGGGCATTTATAGCAATGCTGTTATGTTTTCGAGCCAGTTGTACCTTCCAAAAGAGTCCTCCAGCTCAGCTCTACGTGATACTGAATCATTAGCCTCTCTACATCCAGAAAGATTTAGCTCCCATGTGATTTCCTAATATCGAGACTGAACCGTAGCCAGGACTCAGGACAAAGCATGTCAATTCTGCAATTATGAAAACAAAGCGAGCTACAAACAGGGAGAGTCAGTAAAGCGAATCAAACTCACTAATGACGTCCTAGAGGACAGCTCTTAATTTCAGTGCTTGAGAGGAAAACAAATCTGATTAGATCCTGCTATTTACATGTGAGGAATTTGATCCCTGTGAACCATGGAAGTAGAAGTAAAACTTTAGTCACAATTTGCTAGCAAAGGAGGGTTCTCCCTCCACCTCGAACTGCCATGTTTCCACTCAAATATATTTCATGAAAAAACTTAAAATACTGCTTTTATTGATGCAGCTGTTTATTTCATTTTTGCTGCTCAGAGTTCTACTTAATTGTGATTTTTATTTTATATGTTGTGGGGTTATTTGAGAACCTTTCAATTTTAAGAACCAGATTGCAAAATTTTCTAAGTAGAATTTTGGAAAAGGGACCCCTTTTGTCTAGTCAAATTCAAGAGGATTTTCTCAAAAAATATCACCAGCGGCCAGTTCCTCACCTTGCTTCCAGTTGCTAATTGGATTACAGTGGGGGGGAAATGTAATAAAGTTATGAGATGACAATGGAATGGTATAGGGACAAGAGAAGATTTATGTTTTTCTCAGAGGTCATGGATGGGTAGGAATGAAAGCTGGGTCTACCATTTTGGAAAAGTCAAAGTATTTCAATAATATTATGTTTTGTAATGCAAATTATATATTTTTATTGTCATTCATTCATTCATTCAACCCAGTAAGATATTTTTATTGTTATAGACTTGAAGCTTAGAAAGAAACCCAACCATAGTTCGGGTTTTGAAAATGAACTAAAAAGACAGATTAGTGAGATTCTTTTCAGCCACATTGAAGATGTTTCTGTCTAACAATATTCTACGACTCTGTGTCATCTTTATTTCCCCGCAATTAGAGATAACGGTTGGGAACTATCAGTCGTGCAGCTTTATATATTGCATAATTAAAGAAACACTAGCTTTACGATAGACTACAGACTCTACAGCTAAGCTCACCCCTGATTTCTAGCCCATTCAACTTACCTTTCCTCATCCTATTCGCTTTTTTTCTCCAGCAGTAGATGTTTGATTCACCAAAGGTCTCCATCTTCACAGCTCCATTGTCAAAGGTTTACAAGTGATCAAAGAACAGAAGCTGAAGTCGTGGTTACTCCTTGCGGCTATGGAACTGATAAGTGTCTATCTCCTCTTTGCAAAGCATGAAAACGTACATTTCTGGTTTCCTCCTTCAACACCCACTCCCCATCAAAATTCTGATGTGTTAAGGCTTTAGCAAGCCTTGGTCAACTTACCAGAATAGGAGCAGATTAATGTGCAGCAGAGAAGAAGGGTCTGGAGACTTTTGCTAGCGCGCAACACAGCCATCTCTGGCCTTGGGTGTGGAGAACTCTCCCACTGCACACAAACCCTTTGCTGCTCGCTTGTTTCTTTAGAGGAGGCGGTGAGGAGTCGTGTCCTGTGGGGCTGACATAGAACTCGCCAAAGGGGTTTGTCCCTTTTGGGTCAGCCCTTCTGGGTTGGGCCAAAGGCAAAGGCACCACAACTTAATTGTTTCCCCTGGGATGTTTGTGATCACTGCTGCTCAACAAGCCACCCCTTCAAGTCCAGCTGAAACCAGAAAACTAAACCCAGGCTATCATGTGGCCCATGCTGGATCTGTACATTAAGAAATGATCAACTGAAGGTAAAAATAGAAACTAGGGGAGTGTTGAAAAAAGGAGGTCAGGGTGTGGAAGTGAACCCAGGATAAACTTCCTGCCTTCCCACAGGTTATAGCAGTGGGAGAGCCATATGGAGACCTTTGAGGAATGGTCTCCTGAACCCAGAGTGGGGACAATGTCCCTCAGAAGCCTCCGCAAACAGAAATTCACAGCTGATAACTTACTATTTTCACAGCACCACCATCACCGCAGTGCTTTGTACTTGTGTTAACACAAGTGTCTGTGGGTGCACAGATGTCCAAAAGCCCTCCACCCTGAAATTAGGCTTCTAAGAAGTACTTTATTTCTATTCTATTGTAACACAAAATGGTTGTGAATAGTGGGGGGTTGTGTGCTGAGACTAGTTTTGTTTAGTGTGAACGGGTTCAGTGATTGAATTACATGGTTCTTATTTGGGAGTGATATTTATGGATTTCAAAAATATTTAATTTCATAAAATTTATATACCGCTTAATTGCAAAAAAACCCCAACAACCTCAAAGTGGGTTTACAAACAAAAGTAATAAATTTATCAATCATAGCAGCTTAAAAACAGCTGTTTGAAACATTCAAAAATAATTAAAATCAATGATGAAATATTTCGCTGTTACATCGCATTTTGATGTATCTTTCTATATCTTGATGTTTTCTATATGATTTTTTTCATGGTTCTTCGTTATACATGGTTTAATGATACTTATTTAACTGCATTGTTTGAATTGTGGAATGATGATGAGCATCACTTGGTTTTGAATGTGGGACTTCAATTGTATTGCTTGCATTGATTCCTTTGTCGTTGGGAACCGTAAACTGCTTAGAGTTTCTGTTGAAATGTGAATCGGAATATAAATGAACCAAAACAAATAATCAGTTGCAGCATGTATGTATTCTGCCCACTGATGAAAATCTACCTACAAGACCAAAATGATTGGTGATGCCTCTAGGGCAGATGGGAGGGAGGAAGGAGGAGGAGGAAGACCACCAGTCCGATTCCAGAACTCACAGGAAAAGCAGGAAAGGGCTGCAGGACCACAGACAGCTCAGAGCAAGCACCTTTCTCCAACAAAAGAGGAGAGGAGACTGAGGCCTACATGCCTCTGCTGCCTTGTGAGAACTTCAGTGCAGCCAACCCACTAGCCTGAAGATGGGAGCTCCTCCTTCACTCCATAGCCTACCTCCTGGGGCTCTCTCCTGGACTGATGATGTGCAGCTGGAGGCATCTGCTTTCTTCTGGTGCAGGAAAAGATGTCCATGAGGGTCTAAGCTCTGGCCCTACAGGCCCTCGTGGTCCAGGAGGTTCTTCTGGGCATCCTTGTCCAACCACTTCAGACACACTGGTCTCCTTATCTTCCACTGCCATCTCTTAGCCCTAACCGAAACCCAGTTCCCTGTCTGGTGCCCCCACAGCGTCTGATTCTGTGCCCAAATCATTGCTGGATACAGAGGTCACAGTGACAACCAGGAAGTAACTCCATGACTTCTTCATCTAAGAAAGCATCATCTGAGTCCATGTTCTTATTTCTAGGAGTCTCAGGCTATGGACACAACAATCGGCTCCCTTGGTTACCTTTCGACGCATTTATCTGCACTTCCTGGCTCTTTGGAAACCATCAACCCAGTTTGTTTTCTGTTGCTGTTGCAACCAGCCCACAGCAGAAGGAAGTGGCAGAATGGTAGGGAGGAGAGATGCTCAGAATATGAGATTTACCTTTCCACTCTTTCCACGAATACCCTCTCTCTCTCTCTCTCTCTCTCACACACACACACACACACACACAGAGAGAGAGAGAGAGAGAGAGAGAGAGAGAGAGAGCGAGCTTTGTGGTTGCCTGATTCAGTTTGTGTTATGAGTGTTTCTGTTTCTCTGTCTGTCCCATTGTTAAGGATTTGTGTTAAGCGGTTGTCTGATGTGCTCGTTTGAAATGTATCTGTTAGGAACATGTGACTGCATGTGTGCAGTTTTGTGGTGGTTATAAATGAAATTGCTTAGTTTCATTTAACATTATATATATATATATATATATAATTGGGAAAGATGGGGGGGCACAAGGAGAAGTGGACAACAGAGGACAAGATGGTTGGATAGTGTTCTCAAAGCTACCAGCATGAGTTTGACCAAACTGCGGGAGGCAGTGGAAGACAGGAGTGCCTGGCGTGCTCTGGTCCAGGGGGACACGAAGAGGCGGACACGACTAAACGACTAAACAACAACAACAACAATATATAATTCCACAAAGCAGCTTAGACCATACAAAATAAGACCAACACCAGGTTCATGACACGAAAATACAAAAATGTTGCAGAATACAAAAAATAAAATAAAATCAAAATGCATTTCAACTAAAGCATGAACCAGTGTAAAAAGTAGGGTACATAAATAGATTGTAAAACATAACACAGATCACCGAAAGCGTATTAAGACATAAATGCCAATAAAATCCAAAACTCTTCAAGACAGCGTGGAGCAGCACAAAGTCAACAAAAGTGTTAGATAGTATAAAACAAAATAGCTTCTCCGTGAAAGACCTGGAGAAAGTCATGCGTCTTGTACATACGAAGCTATGCAGCAAAGCTATTTATCTTTTGAACTATCCTGAGACCTGCAGGTATAGGGTGGTGTACAAAATAAAATAAATAAATAAATAAATAAATTAAATAAATTAAATAAATAAGGTAGGTGCTAAGGCACACTTTAGTGCGGAAGGAGTTCTGCAGTTCAGGGGCTGCCACATAGAAAGGGGCTCAACCACACCGCCACCCACTGAGCTTCTGACAGTGGTAGAACTGCCAAGTAGGAATGCAGGAAGACATCCTTTTCCTTCCTGCCTCTTCTTTATTGCCTGCACCACTGTTTCCGTTCAACTGCCATTCATCTACTGTCTCACTGTTGCTTGCATAACATTCATAATTGCATTAAGTCGTTACGTTTTCCCACCCCAATCCTTTCAATGCAGGAGGAACGCAATGCAAATGAGGAAAGAACCGTAATCAATTGCAAATCGTTTGCCCTGATTATATTCACTGGATTGCTCTCCATTCCAGACATGGGACAAAGAAGTGGAAGCCAACAATTTCTTTTTCTGTCTCTGTCTCCATTGGAATTATTGGACATCCCTTCTGTCAAGAGGGCGCCCTCTGCTGACCTTAACACCTGGGAGGGTCTGTAAGGAAGGAGACACTCTTTCAGAAATTTGGGGCCTCCGTCAGTTTCAACACTAACTGAATATAATGTATTGTGCCCAGAGACAAAGTTGTAATAATGATAATAATAATAATAATAATTTCCCCAGCCACTCTGGGTGGCTTCCAATCGAGCATTAAAAACAATACAGCATTAAATATTAAAAGCTTCCTTAAATAGGGCTGCCTTCAGATGACTTTTAAAAATAGGATAGCTGCTTATTTCCTTCACATCTGAAAGGAAAGCATTCCACGGGGTGGGCACCACTACCGAGAAGACCCTCTGTCTGGTTCACTGTAACCTCACTTCTTGCAATGAGGGAACCACCAGAAGGCCCTTGGAGCTGGACCTCAGTGTCTGGGCAGAACAAAGGGGGTGGAGACGCTCCTTCAGGTCTACTGAACCAAGGCCGTTTAGGGCTTTAAATGTCAGCACCAGCACTTTGAATTGTGCTCAGAAACATACTGGGAGCCAATGTAGGTCTTTCAAGACCAGTGTTATGTGGTCTTGGCAGCCGCTCCCAGTCACCAGTCTAGCTGCCACATTCTGGATTAATTGCAGTTTCTGGGTCACCTTCAAAGGTAGCCCCACATAGAGTGCATTGCAGTAGTCCAAGCGGGAGATAACTAGAGCATGCGCCACTCTGGCGAGACAGTCTGCGGGCAACCAGTTGCAACCAGTGCAGCCATTGTAAAACCCCTGTTACGAGAGCTCAAGTGCCTCAGTGTTCCTCCACAATCCTCTTAATAGGCTGACTTGGTGTTACCTGCTCAGACAAACAAACATCATAGCAACAGCCTCCCCTTTGCATTCTCCCCCCCCCCTCAATTCTTCATACAAAAGGCCTTCCTTTCTCTGTATGCCGTGTGGTTCTGGTGTTCTGGAAAGGGGGTGCTGTTGTGGACAGGAAGCAGGAGTGAGAGCAGAGAAAGGTTTCAAAAACACTCTGCACATACTCAGAGGCAATGTCCACTGTAGGAAAACAAAAACAGAATTCCTTTGTCATTCTGTGCATTATCAGGGCATGAACCTGTCTGTCATCTTCCTCTGTCTAGTTCCGTCTATCGCTCAGTTGGGTTTCCAGTTGCTCCACAACAACATTCAAGTGACCTCAGTGAGCATTTCAGTTTCAAATATTCTGATTATTTCTACTTTTAGTTAATTGTTTTTTTACTTAGTTACTTGATTTAGAGGGGGGCAACTGCCCCCTCCCCACCGCTATGCACATGGTTATTTATTTTTGCATTTCTTTTACTGCCAGAACATGAAGAAATGCTTGTGGGAATTTCTGCCTCATGTCTGACGAAAAGCACTGAATTTGGGGGATGACATTTGCTGATCTGTCTCAGGCAACAGAGTAGCCCGTAACAGACTAACAAGGAACTCAAAGTTTAAAGAAGTTTTTTTTAAAAAAGGGTCTAGATTAAGATTACCAGACGTCCCTGTTTCCCAGGGACAGTCCCCGGATTGACAAATCAGTCCCCATACAAAATCCATGGAAGTTGAAAAGTGTCCCAGGATTCATTGAAAAAAATCTGGTAACCTAAGTCTAGTTCAGCCTTTCTCAACCTGTGGATTCCCAGATGTTGTTGAACTACAACTCCCATCACTCCTAGCTAGCAAGGCAAGAGCTCAGGGATGATGGGAATTGTAGTCCAACAACATCTGGGGACTCACAGGTTGAGAACTGCTGGTCTACATGGATGGTTAAATAAGTAAATACTGTATTGCTTTGATCATAAGCCATTACCCTTAACATGAGATTTCTTAATTTATGGCTTCTCTAAGAAAACCAGTGTGGTAAAGTGGTTTTAGTGTCAGACTAGGACTTGGGAGGTCAGAGTTCAAATCCTCCCACTTGACCATGAACCTCACTGACTGTGTCCTTGGGGGCCAGTCATAGCATCTCAGTGCCTTGAGGGGGGTGTTATTGGGTTATCGTTCTTATTTTGATTTTCTATTTCATGATCTTTTCTGTGAACCGGCCTGAGACCTCTGGTTATCGGGCGGTATATAAATTCTATAATAATATATAATCCGCTTCACAGGTTGAGTGACAAGAGGGAGAGCCACGTACTTCCCCTTGAGCTCTTTGGCAAAAAAGTTGGGCTAGAAATACAATAAATGCAATAAATAAAATGAGAGCGCAACCCTTATCAATGGGTTGAGGTGAGGTTGTGGCTTAATACTCTCACCATTTTGTAACCTGCTTTTTATTTTATTATTTTTTAAAAATGTGTTAATAATTTTATAAGCATTAAGTGGCTCCCAAACAGATGAAATTCTCCCCTTGCTATTTCAAGTCACCTTCCTTTCATTCAGTTCCACACTCATCTCAACTGCTCATGCCCAACTTTGGGGACGTTCCTCATTGTCTGTTGTGATCCAGGAGAGTGCTGGTTCTCTGGAATTGTGGAGGCAATCTCTGCAGAGTGTAAAAGGAAACATGTTGTTTGCTTATTAGGCAGATGCATATACTACTCAACTTAAAATTATCCATGTAGTATATGACATTTTAAAAAACAATATATCATTCAGAATAAAAATTCAAATAAACAGCGACTAAGATCACCGTGTGAAGAAATAAGAGTAACACATGCGTCAAAAGACTTCTATGACTTATATGAACAGGGAGGAAATTCCATAGTCACAGATTAATAGAGATGTTCCTACCTCTTTTTAAATATGTATTTCCTCTTCCATATCATTACAGAACATGCCAGAGTTAAAATGAAGCTGATGGGAAGGCAGATCATCCACCGGAGTCTCTGCTGATTACCTGTAAGAGTCCGTTGAGATATAGCACGATAGCAAACTGTAAGGTTAAGTTGGCAAAGATATACAAATTGAAATCCAACCTCTGTAGGAGATGTGGTGGAGAAATAGAAACACCAATACATATGTGGTGGAGGTGTGAGGAAATTAAGAAATTGTGGATAGTAGTACACAAAGAATGGGATGCGGGTGGCGCTGTGGGTTAAACCAATAAAGCAAGATGAGCGCCGCAACCCCAGAGTCGGTCACGACTGGACCTAATGGTCAGGGATCCCTTTACCTTTACCTTACACAAAGAACTAAAGAAGATGTTGAAAATATCAATAACAAAGAAACCAGAGACATATCTCCTTGGATTGATAGATGAAGAGATACCACGGGGGGGGGGGGGAGAATTTTTCTATATGCAAGTACAGCTGCTAGAATAGTGATTGCTGCTAGGTGGAAGTCACAAATTATACCCACAGAGGAGGAATGGATTTGTAAACTAAATGAATATTTAATTTTGGCAAAATTAAATGCTATAATAAGTAATCAGTCAAATCAAAAATTAAAGGAGGAGTGGAAATGTTTTGATGAATATATGGCAAAATATTGGTCAAAAAAGGCTATGCTAATATGCCTAGATTAAAATGTGAATACTGGATGGAAGAAAAAACAGATGATTTGAGAAGGTTGTAGAATGCAAAGACTATTGTAAATTGTATAACGTGGAGGAAATCGAAAAAGGAAAAGGAAAAGGGGGGATGCAAATAAATAAATAGCAAACTGTGAGGTGGCTTAGTGACTGGCTCAAGGTCACACAGTGAGCTTCATGGCCATGTAGGGATTTGAACCTGCGTCTCTCAGATCCAACACTCTAACCACTACACCACACTGGCTCTATGCCAACACGTTCCATTTTTATTGACTTAATTTGAGGTTTCCCTGGGTTACTCTGGCACAGAATTTTAATCTGGCACTTGGAGCTGGGTTTCATCCTCTGCCCTCTTCTGTGGATATCAGGAAGCAATGAGATTAAAGCGGGGGAGGGGTGACTCCAAAGCATAGCTGTCAACCGTCCCTTATTTGGCAGGAAAGTCCCTTATCCCAGCGCTGTGTCCCACTGCTATCCCTTATTGATGATGTCCCTTAAATTTCCCGGGTTTCAGAGGAAGCAGCTTCTCTCCCTCCCTCCCTGCCGGCCAGGGAGGAGGGAGGCTCCAACTGTGTTGCTTGGCTGCGTTGCTCACCCAATAAGGAGTCTGAGAACGACAGGGGGGTGGAGCTTGCATGCCTTGTGCCGATCAAATCGGCCGCGTTGCCTGGGGACTCGCCTTTGCTCTGCGCTTCCCAGCGGAGAGATGACGGTGGTTTTCCTTGCTGCCTCCCCTTTGCCGGGTTGCTGCGCTGTGGGAACCACCGCTTGAGGCTTTGTTTGGCTGATGGCTGGGCTTTCTGCCTTTGGCTCGGAGGGGCTCAGAAGTTGAACATACCTGTGCTGGGGAAATCCCTTATTTTGGCTGCTGGCCCCTTATTTTCAAATCTGTAAGTTGACAGCTATGCTCCAAAGAGGCATCAGGGGAGGGGAAGGCGACCTGTGGCCCTCCCAGTGCTGTTGGACTCCAACTCCCATCATCCTCAGCAGCCAGCAGGTCAGGGATGATGGGACCTTGGGAGTCCAGCAACCTCTGGGGGACTCCACTCAGACTGCCCCTGCTAATGCCTCAACAGGGTTGAATCCATAGTGTCAGGGAACTGACATCGGGGCGAGAGGCGAAGGGGAGGCTCCCAGATGATGCTGGCGAAGGACCCAGCAGCAGGGGCAGAAACAGCTCAGTAGAGGGGGAAGCCAATCAGCGCAACACCAGGGATAAAGGGGGGCAGATGGGGGGATTGGAGAGAGGGCTCCAGGACTCTTCACTGGACATCAGTGAGGAGAGCCCAGGTCCTCCGCTACCCACGCCTTCCCTGCGCAGAAGACTCCCGCGCAGTGAGAGGAGGAGGAGACTGGGTGTCAAACAACTTTTATGTTGGAAGAGGTTCAAGAAACGCCCACTGGCGGATCCTGCCAGTGACTGAGGCAGCCACGATGAGAAGGGGCTGTGCAGTCAGAAAGGTTTAACAAGGCAAATTAACCGAGAAAGGCACCAGTTTACGCACGAGTAACTCATACCCACTACACATAGGGTTGGATTGAGAGTGAGTCAGGCTTAGAAAATAAATCTTAGTCATGGCCACCTAAAAGCTCGTTGGTGTCATGGGTTTACTCTAAGGGTGACTAAAGTGCAGATTCAAACTTTATGATCGGGAGATCATCCTTTAAGCTGGGATATGCATTCATCTCCATGGTAGGAATAGCCCATAAACCAGAGTCTTGAAGATACCCGTCATAGGAAGCTGCCCTGTACTGACTCAGACCATTGGGTCTATCTAGCTTAATATGGCCTACACTGACTGGTAGAGACTCCCCAGGTTTAGGGTAGGGGACAAGACAGAAGTACTGTTTTGGGGGGACAGGGGGCAGGTGGGTGTGGGGGACTCCCTGGTCCTGAATGGGACAACTGTACCCCTGAAGGATCAGGTGCGCAGCCTGGGAGTCATTTTGGACTCACAGCTGTCCATGGAGGCGCAGGTCAATTCTGTGTCCAGGGCAGCTGTCTACCAGCTCCATCTGGAACGCAGGATGAGACCCTACCTGCCTGCAGACTGTCTTGCCAGAGTGACGCATGGTCTAGTTATCTCCCACTTGGACTACTCCAATGCACTCTCCATGGGGCTACCTTTGAAGGTGACCCAGAAAATACAACTAATCCAGAATGTAGCAGCCAGACTGGTGACTGGAAACGGCAGCTGAGACCACATAACACCGGTCTTGAAAGACCTACATTCACTCCCGGTACATTTCCAAGCACAATTCAAAGTGTTGGTGCTGACCTTTAAAGCCCTAAACGGCCTCGGCCCAGTATACCTGAAGTAGCGTCTCCACCCGAATCGTTCAGCTCGGACACTGAGGTCCAGCTCTGAGGGCCTTCTGGCGGTTCTCTCACTGCAAGAAGCAAAGTTACAGGGAACCAGGCAGAGGACCTTGTTGGTAGTGGCGCCCACCCTGTGGAACACCCTCCCATCAGATGTCAAAGAAAGAAACAACTACCTGATGTTTAGAAGACATCTGAAGGCAGCATTGTTTAGGGAATTTTTAAATGACTGATGTTTTAATGTATTTTAAATCTTTTGTTGAAAGCCACCCAGAGTGGCTGGGGAAACACAGCCAGATGGGTGAGATACAAATAATAGATATTATTATTATTATTATTATTATTATTATTCCCAGCCCTGCCTGAAGATGTCAAAGGGATTGGACCTGAGACCTTCTTGCAAGCAAAGAAGCAGGGACTCTAACACTGTAAAGGTAAAGGGACCCCTGACCATTAAGTCCAGTCTTGGCCGACTCTGGGGTTGCGGCGCTCATCTCGCTTTATTGGCCGAGGGAGCCGGTGTACAGCTTCCGGGTCATGTGGCCAGCAGGACTAAGCCGCTTCTGGTGAACCAGAGCAGCACACGGAAACGCCGTTTACCTTCCCACCAGAGTGGTACCTATTTATCTACTTGCACTTTGAGGTGCTTTCGAACTGCTAAGGTCGGCAGGAGCAGGGACCGAGCAACGGGAGCTCATCCCGTCGCGGGGATTTGAACTGCCGACCTTCTGATTGGCATGCCCTAGGCTCTATGGTTTAACCCACAGCGCCCCCCGCGTCCCTCTACCACTGAGCACCGCTTAATTCTAAAAACACATCCTCTTCTTAGATTTCCAGATTCTTGTGGCTGGGAGTCCCACTCCTCAGAGACATGAATGGACCCTCCACTGCTGCCTTTTCCCTGCCCCAATATATTCACAACCCGAAGCAGTGATATTGGGGTGATGGGGTAAAGGGGTGCAATGCATCGTTTGGAGGAAGGTGCCATAAATTACTGACCTTCATCATCAGTTGGGCAGATGTTGAGCAAGCTGAAGGAGACGTCCTTCTCTCCAATGGGATTTCTGATCAGGCAGGTGAAAGTGGAGTCGCTGGCGTTGGGCCACCACAACAAATGGAGACTGGTGCCATTGTCAGAGATCTGGTACCAGTCCAAGCCATCTCCTAAGTCTCTGAGAGGTTCCCCTCTTTTCCAGGAGATGTCAAATTCCCCCTTTCCAGACACCTGACATTGCAGGGTTACATCGCATATGCCTGAGCTGTTGGAGACGTCTCTGGGGAGAATCTGAAGTTCTGGCACGGGCTCTATTTGAAGAGAAATGGGAAAGATGTGATGTTTGCACCTTATGCCTGTCAGAAACCGGCAAAACACTGTCAATCCTATTCCATTATAATAAAATACAAGAGTCATGTAGTCCAGCTGCTTGCAATGCAGGCATCACAGCTACATTTAGTAGAAATCTCCTTTCTTATCATTTAAATTCATTGGTTTGGGACCTACCATCTAGAGCAGCAGAGAACAAGCTTGTTCCAGCTTCCATGTGACAGCCCTTTAAATATCAGCATGGGTGTAGCCAGGGTTTTTATGGGGGGGGGGACTTTTGTTAGGGGGGCAGAACCAACATGATAGATCAGTTAGTTAAGTATTTCTATTGTTTTACTTTATATGTGGGGCAGCTGCCCCCTTGCCCCCACCACCTTGGCTGCACCCATGACTCTCAGCCTTTTCTTCTTCTTCTTCTTCTTCTTCTTCTTCTTCTTCTTCTTCTTCTTCTTCTTCTTCCCCCGCCCATCTGGCTGGGTTTCCCCAGCCACTCTGGGCGGCTTCCAACAAAATATTAAAATACAGTGGTCTGTTAAACATTAAAAGCTTCCCTAAACAGGGCTGCCTTCAGATGTCTTCTAAAAGTCAGATAGCTGTTTATTTCCTTGACATCTGATGGGAGGGCATTCCACCGGGCAGGCGTCACTACTGAGAAGGCCCTCTGCCTGGTTCCCTGTAGCTTTGCTTCTCGCAGGGAGGGAACCGCCAGAAGGCCCTCAGTATCCAGGCAGAACGATGGGGGTGGAGACGCTCCTTCAGGCTAAAGACACCCAGCTCCCTCAACCTTCCCCTTTATCATCTGTGTAGCCCTCCTCTGCATTCAGGATAGGGAAAGTAGTTACTTACCATAAACAGTGAGGCTGAAACTCTGTTCTTGAAACTGTGCCTTAGTAAACCAGATGCGAGCATTGTAGATCCCACCATCATCCAACTCCAGGTCTTTGAGCCTCAGTGTTGTCTCATTCACCATGTCTAGCCGTTGTCCAAACCGGTCGGTGGGACTTGGGTGCTCCAGTTTCCCGTGGCTGAATTCCCCCAGCCAATAGCCCAGGCCACCGCTTTGCGGGTAAAAGTCCCATTCCATTTTCTCCACTGTTACTGCTGAAGATACATTTACAGGAAACAAGACTGATTCTCCCATGATTCCGTTCACCTGATATATTGGATTATCCATTCCATGACTTAAACTTCCTATTTGGGGTGGGTGAGAGAGGGGGGAAATAGGTGAGGAAATACTGAAATAGCTTTGAGCCAATTTGGAAGATAAAAAAGACCTAGAACTACCTTGCATGTCTACTCAGAAGCAAGCCCTAGTGAATCTAATGGGGTTACTCTGTGGCAACTGGGTTTAGGATCACCCCTTCCACATTGAAGTTACCCTGGAACAAAAAACTACCAAGTTTGAAACAGAAGACATGCTTTAAGTTCAATTTTGGTGGTGGTGGTTTAGACCCCTCTGATGTGATTAGCCTTGAAATAACCCTTCTATTCCTGGTGGAAGGGCAGTGAGAGGACTGGGAAAAGATAGCTAGATCTGTGCTGCAATTAGGCTCTGGGAAGACAGATGTTGGATACATTGGGAAGCTGCTCTAAATTAAGGTTACCAGACATTCCCATTTCCTGGGGACAGTCCCTGGATTTACAAATCCATTCCCTGACAAAATCCATTGAAGTTGAAAAGTGTCCCCAGATTCATTGAAAAAGATCTGGTAACCTTACTCTAAATCCTATTTTTGGGAGGGTTAGGGATGGAAGAGGTCCCTTTGCAGGCAAATATACAGACACACACCCCACACATATACTATAGCATGGGTTGGCAAACTAAGGCCTGGGGGCCGGATCTGGCCCAATCGCCTTCTCAATCCGGCCTGCGGATGGTCCGGGAATCAGCATGTTTTTACATGAGCAGAATGTGTCCTTTTATTTAAAATGCATTTCTGGGTTATTTGTGGGGCATAGGAATCCGTTCATCCCCCCCAAAAAAGTCTGGCCCCCCACAAGGTCTGAGGGACAGTGGACTGGCCCCCTGCTTAGAAAGTTTGCTGACCCCTGCACTATAGTAATGACCTGTGGGGTACAATGCAGCTTATGGGGGGGTAGGTTCCCAGGGAATGGGGGGTGAAGCCTTTTTTGAGCAAGTGCCCCTATACCTTCTGAGAACTGTGATTCAGACTAGAAGCTTGAAGCATTTGAGGAAGAGGACTTTGAATGGGAGGAAGTGGGGGGGAGTGAGATTATGGAGCAGAGCCACCCCTTCCTTGCTCCCCACATATCCTGAGGAGGCAGGAGACCCAGAGGCTGCTTCTTTCCTGCCCAGGGGGAATGAGCAGGGCACAGAGGAGCTATTCCAGAAAGTGGGAGGACATAGAAGGAGATGCCTACTTGGTGGTGCTTGCAATGAGAAGGTGGTTCACCAAGAGAAAAGCTTATGCTCAACACTGGCTAAGAGGAGTGCCCACCTTCAGGCCAGGGACTCCAGCAAGAGACAGGGATTTCTGTCAGTAGCTAGAAGGTTCTCCACCTCTGCATAATAGCTTAGCAGGTGAGTGGGGGAAATTATTTGGGACTCCCATGCAGGCTCAGAACTCTCGCTAGAAAACTCAAACTCCTGAATCTCATTCCTTGCACCAGAACCAGACGGATTCTTGCTGATTCTTTCTTTTCCTTGTGGGAAACATAAGGCTGGATTCTCCTCTTTCCAAGCAGCTGAGTTTAAAAACAACAGCCACGACTGTGGGGCTCATACAGACATCTATCTATCGGCTTGTTTCTGTTGCGTATTTAGCAGATTAATTGCGCTGCAGAAAGCGTGCTGGGGAGACCACAGGTTTGGGAAACAATGAAGAAAAGCAAAAATAACTTTTGCTTGCCTTTAATTACAAAAACAAAAACTCCTCCTACATTAAATGGCATTACATCTATAAGTATGACCCATTCACCAGGGTACCGAGAGAGGTACGCACTGCTCTTTATATACTCTCTCTCTCTCTCTCTCTCTCTCTCTCTCTCTCTCTATATATATATACTTTATAGCCAACTGCCGACACAGCTTAATTAACACAACTTAACAGTACCTGCTATACTGCTTCACAGCTGTAAAACTACGTCATGATATTTGCTCTGGCCTTTAAAGAGATACATATCTTGTGAAACAATAATGAACCTTAATATTTAAAGAAACCATTCAACAGTTTCTTGGCTTGCTGTGCGTCTCATGGTGGTCTTGGGCAGAGGCCAGGACGTCTAAGCAGCATTTTGAACTTCTGGGCAGAGAAATGAAGTGGGAAATGGCACCAGCCTCCCCTTGGTCAATTATTTCCCCTTCACAAAAGCCTGCATTCTCCCCCCGGACATTTGCAATGAGTTCCCTCCCTCTCCCAAGGACTTACCAAATGAAGTACAGATCCATGGAGTGAAGAGAAGGGTGGCCAGGAGGCTTCTGCTGGCGACTTCCACAATCATTTTGGCTAGGAGCGAAGAGGGCTTTGTTTTCAGCCCAATGCCTTTCGTACAAGGGATCGCCCACACTTCCTCTTGTCCTGCGCCTAGAAAGTCGGGGTCTCAGCGGTTTCCCACTTGCGCTCCTTTCCCAGGTAATTCCCACTCTATAGCTCTAAATCAGAACAAACTGCGACCCCCAGGAACCCCGAGTGTTGCTTGCCCCCATTGAGAGTGCTCAGGCGCAGTCTTTCTTCTCCTCTAGAAGATGAGACCCTGGTAAGGTCCAAAAGAGTCTTCTGATGCTACTTCTTGCCGTAAGAAATTGTGCCATTTGCACGCCCGGAGTTATCAGTGGCACCATTTCAGCCTGAGCCAGGCTTTTAAAACTGCGAAGCCACATCACAACTTGAGTCATTATGCATTTGGCATAGCACAGGGGATTTTTAAAAAATCCCGAGTGCGTGGCTGGCCCGTGACGCTTTGCCCCTAGAAATAAATCCATGCCCCCTCCCGCCGCTGACCACTCACTGCCCAGTGCTCAGCGCTAGAAGATGCTCTCTGCCGCTGTCTCCTGCGCCTCGTCCGCTGCGCCCTCTCCAGCGTACACAGGACATATTAGAAGCGTGGTAATTTGAAATCAGCCCTGAGCGCTCACTGGAAGGACAGATCGTGAAGCTGAGGCTCCAATACTTTGGCCACCTCATGAGAAGAGAAGACTCCCTGGAAAAGACCCTGATGTTGGGAAAGATGGAGGGCACAAGGAGAAGGGGACGACAGAGGACGAGATGGTGGGACAGTGTTCTTGAAGCTACCAGCATGAGTTTGACCAAACTGCGGGAGGCAGTGGAGGACAGAAGTGCCTGGCGTGCTCTGGTCCATGGGGTCACGAAGAGTCGGACACGACTAAACGACTAAACAACAACAATTTGAGACAGGACGAAAGCGGGCAGCGAGGAGGCGAGGCTGCTGCTGCTGCTGCTGCTGGACCGGGATACCGGCGCTGAGCTAAATCCGAGACCCCCCGAAAAATCCTCCCTTCCCCTCAGCGCATTTTTCCCACCCAGGCGGGACTTGGAGAAGCCTCTTCAGGATTTATGTTGGGGGGGGGGGCAGAACCTCAGTTAAGTATTTGTATTGATTTACTTATTTGGGGGGCAGCTGCCCACTCCCGCTTTCCAGACGGTGTTTTTATTTTCCTTCTCCATTCCCGCTCTTTCTTTCCAGATCCTGGTCTCTCTCTCTCTTTTCTTCCCTCTCTTCTTTGCTTATTTTTTCTTTTCTTTCCTCTGCATTTCCTCGCTGGTCTCTCTCGTCTTCGTTTGCATCTCATCTTTCTTTCTGTCTTTCTTTCTTTCCCCTCTCCTCTATCTGCTCCCCCTCTTTCCCCTTTTCGACACGCTTTTCTCTCCCGCCTGTCGCATTCTAGCGCCTCCCTTTTCCCTTTTATACACGCGCGCAGCTGCCTGAATGAATTTTTTAGTGTCACTATGCAAGTCCCACGACAACGTTTCACTCTCCGCCACGGACATTTGTGCGTTCAGTCTTGCCTGCTGGATTCCATTGTCTCCTTGCCTGGAAGCGGCCCAGAGAAAATACTTCTATTGCTAATAAAGGAATCCAGTAAGTTACGTCTCTCTCTTCTCCGTCGTTTTATGTATGTGCATATATTTTTCTTTAATGTGAAGGTCTCTTGGAGACCTTTGGGTGACAAGCAACCAGCAAGATAAATAAATAAATAAGATGATCAGAAATTAGCTTAAAATTTTGCTCTGCTTTTATTAGAACATGATGTTTTGAGACACAGCTGCAAAATAGCAGTCAGCATCCTTGATCAAAAACAGTGTGAGGCGGATAAGACATAAGGGCTCCTTCTAAGAATTTTGTAGCTCCACTCTGAGCACCCTTTTCCCTCTTCTTTTAGTTATGGGGTATAGCTTAAAAAATAAAATTAAATGGTTACTACCAAAGAAAACTGTAAGCAAAAATTGGGCTGTTGCTTTTTTAAAGCGAATGCCTTCAGATCATTATAGGAGGCTGCTGTTTTGCTGTTTTGATGGGGTTCTGTCAAGAATATTGCCCGCTGTTCAGTCCTGAAACTTCTCTCTCAGTCTGGATAGTATTCAACAAAACTCCACAAAGCTCTCTTACGTAGATTTATTGAAGATTATCAAAGCACATGTTGAAATATTACTCACATTCCAATAGGCTGTTCTTTGGCTGTGAATGAAGATGGTTAGAAATATTTTATGAAGTTCTCTGTGGAGTTCTGTAAGAACAAATGAGTTTGTGTATGCAAGAACTAGACTGAAACTAGATTGCAAAGAGGGAAGGGAAGTTTCTTCCCCTCTGGTCAGAGCCAATAGAAACTAGAATATTTCCCAACCTGCCTTGATGTCTAAAGAGGGGGGGGGGGAGGCAGTATCTTTTCTTAAAGGGACAGCATTGTTATTCCTTCTACCTAATGCTAACACACAGATTTGCTATCACTAAATAACTGACCCTGGTGGGGCAGAACACCCATCAAATCCTAGCCTACTTTCAAGATATAGAGAATATCTACTGTACATGAAGGCAGATAATTTGATGTATTATACATAGGAATTTGCACTTGAGCACTCTGTCATGGAATTCTATTCAATATAGATCCAGAACAGATTCCAGCGTATAGTTAGCAGAGTGAAAACTTAAACACATTGAAGGATTCGCAAAAAATAGACCAGAGACAATTAATACACACAGACACACATTTTTTTAACATATCATTTCCAACAGTCATTTGACATACATTCTTATCTTATCTTATACAATATTTTAGACTTCCATCAACTACCTCTGAAGATTTTCCATTCTTTATCACTTAATCTGCATTTATTAATTTCTCTATTACTTTTAATTGTCCTTAACTAATATTCTCGTCATAGTCTTCCTTGCAATATTTCGCATAATCCTCCTTACAAAACTTCTCGCAGTCCTACTAGTGGAATCTGTTTATTGCAATTGCTTTTCAGGTAGTTCAAATATTTACTCCAGTCCTCTAAGAATCTCTGGTCCTGCAGGTTTCGAATCCTTCCTGTCAGTTTATCTAATTCTGCATAGTCCATTAATTTGATTTGTCACTCTTCTTTCGTTGGTAATTCTTCTTGTTTCCATTTTTGTGCAAATAGTATTCTTGCTGCCGTTGTTGCATATAAAAACAATTTACAATCTTGTCTATTAATATCATCCCCTACAATGCCAAGTAAAAATGCTACTGGTTTTTTTAATAAATGTACAGAAATGCATATATGTACAGAAATGTATATGAAATGTATATTTCAACATCTTTTTCATCTCATCATATCATTTCCCAGAAGTTTTTTACTTTCTTACATTCCCATCACATGTGGTAAAAAGATCCTTTTTTTCCTTTACATTTCCAAATGCTGGAAACAATTAATATTTCATCCAGCAGAACTTTACTGCTATCGAAGGCAAATGAGCAGAATGGTCACAAATCCAAAACATTCAGGATTGACACTGTCCATAAGAAATCCAGTTGCAGTAGACTTAACTTAAACTTACAATAACTTACAGTAAGTCTAACTTACAGTTATTGTATTGTAGTGTTTTGTTGGAAGCTGCCCAGAGTGGCTGGGCGGACCCAGCCAGATGCGCGGGGTATAAATAAATTATTATTATTATTATTATTATTATTATTATTATTATTATTATTTTATTATTATTAACACTATATACATAATACCACATCAGAAATAAAGATAGAAAAGAAGTGAAACCCAGGCACTGTCTGGCCTTATTATTATAATCAGCATGACCTTGACAGAAAGAGATAATAGAACCATTTTAAGCGAGCTGTGCTTAGCTTCTCTGAAGGAATAACCCAAACATCATGAACCTCCTGGTTGTTTCTTTCACACAGAGAAGCTTCCAGAACCCTCTTAATTAATTAGAACAGGAAAGATCTCTACTCATCAGATCAATGCTTTTGGTACTATGAAATCAAACTGATACACTCTCCCCTCCTGCAGTTTGTATTCAAAGCATTATTACCTTTGACCACAGAGGCAGAGCATAGCCATCACGGCTAGCAGCCAACCACTCCTCTCGGATTATTTGAATCATAGAATTGAAGAGTTGGAAGTGATCTTGAGCGTCATCTGGTCCAACCCCCTGCAATGGTGTTTCAAGGTGAGTGGATAAATGAACTCTGTTCCAGAGCGTTCTGGCTGGAAAAAAAGAAGCCCTGACTGTTGGTTTGCAAGCCCCCTCCATAGAGGCTGGCCCCTCTCACTGTCCTCAGAGCTTGCTTACCGGTAACCACCTCTGGCTGATATCTCGGACCGACCAGGGAGATTTTGATAGGCGACATTTTCCCAAGCGTGGGTAAAATGCACAACCCCTGCCTCCTGCTTCCGCAGGGGAAAGAAAATAAGTCAGAAATCTATTTACATGATGTTTATTTCTGACATTACAGCACTAGAGAAAAACACGTCCTTTCAGTTCAGTTCTTCTAGCAGGTCAGACAAACTTCCTGAACATGCACACACAGAAGGTTTCAAATTACACTCTTCACAAAGACTTATCCAGCCTGTGAATGTCCTGGGAAATTCTTCTTTCCCACAGATAGGCACATCATGTGATGTCAACAATCTGGGTGTCTGCAGCGGTGATGTTTCCATATACTGACACTGACTACTCCTAGTAGTACTAGCAAATGTTAAAAAATAATGCCATAGTATTACGTGACTTCCAAACATCTTACCTGGTCCTCCAGCCTTCCTTACTGTGCATGCTCATCTCAGTTGGTCATCACCACCTTTTGGGGGGTCTCCTCTGCAGAAGGGCGCAGGAGAGCCCTCTTGAGCTTGCATCGCAGAAGCAGCATCTATTAAAAAACAGTAGTGCATCAAACATTAAAAGCTTCCCTAAACAGGGCTGCCTTCAGATGTCTCCTACAAAGCTGGTAGTTGTTTTTCTCTTTGACATCTGGTGGGAGGGTGTTCCACAGGGCGGGTGCCACCACCAAAAAGGCCCTCTGCCTGGTTCCCTGTAACTTGGCTTCTCACAGGGAGGGAACCTCCAGAAGGCCTTCGGTGCTGGACCTCAGTGTCTGGGCTGAATGATGGGGGTGTAGATGCTCCTTCAGGTCTACTGGGCTGAGGCCATTTAAGGCTTTCAAGGTCAGCACCAACACTTTGAATTGTGCTTGGAAACATACTCTCAAGAGGAGTAAGGGAGAGGCAGGCACACATTTGGTAGTTAGCCTCAGTCCCAGGTAATTAAGGGGATTAACAGAGATGGTTCTACCTTTCTCCTTTCCCAAACTTTTCTTCTTCCATATCATTATCAAACATGCAGAAGCTCCAACAGCACAGACGAGAAGCGGCAGGAACCCCCAGTACTTTTGTTGCCCACCTGCAACAAGCAATAAGAGGCTGTTGGAATGCACTGCAGTAACAGCCACCAAAGGGATCTCCTCTATGGGAGTAAGAGAAGCAGAACAAATACCGTATTTACCCGAATCAAATGAGCCATCAAAACTATTGCGCCCCTCAATTTTCAAAACCTTGAAACCCAAAAAGTATTTGCTGGTGAATATCAGTGCACCATCAAATCTAATGTGCACCCTAATTTTCGTGACGTAATTTGGCAAAAAAAGAGATGTGCCTTAAAAAGGTAAAGGACCCCTGACAGTTAAGTTCAGTCACAGACGACTCTGGGATTGCGACGCTCATCTCACTATACAGGCCGAGGGAGCCAACGTTTGTCCACAGACAGTTTTTCTGAGTCATGTGGCCAGCATGACTAAGCTGCTTCTGATGAAACCAGAGCAGTGCATGGAAACGCTGTTTACCTTCCCGCCGGAATGGTACCTATTTATCTACTTGCACTTTGACGTGCTTTTGAACTGCTAGGTTGGCAGGAGCAGGGACCGAGCAACGGGACCTCACCCCGTCGCGGGGATTCAAACTGCCGATCTTCTGATCGGGAAGTCCTAGGCACTGTGGTTTACACCACAGTGCCACCCGTGCCCCCGAGATATGCATTACATTGAGTAAATACCGTAAGAAAAAAGAAGGTCTAGTTCCATTAGTGTTGCCCTAAGTTGGATCTCCTGGATTGCTTTATATTATTCTTCACTCTTCTTATTATTTATATTATCTATTGGTAGATTTATAAACCAAAGACTGACAAACTGGCAGACAATAAAATAAGATAAGATAAGATATTTCTTTCTTCTTCTTTGGCAAGCATTCGTAGCCAAATAAGATTATCTTCCATAAACACGGTTTTCACAATGAGTCCGTAAGTGACTGTGGAGGCCAATTCTGGACCCACACGTCTTTCCACAGTGGGGACATAGGTTTCCGGGCAGGAGCTGATCCTGGTGTGGATTTGCCAAGCCTGCCTTCCTCTTAAGCACGTTTCTCCCTTGCATCCTGAGTTTGAGTGTCTTCAAAGCCCATAACACCTTTGGTAAAGGCTGTTCTCCAACTGGAGCGCTCGCAGGCCAGTGTTTCCCAGTTGTTGGTGTTTATAAGATTTAATGCACAAAAGATCACATACTCAGGAAAAGAAAGGAGATAAAACGACTTCTACCATTGAACTATTCTTACTCCATAAAGTGACAGTGTTCCTTTCCCACATTTTATTTTGAAGATTATTTTTCAATTGTCTGTATATTTATGTGAACACTTTTTTTATGTAGAGAGCTGCATTATGGAGAAGTGAAAATTCTGAAGGATAAGTGTATTTCGGTTATCTTATGGGTTTGGGAAGCAAACCAAATGCATTTGTCCTCAGAGACTCCACTCTAAGCATCACTAACTCTGGGTCCAAATCCATCATTTATAATTGGAGACATAAACTTACATGGTGCTTTTGCTTGCCTTCACTGCAGCAGGAATAGCAAGCAAAGCACCTGAGTCCTGCTGGGGATTCTGGGAGTCCCATTGCAGGGAGAAGATGCTCTAAGAATGACATGGTTCTTCAAATATCATTGCTGCTTTCACTTTTGTGTGTCCCAGGGCAATTTCTCAGCCTAGGAATCAAAGAAGAAAGCAGCAGGATATCTTAGTTGGTAGAGCATGAGAGTCTTAATTTCAGGAGCAGCAACTCATAGGGTCAAGCATAGTCTGCAAATAGAGCTGTGTTGGCCCAAACCTGCTAAAAGCTTGCAAGGAAGGAGGAGTGTTTGCTTATACAAGCCCTGTCTTGAGGGACTGCCTGAGTATTCACCACTCCAAGCAGAACCAGTGGGTTATGAAAGGGATGATACATATCTTACCTTCCCCACTTGCACAAATTCTGAGCAAGTCAAATGAGGCATGGTTTCGATCAACAGGATTGCTGACCAGACAAGTGAATGTGGAGTCAGAAGAGCTTTTTCGCCAGGAGACGTGGAGATTCCTTCCATTGTCAGAAAGCCAGTGCTTATCCAAACCTCCTACTAAGACCCTGGGGGGATTCCCTCTTTTCCAGGAGATAGTGTACTCCTCCTTTACAGGTGCCTGGCACTGTAAGGTCACAGTGCAGCCTTCTGGAGTCTTGGATTCTACTTTATGGTGTATCCATGGTCTTGGCACTGGCTCTGTTTTAACAGAAATGAAAGTGATTAGGTGTCAGGGATGTGGCTGAATCGAATGCCTAGCAAGAGTCTGACTCTGGAGATGAAGGAATGCCCATACAGAGGTAGCCAGAGCCTGACTCTGGAGACGAGGGGTTGCAGCCACAGACAGAGCAGGAGTGAGTTAGTTCTGCACCGCTTCATCAAGAATTCCCAGACTCAGATAGAGCGGCAAACTCAGAGAACTCACAGGCAGAGGGAGGGGAGGAGATAGATGACATTGAGGGGGTTGCTATGCAACCAGGAGGCAGGCAACGTTTAGAGGGATCTTTCTTTTATTGTGTGTGTGTGTGGGGGGGAGTTCACCCACCTCCTCCCCGAACCAGAAGAACTGGAAATGTTAAAATGCAACAGAATTACAAGAGAGGAAGGACTGGACTTTGGCACCATTCTTGTTGCGATAGGGGCGGAGACTCAGAGTGACCAACTCGTAGCAAAGAGCGGGAGGCTCAGATCCATGCTTAGCATGTTAATTGTAAATAAATGTACCATAAAACTGCCAGCGACTCATGAATTCTTATCGGGGCTTCCTTGCCTGCCTGAGATCATTACATTAGGAGTTCGTGCCCCACATGCCTCTCGGTAACTGTGTAGGGCAGGGGTGGGGACCTTTGGGCCCAGAGGCCAAATATGTCCCCCCAAGCATCTCTATCTGGCCCTCAGGACTCTCTGCCAGAGTCCTATCCCAGAGCTGCATATCTTTCCCAGACATACTCCCCTCATGGCCTTGATTCACACCCTTTTTGGTCTGGCTGAAATGTATTATTGAATCTTGATGATGCTCCTTGCTTCCTGGATGGAGGATGGGGGTTGCACACATGTGAAGAAACTAGCATATTGTAGAACAGTTACGTTGAGACTCAATGTTCCACATGTTAGTTTCTGTTTGCCACTGTGCAGTCGGAGGGCAATTTCGGAAGATGAGCTTTATCAGCTTGGGCGAACGGAGATTCCAACACCACACACTTATTTCCTCTGATTTTGTGCCCCACTGGCATGCGGCCCCTGGAATGTTGCCCAGGTGAGAATGTGGCTGTGATGGCCTGGGAATAGGATTCAGAGGCTGAAGCTGAGGATTCCCAGCCTGCACAGGAGTTCCCGCCTCCAGAGCCTGCTGAACCGGGGCTGGGGCTTGAACCTGAAGGGCCCTCACCTGTGCTGGATCCTCAGGAGCAGACACCAGCTGAATCCGCTCTGGCTCCAGAGGTGATCGAGGACCCATTGCCTGCAGGTGCGTCTCTCTCAGCCCTGTCAAGGGAAGGTGAGGCTGCCTCTGGGTCCAGTATCCCTCCAGCCTCTCCGGAGCTGCAGAGGCTCAGGGTAGAGAGGCAGAGGGAACTAAGTTCTCTCAGGAGGAGTGCTCGCCTTAAGGCCAGGAGAGGCGAGTGGGCCAGGACCACCCTAGGCCTCAGAGGAGATAAAGGCCAGTCAGCCCAGTCCCAGGATGCGGGAGCAACATCATTGGAATCCTGTTCCTGCCAGCACCCTGATCTGCTCTTCCAGAGTTCCTGACCATGCCCAGCTCCTTGCCTTGGACCCCGCTTCGCCCTTGACGGACAGCCTCCAGACCCTCGACCCAGGACCAGACTCAGACCATGCCACACGGTACCCCCCCCACCCCAGGACCAGCCCAGTGGCTCTCAGGCTGAAAAAGGTTCCTCATCATATTTCATGCTCTTCCCATTCTATGCTCATCTCCACTACAAACTGACAAAGATGGTGAAATCATTACTTGCCATAAACAGTGAGGATGAAGTGGTGTTCTTGGAACTGTGCAGCATTAATCCAGGTACGAGCTTCATAGAGCCCACCATGCTCCATTGTCAGGTTCTTGATCCTCAGCGTGGTCTCATCAACCATTGCCAAGTTCTTGATCCTCAATGCGACGGCATCCCCAGTTTCCATCAGTTGTTCATACTGGCTCCTGAAATTTGACTGATCCAGTTTTCCATCCCTGAACTCACCAAGCAGGTATGGATCCCCAGATGTGGGGTGGAAGGCCCATTCAATTTTGACAATTTTTTTGGCTCGGGATGCATTTAAAGAAAGGAATACTGATCCTCCCAGGATCCCATTCACATGATAGGTCGGATTCTCTGCTGCTTGACTCAAAGTGCCTATTGGGGCAGGGGAGGAGGGGGAAAATGAACAAGGACATGGGTTAGCACCAATCACTCCTCACTCTCATCACCACCATTGTCTGAGCCAGAGGAAGAGCTACAATGGTAGAGAATGTTAGAATTCCTGCTCTGTGATTGCAGTCAAGGGATTGTTGTCTGTTACATGAGGGTATATGTTTTGACTCCACAGAGTGGGAAGTGACGGAGACAGGATGTTTGTGTTACTGTGTTCCGTGAAGTGGGACTATTGTCCTTTATTCTTTTTCTCTCTGCTGTTTGATGCTAGAGAGAGAGGGAGCCATGTTGCAGTGCTCCGTGTGTGTTTATAAGTATGTAAATAAAGTAGATTAGCCAAAATGCTGAGTTGCTGAGGCCTGTCACGCGAACTGTGCAGACTCTGCAGATCCCTAAGTGTGCCAATATCTGTTGGCTGTGATGTTCGGGCTGAAGAAAGCTTTTGAAGCTCTCAAACGATCGACCAGGAGGGAGAGAACATGCCAGTCGGGCATGTGTCTCTGCCAGGGTCCTACTCAAGTGTAGGGACAAGCTCCTGACAGAGAAATGGGTGGGGGAGGCGGAGTAGGAGTTATTGGTTTCTTTTGTTCTTGTTTTTATTATGCATTTTGTATTCTTAACTTGTATTTTTATGCTGTGTTTTTTCCATGGAATTCTACTCAATATTGATCCAGAGTAGATTCCAATGCATAGTTAGCAGAGCAACAACTTAAACATGTTGCAGGATTCCCAAAAAAATAGACCAGAGACAATTATTATTTCATCCAGCAGAGCTTTACTGCTACTGAAGGCAAATGAGCAAAATGGTCACAAATCCAAAACATTCAGGACTGGCACTGCCCAGAAGAAATCCAATTGCAGCAGACTTAACTTAAACTAACAATAACATATAATAAGTCTGAACCTTAACACTAAGCATACTATGTACAGAGCATCACACCAGAAGGAAAAGAGAAACTGAAACATAGGCTCCTTCTGGCCCTACTTTTATAGTCAGCATGACCTTGACAGAAAGAGACAAGAGAACTGCAGTAGTTCAAACCAGCTGTACTCAGCTTCTCTGAATAACCCAAACATCCGGAACCTTCTACTTGTTTCTTTGACAAAGAGAAGCTTCCATAACCCTCTTGAATTAATTAGAATAGGAAAGATCTCTACACATCAGATCCATACTTTCTGCACTAAAAATGCAAACTGACCATTTTGCCCTGAGGATACAATTGTTGTTGTTGTTGTTGTTGTTGTTGTTGTTGTTGTTGTTGTTATGAGACCCCATGTTGGTATATGCACTCTCAGCAGAAGCCCAAATGTCCTGTTTCCACAGGTTCAGGCTGGCAAGAATCCACAGCAAAGGCTACAAGCCCACAGTTCAGATAAGAAGGAACAGGCAAGGTTAAGAGTAGCCCACAGTCTGGTTGAAGCGAAGCAACTGAGGCAAAGGCACAAGTTGTACTGCAAGATCTGGCCACACCGAGGCAGCAGTTCAGGCAAGAAAATAGGCAAAGGCACAGCTAAGAGGCATGGCCACAGGGAGGCAGTGCAGGAAAAGATCAGGGTTGGAAGGGAAGCGTCTTTTCAGCAGCTCTCTCTGCCTCCTCTTGAGGATTTAAGGCAGAGTTGCCAGAACTCCTCTCCAGGCACCGCTGAGGCCCTCCTCATAAATAGCCCTTTACTCAAAAGGAGCCCGGCTCTGCAGCCAAGCACTCCTAGGCATGCAGAAGGTGGGGACGGGACACCTTTTTGATATTCCCTTCCAGTAATGTCCCACCCCTCTGGAGGCTGAGTCAGATTAGTCCCTTCTACTGATTCTGATGATCTTATTCTGGCTCTTAAGATCCCATCACTCCCAGGGGCTTAGGGGCTGTTCTGCCTCCTCTTCCTTGTTTCTTCTTTGATGGTCCCAGGTCCTGCTTGAACATTGTTCTGGGATATTCCTGAGTGCTAGAAATTTCTAGGGGCTCCAGATGATCCTCATCCAAATGCTTCTTGGAATAAGGGTTGTTATGTTGGGCTCGTATTTTGCACAATTTGTATACGGTGTCTGTTTGATAATATGTGGTTTGCTATGCCTAATAAAGGATTATATTTAACAAGGGTTGTCTAGTATCCACAGGACACCAAAAACTGTATGCTGATGATTTCACTCCAGGCATCCTGCCCAATAAATCCTGAGAACTTAAAATAGATTCATAGACTCATAGAACTGGACTCATCTAGTCCAACTCCCTGCAATGCAGGAATCTCAGCTAAAGAATCCCTGGCAGAAGGCCACCCAACATCTGCTTAAAAATCTTGAAGGAAGCAGAGTCCACAACTTTCCAGAGGAATGGCTCTTGAATGGCTCTTATTGTCAGAGAGTTCTTCCTAATGTTTATTTGGTAGAAACTGGCTTATAATTTGAATCCTACATCCAAAGGCAATGTGTCCTTGTCCACAGCTCCCTTTTTAATTTATACAAATGACCACAATCAGAGGGATGTTCAGTAGCGATTAGGTGTCACAGCACACTCTAAAAGTTGTTCCCAACAATGCAAGGAAGGGGATGCAGGATCTCTTCAAGAGCACAGCTTTGCTGGGAGGGGTTCAGGTGCAGAGAGGGTTTTATCAGTGAGCCATGCTTTGCAATTCCATGCAAATAAGCAACAGGGAACCAGTAACGAACTTTATCATTGTCAATTATTTACCCCTTCGGAACAAAACAGACTTACAATGTTTATATGTATTGCGAGGCTTGAAAGCTGTACGATTCCTGAAGGACTTACCAAGGGAAGAGTAGATTAACAGCTTGACTAGGAGAAGGATCTTAAGGCTTCTGCAAGTGTCTTCATTAACTTTTCTGTCTGATTGTGGAGGGAGACTCAGGTATGTCTGCTGGTGAGGCAAAAGCAGAGTTGATCTTCTCAGCTTGCAGACTGATATTTGTCCTCTGACATCCCGGCAACAACACAAAGCACACATCGGTAATGTCTACAATAAGCAGCTACAATTATCTTTAGTTCTATCTGAGAGTGATTCTTGCTCTTTCCTCTCTTTTTGGACGTTTCTGTGTGCTCTGGCTTCTGTCACAGTGTTTTTGTGGTGCATTTCCATGCACTCTGGTTTCATAACGGTGTTCTGTTGTGACAGAAGCGGTTTAGTCCTGCTGGCCACATGACCCGGAAAGCTGTCTCTGGACAAACGCCAGTTCCTTCGGCCTGAAAGCAAGATGAGCACCTCAACCCCATAGTCGCCTTTGACTGGACTTAACCGTCCAGGGGTCCTTTACCTTTACCTTTTTTTACCTTCAGTTCTCTCTAAGAGTGATTGTTACTCTGCCATTACCATTTTTAAAATGTTGGCACCACATTTATAAGCTGGCCAGAAACACACCCACACACCCAATGAGGGATAGGATACCCCTTGCCAGGCTCAAATTTCTCAATGGTATTTTTACTCTCTGCCTATGGCATTTTAGTTATTTTTTTATTTTGGAACAACATTTCTAAGCCAACCTACTTCGCTGTGCTATGTTCTCTTTCTGTCATTGATCTTCTTTCCTTTTTTTTATGTTGGAACAACATTTCTGAGCCGACCAAGAAAAGTGTTTTGTCTGGAAGGCTGACAGGCATTTAAATGGCATCAAATGCAGTAGGATTGATATAAGAGAAAATCTGAAGTCTGAATGAAAAATGCGTGTAATAAATTGATACTTAACGTATAAGACAGATTTGCTTCCCCAAACTGCAGTGAAATTCTGACAGCTATACATTGGCATCTACTGCATCGACAGTGAATATTAACCAATTCACAAATGTCAAACCACCTCACTCATTCACTGAACACTAAGGACTCATTCACAAATGACTGTCAAATGGTGTCCCCCTCGACTATATTGTATGTACCTCACATGTTATTTACTTGGTGTAAATAAGCCCAAGAAAGCTGAGATATGTAGGCAATAAGGTTTATTACTTAGACAAGAAATGGTGTGATACTGAAAACCTGCACATGGTTGACCCTAGACCCAGGCCTCAGACTCTTTTCAGCCCTTACTTTCTCACATTCCTGAAGTATGTGTCCCCTGCGGATTCCTGTGAAAGAAAATGGCAGGCAATTGCTAGCATGTTTACCTTTACCTTACCTGTTTATCCATTTATATTAGGATAAGTAAGGCAAGAACTGGCAGGAAGGTGCTTGAGGTGACAGCCAGGGACTGGACTGAAGGGAACAAGATTGAGGAGGAGGAGGAATGGTGGAGGTCGCCACCCCCGAACTTTTCCCGAAGCTTCCAGAGGAGAGGAAGGCAATACAGTGGTACCTTGGGTCACAGACGCTTCAGGTTACAGACACTTCAGGTTACAGATGCTTCAGATTACAGACTCTGCTAACCCAGAAATAGCACCTCGGGTTACGAACTTTGCTTCAGGACGAGAACAGAAATGGTGCTGCAGCGTTGCAGCATCAGCGGGAGGCCCCATTAGCTAAAGTGGTGCTTCAGGTTAAGAACAGTTTCAGATTAAGAATGGACCTCCGGAACGAATTAAATTCTTAACCCTAGGTACCACTGTAATGAATTACAGTAGGTGGTTGAGGAAGGTCACAGCTCAGAGACAGGCAAACAGAAGGTAGGAGCTGGGAGGAGAGCCAGGAGAGAGCAGCTGGAGAATATTTCTGACCCACCTTCTCCCAGAACTCAGCGTTCATTGAGGGTGCAAGAACAAAGGACTAAGAGACAATAGGCCTCTGGAAGCCACTGTAAGGGGAAATGCTGTTGCTAGGAATGGAGGTGGGAGGAGCTCATTTGGAGCAATGCCATTACGAGGGACTGACTGTATTTCTTTGTCTCTCACATTGATGTTTGAATAAACTCATTTTTATTTAAATTTATTGAATAAACTCATTTTATTTAAAGACTCTCTCTGTTTTTCCTTGCTTCATGCTCCCACAGGGTGGGGGTGGGGAATAGAATTCCCTGAAACTGACACAGACAGAAGACCATCCATACCTGCCTCTCCTTTTGCCTCCCTGTATTAACACCCGAGGAGGCATCAATGACTTACCTGTGACCTATGAACTTACCTGTCACTCTATCCGATGTACCTCCTTTTAATGATGTATTTCTGGTGTATGACTGATGCTCCTGTCAGGCAGACCACGTGGAGATAGTACAACATTCTGATTTTCCTTTGTTCTGGATTCTCCTCCCTCCTGCATGCTGAGTGGGGACCCTGTTGCAATACTTTCCCCTTTTCAAATAATAAAGATCAGTCTTACTAGCTGCTTTGCTCTTATACTCTGGTTGGCCTCTGTTCCTTTCCCTCCAAGCGATAGAGACCTTTCAAAGGACTTTACAGGCCTCTGGAAACCTCATATGGGAGCTAGAGAATTTTCTTAAAACAGACTAACCACAAAACAGAATTTAAAAAAGGAGATATGCTTTAGTTATTTTGTTAAGATCAACAAACTTTTTACTTCTTCAATGACTACCAGTCTTTAACAGCAAGGGCAGTTCGAATCCCTGCAATGGGGTGAGCTTCCGTTGCTCAGTCCCTGCTCCTGCCAACCTAGCAGTTCATAAAGCACATCAAAGTGCAAGTAGATAAATAGGTACCGCTCCGGTGGGAAGGTAAACGGTGTTTCCGTGCGCTGCTCTGGTTTGCCAGAAGCGGCTTAGTCCTGCTGGCCACATGACCCGGAAGCTGTACGCCGGCTCCCTCAGCCAGTAAAGCGAGATGAGTGCCGCAACCCCAGAGTTGGCCACAACTGGACCTAATGGTCAGGGGTCCCTTTACCTTTACCTGTGAAATGTGGGATGCGGGTGGCACTGTGGTCTAAACCACTGAGCCTCTTGAGCTTGCTGATCGGAGGGTCGGTGGTTCGAATCCCCGCAATGATGGGGTGAGCTCCCGTTGCTCGGTCCCTGCTCCTGCCAACCTAGCAGTTCGAAAGCACGTCAAAGTGAAAGTAGATAAAAAGGTACCTCTCCAGCAGGAAGGTAAACAGCGTTTCCATGCGCTGCTCTGGTTTCACCAGAAGCGGCTTAGTCATGCTGGCCACATGACCCGGAAGCTGTATGCCGGCTCCCTCGGCCAATAAAGCGAGATGAGCGCCGCAACCCCAGAGTCAGCCATGACTGGACTTAACTGTCAGGGGTCCTTACCTTTACCTGTGAAAGGCAGCTACCCTTTGTATTTTGGGTTTTTGTGAGGCACTTCTCCAATCACTACATGTGTACAAAAATGTATGTATTAGGAGAAACTGTGTGTAAGAAAGCATGCACTAGTGAAAATGGCATGACCTGAAAAGCTGTCTGTGGACAAACACCGTCTCCCTCGGCCTGAAAGTGAGATGAGTGCTGCAACCCCATAGTGCCTTTGACCGGACTTAACCGTCCAGGTTTTTTTTTTTTACTTTTAGCTACCGTATGTGTCTGTCAGTCTGTCAAAATGGCATGCCAAAGAGAGGACACGGAGGCAGCAGCCCCTCTTCCACTCTCTGACCTTCTAGCATATGGAGGTTCCACATACGTTAAAGACCAGTGGAATGTTAAGTCCAGCCAAAGGCGACTATTGGGTTACAGCACTCATCTCACTTTCAGGCCAAGGGAGCTGACGTTTGTCCACAGACAGCTTTTCGGGTCTCGTACCAAGCAGGACTAAACTGCTTCTGGTGCACCAGGGCAGGTGCCAGAGAGCATGAAAATGAAGTTCATCTTCCACATACCCATTGCCATCAGCCCTTGACAGCAGCCCTCTCAGCTCAGTGCCCAGTGTGGGGGAATCAGTTGTGTTGCCCTAAATCCAGCCCTGCCCCCAACCCACTAGTTGCAGGAAGGAGAGAGTGGAGGGCTGGGCAAGAGTGGCAAAGTATTCAATTAAGTGTTTTAAATTTGTTGTTAGCCACCCTGAGCCCGGTTTCCTGATATAAATAAATTATTAGTATTAGTATTAGTATTAGTATTAGTATTAGTATTAGTATTAGTATTAGTATTAGTATTATTAAAACCTAATGGTGCTGGTGGTGGTGGTGAATTGGGGTGTGTGTTTGTGCTCCTCATTGTCTCCAGTGTGCGCAGGTCGAGGGTGTGACTGGGGGCTTGAGAAGGGGGATCAGTGGGGTGGGGAGGTGCAGCAGAGGTTGGGGGCAATCATAGGTAGAACTTGACTGTGCAGAAAACCCTGCCTAGTGGGTAAGAGCAAACTCAGCTTCCTGTTTCTCAATTGGTGAGATGGAAATTTTTAAAAAGAACATCTGGATTGTTAAGATCCACATCCAAAACACACACACACACACACACAGACACACACACACACACACACCCCAATAAGAAAGGAGGACCTCAGGTCTGTGACTTTCTGTCTCTTCCCTCCACCCCGTCCAGGATGGACTAGGAGAAGGATAGTCCAGATTGTGACTATGCAGGAGGGGTGAGAGGTGGCAGTGATTATTTTGGAGTCACTTTGACTCCTGTTCTGTGCACTCAGATCTTATCAGGCAGGATTTCAGGGGTCAGAATCTCATACACACACCATGATTCTGGGTTCTCCTGCATTTCCATGCCATGCACCTATCTATCTGTTTAAGAAATATATATATTAAACCTGTTAACTGTGTATTCAATTATATATATTTCATTAAATATATTACTTGGGTATACTAAATAATAGTAATGATATTGTGACCACCTTAACAATGTGGAAATCTAATAATAATAACAATAACAACAATAATAATTTTATTATTTATACCCCGCTCATCTGGCTGGCTTTTCCCAGCCACTCTGGGTGGCTCCCAACAGAATATTAAAAACAGAATGAAACTTCAAACATTAAAAACTTCCCTAAACAGGGCTTCCTTCAGATGTCTTCTAAAAGTCAGGTAGTTGTTTATTTCCTAGACATCTGATGGGAGGGCTCCAGCACCGAGAAGGCCCTCTGCCTGGTGCCCTGTAACTTGGCTTCTCGCAGTGAGGGAACCGCCAGAAGGCCCTTGGAGGTAGACCTCAGTGTCCAGGCAGAACGATGGGCAGGGAGGCACTCCTTCAGGTACACTGGGTTGAATCCATTTAGGGCTTTAAAGGTCAGCACCAACGCTTTGAATTGTGCTCGGAAACGTACTGGGAGCCAATGTAGGTCTTTCAGGACTGGTGTTATGTGGTCTCGGTGGCCGCTCCCAGTCACCAGTCTAGCTGCCGCATTCTGGGTTAGTTGTAGTTTCTGGGTCACTATCAAAGGTAGCCCCACATAAAGCGCATTGCAGTAGTCCAAGCGGGAGATAACTAGAGCATGCACCACTCTGGTGAGACAGTCTGCGGGCAAGTAAGCTCTCAGCCTGCGTATCAGATGGAGCTGGTAGACAGCTGCCCTGGACACAGAATTGACCTGCTCCTCCATGGAGAGCTGTGAGTCCAAAATGACTTCCAGGCTGCACACCTGGTCCTTCAGGGGCTTAGTTACCCCATTCAGGACCAGGGAGTCCCTCACACCTGCCTGTCCCCTGTCCCCCCCCCAAAACCCCCAGTTCTTCTGTCTTGTTAGAATTCAACCTCAATATATTAGCTACCATCCATCTTACAACCACCTCCAGGCACTCAAACAGGACATTCACCACCTTCACTGGTGCATGGCCCATGGGTTCTGTGTCGAAGTTCTCTTGAAGCCCACTTGGTCTGAGAGGGTGGACTGCCATGGGATACTTGCTATTTCTGGATAGGGCTGTTTTTCTCATGCAGCAATTGCTGTCCCATCCCCAGTGCTGAAACAACAACCTGCTGCCTCTTTAATTTGGCTCAAGAAATTGCATGGCCTGTGTGTGTGCCGACTTTGGGCAGACTGAAATAAAAATATACAAAACCTCATGGGTATTATTAACCACAATCTTCGTACACCTTTACCATCAGGCAATGACAACATTCTTCAAAGGGTTATTTTACCAAATGTTATTGAGACAAATAGCACAGTACATAGCATGGTGCCCAACATACACACTGTAAAGTCTCGTGAGATCTAGAGCAGGGACCAGATATGATACAATGACCAGCTAATTAATGCACGGTTGGTTTCTGTGGTCCTACAGCACCTTGAGCTGGGCTGGGAGGTCCAGATACTTGGCTTTCTACACTTCAGCAGCCACAGACCTAATTCTATACCCAGAACTCATTGAAGATCACTCCCACCATTGCAGTGTGAGTATGGTGTCTGGCATCAAAGCCGGAGGTTTCCAGCACAGGTTTTTGAACAGCTTCCAATCTTGTACTGTAATAACAAGCACAGGGGCCAAGTGTTGACTGGACGGTGGCCAAAAGAGGATCTCTGTGAGCTACATGAGGAGGGAGGAATTTCCAGGCCTGGAGGAACCCCAAAGTTTGCAGACGTAAAAAACCTGAAAGCAAAAGACTTAATGGGACACCTTCTCCCCCCAAAAAAGAATCAACCAAATGAGGATTATAGAGTGAACATGCCAAAAGGAAAATGGAGAACAGGGTGAGGAGGTGGTGTGTGTGTGTAAGTGTAACATTCTGATTGGAATCTAGAACTGCAACATATTGTTGCAGGACACATTAATTCCCCCCTCGCTCCGAAGTACTTCAAACAGCAGAGGGTGGAATCTGGAACTTAGAGGCTTTGAGCATTCTAGAGTTCAGCCGCAGACAGGTCCAAGAAAGGCTCTTGATATGAGAGATCTGAAAAGCTGAAGGCCAATGTGCAGACAATAGGTTGGGGAGAAATGGAGCCTTGGTTTAGGAACATGGGAAGCTGCCTTTCCCCCCAGCCCTATCTGGAGATGCATTCAGGTATTGAAGCTGGGACCTTCTACATGTGAAACAGGTGTTCTACCACTGAGACATGGGTTTGCCCAAGTGCTGCATACTGCTGAGTCAGACTATTGGTCCTTCTAGCTGAGGACGGTCTACACTGGCTGGAAGCAGCTCTCCTGGGTTTCAGGGAGGGGACGTTCCCAGGTCTACTTGGAGATGCTATTGTGGGTTTAACCTGGGGCATTCTGCATGCAAAACAGGTGTTCTGTCCCTGAGCTAGGACCCTTCCCTCCACCATATTTATGTGGAAACAAACCCTGTTGCATCCATCCCTTTCCCATAAGCACAAACCCATCTTCATTCCAGTCCCAGTTCATGAACTGCATCATTCAGGATGATCAATCAGTGGCAGCATCACCTTCCTCTTAGTTTTGTTTAAAACTGGAATGTAGGAGTGCTAGTTTTGCTTTCATATTTACTTTGATATATCATGAGCACAAAGTCAGGATTGCTAGCATAGTCTAGAGTCCACTGCCCTCTTACGCAGAGCAGCCCAAAGGGAAGTCTATTGTGACACCTAAGGAGAGATTCAGGTCTAGCAGTTGGATGTCAGATGCTATCCTGAGCATGATGTCACATCCATTCATAGACGGTTTCTCTCTTGCTTACAAACAGTCATGGACGGGCTTACAAAACATTTATGGGATGTAAGTCTGAATATTTCTTTATTGCCATCTTGTCCATCTCAAAAGCAGAGTCTTCATTTTAGCCATGTAATTGCATGTTAGAATGGTTCTGGTTACATGTTGCTGCTGCCCACAATGGCTTCCATTTCAGGAGAAGAGTGGTGGGCATTATTTCAGTCTCTGCCAATCTGCCCAATTTTTCCCTGGGTGGATATCTCAAGACTCCACCCCCCTCTTTGCTTTCTTTTGAGGCAGGTGGAAAACTCCATTGTATGGACTGATCTTTTGGAGAATAGTTTGCTCCATAGTTTAGAAAGCCTTGGATCATTCTCCCTTCCAGGGTTCAGCTTCAGCAAGATATTCTCAAGCCACTTTGGAGTGAGGGCTTCCAGCCATTTCAGAGCGAGGACTTCTAGTAACTTTGGAGTGAGGGCTTGTAGCAGAAAATAAGGTTTCACAATAAAAGGAAAGAAAGGGAATTTCGCCCGTGAAATATTCTCTTCTCTTCTGTGCCAAAAAACAAAAACAAAACGTAGCCTTGGCAAGTCCCAAGTGGTGCTCAGAGGGTTTGGCACATCATTTGGTTTTTGGCCCCTGCAAAGGTGATGTTTCTTGACAAAATCCCTCTTGCTGAATCCTGCTGGGAAACAGAATTATATTTATAAATCAGATGGCATATTGGGGCTCTCCCATAGAAGAGAGGACAGACTTCTTCCCCTCTACTAGATTAAAGGATCTACCCTAGACTGAGGGTAGATCTCAGTTGGACATGAGGAGAAATGTATCGATCGTAGGACCAGTTTGACAATGGGAACACTATCTAGAGCTGCTGGAGCTTTCCTTTGTTGAAGGTCTTGAAGGAGAGGCTGGTGCATGGCTAGAATCACACACAAACATATTTGGTGCATATATTTGTGCAAAAAAAAATCACCACCATTTGATATACAGTGGTACCTCAGGTTATATACGCTTCAGTTTACAGAGTCTGCTAACCCAGAAGTAGTACCTCGGGTTAAGAACTTTGCTTCAGGATGAGAACAGAAATCGTGCTCCGGCAGAGTGGCAGCAGCAGGAGGCCCCATTAGCTAAAGTGGTGCCTCAGGTTAAGAACAGACCTCCGAAATGAATTAGGTACTTAACCCGAGGTACCACTGTACTTTTTAAGCCCATCCAAAATATCATGGACCTTACCAGGCCTATGTGACTTCTTCAGAAGAATTGTCCGGGGTCCTTCGGATCTGGTCGTAAATAGTGGTGACAAGCCTTTCTTTCTGGGGGCTTCTCTCTGCATTATTTTCCCGTAGACCTAGGGACTAAATGCAAATAAGGAAGAAGTTTGTTTGCTTGTTTGTTTTTAAATGATGTGGCATTTGCTGAGAATAAAAATGACACAAACACCCAACACTTGGGAACATAGGAAGCTGCCACATACTGAATCAGACCATTGGTCCATGTAGCTCAGTATTCTCTACACTGACTGGCAGTGGCTGTCCAGGATTTCAGGCAGAAGTCTCTGTTGGGAATCTGAATATGTGCAGCTTCACAAAGAGTCAATTAGGGTTTGGCCAACAGCCAAGGCAATGTAAAGGAGTGTAATCTGCCTGGTGATACAGAGGCATAGAGACAGCTCCATGATTGGTCAAGCTCTCATGGGAATAATGATTTATGGCCTACTAACTGGAATGTGTTAGAGTGGCGAGTGTAGGAGTTGGAGGTTGAGAGTTGTGAGTCGTGTAAGAGAGAGCTAGTTAAAGATCCATGTTCTGTTCCTGTAAATAGTCCACTGTATATAATAAACTACAAGTTACTGGTTCCTGCTTTGTCCATCCTGTCTGCAGCCAGTTGCCAATTGCTTTCATGAACTCTGCGTTTACTCTGCTAGGTCTGGCTAAGGTCCTGCAACAAGTCAGAAAGTTGCAAAACACCAATAGTCTCTCCCAACGCTATCTGGGGATGATGGGAACTGAAATGGAGACCTTCTGCTTGCAGGACAGAGGCTCTACCACTGAGCTATGGCCCTTTCCTTAATCCGAGCTCAATTTGTGTAGCTGTGGAGAGATGTCTAGCGGTTGGGCTCAAATGTCCTCTTCTGTCATGGAGCCAGCTGTTGGGCACAAATGTCGTCTTCTGTCACGGAGTCAGCTGTTGGGCTCAGCGGTTGGGCTCAAATGTCCTCTTCTGTCACGGAGCCAGCTGTTGGGCTCAGCAGTTGGGCTCAAATGTCCTCTTCTGTCTCGGAGCCAGCTGAGACGGCTCCTGAGTTGGATGAGGAGGAGCGAGAGGGGCTGGCAGAAGAGGAAGCACTGGAAGGTGTGGGAGAGCAAGGGGAAGTGGAGGCAGGGCTGCCTGATGTTAGGGAGCCCCAGCACCACTCCAGCTCTGGCACAGAGGGAAAGGGCACACCACTTTTAGCCGCTCAGGACAGGAGGAGGTTAAAGAGTAGGGAACAACGCAAACGTATGAGATTACCAAGACTGCTCTGCTGGAGGCAGACCTGAAAGCCCCCACTCCCAGGATCTGTTGCCGATGATTTGGACGCGTGAAGAGATACTCTGTACTTTGTAAATAAGGTAAAGGTAAAGGGACCCCTGACCATTAGGTCCAGTTGTGGCCAACTCTGGGGTTGCGGCACTCATCTCGCTTTACTGACCAAGGGAGCCGGCGTACAGCTTCCAGGTCATGTGGCCAGCATGACTAAGCCGCTTCTGGCAAACCAGAGCAGCACATGGAAACGCCGTCTACCTTCCTGCGGGAGCGGTACCTATTTATCTACTTGCACATGACGTGCTTTCGAACTTCTAGGTTGGCAGGAGCAGGGACCAAGCAACAGGAGCTCACCCCGTCGCAGGGATTCAAACCGCTGACCTTCTGATTGGCAAGTCCTAGGCTCTGTAGTTTAACCCACAGCGCCACCCGCGTCCCTTTGTAAATACTTGTACAATAAAGACTGTAAATACCACTACCATCAAGCCGAGGGATTTATTGCGAAGGGCAAACCTCCCCCCTTTACATCTTCATAGTCCAGTAGCTAAAGAAGGACCTGTGAGATCCTGCAGTGGTATATTCTGAAGTTCAGCAGACCCCCATTCTTTCTGCAAAACAGGTCTAGGCTGACCTGGGCTTCCACCCGGCAGAGGAGAGGCCCAGTGGGGGGCCTCAGGACAGTCTCACCTTATTGTTACCTTCTGGGGGGCTCCTCCGAAGGATCTCTGCATACTGGGGGTCAGATGGGCTCTCCTCCACTTGCACAGTTGGAATGGTAACTTGGAAAAAGAAAGAGATCGAGAGACATCTGTGTGAGAGAGATCCTACATTGCTTTAGGAACTGTTTCAGCCTGAGGGCCACACTCCCATCTGAGCAACCTTCTGAGGGCCGCATGCCAGTGGTGGGTGGGGCCAGAGGGAAAGTGGGTGGAGCAACCAATGTAAACGCTGCCTTAGGCTACTTTCTGCACAGACTCACAACCCAGTCTCTATCCTCTACCCAGGCAAGAAAGAGGCATTATCTGATTCCAGCCAGGCAAAAATACTGTATTTGACCTGGGAGGAGTTCTGAGGTTAGACAGAGAGGTCCGGAGGGCCACATCTGCCTCCTCCCCAGGTCTCAGGCTCCTTGCCCTTCCATTTTAACATAAATGTTGTCTAATCTGGTTGCTCCCCTGTGACAATAACAACAGCCCAGTTTGCAGTTATTAAGGATGGGGAAGTTTTTGTCAGTGGGGAGAGACACTTATGAGGAAAGTTTCCACAGGCAAAATCTTTCTGCACCAAGGAGTTCCTAAAGGCACAGAGTTTTTCCAGAAAAGATGATGGCCCTTGCATTTAGCTTGTACTCCTTTTAATTTCTTTATTCAGTTAAGTTTTATCCAACTCTTCAGTCCAAAAGCCTCCGAAGAGCAGCTTCCAGTTCCTCAGAAACACAACAGTCCCTGCTCTTGAGACTTACAGTCTAAAACAGACATGGCTCAAAAGGAAAGGAGATTGGGAGGGAAGAGAAAATAAGCAAACTTGGATAAAATTACTTAACTCCAAGTTGTTCCGATGACCAACAGGGGTCGAAATGTTCTGTGACTCGTGAGTTTCTTTAAATGTGACATAATTAGGGTTGTAGGGGAAGGACTGGAATATTTCAAACAAATGTTTGGCTCACCAGCTTCTGCTGATTTTTCATTATTGATCCTCCAGCACCAGAAGGCAGCCCCAAGACTCAGCACTAGCAAGACGAAGGTCAGGACGACATAGCCTGACTTGGAGAAAGACGCCTCAGCTGTTGGGATTGAGAAGGGTGCAGAAGGTCAGAGCCAGCTTGCAAGATCGACTATACACACACAATTCAAGCAGACAAACACCTGCTGCTGCTTTTTGTGTCGTTCCTGATAGCTCACAGGAAGAAACAAGTGTGTAGATCACACAGCAATACAGCAGCTGTTGAGCATTATCCGGGTGCTCACAGCAAGTACACAAAAAAGGCAGGACTCTCAAATGTCAGGCAGAGGTTTTGGAGAAACAGAAAGGGAAAGAGAGAGAGAGAAAAACAAGAGATCGACAGAGGGATATCTGATAGTTTTATAGACCACACACAAGCTACAGAGAAACTAGGAGAGAAAGAGTTATTGCAAGGAGAGGTGAAATTACAGAGAAAGGTAAGGAAACAAGCTTGGGTTAGGAACTCCAATGGTGAATCAGGAAATAGAAAGGGAGAAGTCTAAGGGTCAGGGAAGCCAGGAAATCTATCTTCCTGGCTTTGCATGATTTTGCCTCTGCACACAGACCGCTGGAACATTGTTACAGGGAAATTGGATGGGAGAGGCTGACACACACACACACACACACACACACACACACACACTGAGCCTTGCCTCACCATGAGGCAAGGACAGCGGGTCGGTGCTGCACATTACCAGAACCTCATTCATTTAGGTTCAAAACTCCGTTCACAAAAGTGCCTGACTAATCAGAAACTCCAGAGGGAGCTTTTGAGTGGGAGGGTGGGGGGAGGAAGGAAAAATGGGAGGGAAATAAGGGTGATATGTTTCTGGATAATATGTTTTGTTTTAATTTTGAATAAAAAAGTATTTTTTAAAAAAGCTTTGGGCCTGCTGTACTGTAAAATGACCAAAGCCTGAAGTATTAAGGAAAGTATGAACAACGATTTCCCAAGTGTAATTTGGTGACGTTGTGACAAGCCCCCTCCAGCAGTAGCCCCAGGGGAAACATGACCAAAACCAAAATAACACCGTGTGTGTGTGTGTGTGCGTGTGGCATTAAAACATCCAAACTACACAACAAGGCCACAGATCAGGGTACCTGGCTCTTTTTGGAGTACAACTCCCATCATTCCTAGCAGGACCACTGGTCAGGGATAATGGGAATTGTAGTCCAAAAAGTTTGGGAAACATTACCATATAGATAATGATACGGAAGGGGGGGGGCATGTCTTCTTCACCTTCTTCTTCGCTACAATATATCCATTTATTTCCAATTGTCAATGTCAAAAGGGACTAAAATCTATAAAATTCATAGAAAAGCAACGTGCCAATTTGCTCAATTTCTCTAGGACTCCATGACACCTCCCCTGTCCTCCATAATCCCTCAAGCAAGGTGTCAAGACCCTAATCCTGTCAAATCGCTCTGCCAAGCCCTTCCTCTGGGCGATGCCAGGTGACAGACTATGCATACATGGACCATTGTCTTCTCAGGATGTGCTTATCTGCGCATATCTCCAGCTCTGCATATTCCCCCCTCCCTCCTCCATATGTTAATCCGGTGTAACCCAACCTCTTCCTAATGTATTCGTGATGTAATCTGTGTAACCCAACCTCTTCTTAATGTATTCATGATGTAACTGGGATGTATTTTGCACTGTATTCTGGGACATGGAGGGAAATTTCAAAAGTTCATGTCACCCCTTTCTCGCTGTTCAATCTCGCCTTGAACCTGTTGCGCAATAAACTTGGATCTTCTGCAGTTTGCTCCTGTCTCCGGCTGAGCTCATTTTCTTCCACAGGGACCCACGGACTTAGTCCGATGAGCTGGGTGGCAGAGTAGCCCTGCATCTAGATTTTACCGTAACAATAATTAAAAGCCAAAGGCCTGATGGAAAAGGATTTTTTTTGCCTGGCACTTAAAGACATGCAATGATGGTGCCAGGCCAGAGCCTCCCTGGGGAGAGGAACTTATAACTTGCTTTGTGTGGATGATAAAGCTGGAAAAGCAAGAGAATTATTTTGAAAAGTGTTCCGTATGGGGGGTAATTCCTTTTTTAAAAACAAAAACATCTGTACCTCCACTCTGGCAGATCCTCTGCAAGTCAAAGGACACGATCTTGTGCTCAATGGGGTTGCTGGCCGTGCAGGAATAGGTGGTGTTCAGGGAGGCAGGCAGCAGCGAGAGGCGGAGAGTCTTGCCATCGGGGGAGACTTGGTATCTGTCGGAGCTCCCGAGATCCCGGATCGGGTTTCCTTTCCTCCAAGTGACGTTGACCTGCTCCTTTCCCGGAGAGAGACACTGGAGCGTCACATTGCACCACTTGGACGTGCTGGAGACCAGCTGACTCTGTATCCGTGGAGTAGAGACGGGTTCTGGGTGCCAATGATGAGGAAAGAGGGAAAATGATATGTGGTGGATGTCAGCCAACATGAAATTTGAACAGATGTCACAAAGTCACTCTCAGGAATTGGGAGCCAGGGGCTCCCTCTTGCCGTCCAAACAGGACATTACATTTCTGCTTGAAACTGACTTCTCACACAGCTACACTCTGCTTCGAAGCACAATAAAACTGCAAAACTGCATTTCAGAAATCCCAGCCACGAGTTTGCAATGCTTTAATAAATCCAGTATCCAAAGCGCAATGGAGGAGTGGAATTAGCTCTCCCATTTCCTCCCAACACCTAAATATTTCTTAGTAATGAGCTGCAGATAATGTTGGTCCTGCTAAAAGACCAGATGAAATTAACACATTTGCCTTTTTAATTTTGTGCATGGATGTTAATTTTCATAGGGATATAAGATCCCTGTTTGTCTCCACAGTGCTTCCCACACACTTGTGGAAACTCAGATGAATTTTATGATTCTGTTTTAATGGCAGATCCTAAGATTACTGAATTTCAGTAATCCAAAGCTTACTGAAAATACAGCCAAGATCCTTTCCATAGCCATCAAAACTAGGCCACAACTGTTAAAGGAAATATGAATGCAGAGTCGAAAGTGTCTGCATTTTTTTGAACTACTTTTGATTGCTCATCAACTCTGCTTTACTTAAAAATACATAATGTGTGGGTGCATAAATATATATACATACATATACTCTTCTACTGTGGTTGTCTTGAATACTGAAGGGGGAAACTATCAAATTCTCACTTTCCCAATCTTAATTTCAGTTCTACACATCAGTTTAAAAAATCATAACAGCATTTTAGTGTGAATTTCTCCTAATATACACATTTTTACCTAAAATGCATTTTGTGTGTTACTGTAACTAATATTAGTATTTTTAAAAAATAGAAAACCTACCCCAACCTTGGCATTTTTGTCCATATTACTTGTTTAAAGAACTGCATTGCAAAATTCAGAAAAGGGCAGATTTTGAAGGATGGCTGTGTTTTGGCACTCATTTCTTTCGGAAATTCTGCATTAATGTGAACAAATCCCTTACCTTGATAACCCTATCCTGTATCTGATGTTTTTGTACTGTTGACTGAATAAACAAAAGTATGCTATTCCTGTTAAAACAGGGAGAGAGATGGCAATTTCCTTGGGCTAAAAATTGAAATTCTGCTGATTATTTTATTTTTAATATGCATGAGTGGACATGACTAACTCAGGTTCATTAATTTCCATGAGTCAACATGGAGTATAACTTAGTTGGATACAGCCTAATGACCCACCATAGACCATGAGGCGGAAGATCTGATCTTCAACGATAGCTGGGAATAACTTCACTCGAGCCCCAAAGACACCGCTGTCATTCAGTTCCAATGCCTTGATCCTGAGCGTCTCATTGTACATGTCTATCCTCTGCTTAAACCGGTCACCAGGATCAGGCCGTTCAAATTTCCCATCCCGAAACAAAGCCACCAGCAGCGCTGGGCCAGATCCAGCCCGATAGCTCCACTCGATCTCCTTCAGTTTGGCCTGTGGACCAATGTTCACAGAGAGGGCCACCGATCCTCCCAGGACCCCGTTCACCTGGCGAGGAGGGGTGTGTGACTGGCCAGAGATGAGATCTGAGGATGATACAGAAAGGGAATGGAACAGTAATAATCAGAGAAAAGAGATTTGTGCACAAACCATAGGGATTTGTGGGGCAGAATTATTTTTCTTCCTGGCCCTAGGCTTAGAGTGTTGGAAGACATAGCACAGTCTAAAAGAAAGTGCTTTTTCAGGCAGCACATTGTTAAACTACAGTGGTACCTCAGGTTACGGAAGCTTCAGGTTACAGATGCTTCGGGTTACAAACTCTGCTAACTAGGAAGTGGTTGCTCCAGGTTAAGAACATTGCCCCAGGATAAGAATGGAAATTGTGCCCCAGCGGCGCAGTGGCAGCAGGACGCCCCATTAGCAAAAGCACACCTCAGGTTAAGAACCGTTTCAGGTTAAGAACGGACCTCTGGAACGAATTAAGTTCTTAACCCGAGGTACCACTGTACAGGTTTTGCTCCCTCAAGAGGTAGGTCACCAACTTGATTGAAAACGGAGTTTCCAACGTTGTGATAATACTCACAACCATGATATTTTAGGCAACAATCCAACTAGCTGACTCTGCAGAGCTAGCAGGGTGGACCCAACCACTTTTTTTACTCAATAGAAGAATTTCCCACTGAACAATCTGTTAAGTTGGATATGTGTGTTATTAATATCTGTGTTTTATGTTTATAGTAGTAGTAGTAGGGGCTGCCACTCTGTTTACTCCATTTGCCAACCCTTCCATGACACCTACGTAGTCAACTCCTACTCCCTTTACATCTGACCAATTCCCCCTCCCTTTATACCCCACCTGCCCCCTCACTTATCCCCTCACAGCTCACCCCAAACTCATCTCCCCTCAGAACTTACCCCACCACCCTCTCCTCCCATCTCACCCCAAACACCAACCCTTTTTAAAGGAGGAGGAGAGCGACTTCAGAGAGTGGTTTGACATACTGCCTTCTGAATTGCCTTCCCCCTTCATTAAACCTCATGGCAGCCATATTTAATGCCGCGGGGGAGGTGCTTCAGGGAGCAGTTAGACAAACCCCTCTTTGAAGACCTCCTTTCTGTTAAACAGCTCACATGGCCACACTGCTTGCTTGCTCACCTGCCTGATGCTCTGCCATCAAGCTGGAGTTGGTGTGGCCCCCTATCAGCAGCCACATGAACTTCAGCATGACGACAGCCTTACATTTTTATGTATATAGGAAGGCAATATCATCCATAGCAAAAGCCACCTAAAGCCTGTGGGCAAGCTGATATTTTCCTTTTAAGCATTAGGTCATAAAGCCCACCATCTGGAGACTTCATTGAACATGTGTTCACATATAGCTTTTTGCACACTTCAGGGGAAGTGTTATTTAAAGTCTATTTATCTGCCGGAGGATCAGATTCTTAACCAATCTTGTCTTGTTCTGGGAATAAGTTAAAACACACATGGGCACAGTGGATGTGAAGATGAAGTTAGGCCACAGGGTGTCACTGTTTCAAGAATCTGGGCAAGGTTTTAGGTACACATGGGCATGTGGCTGTGAAGAGGAGGGCACTCCCCTAGGTGGCGCTGTGTCAAAAATATCCAGACAAGGTCCTAGATGGACAGAAAATGGGATGACCCACTGGCAAGTTCTGAAGAAGACCTGGATCTACTCATACCACTATCCCCCTCCCCATTCTATTTCTTCATCTACTCAGGCAATAATTATTGAACCTAAGAATGTTGACTGTGCTGTTAAGGGCTCATTCACCTGCACACCAGTCAAGCCATCTTTGGCTAGCATTGATTGCCAGTCTGTGTTGACCAGACATTCCACCTATGCAAGAGAAAAAACAGGCAGAATTCAGACCTCAGAATGAAAATATAGGCACATCAGTGGGGGACCCTTAGCTCTCTACAGGTGGGTCTCTACTGCATACTGAAGAGATCGATATGAGTTGGACACATTTCCATACTGAAATACAGCTATTGGCTCATCATTGTAAACCGGTGTTGCTTGGGTCCTGAACAATATGAGCTCTGGGTCGTTCCACTTGTCACAGGGGGAGCAATTAAGAAATCCCAGAGCCAGCCTTTTACAGTGTTGCACCATGATCCCATGCAAGTTTCCTGAGAAATAACTCCCAATGAATTCAGCAGGGCTTAGCTTCTAGGAAAAAAATGTGCAGGTTGGGGAAGGAATTTGATGTTTGCAAATTACATTAAAAGAGCCTGGGTGCTGGAACAGGCCAAAGGGGACCCATCTAATCCAGCCTCATGCTCCCACAATGGCCAAATGCTCCCCCCCAAAAAACCTAGGAATCTAGATAAACTGCCTCTGGATCTGGAGGGTCCATAGGAACATAGGAAGAACCCGCTGCTGGATCAGGCCAAAGGGGGCCCATTTAGTTCAGTATCCTGGTCTCACATTGGCCAACCAGATGTCTCAATGGGAAACTAACCAAAGCAGGATTCGAACACAAGAGCCCTCTCCTCTCCTGTGGTTTCCAGCAACTGGTGTTCAGAAGCATTGCTTCTTCTGACTATGGAGGAAGAACATGACCACTGTGGTTAGTAGCCACTGGCCTTCTTATCTCTCAGTTCCTTTTTATAGCCATCCAGGTTGATGCCCATCATTACACTGTGAATTCCATAGTTTAACTATGCATTGTGTGAAGAGGTCATTTCCTTTGTCTGTCTGTCCTGAATCTCCCATATTTCAGCTTCACTGGATGGCTCCGTTGGGTTTTGGTATCATGGGAGAGGGACATATTTCCTCTCAAGCTACTTTATGGTGGTTAAATCTTCTATCATGTCCCCACTTAACTGACTTTCTTCCAAACTAGTAAAGATAAAGGGACCCCTGACCATTAGGTCCAGTCACGGATGACTCTGGGGTTGCGGCGCTCATCTCGCTTTATTGGCTGAGGGAGCCAGCGTACAGCTTCCGGGTCATGTGGCCAGCATGACTAAGCCACTTCTGGCGAACCAGAACAGTGCACAGAAATGCCGTTTACCTTCCCACTGGAGCGGCACCTATTTATCTACTTGCACTTTGATGTGCTTTCGAACTGCTAGGTTGGCAGGAGCAGGGACTGAGCAACGGGAGCTCACCCCGTCACGGGGATTCGAACCGCCGACCTTCTGATCGGCTCTGTGGTTTACCGGTAACCCACAGCGCCACCCGCGTCCCTTTCTTCCAAACTAACCCCCACCCACCCCCAAAATTGCAACTTTTCTTCAGAGGGGAAGTACGGTATTTCAGGCATTAGATCATTGTGCCTGCTGGTCCATCATGATCTGATCTGCCCCTTCTGAATGAATATCTGCAGGTTGCGTCTTAGCTATGCATCCTATTTCACACTTCTCTGAATGCTGCAACGCAGATCTCGGCTCAAGGAACATATCAAAAGTACATTTAACAGTGCATATTTTGGAGATGCACATTTAGAAACACACATTTTGACAGGCAATGTTTATTTTAAGGGGAATGTGCTTTAAAAGATTTTACTTCTAAAGAGACCGCAGTCTCCACTGACCTACATTCCAAGGAAACCAAACCTGGGTAAATGCAACAAAATGGTTCTATTCAAACACATATATATTGTTGTAGATTTGGGGGGATCCCCCTGACCCCTAGAAATTAATGAATGCAAGGATTGTGGTTATTTGGGGTGGCAAGAGAGAAATATAAGCTGCAGAGGAATTCCTGGGTAGCCTGGCCAAGCTAGGGCAATTAAGGGAGCAATAGAGGGTCATTAAGGGTCCTTTGAGGACCATTGCCAATGCAAGAGAACTCCTTCCCCCTTGCCCTGAGGTGTGAACAAAGATGGGGGTTTGAAGGGTTGCCAAGGTGAGGGTGTGTGTGTTTGATGGGACAGGAAATGGGAGTTTTCAAGGAAGGGTTGCTGGGAGGGAGAAGTTGGAAAAAGAGCTGAGATCCATCTTGGGCAGGCTGGCTGAAGGCTACCTGTGCTGCTGTGGGGTACTAGCACCTCTCGAAAGGACTATGCTGTAAGATTTGGACTCCCTTCATGCAGACTGAATGTGTAAATAGGTGAATGAACCATATTTCTTAAAGCCACGGCAGTTTCCGCCCTGCCTTCGATTCTCTAAAGGAGCACAGACCCTGTGTGAGTGCCTGGGACCCTGTGGGCTCTTGCCACCGCTCATCAGAGAGAGGGGCAGGTGCCCAACATTCCCAGGTGGTCTCCCATCCAAGTACTAACCAGACCTGCTCCTGCTTAGCTTCTGAGACCAGACAGGATTGGGGGATGTTCAGGGTAATGTAACAACCTGAGCATAAGACAAATCTTGCTTCCCCATTAGGTTTTCAGGTGAGCCCCAAAACCCAGCACTAGAGCCAACGTCTCTTTGTATCTCCAGCTTCCAGCTTGCTTCTAGCTCAGACCACACACCCCACTCTCAGGCTATTGTTCTCCTAGCAAGCAGCCAGGTGAGAGGGTGAAGGAAAGGCCCATCCATCAGCATGGAGACTACCACCACTTGGGGCTCAACTATACTTTCCTTTGTCCCAATGACAATCAATCAGTCAGGATTTCTGCAGATTTACATTTGTTCCATTTCAGCAGTAAACGGCAGGTTTTCCCAGAGAAAGTGGCAGGGGCAAGAGAAAAACTTCTCCAACCTGTGCCTAGAAATCATGAGATGAACAGAAGCCCTTAGTTGTAGCTCTTGCAACCTATCTCATTCTTTTGGGATACTGGTGAGGTCACCTAAGCACCCAGCTAAGGCCATTGTCTTACAAAGAAATTCGTCTGACTAGTTCAGCAGAAGAGTTCTCTGTTAGAACTGGAAGGGGCTCAGGGCATCATCCAAGCTGTTAAATCCACAACAATAGATTTAAATAGAACCCAAAGCAAAAAATTTGTGTGGATTTTACAGAAGCAACCCTGTCACTTACTGCAGGAAAGGGATAAAATGGACTTATCGGCGACCACATGAGAAAGTGATGTGGGCTGTGCCAACAGTGATTCGCCTGTCTCCGCTGCAAACTTAATTTCCTTGGGTCAGGGGGAGAGAACAGAAGAGTGCGTAATAAGACTATTTCCAACGCAGAGGCGTGACACAAATCCCAACAGCCTTGAGAGGTCACTGGCGATTCAAGGACCTGATTGCCCTCGGTCAGAGATTGGGAACATCTGCAGCCCTCCAGATGCTTGTGCGCTCCAGCTCCCATCCTTCATCTCTGGTTGTTGGCTGGGATGCCTGACATGGGCTTGGAGCCCAACATCTGGAGGACAACAAGATTCCCCATCCCTGGGCAATGAAAAACCTACGTGAGGGTGGAGGGAGGGAGGGAAGAGAGAGAGAGAGAAAGAAAGAAAGCCATGCACTGCTGAACTTTGCTATTTGGATGATCCCATTCTATCTTCTCCAGAATCTGGATCAAAGCTTCTAGCAGTGCCCCTGGTCCTTTGCCTCCATGAGCCACTCCATGCATGTCACAGGCCCAGATCCCCCTGTGACACTTTCTTTCTTAAGCTGTTTTGCAACATGCTGGGAAATCTGGCACGCCCCTCCTTCCCCCAGCCAGGACACCCAAAACTTGTCAAATTGCCCCCTACATCTGGGTAACGTGGTGTGACAAAACTGCTGAGTATGGCCCTGTATCTCCTGCTGGCATCACAGCTAGAGGTCTCCCTCCTCCTCCACCCCCTCCCTGCTGCTGCCTCCCCTTTGAGGAAGAGGAAAACAGATGTGGTTTGGTATTAAGAGAAGATTAAATACCCACATCAGAGCTGTCTCTCTCTCCCTACGGCTTCCGCCTGCCAAAAATTATTGTGAGCTGGGCTGTGTTCTGGGTTTAGCCTTCGCCTCTCTCTCAGATAAAAATAAATCAATAAGTGGAGGGATAAGGAAAAAAAAGGAGAGAGGGGGTCAGTTGCAGTGATCCTATTTGCCGGGGGTTTCTCTTTATTATTTATTAATAATTGCAATCTTTGATTGCTGCTCCTTTGGAAAATGCCAAGAGACCTTCTTTGATTTCATTAAGTATCAGAAACAAATATCAGGCAGTACAATCTGTTTTCTCTCACCCCGGTTGTTTTAGTAAGGTTTTATTTATTCCTTTGTGTTTATATTTCACCTTTTTTCCCTCTCCAAGGAGCTCAAGGTGGCTATTACATGGTTCTTTCCCTCCCTCCTCATTTAGCCCCCACAGTGGTGAGGCTGAGAGGCAAGCTGTGGCTGAGTCAGGGTCATGGCCAGTGAGCTTCATAGCCAAGTAGGGATTTGAACCTTGTTCTCCCAGGTCCAAGACTGACTCTCTGTTTGTCTATATCTCCATCACACTGACATCCCACCTTTTTCTCAGAGGGGTTCAAGGTGGCATATGTGGTTCTCTCCCCCTCTACATTTACTCCTGTCAGGTAGGCTAGGCAGAGAGCCAGTGACTGTCCCAAGGTCCCTGTTAGACCCAGAAAGTGGCCTTACTCCAAGTCCCATCTAGCCTGTCCACATTGTTCTCTAGTCTGCCTTCCCTGCTCCATCCTAACATCATGAGTCAATCCTCTCCCCAGGGCCCTTAAATCCCTTTTTTCTTCCGCTGCGACTGTTGTCTGGGTTCACCTTAAGGAAGCGATGGATTGCGGAGATGGGGGAGGCAGGAACGAGGGGGGTGGGTAGGTTACTGGGATGAAGAAAATTGCGTCCACCATTTATCACAGCTTTATCCCATTTTATCCTGAAGTTGGTTAGAACATTGTAATCTCCGCAAATCCCCTGTCCTCAAAGCTGAAAGACATGACTGGTTAGCAGGGGCTTGGAGGGAGGAATGAGTTTCGGGGGGGGGGGACACACAACTGGTGGATTATTACAAATAAATAAATAAAGGGCTTAGGAAAGGAACGTTGAGAGGCGAAGATGGCAGGCAGCACAAAGGAGATGTGTGCAGATTTGTGGCTTGCACAGTTTACATTCCTACAACCCTCAGTGCAAATTTATGTTCCCAGGGCAGTATGAGATACACTTTTATTGCATTTATATATCTTTTTTTTCCTCTCCAAGGAGCTCAAGGTGGGGATACACGGTTCTCCCAACTCCTCATTTAATCCTCACAACAGCCCTGTGAGGTAGGTTAGGCTGAGAGCCAATGACTGCCCCCCCAAGGTTACACCCAGGTCCGTCCCAGTCTGACACTCTCTCTATGGTATCACAGTGGATAGCAGTTGCTAGACGGACTGATTTCAAACATTAATTTTACTCAGGGGAGACCCATTGAAATGTGACGGACATAGCTAGCTTCAGTCCATTCATTTCAATAGGTCTACTCTCAGTAGGCCAAACTGAGAATCTGAGGAACAACAGGCATCCTTGCTGGAAACATCTGCAGCCTTTAAACCTGCTTAATCCTGTGACATTTTATAATACAGATTAGTAATATTCAATCCTAACAGAAGCAGGAATCGCAATCTGCCAAGGTTGTTATTATTACCATTAATCAATCAATTGCCTTCTCAACCACCATCTCAAGGCAATTTACATATCAGATAAGTAAAAAAACAAAAGCAATATTGTACATTTAAAACAAGACTAAGACCCTAACAAGTGTACACTCATGGCAAAAACCCATTTATTCAACTGGAAAAGTCTGTGGGAACAACAATGTCTTCAGTTGTTCCCAGAAAGTGCAGACTGGGGGCACCTGCCAAGAGTGAGGAAAACACTAGAAGTCCCAGGAACCTTTGCAACTGCAATCCCATGAGTCTTTGCACGGACCTTTGAAACCTGTGGGGAGTTGACGTTTGAGAAAGCAGATTTGGAGGAAACAGTTGTGGTGGGGTTTGATGGATTTTTGGCAGAGTTTGGTTTTTTTAAGAAGGTGTTCCCCACTAAACACCATTTCACATATACATGGGGTATCCGGGAACATAACCCCCATGTAAGTGGGGAGAGGCCCATATTGTTTTCATTAAGAGATACCCTTTTATACACATTCATCTATTTGGGGCTAGAGAACTGCACAGCAAAATCTGAAATATTGTTCTTATTTTGAGGGGCAGGCGAGTTTAGATTTGTGTATTGTGCATTAGGCAGAAGTTGGCATTGCAATACGAACGAAACTGGATTTCTCCCTCATCCTTTCCTGAAAGGCTAACAACTATAGTTTGTTATCAGTGCTCTCATGGATGAGATGCATGAATGGTGGTCATCAACTGGCAGATGTTCAAATATGTGGCAAGGGGAAATAATTGTAAGCTGTGGGGTCAAGAGGCCTTGAGATGCAGTAAGTCTGTGTCATTCCTTCGAAAAGCTCAAATAACAAGCAGGGTGGGCATTCTCAGCCCTACCACTAGCCAGAGTTGAGATAGCCAGCTTTTCCACCTGAACCCACCAGACCTTCCCCTAAATTGAAGCACAGAGTTGTGTCTACCTCATGGCCTGTTTTGCACCTCCCTCATCTCATCTCCTGCCCTTGGATGCATTGGAAGATGCTTTCCTACTGTCAGTGTTTAATCAGATTCAGCTGCTCTACATTGAAAGAGGTGGAAGACGCCATCTTGGTTTTGTGCCTCAGACAGCAAAACGTCTTGCACCAACCTGGAGCATTAGTTAGAGCTGCTATTATCGTTCATTATGAAAATGTCTATTCTGCCCTTCCATAGGTAAGGTGCTATTACACCTTCAGGTTAAAGCTTTTGAGGCCTCCCAGCCTCCCAGGCAAGGAACTGTGAAATTTGTAAGTCTAAGAATAAGACTTTAGTAGAGTAGGGTAAGAAGACAGCGATCGTTAGAAATTTTCACTTTTCCAAATATTTCAAGGCAGTTTTTCAGCCAACAATTACAAAACTGAATCTTTTAGGGGAATGTGTGCATAATAAATAAATGCATTAGGCTCAATATCATATGAAAATTTATCATGTTTGGGCAAATTGCTTGCAAAAAAACCCCTGCACATTAGTCAAAACTGCATACAAAATATGGAGAAATACATGAATTTTCAGGATTTTTTTATTTTTAAAAAAGCAAATTTCTGCAGAAATGTGGAGGGCTCAATTTAAGACTGGAAAACTGAGAGAACTGGAGTCAACAGATCTAATTATCCCTGCTTCTAACTGATTAAGAAAAACAACAACCCCAGGCTGAATACCAAGAATAAGTAATAGGAATGAACTGAGCAGTAGATGAAATGTGAGGCGGCTGAGGAACTGCTAATTTCGCACACACTTCACATTACGGGTCCTGCATTCCTTACATAAAGTGTTTCTGGAGCTGAGATCTCTTCCTCCCTGGAGCGTCTCTCATGTGCAAGTTATTTGGAGCTGTAACATCTGGCTGTGTGCTAATAATATCCAGCCACCTTTGCAACCAAGTTGCCTCTGCAGGCAAAAGTTGCCGGGGGGGGGGGAATGGAGAAGGATAGAATCTGGATCAGAGAGTCAAGAATCAGGGAGAGTTCTTTTGCATGCCATTGCATAGCAGATGCAAACTTTCATTTCCACCACCTGCGTCCAGTCAAAATCATGTCAGGTGTGATCCTGTTGCGAGTCACTTTGAAATGAACTGGAGCTGCACGTTAGTGTAAATACAACTGGTGTGTGAAAATTGCATGGTGAAATGTGCCTTTTGGTTCTCCCCAATGCAGACCAGGTTATTTATTGATTTAATCACTCGTTATGCTTATTAGTCACTTGTTACCTAAAAGGTCACCAAGCAATTTGCATTTGAGAACATAAATGCAAGCACATTATGCCATGGGAATCTGGTTACTGAATTTTTATAAATAAGGATCTGGCAAGGCAATAAGTCAATGGAACCGAGAGACAGCCTGGTGCAAGGCTCAGCAGGAGATATATGGGCGGCATGATTATAGGGGAGTGGGGGGATTCTGCTGAAAGCAGACATTGATTTGCCCACAAGCGCCTTGCCTACTGCTGGAAGATATTTTAAGCTGAAATAAATCCACACTTCTTTTCTAAAACAAATGCTCAAGGCAGCACCCCAAGTGTGCTCATGCCCATGCTTCAAAAACAGTAGAAAACGAACAAGACCAGAACCACAAATTTTAAGCCACCCTAGAAGTCTTCCTCGCAAACCTGATCCTATGCGAGTTTACTCAGAAGCAAGCCTTGCCATTTTCAGTGGGGCTGTCTCCCAAGTAAAGGAGGCAGAGGATACCCCAGAGGGCATTAAGCAACCATCAATAGTCCCGTATGCTAAAAGGCATCAATTGAATCGCAGCAAAAGTTTCACATGAGGTCAAGTTTTTATTCCAGCCTACCTCAAACAAGGGCACACTGAAGGCAAGTGTGCTGTGCCTATAGGGTGGCCGGGGGTGTGTGGGAATAGATACACTCTCACCTTTGTTAAATCACCTCACCTCCAAACACCAGGTCTCCACACACAAACACACACACACACACCCATCCCCCAGGGATCTTCTGTGTCTTACATGCAGGTCTAATTCACTTACCTGTTAAGAAGCTGGCGAGTGTCAAGAGCAATAAAGCGAGGGCATTCTTTCTGAGCATTGCCCATTTCATCTCCATTTCCTCCCTGCCAGATTCCTCTTTGCCCTGCCTGTCTCAAGAGCATCTGCTGGGGAGGTGGGGAGCTGCCACAGGGAGAAGCACATCACGGAGTCCTTGAAGATCTCTCTCTCCTTCTCTCTCTCTCTCTCTCTCTCTCTCTCTCTCTCTCTTTCTCTTTCCCCCGCTCAGCTACAAGTGTTAATTAGCACCCCTTAACTGATCATAATTATTGTTTGCGGCTTTTCGATAGCAACTGAGTTCCTGAACAAATCTCTGTGTGTGAGAGAGAGAAAGACTCTCTCTCTCTCTCTCTCTCTCTCTCTCTCTCTTGTGCGTGAACAGAGTTTCAGTCCTGGACGGCGTGGATTATCACCAGATGACGATTTAATCGGAGGGTTCGGTGCGAGCGGGCACTGATGTCGCATCTCATCAGGAAATCCTTCATCAGGGCAATTAAACGATCTCTTCCCCCCAATGTAAGAACAGGGGCCTGACCAAATTGCTGCTCAGACTTGAGTCTCGGAAGGACAACAGTTGCTGGGATGCACAAGGCGGGGTGAGTCCAGCTGCAAATCAGGTCCTGCTCACAGATTAACCATCGGGGCATCTGGTCGGCCACTGTGTGAAAAGGATGCCAGACTAGATGGGCTCCCTTTGGCCTGGACCCAGCAGGGAGGATGCTATTGTGTTCTAATTTTAAGCACAGTATAAGGAGGGGGACCTCGCAGTGAGCCCTGAACAGCACAGGGGGCCCAGCCTCCGAAATTCACACCTCTCTGAATTTTGCAAAGCACTTCCTCCAGCAAAGTGATTTGCATAAACTGAGACACCGTGTGCATTCTATTAGCACCAAAGTGTGTTATATTAGGGGAAGATGCATATAAGCATCTGTCTATTTGGAGAAATTTGTGGCAATATGGTGGTGGCTTTTCATGAAGACTTAAAGAGATTTGTAAACAGATGTGGAAATGCAGAGAATGGAATTTTAGGTTGGGGAGGGGATGAGAACTGAGAGGAATGGAAATTGATGGATTTTCCTGCCTGAACTGCAGATGTTGGGGACTGAGCCCAGAACCTTCTGCATGTAAAGCTGATTCCTTTTTCTTTTTTTCCATTCATATCCCACCTTATTTCTAAAAAAAGGATAGATGATAGATAGATAGATGATAGATTAGATAGATAGATAGATAGAGATAGATAGATGATGATAGATGATAGATAGATGATAGATAGATAGATAGAGATAGAGATAGATAGATGATAGATAGATAGATAGATAGATAGATAGATAGATAGATAGATAGACAGATAGATGACAGATAGATAGATATAGGTAGATAGATAAATAGACAGATAGATGATACATAGATAGATATAGATAGATAGATGATAGATAGATAGATAGATAGATAGATAGATAGATAGATGATAGATAGATAGATAGATGATAGATAGATAGATGATAGATAGAGATAGATAGATAGATAGATGATAGATAGATAGATAGATAGATAGATAGATAGATAGATGATAGATAGATAGATAGATAGATGATAGATAGATAGATAGATGATAGATAGATAGATGATAGATAGAGATAGATAGATAGATAGATGATAGATAGATAGATAGATGATAGATAGATAAATAGATGATAGAGATACACAGACAGACAGACAGACACACAGATGATAGATAGATGATAGATATAGTATATGAAATAAGGATCTGGCAAGGCAGTAAGTCAATGGAACCAATAGACTTTTTTAATTTTGTTTTAAGAAATGAGGGACCTTCTGCATGTAAAGCTGATTACTTATTTATTTGTTGCATTTCTATCACACCTTTTCCTCCAAGGAGCTCACAGTGATGTACATGGTTGTCACCAATCATATTTTACCACACAACAACCCTGTGAGGTTGTTAGACTGAACGACAGCGACTGGCCCCCAAGGTCACTCCCGGTCAGCTTCATGGCTGAGTGGGGATTCGAACCCTGGTCTCTCTTGGCTCCTAGTCTGGCACTGTAACCACTGCGCCACATTGTCTCTCCCACTGACCTATGGCTTTTCTCCCCAGAGCAGCCTGCCCACTTCACTGTCCTCGCTTCTCAACCTGACCAAATGGAGGTCTTGTGTGCCCTAGACTTGGGGTTGACGAAGGGACATGCGCTGCTGTTCAGAAGTGTCGAAGCGTCTTCTATTTTCGTGTTCGGTGGTGGAGGAGGAAGCGAACAAAGCTTGGCTTCAAAAAAGATAAAAGAGGGTGGAGAGAAAGAACATAATGACTTGTTTTGTTTCATGAGGAAAAGCAGCCCCAAGAGTGGGCATGTCATCAAGCAGCTGGTTTTCTGTTTTTACCCTGGAAAGCAAGGAAAGGTGATTCATGAGAGATAATGGATGTGCGACTCTTTTTTTTCCTGCTGCTCAAATAGTAGTTTCTATGGAGAAAAGTAAAAGATTCAGTCCCCACTAGGGACACGTAAATCTGTCCATTACATTTTCTTTCTTTCTTTTTCTTGATATTAAATTCAATTCTCCACTTTTCCATAGCAACCTGTGAAAAAATTACAACAATTTAATCTTCGTGGAAATTCAGCAGCCTTTTCGGGTGGCTCTCTCCTCATATGCAAGTTTTTGGGATGTGGTTTTTCCTAAATAATAATAATAATATTTTATTACGTATACCCCACCCATCTGGCTGGGTTTCCCCAGCCACTCTGGGCGGCTCCCAACTGAATATTAAAACACAATACAGCATTAAACATTTAAAAACTTCCCTCAACATCTAAAAAAAATGGATTTTTGTGTGTTATATTCAGTCATAAATGCATTTTGATGCACAGTTATGATGCCAAGGCCCAGCCCCACGTGACGTACCAGCTCTGAGGGGCAGGCAAGAGGGCAGAGCTGCCCTTGGCTGGAAGAAAAGTGAAGTGGAACACAAGGAATCTTGATCCCCCCCCCCATTAAAACTTTTGTGCATCCATGTCTAATCTTGCCCCTTTCTAAAATTTATTTATTGATGTGTGTGCATCCTCCACCAGGGCTTTTTCAGTGACGGCTCCAACCTGGTGGAATGCTCTGTCCCACGAGACTAGGGCCCTGCAGGACTTGATCTCCTTCTGCAGAACCTGTGAGAGGGTATGGAATTGTGTATCCTAAAGGAAGGCATGGCTGGCTAGCTGGCAGCATGCACCCAGAGGCGCATGTTGGTGACCCCTTCCTTAGTCCAACCCCTGTTGATGCAGAAAATCAACAGTCACAACATCCCTGACAGGTGGGCCATGGAGCCTCTGCTTAAATTCTTCAGTGGTGCGTCCACCCTCTTCTGAGGCCACCGCTCACTCTCAAACGTCTCATACTGTCAGAAAGATCTTTTCATCTAAATTGGATTTCTAAGGATGTCCTGGAAAACCATGAGGACTGTTTCATTCCTTGTTTAACAGCAGTTATAAAAGCTGCTGAGTCAGTTTCCTTCCGGAGAGCGGGCTTCCAGATTTTAAAAGAGAAATAAGTATCAATGCCAAAGAGGAAAACAGGACAGAAAGATACACAGCGTCACAAAAAATGGAGGAAGGATATGGGATAGCGAGACTGACTGGGGTTAAATGCTGCTGATCTCTGACTCACAGTTCAGAATCGCTGCCAAGTGATTCCATGGAAGAGTAAAGACGTCATGTGGTTCATTTCTATCACCTTCCTGGCACCCAAAAATTTCTTTTTGGTGCATTGACAGCTAGGGCAATGAAGACGGGGTGTGTCCTGTTGGGTTCCTCACACCTTGAATTCTAAGTAACTACCACCTAGTTGCCCATCTCCCCTTCTTGGGCAAGGCCCTTGAGTGGGTGGTCATGGACCAGATCCAAGAAACTGATTTTCTAGATACGTTTCATAAGTAGCTAGATTTAAAAAAGCTCTAGAGATCCAGCTGCAAGTAGAGTGAGCCAGCACTGTCTTCCACCTACTCTATGACTTCCATGGAGGTGGTGGACTAGAGGTTTGTAAACAGAGGTTGGGTGGCCATCTGTTCCTTAACTGCAATTTCTGCATAGCAGGAAGTTGGACTAGGTGACTTTTCCATCCCTACAATTAGTTACCTCTGAATCATAGTTTCAAACTGCTGTCAGGATTCCATGGAAGAGGAAAGAGGTCATTCATATTTAAGAGGTCCTCTGCCTGCAAAAATCTGCTTCACATTTCTCTTCAGCAGCTTGACAGATGTTTCTCTGTCAACCAGATCTTTGAAGCCGAGAAGGTCTAGTGTAGGGTTTCTTATGCTTATAAATAATGGCAGGAAACTCTTGGTGAGATCGCCAACATCTCTCCTGTGCTGCTGCCTACAGGGTGGACTTCAAATTCGGTGACCCAACGCTGTTGGACGCAGCCAAGGCTTACTTCATTCCCAGAGACAAACAACCATGCCTGTCACTCACAGAAGCTTCCAGATCCTTCTTGCCTTCAGTCAATTGATCTTCTATGCCTCTGGTAAGCCGTACAAAGCTAGCAGGGAGGGAGGGAGAAATTCCATTCAGTTTGCATTTGAAGATGAATCAACCAAATTCACACTTTCTGAAACGAATATGAGAACTGTAACTGAGTTATCCTTCAAAATCCACACTGGGAAGAGAGACTGGTTGGTAAACCACTCCAGGAATTGAAGCTCTGTGAGGGAAATGCATGTGGGTGTGTCTCCTAACAACACTCTTAATTCCCTTAAAAAAATACAGCTGCCACTATTTTTCGGGGAAGGGGATCAATGACTCCATATAGTAATGTGATGATTGTTTTAAATGCATAATTTAAATAGTGCCTGCAAGTGTTTTCAGAATGTTTCCCCCCTCTTTTCAGAATGTTTCCCTCTTTTTCCTTCCTGAATAGGTTTGCCACTCTGAGCTCCTTCAGGATGGGGGAGGGGGGAATAGAATATCAATCAATCAACAAACATTTGAGAGCTTGCAGGGCAGCAGTTGAAGAAGGAGCAAAAAGGGTTTTCTTGTGTGTGTGTTTCTTTGTGGCTGATTAGCTGCTCTCCCTGTGCAAAGGTCAGAGGGGGCAGGGTTTCTGTTGAGGCAGGTGATTAGCTGTGGGAGGAGCTTATCAGAGCTTGCAGGGCAGCAGTTGAAGAAGGAGCACCCCCAACGACACGTTCTCAAGATGGAGGGGGAGGGAACAGCTGCAGTTGCCTGCGGTTCCTGCACAATGTTTGCCATCTTGCCAAAGGTTGCAGGCAGCTTTACCTGCAGCAATTGCATGTTGATTGCCCTCTTAAAAGACAAAGTCCAGCAACTGGAGGAAGGTGTAGCGACGCTCCAAAGAATTAGAGAGCTGGAGCTCTTCTTGGAAGCAACAGAGCACACCGTCTCCACCAAGGAGGAGACAGGGGACTCCCCTGAGAAGGAGGCTAGTTCACCAACACTAGAGCCAGATATATGGAGAAACGTGACTCAAAGAAGTAGGAGGCCCAGGGTTCGCTCTGATTGTTTACAAATACACAATCGCTTTGAGGTCCTCTCCCCTAGCATGGAAGACGAAGAGCAGACTCCATTTGAGGATCTCTCCCTCATTACAGTCGATCAGGTATATGAAGACGAGCAGCAAAGTCAGTCCTCAGGGAATGTGCAGGCGACCTTGGAACAGACAGCTCACGGAAGAACCCCGACCAAACCTAAGAGGAGGCGTTTAGTGGTGATAGGGGATTCCCTACTGAGGGGAACAGAAGCAGTGATCTGTGGGCCTGACAAGATGTCTTGGGAAGTCTGCTGTCTCCCCGGGGCTAAGATCCAAGATGTAACTGAACGACTGCAAGGAATCATAAAACCCACTGACAAATACCCCTTCCTCTTGGTTCATGTGGGAACCAATGACACTGCAAGCAATAGCCTCCAGAAGATCAAAAGAGACTACGAGGCTCTGGGCAGGAAATTGAAGCAATTAAATGCACAAATTGTCATCTCATCTGTCCTCCCAGTTGAACGATGTGGCCTGGGGAGAGAGGGAAAAATAGTGGAAGTGAACAGCTGGCTTCGCAAATGGTGTAAACAGGAACGGTTTGGATTCTTAGATCACGGACTGCAGTTTCTTGAAGATGGACTTCTGGCAAGCGATGGGCTGCACCTCACAACGGTTGGGAGAAATGTTTTTGCCAAAAATCTCAGAAACCTCATCAGGAGGGCTTTAAACTGACTAATGTGGGGGAGGGAGACAGTGCTCCTGAAGGTAGGAGTCTATCAATTGATGAAGATGATCATCCAAATGTCATAGACCAAATGGAGCAAACAGCACGCAGACCTAGTGGTGGGAGGAAAAAATCCTTAAATAAGAGACACGGGGGAATGATTAATGGACTTCAATGTCTGTACACTAATGCACAAAGCATGGGAAATAAACAAGATGAGCTTGAGCTCTTGGTACAGCAAACTAAATATGACATAATAGGCATCACTGAAACCTGGTGGGATAAGTCCCACGATTGGAATGTAATAATGGGGGCGATACAATCTATTTCAGAGAAACAGACCAGACAAGAAAGGAGGAGGAGTGGCGTTATATGTCAGGGATGTGTATACCTGTGAAGAGATCCAAGATTTAGAACCTCAAAGCCAAAGTGAGAGCATTTGGGTCAAAATTACGGGAGAGAAGAATAACAGTGACCTCATTGTGGGCGTTTACTATAGATCCCCAAGCCAAACGGAGGACATAGATGATGCCTTCCTGGAACAGATGGCCAAGCATGCAAAAGGAAGGGAGATAGTAGTAATGGGGCACTTCAATTACCCGGATATTTGTTGGATGTCAAACTCAGCCAAGAGCATAAGGTCAAACAGATTCCTCACTGGCCTTGCAGACAACTTCATTGTCCAGAAAGTGGGAGAAGCAACAAGAGGAACAGCCATTTTAGATCTGGTCCTAACCAACGTTGATGACCTGATTAGTGGGGTAGAAGTGGAAGGATCATTAGGCGCGAGTGATCATGCTCTTCTGAAGTTTACTATACAGCGGAAAGGAGCAGCCAAGCATACTAGGACTCAATTTCTTGACTTTAAGAAAGCCGACTTCATAAAACTTAGGGAAGTGCTGAGTGAGATCCCATGGACAGTAATACTAAAAGGAAAAGGGGTTCATGATGGCTGGGAGTTTGTTAAGAGGGAGATAGTAAAAGCACAACGTCAGGCAATACCAATGAGACGGAAACATGGAAGGTGCCTAAAGAAGCCAGGGTGGCTATCTAAAGAACTTTTAACTGAGTTAAGATTAAAAAAGGATGTGTACAAAAAATGGAAAAGGGGGGAAACCACCAAAGAGGAATTCAAACAAATAGCCAGCACGTGTAGACACAAAGTCAGAAAAGCTAAAGCACAGAATGAACTCAGGCTTGCTAGAGAGGTTAAAAGCAACCAAAAAGGCTTTTATGGGTATGTTCGTAGCAAAAGGAAGAACAAAGAAACAGTGGGGTCACTCAGAGAAGAAGATGGTGAAATGCAAACAGGGGACACAGAAAGGGCTGAACTCCTCAATGCCTTCTTTGCCTCAGTCTTCTCCGATAAAGAAAACAATGCCCGACCTGAAGAATTTGAAGCAAATGATTCAGCAAAGGAAACACAGCCCAGAATAACTAAGGAGATAGTACAAGAATACTTGGCTAGTTTAGATGTATTCAAGTCTCCAGGGCCAGATGAACTGCATCCAAGAGTATTAAAAGAACTGGCAGATGTGATCTCAGAACCACTGGCAGTCATCTTTGAGAATTCCTGGAGAATAGGCGAAGTCCCGGCAGACTGGAGGAGGGCAAATGTTGTCCCTATTTTCAAAAAGGGGGAAAGAGAGGACCCAAATAATTACCGCCCAGTCAGTCTGACATCAATACCAGGGAAGATTCTGGAGCAGATCATTAAGCAAACAGTCTGTGAGCACCTAGAAAGGAATGCTGTGATCACCAATAGTCAGCATGGATTTCTGAAAAATAAGTCATGTCAGACTAACCTGATCTCGTTTTTTGACAGAATTACAAGCCTGGTAGATGAAGGGAACACAGTGGATGTAGCCTACCTTGATTTCAGCAAGGCATTTGACAAGGTGCCCCATGATATTCTTGTAAAGAAGCTGGTAAAATGAGGTCTTGACTATGCTACCACTCAGTGGATTTGTAACTGGCTGACTGACCGAACCCAAAGGTTGCTCATCAATGGTTCCTCTTCATTCTGGAGAAGAGTGACTAGTGGGGTGCCACAGGGTTCTGTCTTGGGCCCGGTCTTATTCAACATCTTTATCAACGACTTGGATGATGGACTCAAGGGCATCCTGATCAAATTTGCAGATGACACCAAACTGGGAGGGGTGGCTAACACCCCAGAGGACAGGATCACACTTCAAAACGACCTTGGCATATTAGAGAACTGGGCCAAAACAAACAAGATGAATTTTAACAGGGAGAAATGTAAAGTATTGCACTTGGGCCAAAAAAATGAGAGGCACAAATACAAGATGGGTGACACTTGGCTTGAGAGCAGTACATGTGAAAAGGATCTAGGAGTCTTGGTTGACCACAAACTTGACATGAGCCAACAGTGTGATGCGGCAGCTAAAAAAGCCAATGCAATTCTGGGCTGCATCAATAGGAGTATAGCATCTAGATCAAGGGAAGTAATAGTGCCACTGTATTCTGCTCTGGTCAGACCTCACCTGGAGTACTGTGTCCAGTTCTGGGCACCACAGTTCAAGAAGGACACTGACAAACTGGAACGTGTCCAGAGGAGGGCAACCAAAATGGTCAAAGGCCTGGAAACGATGCCTTCTGAGGAACGGCTAAGGGAGCTGGGCATGTTTAGCCTGGAGAAGAGGAGGTTAAGGGGTGATATGATAGCCATGTTCAAATATATAAAAGGATGTCACATAGAGGTGGGAGAAAGGTTGTTTTCTGCTGCTCCAGACAAGCGGACACGGAGCAATGGATCCAAACTACAAGAAAGAAGATTCCACCTAAACATTAGGAAGAACTTCCTGACAGTAAGAGCTGTTGGACAGTGGAATTTGCTGCCAAGGAGTGTGGTGGAGTCTCCTTCTTTGGAGGTCTTTAAGCAGAGGCTTGACAACCATATGTCAGGAGTGCTCTGATGGTGTTTCCTGCTTGGCAGGGGGTTGGACTCGATGGCCCTTGTGGTCTCTTCCAACTCTATGATTCTATGATTCTATGATTTGCATCCCTGTTTCTCTCCCCAAAGGCACTTTCAGTCAAGCAACAGAAAATTCAATCCACCATTGCTCTCCCTTAAAACCAAGCAGCTCAAACTAACCACTGCCCCCTTCTCCTGGTTAGCTAAAAAGAATGGGTCTTGAGGTGTAGCCTTCAAGGAAACAGCTCTGAGCATGCTCAGATTGCCCTTAAAGATAGCCCTAATGGACCTATACTGAGGCCTCCTAACAATGGCTGGGGATGAATGGGTGGGAGTCAGGTCCTGCTTGTGAGCTTTTCTTCAAGGCCTCTAGTTGGTCAGAGTGAGAAGAGGAGGCTGGACTAGTTGGGCTGTTGGCCTGATTCAGAAGCAGCCTGGGTCTTATGTTATTTTGCTTCTAAGTACTTTTCCCTTTAACCTCACTGGCTACAGCAGTGTAACCCAGTCAATTTTTGGAAGAATAATTGTACAGTTGTAGAAACTGTTTCATCACCTTCAGTTTGCCAAGTCTGTGATCTTTTTGTTTTTTTATATTCTGTCTTGTTTTGTTTTATTGAACTCCACTGAATTGGTTTAGAAACCTGCAGGCAATTCATGAATTTCCGGAGAGCATTACAAAGTTCACACAGAAACATAAATAATGCTAGTTTCAACTCGCCTGTGGAAACAACTCGGAGGTTATTAAGAAGAAAAACGATAACAACAAGGAGATGGGAAGATGGGACTTGTGAATATTAAAGCAGCAGAAATATGAGATGATTGGACCCTTGCTGAACTCAAAACATGGGTACCCCCAACAAAAATTTAAAATTTGGCAAAATATATGGAGTTTATGATATGTATCGGTATAATTTGGAATAACTAATGTGATATGATTGGTTTATTAAATGGAAATTTAATAAAAATTATTTTTAAAAAATAGAAACCTGCAGGTAAATAGAATAATAACGATAATGCTAACAATGACAATTACATAAGAGAAGAAAACAAATAACGAAAATCAACCCCAAGTGCCAGACCAACATTCTGAGCCAGAGTAATCCAGGAAAGCCAAATTAAGTCAATACAAACGAAACTAATTGGAAGATTGACTTATTCTTTCTTACCTATTCTGTTGCTCTCAGTCCTGTGTGGGATGTGTCATTTTGGCAGTTGTTATTATGGTGTTCTCCAAGAGACACTTATTGCTCATTGCAGGTGACACTGGACAAGAAAGTGGACCACCTACATATCATTTACCACAATCCTTCTGGACATTCCTATGGATTCTTCTGGGCATGCTTCTATGTGCTTTGGTGTTTGCCCTAATTGTAATTATGATAGAAAGATACAAAAAGAAGATAAAAGGTAAAAACCATTTGCATTAGTCTTCTTCTCACCTCACTTGGGTTTGAGGACCCTGTGCAAATATGCCTCCACCTTTCTCTCATGTCTCCTGAGAGGCAGAGAATCATCACTGCCACAAACTAAATAATGTGCCTATTGCTACCCTTTGTAGATACAGCCTCCACGATGCCAGAGGAGGTGCTCAGCTTTCCTCCACCTGAGAACCCAATGATGAGCCTCCCTGTGGTGAGTTCTGCACCCCAGAAATCACTGAGGAGCCCGGGAGCTATGACGATGTCCAGATAGGATGAGCATGCCAAAGAAATAAGGAATGTCAGCTAGATAATGACAATGAGAGCATTTAATGTTTTGAAACCATTTAGTGCCAACAGCACAATCATTGTAACTACGACGATTGCAAACAGGTGGCAGTAAATTGCCTCAGCTTCACCTCCTTCCCTCCCCACAATGAACTCACCAATCTACGTGGGGCTACCTTTGAAGGTGACCCAGAAACTACAATTGATTCAGAATGTGGTAGCTAGACTGGTGACTGGGAGTGGCCGCCGGGACCACATAACACCGGTCCTGAAAGACCAACATTGGTTCCCAGTACATTTCTAAGCACAATTCAAAATGTTGGTGCTGACCTTTAAAGCCCCAAACAGCCTCTGTCCTGTATACCTGAAGGAGCGTCTCCACCCCATTGTTCAGCCTGGACACTGAGGTCCAGCTCCGAGGGTCTTCTGGCAGTTCCCTCATTGCGAGAAGTGAGGTTACAGGGAACCAGGCAGAGGGCCCTCTCGGTAGTGGCACCCGCCTTGTGGAACGCCCTTCCATCAGATGTCAAGGGGATAAACAACCATATGACTTTTAGAAGACATCTGAAGGTAACTCTTTTAGGGAATGTTTTTAATGTGTAATGTTTTCATATATGTTGGAAGCTGCCCAGAGTGGCTGGGGCAACCCAGTCAGTTGAGCAGGGTACAAATTATAATCTCAAACAATATCTGGGAAAGATAAAATGCCTTAAAGATGAACTTTACCCTATCATACTGTCCAGCTTCTTCTTTTTCTCTCAGCCTCTACAGGATCACTGGAACATAGAGGCATGTTCAGCGATTCCACCACCGCCACCCTATGAATATATTTTTCCTTCTGGCAGTCCTGTCCCAGACATCTGTGGAGGGAGGTAGCTCACTTGGGACTAGAGCTGAGGACCTTATTGAAGAACTCTACCTGCTGTCAGAAGAATTGGGGGAGCCACCTTTCCCCAGCCCTTGAAAATGCTGGCACTGAAAGGTCTTGGACCAGGCTGATAAGCAAAGAGAGAGAGAGATTTCTCTCATTCACTGAGAACCAACTGAAAAACAAAGCATCACAATGGCCAGGTTCTCCCATCTGTCTTCAGTCCAGGGATGGGAAAGAAATATAGCTTTGGATCTGGTCTGGAAGCTCCAGCTGGTGAAAAAGGCTGTGGATAGACTGTTGATGGGGACAGGCTCTTGCCAACACATAACCTTAGTCCTCAAAAGGACCTAAAGGGTGCTCACTAATGGTTCCTCACCATCCTAGGGAAAAAGTGAAAAGTGGGGTGCTGTGTTATGTTCCAAGCCCATTGTTGTTCAATGTCTTCATAAATGACTTGGACAAAAGAATTTGTGGGATGTTCACCAAATCTGCAGATGGCACCGTACTGGGAGGGGTAACTAATGCTGCAGAAGACAGAATTGGGATTCAATATGACCTTAACAAATTGGAAAACTGGATCCAGACTAACAAAATGAATTTCAAGAGGGACTAATGGAAGGCTGTAAAGTTAGGCAGGAAGACCCAGCTGGAAAAATAGAAGATTGGGGGCACCTGGCTTGCCAGTAATACATGTGAAAAGGATCTAGGGGTCTTGGTGGACCACAAGCTTAACATGTCAACAGTGTGATGCAGCAGCAAAAAACATGAATGCTATTCTAGGCTGAATCAACAAAATCTTCAAGGTTCTTGTATCGATTTATAAGGCCTTACACAATGTGGACCCAGGATACCTCAAGGGCCATCTGATCCATTATTTCCCTGCTGGATCACTGTGACCTTCAGGTGTAGACTCCGTTAGTGCTCCTCAGTGGCTCAGATGCACAGCTCATATCCACCAGAAACTGTACCTTCAGTATTGTGAGCCTGGCTCTTCAGAACTCAATTCTGGCTGAGATCAGAGCTGCTCCCTTCCTCTCTGATGAATTTCACCTTCCTTCATGAAGACCTTTGCATTTCAGCAGCATTTCCAATATTATTTTCATCTCAAATTGATATTTATTTCTATTGTATCTTTTGGAAGCTTCTTCTACACTGCACAGGGACTGTGGTGTTAAGTGGTATATAAGTTTTTGAAATGAATAAAGTATTTTTTTTTTTTTTACTTATGGTATGCCTATTATTCCTACAAAAAAGTTAAAGGTAAACGACCCCTGACAGTTAAGTCCAGTCGCAGATGACTCTGGGGTTGCGACGCTCATCTTGCTTTACTGGCCGAGGGAGCCGGCGTTTGCCCACAAACAGTTTTTCCGGGTCATGTGGCCAGCATGACTAAGCTGCTTTGGGTGAAACCAGAGCAGCTCACGGAAATGCTGTTTACCTTCCTGCCGAAAGGTACCTATTTATCTACTTGCACTTTGACATGCTTTCGAACTGCTAGGTTGGCAGGAGCAGGGACTGAGCAACGGGAGCTCACCCCGTTGTAGGGATTCGAACCGCTGACCTTCTGATCGGCAAGTCCTAGGCCCTGTGGTTTAACCCACAGCGCCACCCGTGTCCCCTTATTATTCCTACAAGCCTTTGCTAACTTGATGCCTTTCACATATTCTGAACTACAACTGATGCCCTGCCCCATACAGCCAAAGAATCATTCTGGGCTGTCCAACACAACCTGTAGCAAACTGTGCCCATCTCTTCCATCATCTAATATCAGATGCTAGGGTTGCAGGCAGCTGAAGAGCACTGTATACACAGGTATACAGGCCTCGGTCCTGTATACCTGAAGGAGTGTCTCCACCCCCATCATTCAGCCTGCACACTAAGATCCAGCGCCGAGGGCCTTCGGGCGGTTCCCTCATTGCGAGAAGTGAGGTTACAGGGAACCAGGCAGAGGGCCTTCTCAGTAGGGCACCCGCCCTGTGGAATTCCCTCCCATCATATGCCAAGGAAATAAGCACCTATCTTCTCTTTAAAAGACATCTTAAGGGAAGTTTTTAACATTCAATGCTGTATTGTTTTTAACACTTGATTGGAAGCTGCCCAGAGTGGCTGGGGAGACTCAGCCAGATGGACGGGGTATAAATAAAAAAATATAATTATTATTATTATATTATTATTGATTTCACACCCTACCTTTGGTGTGTTGTTTTCACTAACCAAGGCATTCCCAATGCACACTTTCTGCTAATGTGCACACTACTGTTGCTTGGGGAACTACCTCACAAAATTCAAAGAAGCGTGGGTTTCTAAGGACACCTGTTTCAGTTCACTTGCTGTTCCAGGAAGTGTGAATTGCAAAGGCAAATTGAACTACATTTCTCCGCCATCCTGACATCCATCACACCACAAAGCCAGAGAGACTTTTCGTAAAGTAACATAATAGCTAATCGCTAAAAAGTTGGGACTCTATCTCCCACCTGATGTCAACTTCCACTGGAAGGAGATTTTGAGTATGGTCTGGAGATGTCTTCTGTGATGGACATGGGGGTGAAAGTACCTGGGGAAGTGTAGAGCAGCTGTGAGGTGAGAGGGCCTGGAAAACACGGTGCCTGCTCCATTCCTTGATTGACAACATTCATAAAAGCTTCTCAAAGTCTTTCCTTTCAGGGAGGGGGCTTCCAGATTTTTTTTTTTTAAATCCATTTATTTGTAGGAGGAGTAACCACAAAAAAAGAAACAACACCCCAGTTTCAAGAGAAATCCATATCAGTGCCAGAACATCGCACACAAAATAGAGAGACCATTCTGTTTATGGGATAGGGAGGCTAACTAAGGGTTAAACGCTGCTGATCTCTGACTCCGTTTTGAATCAGTGTCAGGTGATTCCATGGAAGAGTAAAGAGTTTGTTTGGTTTTTGTTTTGTTTTCAACATTCTTGGCACCCCCAGATTGACACTCCTACTTTGTTGGACCTCCTTCACATGCCTCTTCAAGTGCTTGTGAGATATACTCAGAGTCGAGTAGTAATTTCATGCTCTTTATTTCAGCTCATAGGAACAGTTACTGATTCCCCCTCAAAACCTCAGGCTTTATATACATTATTTAAACAATGGGTCCTGGCTGATTCTGCTTCCCTCCTGGACATAGCTGTCAACTTTTCCCTTTTCTTGCAAGGAATCCTATTTGGAATAAGGGAATTTCCCTTTAAAAAAGGGAAACATTGACAGCTATGCTCCTGCTGCAGGCCAATCAGGTTCTTGCATTCTAGGATCCTACCTGCCTATTGTTCTAGGATCCCAATAATTTATTTATACCTCGCCCTCCCCAGCCAGTAAAAATTACAGTAACAACATAATGGGGGGGCAATTTAAAATACAGGTTAAAATGCAGCCTCATTCTAGTAGTAGCCCATAAATCAAAACCATAAGGGGAGGGAAAACATAAGGGTCAGACTGAGTCCAAGCCAAAGGCCAGGCGGAACAGCTCTGTCTTGCAGGCCCTGCGGAAAGATGTCAAGTCCTGCAGGGCCCTGGTCTCTTGTGACAGAGCGTTCCACCAAGTCGGGGCCAGTGCTGAAAAGGCCCTAGTTGAGACCACTCTAACCTCCTTGAGGCTCGGGACCTCCAAAGTGTTGTCATTTGTGGACCTTAAGGTCTTCCATGGGACATACTAGGAGAGGCGGTCCCGTAGGTATGAGGGTCCTAGGCTGCATAAGTCCCATAAGGTTTCTTATTCCCTGGAATATTAGCAGGCTTCATGACATTACAAGGATCTGTTCCGTCTGAGCTGAGCCAAAAGGGCTGGGTTGCAAGCAAGGTGAACCAACTCTGGCCTCCCACTCACCCCACAGGACACACACTATGGGGCAGAGGGAAAAATGGAGAAGGCAAAAAAATTGAATTTTACCCTTATAGAGTAGCCTAGTTTTTACCTCCTCAGCTCATGGACTACAGTCTTAAGACTGCTTTAAATTTCTTTTCTTTTTTTATTCTCTCTCTCTCTCTATCAAACACACACACATAATAGATGTAATTTATGTTCTATCAGTGTTTAATTTTGGTAAATTATTGTTTCTTCTATGTTTTAAGTGGTTCTTATTTTTAGTTGTAAGTTGTCTTGAGTCCCATCAGGGGGAAACGCAGGGTATAAACAAACAAAACAAACAACTTGTTTGTAAATCACTTTGATGTTCCTGTGTGTGTTTATAATCAAGGGGTATATACATTTGTATGACCAAACAAGTGGTATATAAATGACTGGACTATATTTATATTTCTTTATTTTGGTCTGCAGATTATTGTGTGTGTGTGTGTGTGTGTGTGAGAGAGAGAGAGAGAGAGAGAGAGAGAGAGAGAGAGTGTTTAGGAAGCACAGTCTCTCCTACTCCTAATTACTGGATCTATTTCTTCATGTCATCCTCAGTTCCACCCCCCCCCCCAAAAAAAATATTGTTTGACTTGCTGTATTTTCTCTACCCATTGTCGTGTAGGAGTGCCCTCATGTGGTCAATGAGGAAGCATCCGCAGTCAAGTGCACTTAATACTTGTGTTCAATCTTCTTTATCTTCTATTTTTATCACCGTGGGAAAATGGGCTCTACAAAGTTCTGGCTCCTTAAAATCTCCATATAGATGCAGATAGAGAGCTAAAATAAATAAATAAAGAACTAATTTCACACCTGTAACGGCAGTGAGAGCAAATTTCGGAAGGTGTTTGGTTTAGACAGCTTAGGTTACTGGTATTCAAAAAAATAATTCCCACAGCGTGAAAGTTCCTAGAGAACAGAGTGCAAGAGATGAGTGTTTTGCAATATGTCATAACTTAATTTTATTTGCAAATGAATAAGCCCATATCACTATGTTCCCTCCTGTTTATTCCATGGTGTGGATTTGATGAGAACAGTGCTTTTTTTCCTAGAGAAAAAGGTGCCAGGATGCACTTATCTCAGAAGACCCACCTCAGAGCCCAAAGGCGGCTTTGCTGAGGCTGGTCAAGTCTCTCCCCACAATTCTGGGGCCCAGCTGAGAGGTGCTGCAACACTGTTCCAGAGAGTTCCATGTGGAAAAAAGCCCGGGGTGAGAGTATGTTTAGTCAAACATATACTCTATGTTTCTGTGGGGCAACTAGTGATTAGGGAGCAAGGGAAACAACAAAACTCTCCTTCCTTGGAGGTTTTAAAGCAGCTGTTGGATGGCCATTTGTCCCATATGATCTAGTAGAGATTCCTGCATTACAGGGGGTTGGATTAAGATGACCGTCAGGGTCCCTTCCAAATTTACCATTCTTTGATTCTATGACCCTCTCTTCCTTTGTGCAGGCTGGTAGGGAAGAAGGGAGAAATTCCATTCAGTTTGATTTTGAGTTGAATCTATCGAAATCATGCTTTCTGAAACAACGTGGGAACTGAAATTTTGCGCTGGGAAGAGAGATGGGTTGTTAAGAAAGATCTTTGGGAGAAGAAAAGGCTAAGAGGTAAATCCAGAGCAAAGTCCTTAAGGCAGTTGGATGGCACTTTGTATGTCTCCTTCCAGCAAATCCTGCAACTGGTGCCAATAATAATAATAATAATAATAATAATAATAATAATAATAAGCAATGACAAACCTAGACAGCATCTTAAAAAGCAGAGACATCACCTTGCCAACAAAGGTCCGTATCGTTAAAGCTCTGGTTTTCCCAGTAGTGATGTATGGAAGTGAGAGCTGGACCATAAAGAAGGCTGATCGCTGAAGAATGGATGCTTTTGAATTATGGTGCTGGAGGAGACTCTGGAGAGTCCCATGGACTGCAAGAAAATCAAACCTCTCCATTCTGAAGGAAATCAGCCCTGAGTGCTCACTGGAAGGACAGATCCTGAAGCTGAGGCTCCAAGACTTTGGCCACCTCATGAGAAGAGAAGACTCCCTGGAAAAGACCCTGATGTTGGGAAAGATGGAGGGCACAAGGAGAAGGGGATGACAGAGGACGAGATGGTTGGACAGTGTTCTCGAAGCTACCAACATGAGTTTGACCAAACTGCGGGAGGCAGTGGAAGACAGGAGTGCCTGGCGTGCTCTGGTCCAGGGGGTCACGAAGAGACAGACACGACTAAACGACTAAACAACAACAACAAATTATTATTATTATTTATACCCCTCCCAATAAAATCACAGTAAAAAACATAAGGGGGGGATCAATTTAAAATATGGGTTAAAATGCAATTTAAAATGCAGCCTCATTTTAAAAGTAGCCCATAGATCAAAACCATAAGGGGAGAGAAACATGAGGGTCAGACTGAGTCCAAACCAAAGGCCAGGCGGATCAGCTGTCTTGCAGGCCCTGTGGAAAGATGTCAAGTCCTGCAGGGCCCTGGTCTCTTGGGACAGAGGGTTCCACCAAGTCAGGGCCAGTACTGAAAAGGCCCTGGCCCTAGTTGAGACCAATCTATTGGTCTACGTATTGCTCTACTTTTCTTTGGACCTCAGCATCAGCAAGGCCTGGGGGGCTGGTTGTGTCTTGTCATCTGGGCATCACAGAACCTCTGTACATACTGCCCAGGCTTGCACCCCAGGGAGGCCATTTCAGTACTACATTTTGACTTCACCGCTATCTCTCAAGACAGATGGATCCCAACACCCAAAATTATCCCCTGGAGTGCATAACTTCTTTATGGGGTATAAGCTTAAGGCTAAGCTCATATTCATAACAGCCATGAATACTGACTCCAGCACAAGAATCCAACCCTTGAATAAACACAGGAGCTGAACATGCATGTGGGTTCAGACATACATTTCACAACCAGCTGAGAGGGGTTGTCCTTCTCCTCATCCACACAGAGTTTATGCAAGTGCACATTAAAGTTTAATTTAAACCCACTTTCTAGATCATTTGGATCCTACAAGCCAGCAGATAAAACAGAGCCTTTCACCACACAATGCGTAAATTCATTTAACGTATTTTTTGCTCTATAAGACTCACTTTTTCCCTCCTAAAAAGTAAGGGGAAATGTGTGTGCATCTTATGGAGCAAATGCCGGCTGCGCAGCTATCCCAGAAGCCAGAATAGCAAGAGGGATTGCTGCTTTTGCTGCGCAGCGATCCCTCTTGTTGTTCTGGCTTCTGAAATTCATAATGTTTTCCCCTTGTTTTCCTCCTCCAAAAACTAGGTGTGTTTTATGGTCAGGTGTGTCTTATAGAGCAAAAAATAGGTATACTGAACTCACTTTTACAATCACATGAGAGAACCATTAAATGCAGTGGCTTCAAAAGAGCGTTGGGCGTATTCAAACAGGTGCACCTATTGTCAAGAGATTTTAGGGATGACGACTGTTATGTGGACCTTCCCTTTATAGAAACAGTCTACCTCCAGATACCAGATGCTAGTTGAAAATACAGCTGCAAAGCACTCATTTTCATTCCCTTTCTTTTGTGTGTTGCTTTCACTCATCCATGCACTCTAAGGCCCACTTTTTCTGAAATTGCACAATTTTACACAATTTTGTAGACATTTGTCGGTTAGAGAAATGCCCTGCAGAATTTGAAGCAGTGCAGATTTCTAAGGAAAGCTCTGTTTCCTTTCAGGGGCTGTTTCAGGAAGTGTGAAGGAAACCTAAGAAATGCTTTACTTATTGAATAACAGCATTTATAAAGGCTGCTCAATCGCGGTGTTTCCTCTGGGAGAACTTCTGTGTAATAAAACCACAAAATAATAAAACGGCAGCCCAGTTTCAGCAAGAATAAGTACAAACAACAGAGAGGAAAACAGGGCAGAAAGAGGCACAGCTTTCCTTAAAAATAAAATAAAAAATAGAGGGTGCACATCTAAATATTCATTCTGTTGATGGGATAGAGAGGCTGACTGAGGGTTACACACTGCTGATCTCTGACTCACAGTTTGGAATCGCTGTCATGTGATTGCATGGAAGAGGAAATAGGTCATATGGTTCTTGCAACCCCAAAATCACCCCACATTCCTCTTCAATGGCCTGATGTCAGGGGAATGGACTGAGGAGGAAATGTGGAGACCGTCCTGTCCCTCCTCTCTCCTGAAACTTCCAGAGAAGAGGAAGACAGTACAGTGGTACCTTGGTTTACAAACTTAATCTGTTCCGGAAGTCCGTTCTTAAACCGAGACCGTTCTTAAATCAAGGTGCGCTTTCCCTAATGAGGCCCCCCACCGCTGGTGCCCTTCCACTGTTCAGATTCCGTTCTTAGAACGAGGTAAAGTTCGCAAACTGGGACACTACTTCGGGTTTTGCAGAGTTCGTAAACCAAATCGTTCGTAAACAGGACTGTTCTTAAACCGAGGTATCACTGTATAGATTTAAAACAGTGGTTTGCAGAAGATCACGACTCAGAGATAGATGAGGGGCAAAGCTGGGAAATAATGGGAGGAGAGGGGGGCAGGAAGCAGAGCTGGAGCAGCTGGCTGACACGTTGACACTAGAAAGCATTCCAGACCCCCCTTCTCCCAGAACCCGGTGAGCATTGAAAGTAGGAGAGCAAAGAGCTAAGAGACAAGTGGTCTTAAGCAGCCACTGTAAGGGGAGGGGGGGTGCTGTTGACGATTGAGAAGGAAAGGTGGGGAGGAGATTACTCTGAGCAATGCCATTACTCCAAGAGGCTGGAGTAAGCCTCTCTCTGTGAATATTGAATAAAATACTTTGGTAAGAGCTTTTCTTGTCTATTTATCCCTGGCCGTCTGCCGTGGCGGGGGGGGGGGTCAGATTCCCGGACGCCTAATACTTGATGACTAACATGCTGAAGCTGAGGTGTATCTTCCCATGCCTCAAAATGACAGCAGAACCCTGTAGGTGACATCTCCAGAACCTCTTCCGTCTTGTTGCCTGCAAAGAGCAGCCCCAAAAGGGAGAGAGAGAGAGACAACTCCTGCCCCCTACCCATTCTGTGGACTGCTTCCTTCATTGGGGGTTTTCAAGCAGAGGTTGAATGGCCATCTGCCAGGGATTCCTGGATTGCTGTGGGTGGGACTGGATGACCCTTTTGGTCCCCCACTAACCTAACAATTCTCATTCTGTACCAGGCACATCCAAGGCTCATTGCATACCTGGCAAGAAGCAACCAGGAATGGCACTGACAGAAGCTTCTGCAACCTTCTCACCCTTAGCCTACTGATCTCTGCTGCTTCCTCTGGGGGAAACTTCCATACAATGAAACATCAAGCACAGAATAATGGAAACAGCACCCCAGTTTCAACAGAGGTAAGTATCAATGCCAGTGAGTGAAACAGGAAAAATGATATGCAACATCGCTAAAAATAGAGGGAGCAGGTCTAAAAACCAATGGTGTTCCTGGGATGATGATCCTGATTAGGGATTCAGGATTGTTTACCGCTGACTCATATTGCTGTCAGGGAATTCTGCAGAAGAGAAAATTCGCCACACCATTTGTATTTAAGTTGTCCTCAGCCTCAAAAAACGATCTTCAGGTTTCTCTTCAAGGGCTTGATAGCTGCTTCCATGTTTGAACGCATCGTGAAGCTGATGTGTGCCTAGCGCAGAGTTTCTTATTCCTGCATAAAACTCTTGGTGGCAATACCAGCAAGTCTCCAGTGTTGCTTCCACCAGATATCAGAGCCCTAGCAGTGGGCTTCAATTGGGGAGGTCCAACTCTGCCCCTCTATGCACTCTATGGGACACACGGCACCAAAGGCTCACTGCATACCCAGAGAGGATCGAACATGAAGGTTACTCGCAGAAGCATCCTGATTCTTCTCACCTCCAGCCTACTGACCTTCTCTGTCTTTGGTAAGTCCTTCAGTGCTGGCATGTAGGTGGAGAAGGAGACAGTCCATTCAGTTTGCATTTAAGCTGAATCTTTCGAAATCGCACTTTGTGAAACGATACAGAAACTGAAATTTGTCCTTTGAAATTTGCGCCGGGAAGAGTTATTGACTGCTAGACCCTCTGGGAATTGCAACTTTATGAAGAGAATGGTTGGGAGACTCCTTAACAACTCTTAGCACCCTTAATGAGCTATAGTTCCCAGAATTCTTTGGCAGGGGGAAAACATGTCCATTTAAACTAATCGGCTCCAAGGATTGAATGTATGGCATAGATGGGCTCATGTATTTATTTGTTTTTAAGAGTGTCCTACCCCCTTTAAAGGGATGCGGGTGGCGCTGTGGGTTAAACCACAGAGCCTAGGACTTGCCAATCAGAAGGTCAGCGGTTCGAATCCCCGCGACGGGGTGAGCTCCCGTTGCTCGGTCCCAGCTCCTGCCAACCTGGCAGTTCGAAAGCACGTCAAAGTGCAAGTAGATAAAGAGGTACCGCTCCGGCGGGAAGGTAAACAGCGTTTCCGTGCGCTGCTCTGGTTTGCCAGAAGTGGCTTAGTCATGCTGGCCACATGACCCGGAAGCTGTATGCTGGCTCCCTCGGCCACTGAAGCGAGATGAGCGCCGCAACCCCAGAGTCGGCTACGACTGGACCTAATGGCTAGGGGTCCCTTTACCTTTACCTCCTTTAAATTGTTGGGTTGCAGATAGGTCTGCTGTTCTGGGCTTCTTTAGGAGGAAAGGTGTGGTATGAATTCAATAAATAACCAATATTTTCTTACTCCCTTAAAGGCACTTTAAGGCAAGCAGCTGAGAATTCGCCCCATCAGGTCAACGGAGTCCTGAATAGATCAGTCTACATTCCCTTAAAGCTATCCTCTGAAGCAGCAGTAGAGAAAATCGAATGGGACTTCTTTCACCCCACAAATGGAAAGCCCTGTCCCCTTGGTGTGGTGAAAGGTGGGAAACTGGAGCAGTCAGATATCAGCAGCAGGTCTAAGCAACTGGAGGAGAAGACTGCTGAGAACCTGTTGAGGATGGGGGCAAATCTCAGTGACTGGACTGAACACCACAATGAAACCATATTTTGTGGGGATTTAAATGGCACACACCTGTCTAGAGATCGGCTGGCATTGGTTAATAGGACCATGCTGAATATCAGTTTTCTGGAGACAGAGAATGCTGGAATTTATAGAGCACGTGTTTGGTTTAACGCAGAGCAGTTTAAAGAACACAAATTTAACCTTGCTGTTTACGGTAAGTCATTAATTTCACCATTCCTGTCAGTTTGTGGGGTGGAGCTCAGCATGGAATAGGATGGCCATGGGACTGAGTGAGGAAGCTTTTTCAGCTTGGCGGGGGCCACATTCCCTTCCAGAGCTTGGAGGGATCAGAGGCAAAGGGGGGGGGGAATAAATTAATCTGAGAATTGTAGAGTTGGAAGGTCATCTGGCCCAATTGCAGGAATCACAGCTAAATGTGAATGTGAATTATGAACTTTGTAGAGTAGGGTAGCTTCTACATGCATGCACACACCTCTATGCTGCACCAAAGAAAGCATACATCCAGTGTGGTGCTTAGAGTGTCAGACTAGGACCTGAAAACGGATCAGGGTTCGAATCCTCCCAGTCAGCCATGAAGCTCACTGGGTGTAACCTTGGGGGCCAGTCACTGCCTCTCAGCCTTACTTACCTCACAGGGTTATTGTGGGGATCAAGCAAGGATGGGGAGAACCAGATATACCACCCTGAACTCCTTGCAGGAAAAAGGAGGGGTGGAAATGCTATAAATGGAGCAGACTGAAAGGAAACATTCCAGCAAGTGGTCAGGAGAACACTCTAGGAATATTTGGAGGACAGTCTTTACTAGAACTTCTTTGTTTTGACTCATGTGCTCATTCTACATGTCTATCTTATAGCTGTCAAGCTCAGGGAGTCCTCCCCTCCCTTGGGTAACTTCACAGATAAGAATTAACGAGCAGTTGACAGATTTATAGTCCTTTTATTACGGTTTCATGTTGCAGTCACAAAATGCACAGCTCTCCGCAAGGAGGGCAGTTGCTTACTCTGAATCCAATTCCCTACTTCCTCAGCAAGGAGCGCTCCAACGGGAAGTTCCTCCACCTCTCTGCCTCCTTTGTTCTCTGATACGTTCAGACCTCTGAGTGGGGAGGGCCCTTCAGGATCTCTTGTCATTATCTCGTAGCTGGGTAGCTCCTCCCTAATCTGTTCAGCTTCTGTGCCTGGGTCTGCCTGTCTCTCTGCTTCTGAAAATGCTGGAGGCAGAGGACGCGCGAATATTCCCCCTCCTCTTCTGAGAGAGACTGATCTGCCTGCGACTGCATTCTTCAGATCCAGACCATTCCCTGACAATAGAGCGGTTGCTGAACAGCTTGGTAGGTTTCTGGAGGAAACATCAGCTTTAGATCCATTTCAGTCCAGGTTCCGTCCTGGTTTGGGGACTGAGACGGCTCTGTTTGCCCTAACAGATGATCTCCGTAGACAACTGGATCGAGGCGGGTCAGAACTGCTGATTCTCTAAGATTTGTCAGCAGCCTTTGACGTGGTCAATCATGATCTTCTGGACCACCGCCTCACCGATGTGGGGATACAGGGCATAGCCCGAAAATGGCTGTGCTCCTTTATCTCTGGTCAGGGACAGAGGGTGTCACTAGGGAGGGAGATGTCGTTGCGCCACTCCTTGGTGTGTGGAGTGCCACAGGGCGCAATCCTCTTAAGGATGCTTGGAGGGTCCGTGTCTCTCCGTCACTGCCCAGCACAGTTAGCGATGGCCACCAAGGCACAAACTTCACATGACTTCTCTTTGTGTTGAACAGAGCCAGTGCCAGTACCATGGATACTCTATCGTGTATACTCCAATACTCGAGAAGGCTGCAATGTGAACCTGTGGTGTCAGGTACCTCGTCAGGGAAAGTACCATATCTCCTGGGAAAGAGGCAATCTTTCCAGGGCCTCAGCAGGAGGTTCATCTAAGTACCAGCTTTTGTACAACAGCAGTGAACTCTGTGTCTCCTGGAGAAAAGGCTCCCCTGACTCCACCTTCACGTGCTTGGCTAACAATCCTGCGGATCAAAACGAAGCCTCAATTGACTTGCTCAACATCTGCACAAGCATTGAATGAGAGAAAGGTGTCCTAACCTTCACATTGCTGTTAGGATATAGTTCCGTTCCACCTTAACAGGGAACAGGCATGACTGTTGTGTGTCACATGCCTGTTTACATTCCAGCAGTCTGCTGGGAATTTCTGTTTTGTATATTGCTTTTGCTTTGCTGCTGTTTTGCTGGAGATGAAGGGAAACAGACATGTTTTCCTTTGTTCCTGAACTATGCTGAATAAAAGCTTGTCAAATAATGCTTACACATGGCTCTGTCCGCCGCTTCTGCTGTGAGAAGATTTATTCACTGTGCTGATAGAGCGTACACGGGTCTCTAAATGTATCTGAGGCTCATGTCGCTGATTGATGCTGTTCCAAGGGAGACGGGTGATCGTCCGGCTGCCGGCCGGTGGCTGGAGCCAGCTGGGGGCCTGCCTGATGCCTCCATCTCCCTGGCAGTATCCCAACAATTGCTACCCAGAAGTTCTGAATCATGAGGGTGTTTTGGATGCTCGGGATACCCCTAAAGATGAAGGATTCAAGGAGAGGTACCCAGGCACACAGAGCATTAAAAAAACACACACCTATCTAGGGAAAAGAAGGAATGGGAAACCTCCATGCTTCTGTTGAAAGTCAAAGAAAGCACAGATGCTAACCATCATTTCCCAAACACTGGATGCTGCCTTTTAATGAGTCAGACCACTGGTCCATCTCAGTTACTGAGGCAATGCCCACCCTCCTTCATCCAACTCGACCCGCAACAATCTGTGGATCTCTTTAACCATATCTTCCAACACCTGAGTCCCTCCAAAGATGCCCAAATTGGTTTGTGCCTTGGCCGAATCCAGTGTGCAGCTCTAACAAGAGGGAGCTTTTTAATCACAAAATGCATCGTCCATGTATTTAAGTCACTTCCACAAGCTAAGAGAAGAGCCTGTAAATTGGGCATCTTCGAAAGAGAGTTTGGCAACAAAAGCAAGAACCACAAACCCATGGCTACAACAATGGTATGAGTAAATATCATGACCTCCAAATGCACAATGCAAAATATCCACAAACTAGTCTGCTGTGTGCCAGCAAAGTTTAATAATGCCTTCCTGTAAAAAAAGAACTGGGTTCTGTACAGATATGGCACCAAGGAGTAAAAGAGTTCTCACATTCATTCTAATCCCTAATTTTGTGTTCCATTAGGTTGCAAGATCAAATATATGCATCTCCCTCCTTTATTTTCTCTCTTCATAGTGTGGGTCTGTGGCACATTGTTGCAACCACTCTCTGGACTTTGGAGTAGTCAGAGACTCTTTTACGCTTTAGGTCTAAGGTGCGTATGTATTGGATGATTTGCTGCCCCCATACCAATGTCTCCCTGAAGCAGCATCTATATATTCTGTCTCTCTTCATTTCATGTATTCCTTATTTCCTGGAGTGTGTGACTTGTTTATGGAGCATAAGATTAAGGGTAAACACATATTCACAACAGACACCCATGCTGAGATTTCCTCTCGGAATTGTTTGCTGAATACACCAGCCTGCTGGACATGCATGCGTGTTGAGATACACACCTCACAACAACCTGAGAGGGACTGTATTTCTCCTCATCCAAACAGAGTTTATGCAAGCACAGGCTTGACAAGTTGGATCCTCCTAACAGAGGGTCCATGTTGTGCTCGGTCCCTGAAAATCTTCCCCAACTGGCTTGTGGGTGGGGCTTGCCCTGCTCCAAGCCAGTGGTGCCACAGTTATGCCACTGGCCTTTAGCCAATCAGCATCGTGGCAAAGGTTGGGGATATCTATTTGGCAGTGTGATGTAGGAACCTCCCTTTACTTCATGCTGCCGAACACCCGCCCACCCACCCTGCTCCTGCCAACCTAGCAGTTCAAAAGCACGTCAAAGTGCAAGTAGATAAATAGGTACCGCTCCGGCGGGAAGGTAAATGGTGTTTCCGTGCGCTGCTCTGCTTCGCCAGAAGCGCCAGAAGCTGTGCGCCAGCTCCCTCGGCCAGTAAAGCAAGATGAGCCCCGCAACCCCAGAGTCGGCCATGACTGGACCTAATGGTCAGGGGTCCCTTGACCTTTACCTTTGGCCTTGCTTTGGACTTCAGTTGGTCACCTGCTTTGGAACTCAGGCCGGGTAAGAATTTTTCCCAATGTGGCAGATTGGCTGTGGCCACTTGGTTTTTGCCTACCTCTTAGCAATCGTCACAACCTTGTACGGTTTGGCGGTTAGGCATTGGTTTAGGGGAATGTGGGGAGGGGAGGTGTGGCCATCACCTGCTCCTCCAATGAATAGGGTATTCCGTTAAAGGAATCCGGGGGTCTGGATCTCATCCGAAGCCCAGAGAGGGGCTAAGGCCATGCCAGGAGCCCCGGGAACACAGTCAATATACACTGACGGAGATCCCCCTGCTGGTTGTTTAGCCTTCCAGGCTTCCTGAAGGTGGGGCAGGAGCCAGATATAGTTCTGATACCAGTGCCTAAGTCAATACCAGTCACATCTGTGTATTCAATAAAGTTGTGGCCAAAATTTGCCCATTAACATTTAAACTGTCTCCTAAATAAAGACTGTGTCTTTATTTCCACGAGGGCTGGGTTTGGGGGCTCGGAGCACAACCAACGCTTAATTTAAGGCCAAATCCTTCTTGATTCAGATCCTACAACCTGAAGGATAAGAGGAAGCCTTTCGTCACACAATGCATAATTCATTTTACACTGAACTCACTTGCACAATCACACAGGAGGACCATTAACTGGAGTGGCTTTAGAAGAGTGTACAGAAAATAAAAAGAGGAGGGGTTCTTGCTGAAAGCTATTGGCAATCACAGCTGTTGTGCGGACCCTCCTGTTATAGGAGAAAATAACTTGGAGCCACGTAGAGCTGAGAGGGCTTGCAAAAAGGTTTAGGGCAGCTTTAATTCACAGATTAACAACATTTATAAATGCTGCTCTTCACAGGTGTTTCTCCTGGGGCGGGGAGTTTCTGGGTAATAAACCACTTAAAATTCAGGAGAAGTAACAGCAAAATAATAAAAGCAGCTGCTTGGTTTCAACAGTAAGTGGCTTCAAAGCCAAAGAGCGAAAAGTGAGAGGGAAAGATATACAGCATCACTTAAAAACAGAGAGCAGATCTGAAAGCTCGTTATGTTTATTGGATAGTGAGGCTGCCTAAGGGTTAACTGTTGCTGATATTTCACAGATGCTTTTCAACTGGGGTCACGTGGTTTCATGGAAGGAGGTGACGTAATTGGTCGTATGTACTCGCTAACCCCAGATTTCTCTTGAAGGGCTTGGCAGAGGATTTCCTGCTTGAAGGAATGACTGGAAATGACAGTAGAAAACTCTTATTGACATCGCCAGCCTCTCTCCTGCATTGCTACTTTCAGAGAGAAGAATCCAAGGCGTGTGCTGCAAACAGGGTGAACCAACTCTGTTCCGCTTGCCACTCACTCTGTGAACCACATCCAAGACCTGCTGCGTCGCTAGACAAAAATAGCAATGGATGTCACTCACAGAAGCCTTACTGTCCTTCTCACCTTCGTCCTACTGATCTCTTCTTCCTTTGGTAAGTCCTTCAGAACTGGTGGGTATGGAGGCAGGAATTCCATTTAGTTCTCAGTTGAAGTCAAATCTATCGGAATGGGACCAGAAAGGCTTCCAGCCTTTAAAGTGTTCATTAGGAAGAGAGATGGGCTGTTAAACCACTCTGGGAATTGTAGTTCCGTGTGGGGAAAGGGGGATCTCTTAAGAAAACCTCAGCACTAACAATGATCATAGGATTCTTTTCTGGGGGAACAATTTAGGGTTGCCAGATGTCCTCTTTTTCCAGGACACACCCTCTTTTTCATGGGTCGAGTCATCATAGTGATCGGTAGCTAAATGTAGAAGTTTGCCAATGTGTCCTCTTTTTAGCCCTTCAAAATATGGTAGAAAATGTTACGACTTTGAATGTCTTATATAACAGAGTCTCCGAGTGCTCCTATTTAGCCCTGGCACTCGTGGATAACAATAAGCGATCCCACTTTGTTTCTGTGCCATGGGAAATTGTGGTTTAAGCTGGGGCCATAACATTGCTGCTACCTGGGCTCCCCTTCCTCTCCTACAAAAACTATGAAACTACCTCTCCTTTAAATTGGAACCTACAACTAATCCAGAATGCAGCAGCTAGACTGGTGACCGCAAGTGGCCGCCGGGACCATTCAACACCGGTCCTAAAGCAGACTGGCTCCCAGTATGTTTCAAAGCACCAAATACCAAAGTGTTGGTGCTGACCTTTAAAGCCCTAAACGGCCTCAAAGGCCCAGTATACCTGAAGGAGCGTCTCCACCCCCATTGTTCTGCTCAGACACTGAGGTCCAGCTCCAAGGATCTTCTGGCGGTTCCCTTGCTGCAAAAAGTGAGGTTACAGGGAACCAGGCAGAGGGTCTTCTTGGTGGTGGCGCCTGCCCTGTGGAATGCCCTCCCAGCAGATGTCAAGGAAATAAACAACTACCTGACTTTTAGAAGACATCAGAAGGCAGCCCTTTATTAGGATGTTTTTATTGTTTGATGAGTGGCTTCGGAAACCCACCATATGGGTGGGGTATAAATAATGATATTATTATTAATTATTATTATTATTGTTATTGTTATTACTGCATGTTTGCTTAAAAGTAAGTCCCAGTAGGGCAGCTCAGTCAGGCCTGCCCTTTCCCCCTTTTTGGCAGTGCATATATATATAGGGGGTGAGACAGATGTTGAATAGAACGCCCCTATTTTCATCTCAGAAAAGTTGGAGAGTTTGATATAAATGTGGCCTGTAACTGTTTTGAAAATGACTCCCCCACATTGACATTCTGGACAGAGATGTTGCTTAGGGCTCCTTCATTTTATTTTTATTTTTTTATTAGGTTTTCCACAGTTATAACAAATATCACAGAACAACAAACAAAAACAAAAACAAAAAAGCACGTCAAAGAAGAAAACAATACGAGAAACATCATCCTACCCACCACCATAACAAATAAACGATAAAAACGAACTCAATTCTTTAAAAGCCCAACCTTATAATAATAATAAATAATAATAAATTTTATTTATATCCCACCCTCCCCAGCCGAAGCCGGGCTCAGGGAGGCTAACAACACTAAAATAGTGCAACATTATAAAAACATTATAAAAATTAATTAAACTCAAAAATTGATGGCAACCATAAACTAAAGTTTTGTAAAGATTGCCAAAGGAGGGAGTCAGGCTGCACCCTGGCCAAAGGCCTGGTGGAACAGCTCCATCTTGCAGGAAAGATGTCAAGTCCCGCAGGGCCCTGGTCTCTTGTGACAGAGCGTTCCACCAGATCGGAGCCACAGCCGAAAAAGCCCTGGCTCTAGTTGAGGCCAGCCTAACTTCTCTGTGGCCTGGGACCTTCAAGATGTTTTTATTTGAAGACCGTAAGCTCCTCTGTGGGGCATACCAGGAGAGGCAGTCCCGTAGGTATGTAGATATTGATTGACTTCCTCTAGTCCCTCCCTTCTGAGTTTCCTTGTATCTGCATGTAACAGCTTTCCAATATCATTGCTAAACAAAAAATATGTTCAATTGTAGGAGGAAGCACTGGTGAAGAAAGTGGGGTGCGGTGGGTGCCCTTGAAGCCCGCCCCGGGTGTCATCCCAGGGGGAATGCACCCCCCTGGGACGCTAGCCCCACGCCCGCGGGCGGCTAGCCCTGCCCCTGCGGGGTACACAACATGTACGCCGCTCTGGGTGCTGGAGCAACTAGCCCCGCCTCTGGGAGGAAGAGTGGGGTATAAATTCCATATGCAAACAACAATGGCGCCCCTCTTTGCTTCCCCAAAGGCACTTCAGGTGAAGCATCGATGAATGCATCCCAGCATGTGAAGGGAGTCGTGGGAGGACAGGTCTACTTTCCTGTAAAGGTCCCCCCGGGAAAACCAGTGGAGAAAATCGAATGGGACGTCATTAGCCCTGTAAGCGGAGCGCCCTATCGCCTTTGTGAATTCAGAGACCGGAAGCTGAAGGAGTCAAATTTCAGCACGTGGATGGCAACATGGATGAACCTACCAGGTCATAGGTTACTTGGGGAAAATGATTTTGTGACTAATGTACTGTCGGGGCACATATTTGGACGTCGGCTGCGGATGGCTGACAGGACCACTCTTACAATCAGGGAGATGGAGAGGCAGGATGCTGTAATCTATAAAGCTCGCGTCTGGTTTGATGCAGAACAGTTTGAAGACCACTTTTTTAATGTGACTCTTTACGGTAAGCAATTGTTTTTCTCCATTCTTGAGTTTGTGCTGGAGCTGAGCATGGAAAAGGATGGTCATCAGATGAAATGGGGAGCCTTTTTCAGACCATAGGCACCATCTCTGATGGGCCCTGGGCACCTCGGGACCCACAGAATTTCCACTGTGGGAGCCCAGCCAGGTGACAAAAACGTGCCGTGCGTGCGATGTCACACAAAGCAACATAGGCACCATCTTGACGGGGCGCATTTGCAGCCTCAGTGGACCCAGGCAGAGGCCCCATGGCAGAGGCCCTGGCCCGGTCACCGCCATGGTGCTGGTGAGTCAGCGGAGGCACGGCAGGGGGCAGAGGGAAGTGGAGGCAGATCATGACATCACATCGCATGCAAGCACACCACTGAGCACCCACAATCTGGGGCCCACATCAACACCTCTGTTTCAGACTGAGGGCCCCAATTCCTCCTAGGGAATCTTCTTGGGGCCACATGGTGGTGGTGGGAGGGGGGGAAGTAGGCGGAGTAAAGAATGTGACTCTTACCTTTGTAGAGTTGGCCAATATCTACACAGCCTCTCAAACTCACACCCATGTCTAACCCTCCATCCATCCATCCATCCATCCATCCAAGCAAGCAAGCATCATTTTCAGAGTTGAAGGATATATTGAAGGAGCTGGGACTATTTAGCCTGGAGCAGAGATGACTGAAAGGTGAGACGATAGCCATCTTCAAATATCTGAAGGGCTACGGTGTAGGAAAAGTAACAAGCTTGTTTTCTGCTGCTCCAGAGGGGAAGACACAAACCAAAGTGGTGGATGTCCCCTTCATTAGGGGCTTTTAAGCAGAATCTGAATGGCCAGCCACCAGGGATTAGTTGGCTGGGATTTCTGCATTGTAGGACTTGGACTAGATTATCATTGGGCTCCCTTCCAGCTCTTCAATTCTATGATTGTATTATTCCATCAAGGCAAATCACACTCAAGCAAAGTGTGGAGCAGAGGGGATGCCTGTGTTGGAAAAACGCCCCAGAAGGCTACCACCTTCCCAAGACACCGGGACATCTCTCCAATGGTCACTCTCTGGCTGTAAATCTTCCTCAGTCCAGAGAGACAGGTGGTAAGCGACCCCTCTCTCCAGAGAGGAGCACGCTCATCTTCTGGCATTTCACTGTAGAAGAAAGAGACAATCAGTAGCTCTAAACTACTTTATTTACAGTCTATATCCTAAGAATCCATCAGCATGTCTGTGCTCTCTCAGCAGCAGTACAGAACAGCATCACACACAGAAGCGAAACAAAACTCTCCAACAATCCTGAGACATTCTGTCTCATGCTCTCAGACACTCACATGATATAAACAACCATAGTGCTACTACTGAGCAGCTTGGGTGGGTAAAAATCTTAACAGCCTGGGGGTGGCCTTGAGAGAGTCCCATGGACCAGATACAGAGGCCCAGAGGGGTGCATTTTCCCCTGGTCCTGAGGTTCCCCCATTGCTGCCCTACACACTTAGTGACAGCCAATGAGGCACAAACCTCACATGACTTTTGTGTTGAACAGATCCAGCACCACCACCAAGGATCAACTATTATGATTTGATCAAGACTCCAAAGGGATGTGATGTGACCCTGCAGTGCCAGACATATGTAGCAGGAACATACAATATCTCCTGGGAAAACGTGAGAGCTTTAGATAGTTTCTCATTTTCTGACAACGGCAGGAATCTCCATGTCTCCTGGAGAAAAGACTCTTCCCATTCCATCATCACCTGCCTGGTCCACAATCCGGCAGATCAAAAGAAAGCTTGGTTTGACTTGCGCAGAATCTGCCAGGATTATGAACGTCATGAAGTTGAAATTCATGAAGGTGAGCAATCTTTCCTCCCACCCTAAATTATCCAGAGATGCTGTTTGGGCCAGTGAACAATTATGATATCCTTAAGGGTTGGAGTTTCAAGGACAGGTGCACAGGCATGCAGAACATTTTTTAAAAAAACCTGAAGGAAAACACAAATGGGAAACATCCTGACTTCTGTCGAAAGTTGCGCACACAATTTCTCAGGCACACAGAAAGCTGCTTCTTACAGAGTCGGAACTCTGGCCCATTTAGCTTCGCATTGTCTACACAGACTGGCAGCAATGGTTTTTTCTGGGGTTTAAGACAGTGAGTCCCTTTCAGGCCTTCCATAGAATTGAGGCTGGAAACTGGGGGTGCTTCACCCTTTAAAGTACCGTCAATCTCTCAGCAGCCTGCAGCTAAAGCGAGAAAGACTTTCTGCTCTTCCGTTCCCCTCTGCTCCAGGCAGTGGTATTTGGGTACTGGAGCAATGGGTGATGGAGTGGACATAGGGGAATTTTGGTAGGATCATGGGGAGAGGATGGGCCACAGGGTTGGTGTGGCAGAGAGGTGGGGTAGAAGGAGCTGTGATGGGAGGGCTGGGGGTGGAAGGAGGTATGGCAAAATGGCTGAATCAACCGTGAGAGATGGTTACCAGGGTGAGGTCCATAGTGTGGTTGCAAGTGGGTAGGGGTTGGCATGGAGGTGGAGGGGGAGTTAGGGCAGTTGCTGATCAATGGGGGCAGGGATGGCAGCCCCTAATAAAATATAGTTTCCCAAAGCTTTCAATAAGCGGCAACCATTTCTCAATGTAGCATTTTAAACATGTAAGTGAAACAACCAGAACCGGGAACTCAGAATTTCTCTAATTTTCCACCCTCGTAAAGTTCAGTTAAAGACCTCTCTGAGAAAACATGTGAACAGCTTAATGACCCCTTGTCATATTGATAGATTGGCTTTCTCATGGGACGAGCTGACAAATTCATTTTATGCTAAGGGCAATTATCAGATGATCGTAGGAGAAATATTACGTGAAGGAGCTTACAAACATGACTTTGGCTGTTATGGAATTTCCCTACAAATGAAACCAATTGGCATTTTCACTTATTCTCTGTTATTTATTCTGTTGCTCTTGGTCACATGTTGGGGCAGAGGTCACTTTGGCAGTAGCTATTATGTTCTTGTTCCAATAGGTTCTTTTTTTTGTTTTGTTCTTCCAGGCAGCATTTTTCCAGGCAGCATTCAACAAAATACCTCTTGGTGGGGTATCATACTGGGTGTTCTTGTACCCCTTATATGTATTTTGGTGGTGATCTTCAGGTGTTATGAGGTGGGGAAATCCAATCAGAGGAACACAGGTAGAACCCTCTCTATTACTCTTCCTTCCATCTCAGCTGTGATGAAGGCTCCCTGCCAAATATGTTCCCACCTTCCATTTGTGTATCCTGGAAGACAGGGATTGGTCATTGCCAAGGACTAAAGAACGTGTCTCATGTTGCACTCTGCAGATATTCCCTCTGTGGCACAAGAGGAGATGGTGAACCGTCCGCCACCCGAGAACCCAATGATGAACCGCCTTTTGATGGTTTTTGCACCCGACAGTACAGCAATGAGCCTCCCTACCTATGATGAGGTCCAGGTGAGATGCGTATGTCAAGAAAATAAGGGGTGATGGTTCGGTGCCACTGTTACGTGTCACCACCATCTCAGGGTAGTGAGAGACTTCAGGGGTTTTGGAAGAAGAAGAAGAAGAAGAAGAAGAAGAAGAAGAAGAAGAAGAAGAAGAAGAAGAAGAAAGAAGAGGAGGAGGAGGAGTTTGGATTTGATATCCCGCTTTATCATTACCCTGAGGAGTCTCAAAGCGGCTAACATTCTCCTTTTCCCATCCTCCCCCACAACAAACACTCTGTGAGGTGAGTGGGGCTGAGAGACTTCAAGGAAGTGTGAGTGGCCCAAGGTCACCCAGCAGCTGCATGTGGAGGAACGGGGAATCGAACCCGGTTCACCAGATTACGAGTCCACCGCTCTTAACCACAACACTACACTGGCTCTCAAGAGTCTGTGACGACTGCCCCCCACATAAGTTATCCTGCTTCCCACAGGTGCAGTAGAGGACAGTGCCCTGCGGCCAGTTTCAAAATCAGATTTAACTGGCAGACTTCTGTACATCTAATGAGGGGTGGCGGCACCATCTGGTCCTTTGCCTCAAGCTGAAAAATGTCTGGCCTCGATTGCCTCCATCGTTTGGTGACTCCCCACACCAAAAAAAACCTATTCTTCCTTCTTTCTAAAATACTGATTATATTGCTGGCCCAAAACATTAAATTCGAATAGATTTAAAACAATATTGTCTGACTAAAGCAGAAGAGCACAGCCAAACTGTTATTAGCTTAATTGTGATGAGAGATCCAGGAACCTGTAATAATAATAATAATAATAATAATAATAATAATAATTTTTTATTTATACCCTGCCCTTCCCGGTTCAGAAAACTGGCTAACAACAAATTTAAAACACTTAATTGATGCAACAAAAAACAGCATAAAATACAGTATAAAACATGAATATCAATAAATTCAGAATTCAAAAATCAATTTAGGGGGAAAAGCCATCCAATAAACATTAGATGATCACCAGGGCTAGCTGGCTAAATTAGTCCTATTTGGGCCAGTGAGGAGATCAGGGGAGAATTAGCTGTGGGATCCCAGAGCGGGGAATCTTCATAAAAAGGGGAGGTAGAGGGAAGGGAGGGGAAGGAAAGATCAGGCTAAGTTCAAATTGAAAGCCAGGCGGAATAGCTCTGTCTTACAGGCCCTGCGGAAGGAGCTTAAATCCTGCAGGGCTCTGGTCTCCTGGGACAGAGAATTCCACCAGGTCGGAGCCATCACTGAGAAGGCCCTGGCCCTGGTGGAGGATAATTTGACTTCCTTAGAGCCCAGGACCTCTGACCTATGGTTATTCATGGACCTTAAGCTATCCCTAAACACTTGAACTAAGAGGTATAGTTGAGTCATCTGCCTTTTGCTGAATTTGTGGTTGAGTTGGTGGTTTAGGTGGGCTCCAATGCTCTTTCGGGAGCTGCTTCCCACAGTCTCCTGTACCGTGTTGTTTAACTGCTCCTCTTTCCCCTCCACCTGCAGGCTGACCGGAATGGAGGAGAAGGTACATTGTGCTCAGAACCGCCAGCCTATGATTCCCTTTCTGATTGCATAGCATCTGCCCCAGATGCCTGTGACTGCAGCTGTGACTGCAGCTAGCTATCCTGGATTCAGAGCTGAGGACCCGACTGAAGAAACCGAGTGACTGCCAGACAAGCTGGGGGAGATGGCCGACACTGACACCCCCACCCAGTTTGAGAACACTGTCCGAAAAAGGTCATGGGGCAGGGTGAAAATCAAGAAGAGGGACTTTTCTCTGATTTCTCTGGTCCTGTGGCTGCAATGGAAAAGCTGCTGGGAACATCATTTGGCTTTGCTCATTTCCCCCTCCTGGGACCCTTATAAAGAGGAAATGCTGCCTGACTCTTTGCTTTTAGCAACCGATCTTCAGAAACATTGCTGTCTCCAGCTGTGGAGGCTGAACTAAGCTCTGGGGTTCTATTTCATATCTACATAAAGCCATTGTTAGGGATTTCAGGGCAAAAGGTGCCTTTTACCTACTGCAGCTATTTTGACAGCTACGGCCATACCCAGACCATGAAAGCCTTGCCACAGTAGTTCATATACTTCAAGACTGGATTCCTGCAACGTGCGGGTTTCCTCTCTTGATATGGAAGCTGCAGTTGTTGCAGAATGCTGCAGCATGATCGCTAATAGGTGTTTGGCTTTGTCCGCACAAACGCCCCCTTTTCAGAGCTCTGCACTGGTTGCCAATTGGCCAATGTCCTGCCAACTTCAAGGTGTTCATATTAGGACTGGCAACGGCTGTTTTGTGCATGATCAAAGCAACACCTTGATGGGGTGGTGGCATAACAGGGCATAGGTAAAGGTAAAGGTAAAGGGATGCCTGACCGTTAGGTCCAGTCGTGGCCGACTCTGGGGTTGGAGTGCTCATCTCGCTTTATTGGCCTTGGGAGCCGGCGTACAGCTTCCAGGTCATGTGGCCAGCATGACTAAGCCACTTCTGGAAAACCAGTGCATGGAAACACTGTTTACCTTCCCGCCAGAGCAGTACCTATTTATCTACTTGCACTTTCATGTGCTTTCGAACTGCCAGGTTGGCAGGATCTGGGACTGAGCAACGGGAGCTCACCCCGTTGCGGGGATTCAAACTGCTGACCTTCTGATCGGCAAGCCCTAGGCTCTGTGGTTTAACCCACAGCGCCACCCGCGTCCCCATAGTAGGGGGTAAAAGTGCATAATGGGGTTGGATTGGGCTGGGCTGCACTGCACTGCAGCGTGAGATGACCCAGAACACAATCCCCATGCAAATTGGGAGTTGCCTGTATATAAAGCCCTTAACAGCTTGGGAGCAGTTTACATACAAAACCGCCTTACCTCACATATGCCCACTCATCCGCTTCAATTGGCAGAATTGCACTAGTACAGGTGTCCCATAATATCAGCCCTGTGGGTGTAAGAACTCAACCCTATAGCATGGCAGAGCTTGCACTTTGGAACTCCCTGCCTGTGGAACTCAAGCAGGTGCCTTCACTGTCGTTTATAAAGACACTGAACAACAACATCACTTTTAATCTGTTTCAGTATTTTAACTTTTGTCTGTTTTAAAGGCGGGCTGTATTTTTTTTTTCTTGATTTTATCTTTTGCAAACCGCTTTGAGGTGCTACCAAATGCATAGCCTCCAACATGTCAAGGTGAAAAACTGGGCCACTGTGCTGCTGTGTGGGAAAATGGGATGTTCCAGTTTTAATGGGACAGTTGAGGGCATCTGAAGTAGCAACAGATTTTCTTCCAAATGAAGAAGTTATATTATTATTATTATTATTATTATTATTATTATTATTATATTATATCTATTGTAACTATTCTTTTTAAAAATGTGATGCTTATTGGACTAAATATAAGGACTTGTTGGAAAACAAGACCCCGAGGTGGTTATCACCAATAGAGGCTAAGGCCCGAAAAAGACTTAATATGGAGGTTGGTTGGCCAAAATATTGGGAGATAATAGACAAAATTGGTGATAATTGGAGACTGCAGAGCATAGATAAACTAAAAAACAAGGTGCAAGACTGGTTACATTATGCTCAAATCCAAGAGGTCTTTAAAATGGATAAAAAAATAGGTTTCCAGGTGGAAAAATCGAAGCTAGAGACAGAATTACTTGAACCAAAGACTAAGGTTCTTTCAAGAATGTATAACTTGCTGCTTAAATGGAATACCCAGGACGAGACAGTTAAATCAGCCATGATAAAGTGGGCACAGGATATTGGGTATAACATTATGTTTGAGGACTGGGAAAGGTTATGGACCACCGGTATGAAATTCACGGCATGTAATGCCTTGAAAGAAAACATTATGAAAATGATATATAGGTGGTACATGACCCCAGTCAAACTTGCAAAGATATATCATCTGTCTGATAACAAATGCTGGAAATGTAAGGAGGCTGAAGGGACATTCTTTCACCTCTGGTGGACTTGCCCGAAAGTGAAGGCCTTCTGGGAAATGATTTATAATGAGCTAAAAAAGGTATTTAAGTATACCTTTCCTAAGAAACCAGAGGCCTTCCTCCTGGGCATAGTTGGCCAGAAAGTGTTAAAGAAGGATAGAACTTTTTTTATGTATGCAACTACAGCAGCAAGAATTGTTATTGCTAAATATTGGAAGACACAAGATTTACCCACGCTGGAAGAGTGGCAGATGCAATTGATGGACTATATGGAATTGGCCGAAATGACTGGCAGAATCCGAGATCTGGGAGAAGAAACAATGGAGGAGGACTGGAAAAAGTTTAAGGATTATCTACAAAAACATCATAAGTTATATGAATGTTAAGATTTTGCATGGTTGGGGAAATTTAGCTTCAGCAATAAAATTTGATGATCTGGGAAATTAAGTTATAACTATGAAAGGACCAAAACTTAAAATACGCCTATTTTAGGATAAAAGAAATTTGATAATAAGTATTTTAAATTTAAAGTATAATTATTTGAAACTATAAAAAACGCATGAAACAAGGTAATAATTTGCTGATATCTTTATTGTAAAGAATGCAGGGTGAGGGAGATGTGGGGAAGTCCGGTCGGTTATGAAAAGATGTTCTGGAAAGATGAATTTTATCTATTTTTTTTTTCTTTTTGTTCTGTTGCTTTTGTTATTTACCTGAATATATATTTGTACCTGGAAAAAAGCAATAAAAAATATTATTAAAAAAAATAAAAATGTGATGCTTATTGTTGTTATAATATTATGTAAATTGCTTGTGAGGTCTGCCTGAAAAGTGGTATATAAATTCTGCAAATAATAATAATGCAGATGTATTTTTTGAAACCTCAGGCACTACAGTGTTAACTGGTGTATTTATTTTTGAAATAAAGAAAATATATGCCTTCAGATGATTGGGCCTTCTGACTGCAGGGGCAGATGGGAGTTGTAGCAGAAAATGTCTGGAGGGAAGAGAAAGAAGTTTACCACTCAGTGAAGATTAAACTTGCCTCCAGAAGCTCACAAGACGACTCTTAAATGGGGTCCCTTAGAAAGGGTGTTAGGTAAATTCAAAATGGAGGAGTTGCTGTTGAAAGCTCTTAGTGGAAATGTGGACCTTCCACTGACAGAGGCATTCTACCTCCCAACTTTTCCCTTTTCTTGTGAGGAATCCTATTCAGAATAAGAGAATTTCCCTTTAAAAAAGGGAAACGTTGACAGCTATGCTACCTCCAGATACCAGATACTACAGGGTTGTATAGCTAAAGAGCACTGTTGATTTCATACTCTCCATTTTGTGTGTTATTTTAACTAATCCATGCAATTTAATGCACACGTTTTACTAATGGACACATATTGTCCACAATTGTTGGTTGAGGAACTCTACTGCAAAATTCACCCTGAAATCCAAAGGGTGGCTGTGCTTCAATTCACGTTTTCTTTCAGGAAGCGTGAAAGGCTTGTAAAAATTAAAGACTGCTACATTCAGTGATTTAAAACATCTCCAAGACTCCAGAAGGCTGCAATGTGACCCTGCAGTGCCGTGCATATAGAGAAGAAACATTCAAAATCATATGGAAAAGAAATAAGGCCTCCGGGTTCTGGAGTTTTGGCTAAGAATGAACTTTCTGACAATGTCAGGACTCTCTGTATCTCCTGGCGAAAAGGTTCTACAGTGGTGCCTCGCAAGACGAAATTAATCCGTTCCGTGAGTCTCTTCGTCTTGCGGGTTTTTTGTCTTGCGAAGCACGGCTATTAGCGGCTTAGCGGCTATTAGCAGCTTAGCGGCTATTAACGGCTTAGCGGCTTAGCGGCTATTAACGGCTTAGCGGCTTAGCGGCTTTAAGAAAAAGGAAACAAACTCGCAAGAAACGTCGAACGAAACGTCTTGCGAAGCAAGCCCATAGGGAAATTCGTCTTGCGGAACGACTCAAAAAACGGAAAACTCTTTCGTCTAGCGAGTTTTTCGTCTTGCGAGGCATTCGTCTTGCGGGGCACCACTGTAATGACTCCACGTTCACCTGCATGGTCAGCAATTCTGAAGATCAAAAGGAAACCTCAGTTGACATGCTTGAAATCTGCACAAGTGATAGAGGTGAGAAATGTATTCTTCCCCCCACCCCACATTTCTGAGAGGTGTTGCTTAGGGTGGTGAAAACTTGGGGTATCTCTAAAAAGCATCAAGGAGAAGTATGTGGGCACGCAGAGCATTTGTGGTTTTTGAAACTAAATGGAAACAGGAGTGGAAAACCTCCATACTCCTTCTGCTGGAAGTTGTGACAAGCACAGAAAAGACCCACCATTTCTCAGCTACACAGGAAACTGCTTTACATGACGTCATACCATCTACTTCATTATTGTCTACACGGATTGGCAGTGGCTCTGCAAGGTTTAAGGCTGAGAGTCGCTCCCAGCCCTTTTCTGGAGATGCCATCAGGGGTTGAGCCTGTAAACTTCATCCATTGAGCTATGGCCCTCACCCCTTCTCCTCCCCATCTCCCTCCCCCATTCACATAAATAAAGACAAATGAATTTGTAAAAAATAAATATTGCAGGAAGATACTCACACTCTGTCCACCACTGCTCTCTCTCTCTCTCTAAAAAAGAAGCTGTTCAAACTAGCACCCTTCTTTTCTTCTAGCTACAAAGAATGTGATTTGAGGTGTGGCCTTCAAGGAAGCAGCTCTGAGCGGATTGCGGACTCAGCTACATTCGTCACAATAATGTGATTTGAATGCGTTTTAAACATGCAACAGCAGATGGCGCCAGAAAGCAAGTATTGCTTGAAATTGGATTTCTCGTTGTATTTCTTTTCTTTTGATAAAAACGATCCAATTTCTGACTCCAGCATTTCTCCGATGAAAGTAGTGACGTCCCATTCCATAATGATAATTTTACAATTTATACCCCACACATCTTACCAGGTTGCCTTAATTCACAAAGTCATTGGGTCCAGGATACCGTAAGAGCTTCCTGAACCCTTATCTTTGAGGTCTTGGGGGGGGGGTCTCTTGTTCGTGCCCCCCCAATGGCTCAGAAACACAACTTGTCTCCGCCATCGGCCATTTGCATCCAGTACTGTGGGCTGATTCTGTGGAATTCCGTCCTGGCTGAGAGCAGACAGGCTCCCTCCCTCCCTCCCTGGTGAGGAACTTTTATTTCAGCAAGGTCCCATTCCCCCCATTTTCATAGTTAGTTTTAAGAGACATCACCTTGCCAACAAAGGTCTGAATAGTTAAAGCTATGGTTTTCCCAGTAGTGATGTATGGAAGTGAGAGCTGGACCATAAAGAAGTCTGATCGCCGAAGAATTGATGCTTTTGAATTCTGGTGCTGGAGGAGACTCTTGAGAGTCCCATGGACTGCAAGAAGATCAAACCTCTCCATTCTGAAGGAAATCAGCCCTGGGTGCTGACTGGAAGGACAGATCCTGAAGCTGAGGCTCCAAGACTTTGGCCACCGCATGAGAAGAGAAGAATCCCTGGAAAAGACCCTTTGGTCAAACTCATGCTAGTAGCTTTGAGAACACTGTCCCACCATGTCGTCCTCTGTCGTCCCCTTTTCCTTGTGTCCTCCATCTTTCCCAACATCAGGGTCTTTTCCAGGGAGTCTTCTCTTCTCATGAGGTGGCCAAAGTCTTGGAGTCCCAGCTTTAGGATCTGTCCTTCCAGTGAGCATTCAGGGCTGATTTCCTTCAGAATGGAGAGGTTTGATCTTAGTGGCAGTTAAAAAAAATAAAATCTCGATCATTAAAATATAACCTAAAATTATCATTTAAAACCTTAATCATTTTGGAAGTACAGCTTGTTCCCTAAGTTTTATGGCAATCGCACAGAATTTGGCCACCCTTAGCATAATCTCTAGATCCTTGTCCTCTACCAGGAGTTTTAGACATTTAAGTTAGGACCCATTTGGAGATTTTTGTATAACAGGAGTGATAAATACTGAGTGTCTATCCCCGTAGAAACGGCAGCGTAACGAGACATGAGAGACAGTTTCTACCTCCATCAAGCCGAGGGGCAGACTCGTTCCATGTATGGTTTACCCTCGAATCTGCCCTGCAATAAGGCAGATACATGAATAAGTGATAATGCCAGAGGTTAAAACAGGACAGAAACATACATAGTGTCACTGAATAGGACTAGCGAGAGAGAGCGCACAGATCTAAAGAACTCATTTTGTTCATAGGATAGCGAGCCTGACTATAATTTAGGTGTTATTTAATCTTGACTCATACTTTTAAATACTTGTAAAGTGATTTTATGGGAGAGCAAGTATGTCACATGGTTCATTTTTATGGCTTCCCAGTCATTAGCCTTACATTTATTTGCAACGGCTTGGCGGATGTTTCTCCGTTGGCACCTGTTCTGTGTTGTAGTTTGCAGATAGCAAAGGGGTGGACTGCAACTGGGGTAAGCCAACCTCTCTTTCCCCCTCCCCTCTCCAGGAAACACTGAAAGCTCACTTCATTCCCAGAGAGAACCGGCCATGAAAGTCACTTACAGAAGCTTCCTAATCCTTCTTGACTTCCATCTGATCTTCTCCGCCTTTGGTAAATCCTTCAGCACTGGCAGGGAGGGAGGGAGAAATTCAGTTCGCAAAAGCAATAGGGGACCTGAAACAGAGCCCTGAACAATATTTCCCACCCTCTTTGTCTCCCTAAAGGCACTTTAAGTCAAGCAGCAGAGAATCCAATCCATCGGGTGAAGAGAGTCCAGGGAGGAAGAGTGGACGTCATTCATCCCAGAAATGGTAAGCTTTGTGAGTCCAGAGATGGGGAAATTGGAGAATCTAGATATCATCTACTGGATATCAGGAGGAGATTGTTAAGGACATGTCAAGGGTGGGGGGAAATTTCAGCTGCAAGCACACACAGTAGTTAAACTATGGAACTCATTCCCAGAGGTGACTGTGATGGCCACCTACCTTCACCACTCCATACTTGGTGGCAGTAATGCTTCTGGACACCAGTTGCTGGAAACCACAGGAGGGGAGAGTGCTGTTGCGCTTGTCGGTTTCCCAAAGTGTGAGGACAGTATGTTGGACTAGATGGGCCACTGGTCTGATCCAGCAGACTCTTCTTATGTCAAGGAGTGACTGAAGATTTCAGGCACTGGTTTGGACATCAGTTTGTGGTTGTGATGGCCTGGGACTCGGGCTCGGACTAGGAACCAGAGGAGTCTCAGTCCGCACCAGTTCCTTTGTCTCAGGCGGCATCTGGACCAAGTCTGGGGCCTGATCCTGCACAGGTTCCGCTGCAACAAACACCAGCTGGGCCAAGTCAGGGGCCTGAGTCTGCCCTGGCTTCAGATGCGGGGATGACCTCGTTGCCTTCAGCTGGACCATCACTTACAGCTGTTCCACTACTGGTTGGGTCAGGGGGGCTGTGGCAGCCCCTGGGTCTAGTAACCCACTGACATCTCCTGAGCTGCAGAGTCTAAGGTCTGGGAGAAGAAGAGACCTGAGTACTCGCAGAAGGAGTGCTCACCTTCGGGTGAGACAGGGAGGTGAGTCACTGGGGGATCAGGACCGGCCGTTACCCTGACAAAGATAAAAGGCTGTCGGACCCCGCCCCAGGTTGTGTGAGCAATATTGCTGTTTGCCAGAACCTGCCTGTGATCCTGTACCTGACCTTGCCTGGTTTCCTGCCTCGTGTCCTGCCTTGGCCCTGTTGAACTGACTCCTTGCAGAACCCATGGATTCGGGACCAGACCTGGACCGCGTTGCTTGGGTTAACCCCCTGGGCCCAGCACAGTGGTGGATCTGATCACACATTCTGAGGCCCACGTTTCTTCCAGGCCAAAGGCAAAATTTGGCAGAGCAACAAATGTGCCTTCTACCTTTGTTGAAGGAAACATCCCAGAAAGGCAAAAGGCACTTGTGTGGGGGCATGGAGCAGAGGGTGTACATGGGTGCAGACTTGAAAGAGTCTCAAGGGCCAACTAGAGAGAACGAGGGCATGAGGTCCCCTTTCACTGCCTTACACAGTTAGTGGCAGCCACTGAAGCACAAACTTCATGTAACTTTTGTTTGTATTGAACAGAGCCAGTGCCAGCGCCTCAGATACTCCCCAAAAACATCTCCAAGACTCCAGAAGGCTGCAATGTGACCCTGCAGTGCATTGCATCCACAGAAGAAAAGTTTGTTATCTCCTGGGGAAAAGGGAATCCCCCAAGGACCTTAGCTGGAGGTTCAAGTGAATACCAGCTTTCCCACAACGGTAGGGATCTCCACGTCTCCTGGCGAAAAGGTTCCAATGACTCCACGTTCACCTGCATGGTCAGCAGTTCTTCAGATCAAAAGGAAACCTCAATTGACATGCTCGAAATCTGCGCAAGTGATAGAGGTGAGAAATTGAGTCTCTCTCTCTCTCTCTCTCTCTCTCTCTCTCTCTCTCACACACACACACAAACACATTTCTGAGAGGTGTTGCTTGGGGTGGTGAATACTTGGGGTATCTCTAAAAAGCAGGGAAACAAGAATAACTGTGTGGGCACACAGAGCATTTGTGGTTTTTGAAACTAAATGGAAACAGGAATGGAAAAGCTCCATACTTCTGCTGGAAGTTGTAACAAGCACAGAAAAGACCCACCATTTCTCAGCTACTCAGGAAACTGCCTTACATGACGTCAAACCATCTAGTTCACTATTGTCTACACTGACTGGTAGTGGATTTGCAAGGTTTAAGGCTGAGAATCACTCCCAGCCCTTTTCTGGAGATGCCAATCAGGGGTTGAGCCTGTGAACTTCATCCATTGAGCTATGGCCCTCACCCCTTCTCCTCCCCATCTCCCTCCCCATTCACGTAAATAAAGACAAATGAATTTGTAGTGATAAATATTGCAGGAAGATACTCACACTTTCTGTCCGCCACTGCTCTCTCTCTGGAAAAAAACTAAGCTGTTCAAACTAACACCCACACCCTTCTTTTTTCTAGTTACAAAGGAAGTGATTTGAGGTGTGGCCTTCAAGGAAGTGGCTCTGGGCAGGCAGTGAATAATAGAAGGGAGGCGGAGTCAGCTCCTGCCTCCATTGAAAGTATCTGGTTGGCCAGTGAGAGGCATGCAGTTGGACTGGATGGGCCCCCTGTGGCCTCTTCTTCTGTTCTTCTGGAACCTCCAGGGTCTGATCTACACCCATGACCTTTAACATTAAGGAAGGGTTTGTTGAAACAAAATATTTAAAAAATCCTTCCAGTAGCACCTTTTGTTCTTGTTGTTGTTTAGTCGTTTAGTCATGTCCGCCTCCTCGTGACCCCCTGGACCAGAGCACGCCAGGCACTCCTGTCTTCCACTGTCTCCCGCAGTTTGGTCAAACTCATGCTGGTAGCACTGTCCCACCATCTGGTCCTCTGTCATCCCCTTCTCCTTGTGCCCTCCATCTTTCCCAACATCAAGGTCTTTTCCAGGGAGGCTTCTCTTCTCATGAGGTGGCCAAAGTCTTGGAGCCTCAGCTTCAGGATCTGTCCTTCCAGTGAGCACTCAGGGCTGATTTCCTTCAGAATGGAGAGGTTTGATCTTCTTGCAGTCCATGGGACTCTCAAGAGTCTCCTCCAGCACCATAATTCAAAAGCATCAATTCTTCGGCGATCAGACTTCTTTATGGTCCAGCTCTCACTTCCATACATCACTACTGGGAAAACCAGAGCTTTAACTATACGGACCTTAGTAGCACCTTAGGGACCAACTAAGTTTGTTATTGGTATGAGCTTTCATGTGCATGCACACTTCTTCAGATACACAAAAGCTTATACCCAGCTTATGCACATGAAAGCTTATACACAGAACAAACTTACTTGGTTTCTAAGGTGCTACTGGACAATTTTCAGTTTTGACAATGTGGTATTGCCAAGTCTTTTTTATCGCTTATTCCACAATCTTTTTTATGCTGTAGTTTTCATTAAAGTATATTCCAAGAGACTCTTATTGTACATTGCAGGTGGCCTTGGACAAATTATACGTTGGGAGTTCATGTTAATTCTTCTTCTCCCCGTCGTTGCCTGTTTATTGGTGGTCACAATAATCATAGTGAAGAAAAGAAAATCCAGGAAAAGAGAGAGAGATGGAGCCACCTATGTTGATCCCCAGGTGAGATGTGCAACCTCTATTAAGTCTGACTCCTGTCCTTGCTCAGGGCTGGGACATCTGCTTGTTTGCACCTGTTCCTCATCCTCCTGACTCCCAGCTTCCACTTTTCCTCACCTCTCCTCCTCCTCTGGACTGTGCCCTGTCTCCCACCACCACCAACCTGGGTCCAAACTGTCCTCTCCTGAACTTTCCTTGGAGGCCACTTGGTCAGGCAATCTCCAGCACTCCTCCTTATCTATCCCTACAATCGTATGGATCTGTGCAGCCTACTAGCAATTAAGAAATATATGGAATTTGTCAGGTTTTTGTCAGTCCAATAGGTAAAAAAGGTAAAGGACCCCTGGACGGTTAAGTCCAGTCAAAGACGACTATGGGATTGTGGGGCTCATCTTGCTTTCAGGCTGAGGGAGCCAGTGTTTGTTCACAGACAGCTTTCCAGGGCATGTGGCCAGCATAACTAATCTGCTTCTGGCGCAACAGAACACCATGACAGAAACCAGAGCACACAGAAACACCGTTTACCTTCCTGTTACAGCAGTACCTATTTATCTACTTGCACTGGTGTGCTTTCGAACTGCTAGGTTGGCAGGAGCTGGGACAGAGCAATGGGAACTCACCCCACTGTGGGGATTCGAACCGCCAACCTTCTGACTGGCAAGCCCATGAGGCTCAGTAGTTTAGACCACAGTGCCACCCACGTCCAATAATGTTGTTTGAAGGATAGGGGGCCCAGATGTTGCCACAACTGCCAGAACAGATGACCCTGCTTCTCTGCATCCCAAGGCAGTTGAAACCAATGACATGTGCAGTGGGAAAGGAGGGGTCCAGGTAAGCACAGTAAATGATTCCAATACAGCAATTATGCATTCTGAACTTTCAGCAGTTTATAAGCCAACCTTCAGATGTGGAACAACGTCGCCTATGCAGATGGGTGATCTAGCAGTCAGTAGAAGCAAACTCCCCAAATACTTGAACTAAGCAGTATAGTTAAGCTGTCTGCCCTTCTCAGATCAAACTGGGCCTGGCCAGGGCTTAATCCACATCCAGGGTTTAGGTGGCCTCCAGTGCTCAGAAACTCTTTTAGGAGCTGCACCCCAGAGTCTACTGCATTGTGTTGTTTAGCTGTTTCTCTTTCTCTCTGAACCTGCAGGTTGACTGGAACAGAGAGGGCTGTTCAGTGAGGCCATCCTGTGAATCCCGAGAACGAGGCCTTGTGTGTTGTCCCCTACACAACGGTTTCGGCAGGAATCGCGAGGATCGTTGGGACTATGGGATGCACTGGTCGTTCGGGGACGAAGGGGGCCCTGAGTTATGCTGCTGCTTTGGGGTTCGAATGGGTCCCTAGCGGAACCTCCAAGCATCCCTATTTTCCAGCAACAGTCCTCGATTTACAGAAGCCATCCCAGTTTCTGATTTGATCCTGGAATGTGCGGCTTTTCCATAGGATGTCCCTATTTTCATCAGAGAAATGTTGGAGAGTATGGAGTTATGTGACTCCTGAGGCAAGGAGATAAGTAAATGTACAGCCTCTAGAAGACATCTGAAGTCAGCCCTGCATAGGGATGTTTGTTAAAGTTTAATGTTTTTTTATGTTTATATATATATTAGAACCCACCCAGAGTTGCTGGGGCAACCCAGTCAGATGGGTGGGATAGAAATGAATGAATGAATGAATGAATGAGAAAGATGTCCCTGTTTTCATCAGAGAAAATGTTGGAAGGTGTGCCCTAGAGCCAGAGCTGATAGTCTTTCAGTGGACCTTCAGAAAAGAAACTCCTGGAAAGCCCCCATTGCCTACAGAAACATTGGTATAAAAAGGTTCCAGACCAGGCTGAAGAATGAAGAGAGTGGCTTTCCTCTGAATCACTGCTAATCACCCATCCTGTTGCCAATGAAGCAAAACATCACCATGGATATTTGAATGGTTTTGGGCAGGGCCATTTAACCAATATTTTCTGCTCCAAGGTGAGTTGTTACACCAACCACTGCTCCCCCATGTTTTGCCACTTGCAGGTGGAATTACAAAGTAGCAATCAAAATCTAAACATATACCGTTCAACAACTTTTCCTGCTTTTTTGTAAATTCTAACCCCCTGAAAGTACTAAGAACCAAATAAAACGTTTAGGTAAATGTCTTTTGGTTGGGAATTTCAAAGCTGAGAAGCATCCAACTATAACTCCTGGATGTCACATTTTAGATTGCCGTGTCCCATTATTCCCAAAGATCACAACTTTTCTCTTGTCTTTTTTTCCACGCTCTTGCTTCATGAAGGCAACGAGATATGAACCAAGCCTAACTCTGCTAAAATGCACAAAGCATCCAGCAAGCCCCTTGCGTTATTTCTTCAGCGACCTGTGTAAAGACTAGGCTTAATTTTCATGCTTTTGTGGTGTAATCAGATGATGAAAGTATTGTCGGGGAAATAGTGTGGTTCAAGCCCAATACCTGTAGAATCCAGACACCACTCTGTGTCCCATGTGCATCATTGCGCCTAGAAGCTAATCTTCCCTCGGTAGAATTATGGATCTGGTGTAGGACACTTAACTATTGGCTTCGCCTAAACTCAAATCGCCCCGGTCTAATATCCCTAGTGCTGCAAGATTGTCACTAGAGCGCCTGAACTAAAATTGTCTAGCAAAAACTTCACTCTTGTGGTTTATCACCACAACAGCTACTCACTTTGGGTTTTAGTAAAGCAAACAGTCTCATTTGTCAGCGCCTAAATGATATCGAGCATCAGAACAACTTGGCCACAATAAGGAAATTTTGCCCATGGTATGACTTTTTCCCACCTTCCCATTTCGACTCTCTGGCACCATATCTGCATAACCTAGCAATTCTAAAATATAGGCACATTTTTACCCTCACAAGATTGAATGGATTGCCCTCGGCTGTACTAGAGGGACAATTCCAACAGATTCCACACGAAAAATGCTTATGTCCCTGTGGAGATGGCACTTGCAAATCGGTGGTACATGCCCTTCTGGCTTGCACTCTTTATAAAGACTTGAGGAATGAGATTATCACCCCTCTTTTATTGTCCATTCCAGCCACTGCCACAGTGTCCTTTCTCTTGGCAGATCAGGAAGAGCAGGTGACAGGAAAGGTTGCAAGGTTTTTAGCTGGGGCATTCAGAATAAGAGCCACTATTTGACTGTTGATTAAAAACCCTAAACTGTATTTTATATAATTGACTTTTTATTTCTATTCTGTGTATGTCGTATTGTCTTTTATTGCTGTGGCCGATGGCTGACACAAATAAAGATTCATTCATTCAGACACCAAATGTCAGCAAGCCTCCAGACTCACTAAGATTTGCTTTTACTAAGCTCTGTTTTCAAGCTATGCCCTCCGTTGTCCTAGATGGACAATATAAGAAACAAGATTTACCAACTATCGAAGAATGGCAGATGAAGATAATGGACTATATGGAACTTGCCGAACTGACTGGGAGACTCCGAGACCAGAGAGAAGAGACGGTGAAAGAAGACTGGAAGAAGTTTAAGGAATATTTGAAGGGAAAAAAATTAAATCTTAGAATAGCTTTGGATGTGGAAATAGGCTGTAGGGTTAGAAGTAGAAGATAGTGTATTTTAAAATAGTGTTATTCGTAAGTGATAAAATGTGAAGTTATTTTAAGTGTGATAAAAAAAGGTGGTTAGAAACTATGATATATGTAAACTGCTAAAGATGAAGTAAAATGAAAATCAGATAGGGGGGACTTGGGGAAGCCCACTTAACAATGTTTAGAAAAATAAGGATATGACAAGAATTTGTTTGTATTGTTTGTTTTTCTGTTTGTGTTCTTTATTTGTGTTATAAAATGAATAAAAAAATTTGAGGGGGGGAGATGGACAATATAACAGGGTACTACTATACAAAGACTGACTCTGTATATGTGGGCAACCGCAGGTAGAAGACACCTTGTACTATTTTCTATATGGCTCAGTATACATTGGACCCATGAGGCAATTCCCCACCCTACCATCCATGCAAGAAGGATGTCTCTCCTTGGCAGAGAAGGTCCTATGGCTTCTTAGCAATGCAAATGCTTCAGTGACTCCCAGAGTTGCCCTTTTTGCTCTGGTGGCCAAAAAGATCACAAAGAAGACCTTGGGCAATATAGCATTGAACTGTAAGGGAGACACAGAGATCTAAATAGAGACTATTATTTTTGGCTTGACACCCCTTTTGCTGGTATTTCTTTTTGATTCAGATTTGTCATGGCCAGTGGCTAGTACAATAAAGTTATTCGGATTGGGCTGGAAATGTCAGCAACACAACCTCAACCGGCAAGTAGTTGAAGGGTGGCACAGCAAATATAAAAGCTGCACAAGCAGTTATACCCTTACAATCAAGTGGGAGCAAAGGATCAGTTATGTCTGTGTATGTCAATGCTTCCTTCCACTAGTTTATACTGCTTTAATCATGAGGCATGTCAACTTTCTTATCTTTGCCTTCCTCCTTCTTTCTCAACAGTTAAAGCAACAGCTCCTTTGCATGTTTTGTTCTGTCCCCCTTTCATGGTTCTCTTGCAAACACAAGCTTCACATTCCAACCTTCACTTGCTCAGCCCTTCTCACACAAATTTCAATTTAAAAAAAATATTTTATTTTATTCTCCTTCCACAGTATCACTCTCATCTCTCCTGACCTCTAAATTTATACTTTGCTTCCGTCTTTTATTGTGGACTAGATTATCCCCATCATTGTAGCTACATGTTTCCTGTTCAGTGCCTCACATGCTTTTTTCATCATACTGATACCTTGTCACAGTAATCCGTATGATTGCCTTTCCACAACAATCCATGCTCTGGTAACCTTCCAATTAGATTTCCATAGCACCCTCTTTTTGAGGCTACCTTTGAAGACAAACTGGAAGTTGCAGCTATTGTCAAATGTGTCTGCTAGCATTTTATGTTTGGTGAGGTGCAACCATATAACTGTTAGAATTCCTGCTCCATGATTGCAGTTATGGGATTGTTGTCTATCACATGAAGGTGTATGTTTTGACTCCACAGAGTGGGAAGTGATGGAAACAGGATATTTGTGTTACTGTGTTCCGTCAAGTCGGACTATTGACCTTTGTTCTTTCTGTTTGCTGTCTGATGCTAGAGAGAGAGGGAGCCATGTTGCAGTGCTCCGTGTGTGTTTATATGTAAATAAAGTAGATTAGCCAAAATGCTGAGTTGCAGAGGTCTGCTATGTGAACTGCGAAGACTCTGCAGATCCCTAAGTGTGCCGATGTCTGTTGGCATCGGTCGCTGTGATGTTTGCACTGAAGAAAGCTTTTGAAGCTCCCGAACAATCGAGCAGGAGGGAGAGAACATGCCAGTTGGGTCCTACTCAAGTGTAGGACGAGCTCCTGACTATGCACTGATTGCATATACATTAGCAACATCCAGTGCTTTTTTTTTTTTCTTTAAAAAAATGTTTAGGGTACTCTCATTTTTCTACACATATTGAAATACCGCCAAACAACGAGGCCAAGCTTAGATTCAAAAAATGTTTAGGGGTATGTGTACCCATCATTCCAAGTACTGATTGTAGCATGTAAAGCTGTAATCGTTTTGATATCTATATATCAAGTTTAACTCCCTTTATGGGCATGCCAATCAGTTAAGACTGGAAGAAGCCTTTCTTGTTTTCCCAATGTCTGGAGAAGCTCGTTCTGAGGTGAAATAGGATGTGGCCTTCTCTGTGGTGCTGTCTAGGTTGTGGAAATCCCCACCAAATATATTACTGGCATGAACACTGGTTATTTTTTTAGTATTAAATTTCACACAGCTCTTTGCAGAGTTTGGACAATCTTCTGTCTTGAAGTAATGAGCCTGTGATTTCAGCACCAACAAGGCTGAACTAGAACAGACAAATTGGCTCAATTTGCGACATGCACCTACAAATACAGATGTCTCATTATCTTGAGAATCTTTTCTTGATGTCAGTCATTGCACTGTCAGGAGGAGGTCTGGGAGCAAATTTTGCTGAGGTGTGATAAGCATATTTTCTTCAGCAACGTCTCATAGAAACAGCAAGAGATTATTATCTACCCTATAATTTTATGACTGGTGATTATTATCCTCTGTCTTCTTCAGCAAAGCAACAGAACTAAAGGATATTTATAATATCCCCTGCATCACTCCAAGTTGGAGCTAGAGATATCGCCACTCAGTCAGTCTGATCACTGAGACACAGTCTGAAACTTAGATAAACCAGGCCACCGCTTATATAAGGATGTGCTATTCAACATCGGAATCAGAGAAGGATAATGTATTGGCAAGTGTATTGGAATGCAGAAGGGGTTGTTTTATGCAAGATAGTGGCGTTTGTAATGTTGGTGCTGGTGTTTTTGCCTCAAGTGGTATCTAAGGTTCCCAGCATCAAATGTGATGTCAGTGACCCTCTTTCTATTCTCCACAAGCATTACCAATCAGGAGACCTCATTATTGCTGGTATTATGTCTCATATATACAGATTCTCCAACTCTATAAGTTTCAGAGAACGTCCCTCTAATGACCTCTTTGATGGCACCCTGTAAGTTTCCTTCAATGTTTTTCCATGACAAGTTTGTCCTTATTAAGTCCAGTGGATAGGTGGAGTTCACAGCCAATCCATCTTTCCTTTCTTTAATGAATGGCACACCTTCCCTAACTAAATACCACATCATCTCCATCGTGTTCCCGTTTTTATTATAGTAATTCCAGACAAGGATCCAGTATCACAAGCCTCCTTCTGGAAGAATTTTCTAATTAAAAAGAGCTAGCAAATGTTAGTCCTGCTCCAGCCCTACTCATCTAGGTGTTAGATCAGCGAGTGGCCCTTGGCGGGGTGGGGTGGGGGACTGTTATAAAATATTTCATTTCAGTGCTCATTGGCTTTGGGGGAAGAATATTAGGTTACCCCAGATTGTTAATTTTTGCAGCTGGACATGGTCACTGATAGCCAATTGCACAAAATGCCATAAAATAAATGAAGTGGCGACCACCCTTGTGAGCCACCTTAATTTCTACCCATTTGGTAAAAAAGCCTATCCACAGAACCTATTTATGGGATAGCAATGCTTCTAGAGGAGTAACAGTGCTCTGATTTTTGTGTTATCAACTGTGCCTGCATCTGAGCTCTAACTGCTTTGTCAAAGACTGTATATTTCCATTTCTTTGCCATTTAACTATAACTTCTACATTTTCCCTGTGTGTGCGCGCTCACACAAGCTATATACATCACACATACTATTGGCATCCATTCTACTCACATTCTACTCACCTCCTACCCCCACCCCACCAATTTCCCTATGTCTGAAATGTTTGCAAATGTGTACAAAATCCCGAAATAATAATATTTTTGTTCAAAAAGGGGGAGGATGTTAAATTCTAGATATATCGGTCCCATTTTAGAAAGAACACAAAGTAATTCGACTCTCCAGAATTTGGGGAGAAATGTTACAATCCTATAGAGAAACTGGAATGAAGAGAATTTCTTTTAGAGATCCTTCTGTTAACTGCTAACTTTCAAAGCAGAAACTGGTAGTGCTCTTGTAAACAAATATGACAAATATCCCCCTCTGCATGACAGCATTTCTTTATATTTCTGATTACAGGTCAATGATTCAGATCTACCAACATATTCTAGCCTCAATATTTGCTGTAAAGGAGCTTAACGGAAATCCTAAGATTTTGCCTAATCTCACCCTGGGCGTCCATATCTACAATAGCTATTTCAATCCAAGATGGACCTATCAAGCCTCACTGGAGGTCTTCTCCACCCAGGGCAGATTCATTCCTAACTACAAATGTGATACTATCAACAACCCAGTAGCTGTCATTGGGGGACCCACCTCTGAAGTTTGTCTCCACATGGCAGACATCCTGTGCATTTACAAGATTCCACAGGTAATACATGTGTGTGGAACTGGAGAGTTTATGAGAGCATCAGCCACATCCCTTGGTTTCAGATATTGATTTGTACATTGAAGATAGGAATTGCTTCCAAAATACCATATTTAACAGTGGAAGATTTGACAGGTTTTCCCTTTAAATGTTTGAAGGGGTGAATCTTTATTGAGAGAATACAGTGGTTGGGAGCATTTGGGGGGTTGTTGGTGTGTGTGTGTTATAGTGCTTTGCGAAGACTTGTTGACGCACTTGTGGCCATGCTTATGGTTGCACTAGCATACCAGTATCTAGTCTTATCTGCAAGATCTGCCATTAGATCCCAATGTACTTTCTGTCCACCTCGCTATAAGACCTATAGGATTACCCAATATAGGATTAGCCAATGTGGTGTCTTCCACTTATGAAAAGCATGTAGGTTATGGGTGATAGCCAATTAAGTCAGACAAAGGATCACCTCTGTGTATGACTTGTGCTATATGTCAGAAACACTTAACATTCCATCGGCAAACAATCAAAGGAATCTCCAAAGAAGATTCCTTTAACACGATCTGGTCTCCCTTTTTCTCTTTTATTGAAGAAGAACAGGATATTTTAATGCCACCATCATCACTGAGGTTTCTGTGGAGGGGACATATTCCTTGGAAATACCTGGTATTGTAACTGTATTGTAACTTTTGAATAAATGTGTTTTTTTAAAAAAAAAATAGAAACATTTAAGTTAACTAAGATCAGTTATTTTTGAATTCAGAAGGCTGTATTTCCTTAAAATGAATACAATCCTTAGATCAGGCACAGCCAAAATGTTTGCCCTCTAAAAATTGTGGACTACAATTCTCACAGTCTCTGACCATTGGCCATGTTGACTGGGACTTATGGGAACTGGAGTCCAAAAACATCCCATCTAACCCTAAATTACACTGATTTCCCCCTATTTTCCTTAGTTCATCTATGGCACTGCTCCAGTGGTAAATAAGAAAAGTCAGACTGTCCTCTACCACCAGATGTTTCCAGATGTGGATCATCAATATAAAAGGATTCTTCAGTTACTGCTTCATTTCAGGTGGACATGGATTGGGGTGGTATCTGCACATGACAACGGAGAGAAATTCATACATACAGTGGTTCCCATGTTTGCTCAGAGAGACATCTGCTTTGACTTCATTTTATCAATGCCCCAAATATCTTACTCCAATGACTTTGATAAGAAAATTGATGAGTTGATTAAAACATGCAATGTTATCAGGAATAGCACTGTTAATGCAATGATCGTTCATGGTGAAATTGATACCATGGTAGGTTTGAGAATGTTGCCTGTTTATACTGACTGGGGTAGATCAACAAATGACAAAGGTAAAATCTGGATTATGACATCCCAGATGGGTTTCACATCAGTTTCCTTTCAAAGAAATTGGGACATAGATTTCCTTCATGGTTCTATCTCCATTGCCGTTCACTCTAAGGAGGTAATAGGATTCCAGAAATTTCTTCAGATGATAAAACCTTCTTCAGGAAACCAATATGCCTTTATCAGAGAGTTTTGGGGAGACACATTTGAATGTTCTTTCCTCAATCCCATGACAGACATAGACAATGGAAAAATCTGCACTGGAAGGGAGAAACTGGAGACTCTGCCTGCCTCTGTTTTTGAAATGAGCATGACAGGCCACAGCTACAGTGTTTACACTGCTGTCTTTGCTGTGGCACATGCATTGCATGCCATGCATTCATCAAGGTTCAAGCACAGAGCAATGGTGGATAAAGGAAGAATGAAGATTCTGAGTCAACAGCTGTGGAAGGTAATGTTCTGAGCACACTAAGAATGTAGGAAAGTAAGAGCATAGAATCATAGAATTATAGAGTTTGTAGAGACCTGAAGAGTCATCTAGTCTAACACCCAGGAATCTCAGCTAAAGCTTCCGGGTTAGCGCGATCGGCTAATGGCGGATTCCCTCCGAGCTCCGGAGGGAATCGGCTTGACAGGGGCTGGGTCTTGCCGTGCCGGCGACACGGGGACCCTCAAAAACCACGGGCATAGGAGCCCGTGGACATGGTGACTCGGCGGGCATCGTTAAGCGCCCTCCCGACTCGCGAAGGAGCCTTTTTAAAGGCTACGGAACGGGTGCCGGGGAGCGGCGTGGTGCTGTGAGTCTTCTGCTTCCCCTGCCGAGCGAAGCCGCATGCCATTTGTCGGAGAGAGCTGACTTCTTCCTATTAAAATTTGGACTTAAAATCAAGAACAACAACCCGTGAGTAATTGGGAAATTGGATTACAAATAATTTGATTATGAATTTGGCACGAGCGGGGGAGGTGAAAAAAAGGGAAGTCCGCCCCCCCCTTATTGTAAACAGTTTGAAGCAAGGAGCTGTCAACTAAGGTTGCGTGAAGAATTGGGGTAATTCGATAAAAGATATAAATTCCACAGATTTAAAGGACTAAGCTAGTGTGCCGGAGGACAAAAGTTTAATTATTTGGACTAAGTACCACCTTTCTCAAGCCCGGGAGTAACCCGTGAAAAGAGCCTGCAGAGGATTTATAGAAAGCTTTTGACAGCTGTCAAATTAGCTGTCAAAGCCGGAAAAATCAAAGCTTAAATTCTAACCGGCTATACTGCTACAAAATATTGAAAGTAAAGAAAGACTGATACAAATAAACTTGATTTTTGGATTGGAAGGGAAAAGAAATACTAAGTAACTAGAATCCCTCTAGAGGGGATTCTTGGATATTACAAGAATGGAACTAGGTCGGGAAATACGAGCTGACTTGCAAGAGCTTATTTTTCTCATGGGAAAGCTGCAAGAGAGGATAGAGCAAGGCCATGTTTTGTCTACAAGTCCTACGAAACCGAAGTCAACAGAAAATATACTTACTGAGTTGGAAAGGGACTTGATGCTCAAAACACAGGCAGCTGGACAAGAAAAGAAACCAAAGACTAAGACATCAGCTGAACAGGAGGAGCAGAAAGAAGGGGTGGCTGAAAAGTTACAGAAGATAAAAGAGAGCCGGAGACCTGCCAAGAAGAATTCCAATTCGACTAAGATGAAAACTGGATTATTTGGGACATATAGACTTAAGAAACAGAGTTGGAGCTCCACCTCTAAACAAGTAGGCCTTGCTGGAAGAAATATGGTTAACATGGAGAAGGTACTTCCCCGACCTGGGGCGTTCAATATGAAAGATTTTCGGAGAAGCCGGCGGAAAGGGACTGAGAGAGATCCGAGAGCCTCGGACGTAAGGTCACCAGGCTAAAAAGATGGACTAATTGGACTTTGGTTTGGGACTGAAACCGGGAAGAGAAGGGTGGGGTTTAGAAGTCCAAAGGGGGCCTGATTTTTATTTTGCAGTGTAAAATTATATGCTCTTTATTATTATAAGAATGGGGAATCTGTGGATGGGAATTAGGGACAATCTTAGGGAAGGTATCTTATTATTTGTTTTTATATCTCTTTTTTTTTATCTTTTTTTATGTATGATTAAGGTATATATTCTAAAAATTGCTAAATAATCTAAATTAATGGATAATAATGAATTAAGGTTTAAAATTATTATAAAGAATCACATTAGTAATTTATGGTTAAGTAAATTAATAAATTATGATTAGGACATTAAGGATAAAAACTTGCTTGAATAAACAATCGGAGTTGGAATACAATAAGGGGAGGCGTGGGGAAGTCATGAAAAGAAGTTATTGAAAATGAGACTTAAAAGGTGGAATTCTTTTTTTTTTTTTATGTCGTGTTTTGTGTTATTTTTGTGTGTGTTTTTGTTTTGTTCTTTTTTTGTAACCTTTTGAAACTTTAATAAAGATTATTTTTTAAAAAAAAAAAAGGAATCTCAGCTAAAGCATCGATGACAGATGGCCATCCAACCTCTGCTTAAAAATCTCCAAGGAAGGAGAGTCCACAACTTCCCAAGGGAGACCATTCCACAACTGAACAGCCCTTGCTGTCAGAAAGTTCTTCCTGATGTTTAGTCAGAATCTCCTTTAATGTAACTTGAAGTCATTTGTTCAGGTCCTACCCTCCAGAAAAGGAGAAAACAACCTTGCTCCATTTTCCATTAGACAGCCGTTAAGATACTTGAAGATGGCCATCAGTCTCCTCTTTTCCAGGCTAAACATCCCCAACTCCCTCAATCTGGGACAACTCCCTCAATCAGGCAGGAGAAAGCAATCTTGCTGCATCTTCCATGTGACAATCCTTCAATTATTTGAAGATGACTATCATATCTGCTCCCAGTCTCTTTTCCAGGCTAGACATGTCTAGCTCCTTCAACCGTTCCTCATAAGGGTTGGTTTAGAGACCATGGATCAATCTGTTCCTGTCTATTCCTTCTGCTGACGGGCAGAGGGCAGGAATCATTCTATGCATGTCTACTTGACATATTTTTTGTTTCTAAATCTTAATGTAAATTTGAATTTGGTTTAGTCATTCTTAGGGCAAACTTTTCGTTAGATAGATTCATTGAAATCCCCATGATTTCCTCATGAATTGCTATTTCTTTCCTTGCCAATTTAGCTCAACCAGTTTGTAAGAAGCATCTCATTTAATACTAGTGCTGGAGGAAAAGTATCCTTCAATGAAAATGGTGAGATAGAGGCTGGATTTGATATTATGAATTGGCTCACGTTCCCAAACCAGTCTTTCTGCAGAGTCAAAGTTGGAAGCATAGACCCCATGGCCCCTCAAGAAGAAGTGCTCACTATTTCTGAGGAAGCCATTGTGTGGCCCAACAGGTTTAACCAGGTAAGGTCCATTCATGTATTGGGGGCTATTCATTAGTCCCATCTCCAATTTTCAACAGTTCAGATATTGGCATAGCTCTGCTCATCTATAGCTTTAGTGTACACATGGGGACATGGGTGCAGAGGTCTTCTTTGCTGTGTCAGTTGGGTGATGTCACCCATCCAAACCCTTCTTTTCATCAAATAAAATATTCTCCTTGGAAAACTTTAATATTTAAAGAATTTGTAGACATTTGTCCTGAAAGGTTGTAATCAAGGATTATACTACAAGGAATACATTGAACATACTTCTAAACATCACCAAGAAATGTAGAAGTATAAACACAAAAAATGAATAAAAATAGGCTTAAAATTATAAGCAAACTATAACCAAGCAAAAAAAACCAATTTCATCGGAGGGACAGGAAATTATAGTAACCCGCATTTCAATGTGTTCCAAAATATGAGATGGTGCATAGAGTTCCCATTTTTTATCCTATGGATAAGTATTACCAGTAGTACAAAAGGTTCTATGAAGCCTCTGCATTCTAAATTCCAGATTTATTGCTATTTTGGAAACCTAACATAAACTCAACACATTTCCACATGGATACCAGTATAACGAGATGAGATATAAATGTTGGAGTTCAATAATGTTTACACATTTATTAAAGAGTCAAAGGTGTTTGCATTGAAGATCTGATTTTATTAAACTGCCTCAACCTCACCTCCAAAGTGAGTGTTAACCACCTGGCATGAGGCAATAGATACACGACCCCCATCATACCCCATAGGAATAACCCAACCACACTCTGAGCCCTATAAGAGTTGTTCCAGTTATTGCTGGTTCCTCATGACCCTCACATTGAAATATGTGCTTAGAGAAGACTGGCCAAATCTCCAACCCCAAAGATGGTTCGCCTTTCATGGGATAGGGGGTAACACGGCAGAATTTCACCATCTAGTAAACATCCTCCTCTTTCATCTGTGGACAGGCACAGCCTCTTTCTCTTTGTAATGACAATTGCCCCATGGGTTATCGTAAGGCAAAGAAGGAAGGGATGCCATTTTGCTGCTATGATTGCCTTCCATGTCCAGAAGGGAAGATTTCCAACCAAACAGGTAAGGAAGTCATGTCCAGAGTCTATGGACACTAATGGGGTCACTAGCCATCAATTGGAAAGGTTATGTAGAATTTTATGTAGAATTTAAGGATGGTTAGAATCAAAGGGTTAGAAGGGCCATCCAGTCTAACCACCTGTGGTCAATAACAACAACAACAACAACAACAACAACAACAACAACAACAAGAATAATAATAATAATAATAATAATAATAATAATAATAATAATAATAAATTGATTGTTTTCTACCTCACCCATCTGGCTGGGTTCCCCAAGCCACTCTGTGCAGCTCCCAACAGAATATTAAAAACATGATAAAACATCAAACATTAAAAACTTCGCTAACAGGGTTGCTTTGAGGTGTCTTCTAAAAGTCAGATAGTCATTTATTTCCTTGACATCTGATGGGAGGGCATTCCACAGGGCGGGCGCCACTATCGAGAAAGCCCTCTGCCTGGTTAATGATATGAGGGCAGCACCTTACATTTGTCATTACGTAGATAAAAATAGGATTCACAGCCCCACATGTGCCAATCATTATGTTGGAGGTGGGGGGCAAGGACATGAACCACACACAAAATGGAGATAGAAAAGTCTGCTTTGGGAATGCTACATTTTTCAGAACTTCAAAATCCCTTTAAAAATAGCTGCACAGGCAACCTCCCAGACAAGACCAATAAGGACAGAATATGCTAAGTGCTGTTGGAATGCAAACTGACATGTTGGGAGAAGTGGAATGAAAACAGGATAAGAGAGGGAGTGGAAGGGTATCCTGTACTTTCAGGAGGTGTTTTTTTCCACCTAAGAAAGAGAGAGATGATGACAGAAATGGAAAGGAAGAGAATGACGGCTGAAAGTGTATAAGCTAAAACAGAAAGGAAAATAGAAATATTCTGCATACTTCTAACTGATAATATCTTTGAAGAGAAGCCACGCTCGGTCATAGGACTCAGCTTCTAAAATGGAGGTGGGCATAAAGACCCAGGTGGCCCATGGAACATCCCATAGTTTGGTATCTTACAAATTGCATGAGGAGACCACTTAATTCTTTGCCAGATTTGAACCTGTAAAGTCTCATTCATATTGTTGTAATGCTGTCTTGATAATTTTAGTGCAATGCACATAACGCTGTCATGTACAGAAACCAAACTTTTCTTTTTCAGACATGGACGACTGCTTTCCATGTCCACAAGATCATTATCCAAACCTAGAACAGGATTCGTGCATTCCAAAATGCATCAGTTTTTTGTCTTATACAGAGCCTTTGGGGATCAGTCTGGCCACTTTGGCTCTTTCGTTTTCCTTCATCACAGCTTTGGTGCTGTGCATCTTCATTAAGCACCGGGACACTCCCATCATCAAAGCCAATAACCGGAGCCTCACCTTCTCCCTCCTCATTTCCATCTCCCTCTCCTTCCTTTGCTCACTGCTCTTCATAGGCCAGCCTGACAAGGTGACCTGTCTCCTTCGACAAACTGCTTTTGGCATCATCTTTTCAGTGGCAGTTTCTGGCCAAGACAACCATCGTGGTTCTTGCTTTCACGGTCACAAAACCCACGAGGAAATGGGTGGGGAAAAGACAAACTTTCTCCATTGTTTGTTCCTGCTCTTTTATTCAAGCCACTCTTTGTGGTGTGTGGCTGACAACTTCTCCCCCATTCCCAGATTTAGACATGCACTCAATGACTAAAGAAATCCTTCTGGAATGTAATGATGGCTCAGTCACCATGTTCTACTGTGTCTTAGGCTACATGGGCGTACTAGCTATGGTCAGCTTCACTGTAGCTTTCTTAGCCAGGAAGTTGCCTGACAGTTTTAATGAGGCCAAATTCATCACCTTCAGCATGCTGGTCTTTTGTAGTGTTTGGCTGTCCTTTGTTCCCACCTATCTGAGCACAAAAGGGAAATACATGGTGGCTGTGGAGATCTTCTCCATCTTAGCTTCCAGTGCTGGCTTACTGGGGTGTATATTCTTCCCAAAATGCTACATTATTGTGCTTAGGCCTGAACTGAACAGCAAGCAGCAGCTGAGAAGAATAAAGCATTGAGGCATCTAATATTCTGTGGCCCTCATCCCTTGGTCAGGAGGAAACAGAGGAACTTCACATAGCTGCAAGAAACATGTTTGAGTGAATTTATTTGGGAGTCATCACATCACATTTTAACTTTAAAGGATGTCTGCATTGCTGTTGCATGAGTTGTGGCCACATTGAAAATGTGTTGTGCTAAATAGATGAGTATTTAACAAGGAGACCTCTGTGGCAAGAGAATAAAATTGAGCAAACTGCAGTGCTGAAAGATCTTCTGTCATTTTAATACAGTAATTATTTTCTCCCCCATATGTTTGCATTTGTTGAACTCCGCAATCAGGAATAAATGTATATACACACTGAAGTGTTTTCTCTCTCTCTGCTTCTATGATACAAACTGATTGGGTCTGTGATATTCTTTCTAGGGAGAGTGGGGAATTTGATTTGGTTTACGCTGAAAGCCCAGTGCACCTAATTTGCACTTTCCTGAAGTCTCAGGTAGTGTCAGAGGCTAGAAGTGCCTTTCAGCAACTGTAATTGGTTCAATAACTTATAATGGCAATGGCACCCACCTGAGAGGTGCTGGAACTGAGTTCCAGCTGTAAAAAAAAAACCCTGGTTGTGAGAATAAAACATGGGGAAGGTACACAGAACACATATGCTACCTGGAATTCCTGGGAGGAAAGGTGGGCTACCAAAGCAACAAGTATATAAATCGGTCAGGTGCTTGGATGACTTTTTCCATATTCTAGTTAACTGCATGACTGTGGACCTGGATAGCTCAGTTGGTTAGAGTGTGGCACTGATAATGCCAAGGTTGCAGGAATGACCCCCACATGGAACAGCTGCATATTCCTCTCTTGTAGGGGGTTGGATTAGATGATCCTCAGGGCCCCTTCCAACAGTTCTATGTGTCTATGGTTCACATTTCAATTTTGAAGTATTGTAGGTATAAAAAAGTGAGTCAGGTGGTAGCTTTTAATGCCACATAAAAATACAGATCTTGTAAATCTATTTTATACTATTTCCCTCTCCTTAAGGTCTCATTTTTAAGGTGTTTTTCTTTTGCTCACTCTTTTGAAACCTATACAAGTATAGGCTTCTGCATCTCTAGCTGTGAGAGTGAGCAGGACGTAACAGAACTGAGATGTGCTAGAGAACAAATCAGTCCATTTAACATCCATATCACAAGCAGTCTGGAGATTACAGCCACCGCACTGAAATTTGTCTGTGAGCTCCATTGCACATGTGTATCTGTTGTCTCTACTGGTTTTCATTTCTTCTCAGAAGTTGCACATTCCCTCCACTTTTGATCACCTGCCAGTAGCCACAGCATAAAGATCAAGGTCTTCCTAAACCCCAAACTGGCTATCTCTGCTGACAGTTATGTTGCATCTACATGCTATTCTCTCGACAGCAGCACCATGAAATATGATATTAATGCTCTCGTTGTGTGATTCAGCAGGATGGTGGATCTATCGGTATGCTCAGTAGATGCACATCTTGATCATTCTCCAGACTGCAAATCTAGTGAATTGACTACATGTTACTGGTGCCTGATACTATGGGTTGTATCCAACATTAGTCATACTCAGAGTAGACCCATTGAATTCATGGACCTAAATTAGTTATTCCATTAATGTAAATGGGTCTGCTCTAAACATTACTAACTTTGAATACAACCCTGTGCGTTTCTTGCTAATATATTCAATTCTTATCTAACCATACTGGTTACTCAATGGCCACTGAAGTTTTCACCTGGATTTCCAAAAGTATTTCTTTCTTTAAAAACCTTCTAAATATGAGACTTTTTATGTAGACTTTGCAAAAAAGTCATTTGTGGTTGATTAGTCTTATTCCAGGCTCACTTGTTTTCTGGGGGGCTTTTCAGTTGCTCTTGGTTATTACAAGCTGATGCCTCTCTTGCTGTCCATGTGATGAAGACCACAGAAGACCTGCTGAGATCAGATAAACATGTTGTCCTCAATGTCTCATAGAATCTGTGATTCTAAATAGGCAATTATTGTTCTTCCTAACTATCAAATTAAACATGATGACTCCTACTTTTCCACAAAGTCCCAAGGGCTTCAGTACTAATCACCAGCAAAACCATGCACAGAAGGAGGTATGTTATTAATAAACCTTGTATCATTCCATGCTGGGGCTAGAGAGAGTCAGGGCTCTTGTCAGTTTGATCATTGATACTTTATCTTGTGCAGTTTGAGCTGTGCATAGACCAACTGTGTCTCCATTCAAGCCATGCTTGAAGATAATGAGTATGAATGGGTGTGGAGAAGAATTTTTTTCTTGCAAGTTAGTGGCATCTGTAGTATTAGTACTAGTGTTTTTGCCTCAGGTAGTGTGCAAGATTCCAGATGTCAAATGTGGCATCAGTGACCCTCTTCCTATTCTTCATAAGTTCCACCATCCAGGAGATCTCACCATTGCTGGCATCGTGTCTATGATGTACATGTTTTCCAAACCAATAACGTTCATAGAATGTCCCTCAATGGACCTCTTTGATGGAACTTTGTAAGATTTTCAAACTTTCCATTATACGGATCACCAATGTGGCACCTGTGGGATATGCATGCACCCCCAGAGATCTTCCCTGGTGCCCACAGGGTTCCCCCCTTGCTCCACTGAAATTAATCTTGAAAGATGCCTTGTATTATAGACGATAGAATAGGTTGCCCTGTGTGTTTGGTGTGTGTTTCAAGTTTGCAAATGGGACTATGGCTCTCCAAAGCTTGGTTTGCCTGATATATTAAATAGCCTGTCCTATGAATCCCATGGAGGTTTGTGGGCTTTCCATGAGTGTCTGTTCGGCCACTATGTGTCTGAGCTCTGGAAAAGATGGATCTAAGGTTAAAACCTCTAAAAACTGTGATTACCATCAAAGGAGTGATTCAACTAATGGTGTTGCAGGGACATCCAGTGGTGATCTTAACTTCCACCTGCCTCTGATTTTCTTGGACACAAAATATTGAAATAATTGGCATTCAATACATTAAAATTTGCCTTAAAAATAGTTTGCTATCCAACAACCAGCTTCTACAGATTATAAATTGCCACAGTCCAAAATGATCATCGATATTTGGAAGCACAATTATTTAAAAAGGGGAGATGCTACCCTTACTAGTAAACTAGCTAAATTATTGAGTCATAAAACTCATATTATATTTCAAGGAGAAGCAGCTCAGATGAAACATTAGCCCATGTTCTCTCATGATGTTTAACACCCCCCCCCCCAAAATAAGGACATAAGATCCCAATTAATCTCCCCAGAACTTTCTCTATTCTATCAAAACTTAGCTAAATTTTGTATTTTGTTTTTAATGCCAACCTCCAACCCTAAGATCACAGAAAAATTATATAGAAATATAGAAATAGAACCTCTAAGTGGTTTACAAGGAAATAAGGTAGCGCAAAGTTCACTATTGTAGCCATCAAAACTAGGCCACTGTTCTTAAATTGAAGGTGAGGTATGCATGGAGAAAAATGGTCCATTTTTAACTATTTCTGATAGTTCAAGGATTCTGCTCACTCTCATTTTATAAGGTGCAATTTGTGTGCATGGATATGTTTTTAGAAATGAGACAATGTCAAATTCTGAATCCACCGGTGCCATTCTGAAAACCAACGCTAAGAAATTTGAATGTCCAAAAGGCGACTTTCAATGAGAACTTTGCAAACAGGTTCTCTCAAAATAGTATTGGGTGGCTGAGCCCATGTGACAAAAAGCCAACTGTGCATGACAACGTTTCTTCATCCTTGGGATGGAAATAATTTGTGAATCCTCCAATCCTCTCATTTCAGGGTCATGCTACAGATCTACCAGCATGTCCTGGCACTGATATTTGCTGTAGAAGAGATCAATGAAAATCCCAAGATGTTGCCTAATCTCACCCTCGGCTTCCATATCTACAATATTTATTTCAATCCAAGATGGACCTATCAGGCCTCAATGGAGGTCTTCTCCACCCAGGGCAGATTCATCCCTAACTACAAATGTGATAATGTCAACAATCCAGTAGCTGTCATTGGGGGGCCCATCTCTGAAGTTTGTCTCCACATGGCAGATATCCTGCGCATCTACAAAATCCCACAGGTATGGCAGGCACTAGAGCATGGGAGTATAACAACTAATTTTCACTTGTGTTTTGGTGATTCGAAGTATTTTTAGGTGGTTTTCAAGGTCAGTTTGTACATTCAGAAAAATTAAGTACTGAATATATCCTTGTCTTCAGAATACAGATTATTTTAATGTGTTGAGCGATCAGTAGAGAAGGGAATTAAATGTTTAAATGTAAAAGGGGAAAGGATCAGCCTGATGTTCTCACAGACATTGAGTCTGAAGAGGTCCACTCCTCCTGGGAAAGCTCCACTACTTAACTTATAAGTTAGCTATATATGTCAGTCCCAAGAAACCTGTCTTAAGGACTTACATTTCCTCTTTGCCTTGTATATTTCAAACTCAGAGGAGGGATATGGAAGGAACTGTAGGTTTTCTCCAGGGTAAAACTGTAAATAAGCAGCAATGTTTGTTAATGTACAAAGAAGTACAAAGTTCTCTTTGCTTATCTTGTACACCTTCATATTATGAAGGTGAAGTTCACAGGGGAAATGAAGGTCTGATGTTTTTGAGGAAGGTATCCTTCAACACTTTTTCAGAATGGGAGAGTAAAGGCAAGAATGAAAGAACAAATTTTTAAGAATAGTTTTATTAAATTTTTTTTAAGAAATGTGATTCTGCAAACTGCAATGTTGCAGAATAAGTGATTCTGCAAACTGCAATGTTTTCAGACAAGATCTGATGACATTATAAATAACGTATATACACTTATAGATCACTGTCAGACAAATCCAGACATAAAATAAACCCAAAACAAATAAACCACAGGTATGTGAAGGCTTTAAAAGTAGCAACTAGAACCATTTATAGCATAGAAATGATAGTTAAACAAGACAAGCTTGCAAAAAAATGACCCTCATTTTACCAAGTAGAAGCAATTAAAGTATTCAAATATCCTGAGTCCTTGGCCATGTTCCTCCTTGCTTGGAAATGAAATCAAGTCAAACTAAATTAATATGGTTCTATTTTGTAATCTAATATTAAGTGTTGCTTTTGACCCTACTCTCTCTAAGCATAGCTGGGGAAGCATAGCAGAAATGGGGAACATTTTCCAGCCCAAGGACCACATTCCCTCCTGAGCAACCTTTTGAGAGCTCTGCAATTGATGGTTGAGGTGAGAGGCAAAAGTGGTAGTGCAATGAATGTAAATGTTACCTTTGTACAGTAGGATAAGTCTTTTTACAGGCACCCCTCTGAATCTTCCTTCCAGACCTCTGCTGAAGGTGTGTAGCAGAGCTAGTGGGGTGGTTGTTACAGGGCTAGCTTGAGAGCATTGGCAGGTCACACTGTCCAAAGCAGGGTCTGAGGTGTCCTAATCCTGGTGTACATGAATACTCATCCTCTTTGTACCTCACAAACACATGAAATTCTCAGCAGCATTCAATAAACGCAGACTTCTTAATCAAGGTTAAAATCTTCTTTAATGTTTGGCATACAACTTCAACAGAATGAAACGACACAGAATTATCCCTCCCCCTTTAATTTTGGAAATTTCCTGCTCTTTTGTCCTCCTTTCATTTCTTCAGCTCATATATGGCTCTGCTCCAGTGACCAAGCAGACAACCCAGAGAGTTTTCTACCACCAGATGTTCCCAGATGTGGCTCATCAGTATAAAGGGATTCTCCAACTACTGCTGCATTTCAGGTGGACGTGGGTTGGGGTGCTGTCTGTGAGCGATGCCAATGGAGAGACATTTGTAAGCAACATACTTCCCCAGTTTGTCAAGAGAGGGATTTGCTTTGATTTCATTGAAAGATTTCCAGTAATGACTAACTCCAATGACATTGCTGTCATAGTGTCAGAAGGCATGGAAACAAGCAATATTGTCAAGAGAAGCACTGCTGATGCGGTGATCATTCAGGGGGAAATTGATACCATTATAATTTTGAGAATGTTTCACGAGTATTCACAACTTGAGGACACATCAGTAAAAGGAAAAGATAAAGTCTGGATTATGACAACTCAGATGGATTTCACATCAGTTCCCTTCCAAAGGACTTGGGACATAGGCTTATTCCATGGTTCTATAGTCTTTGCTGTCCACTCAAAGGAAGTGTCAGCTTTCCAGACATTTCTCCAGATGAGAAACCCAACTTCAGACAAAGAATATGACTTTATCAAGGCATTTTGGGAAGAAGCATTTAAATGTTCTTCCCCAAGACCTATGGTCAACAGGCGGGATGGTGAGATCTGCAGTGGGAAGGAGAAGCTGGAGACTCTGCCTGCCTCTGTTTTTGAAATGAGCATGACAGGCCACAGCTACAGTGTTTACACTGCTGTCTTTGCTGTGGCACATGCATTGCATGCCATGCATTCATCGAGGTTCAAGCACAGAGCATTGGTGGATGAGGGAAGAATGAAGCTTCTGAGTCAACAGCTGTGGAAGGTAATGTCTTGAGGAAACTTATGCAGGAAGAACCACCATATCTGGGAGAACAAAAAGTGGAATCCAGACAGTGTACAAAGCTGTCTATCAAGGCTATTTTGCATCTAAAAGCCAAATCACTAAAGAAATTGAATGCATCACTTGGCATTGCATTCCTTTTAAAAACTGTGAATAATAGTTGCTAGGATTTTAGCAGTGGTTCAGAGGGAATTTGATCATTTCTTCATATCGATGGAAGCCAGCGTGTGTGCGTGGGTGTGTGTCTATGTAATAACTTTCATTAGAAGTGTCACACAGGAAGAAAGGATTTTAGGCTAATCCTGGCTTCCTGTCCTCCAACTTTTCTGTCAACTCCAAGTGTCATCACACAGTTTTGCTCTTAGTCCTGTCATAGATTCCATTTTGTTAAGTTTATCTAGGAAACAGGAATAAACAGAGGAAGGCCAATTATATTGAATCAGACCATCAGTCTGTCTAGCTCAATCTTGTTTACACTGGCTGGCAGCTCCTTGGGACATTGCCAGACCTACCTGGAGATGTCAGAGACTGGACCTGGGATGCGCTGCATGCAAAGCACATGCTCATCACCGAGTTTGTCTTTCCCTATGTAGGGATTGTTTATAGCGCACCCATGCTTTTAAGTAGGATCTAGAGATGGATGTGTACACCCTCCCCTTACTTATTCTTTTCCTCAGCCTTCAAGAGCCAGCTCCAAAACAGTTACTGGTCTATCCCCCCCTTCACAATATGCTTTATTCATATGAGTTGAATCCTGAGGAGCAAGTTGAACTCAAGAACTACCAGATGCTGCTAGATATAAAGGCTATGTTCTACCTCCACAGTTGGAGTCTGTATGCCTCTGACTACTAACTGTTGAGAACCACACTGAGGACAATATTTTTCCTCCCAGGATTTCCATGGTTGGTCAGTGTGAGAACATGATGCTAGGCTAGGTGGGCCATCCTCTGGTATATGCACTCTGTTCCGGCTCCCAAGCTTTCCATGGATACCTGGTTGGTCAGTGTGAGAGCATGATGCTAAGCTTTGTCGATCATCCTCTGGTATATGTGAGGTTCCACCAAAATACAGATTCATTACCCATATCCTTTAACACCTCAATCTTCTTGTTCTTATATTTCCTTCCAAAATTTAGCTCAACCACTTTGTAAGAAGCGCCTCATTTAACAGCAGTTCTGGTGAAACAATTTCCTTCAATAAAAATGGAGAGTTAGAAACAGGATTTGATATCACCAACTGGGTGACATTCCCAAACCAGTCCTTTCTGAGAGCCAGAGTTGGAAAGATAGACCCCATGGCACCACGGGAAGAAACATTCACCATTTCAGAGAATGCTATTGTGTGGCCCAAGAGCTTTAATCAGGTAAAGGGCATTCAGGTGGTGCTATAGTCAAACATTCTGTGGTTCACAGGTCGCTCTGGGAACCTTGGATTGAATTTTTTTGGTCAAATGTTTTCAGCAAGCATGTCAAGCTGGTAGAAATTTATAATAAGAAAGAAAGAAAGAAAGAAAGAAAGAAAGAAAGGGAGGGAGGGAGGGAGGGAGGGAGGGAGGGAGGGAGGGAGGGTCAAGAAGTCTATTAGAGCACCCTTTGCAAATGTAAGTTTGGATGAACTGGGTTCTGCAAAAGTTGATAGACAAGTGATAAATTATCTGATTCAGGTATAATCTAGCAGGTGCAGAAAAGGGAGGCTTGCTCCAGATTGCAAAATGAAACAAAATCCTCCTTGATTCAAAATAACCAGTGAGGTACAAACTTGCAAAAATTAAAACATTCTTTTCTTTCATGTATGGACAGGCACAGCCCCTTTCTGTATGCAATGACAATTGCCACCCAGGGTATCAGAAGGCCAAGAAGGAAGGGAAGCCATTTTGCTGCTATGATTGCATTCCATGTCCGGAAGGGAAGATCTCAAACCAGAAGGGTAAGAAATATCATGCACACAGTTTGTCAGGGATATTGACATCAGGATATACAGAGAGTCATTTCCCTTGTGTCAAAAGAGTGGTTCACAATTCTACAATGGTGGTGGTAGCTGCTGATATGAATGAAGATGCAGTCTGATAAACTGACATGTAATCAGCATAGCCCAGTCCAAGAAGCCAAACCCTGATGACGCCACCTGCACAGCCAGTTGTTTACCTCCAGTATTTTCCTCTCTCTTCCTGGGCCATGACCTTCAACAGGAAGGAGTTAGGAAAAGACCACCTGTGTCTCAAGGCCCTTCAGCTTCCTGCCCCAAGTCGCACAGCCCCCTGCTATACATTGAAGGTTGTTGCGGCAGTATTGTTAGTACCCACATGGATCAGAAGGAAAGGGTTGTGGTGAGTGGGCTTTACAAGACTTGGCAATTTCTCTGCCACATTGTGAATCTTTGCACCTGGAAGACACCACACATGATACATAAATTCCATTCATGAATTGCTTCCTGTAAAACAGCTTAAAGCAATCTAACAATAAAATATCAACAATGGAATGCCACAATTTTCAAAAGGTAATGTCAGAGTGACACAGACCAAACTCATTCATTCGTTTTAAAGACTTATGCCCCACCTTTCAGTCTATTGCCTCTTGAGGTGAAATGCAAAAGAACAGGAAGCTACACGTACTCATCCCAGACCCAGCTGTTGGGATATAGTTCCATTCTACCTTAAAAGGAACAGGCATGACTGTTGTGTGTCACATGCCTGTTTGCATTTCCAGCACAGTCTGCTGAGAACTTATGTCTGTATATTGCTTTTGCTTTGCTGCTGTTTTGCTGGAGGCGAAGGGAAGCAGACATGTTTTTTCCTTTGTCCCTGAATTATGCTGAAAAAACACCTGTAAATAATGCTTACACATGTCTCTGTCTGCCACTTCTGTTGTGAGGATTTATTCACTCTGCTGATAAGAGTGTGCATAGCTTCTGAACGTTTCGGAGGCTCGTGTCGCTGATTGATGCTGTTCTGGGAACTGGAGTTCTCCTGGCTGCTGGCCGGTGGCTGGAGCCAGCTGGGGGCCTGCCAAATTCCCCCGTCTCCTCGGCAGCATCCCAACACCAGCAGCTCAAAATCTTCTATGTGATTGATTGAGCCAAAGTGTGCTTTCTTGCAGCTCTGCAGCACAAAGAAATTGATAATTGGTGCTGTCAACTGCCTTTGTATAGTTGGTGCAGAATGTTCTTGCTGACAGGGAAAGGGTTAACAGTGGTCCCTGCAGCTGATCCTTCAGCAGTCAGTGGAGACGGCAAGGCTGCCCTTCCCCAGACCAAGAGGAGAAGTAGTTTGTTCCAAATAATAATAGATTTGATTATTTCAGAGCTGATGTTTTCTTTTCCAGACACAGAAAACTGTTTCCAGTGTCCAGAAGATCAGTTTCCAAATGACGACCAGGATTCATGTATTCCAAAATACATAACCTTCCTGACGTATGAAGAACCTTTGGGAATCACTTTGACCAGTTCTGCTCTTTCCTTGTCTTTCATCACAGCTTTGGTGCTGGGAATCTTCATTATGCACAGGGACACTCCCATAGTCAAAGCCAACAACCGGAGCCTCACCTACCTTCTCCTTCTCTCCCTCCTTCTCTCCTTTCTTTGTGTTTTGCTATTCATTGGCCAGCCTGAAAGTCTTACCTGTCTTCTTCAACAAACCGCATTTGGCATAATCTTTTCAGTGGCAATTTCTTGTGTGTTGGCCAAAACCATCATTGTAGTTCTGGCTTTCATGGCCACCAAACCAGGGAGCAGGATGAGGATGTGGGCAGGAAGAAGACTGTCCATTTCCATTGTTCTTTCCTGTTCCCTTACACAAGTCGCCATTTGCATTGTGTGGCTGGCAATATCTCCTCCGTTCCCAGATTTAGACATGCATTCAGTGACCAAAGAGATTGTATTGCAATGTAATGAAGGATCATCCTTCATGTTCTATTGTGCTCTGGGCTTTATGGGCTTCCTGGCCATGTTCAGCTTCATCATGGCATTCCTAGCCCGGACGTTGCCTGACAGTTTTAATGAAGCCAAGTTCATCACCTTCAGCATGTTGGTCTTTTGTAGCGTTTGGCTTTCCTTTGTCCCAACGTACTTGAGCACCAAAGGAAAATACATGGTGGCTGTCAAGATCTTCTCCATCTTGGCCTCCAGCTTTGGGATACTTGGCTGCATATTTTCCCCAAAATGTTATATTATTATATTGAGGCCTGAGTTGAATAACAAGGAGCAGTTAAGAAGAAGGAATCATTGAAGCCACTAAAATTCTATGACTTTAGAAAAGCCATGAATAAACTTTTGGACTTGGTTCATTTTGAGATGTCTTCCTGTTTTCTTTGTTGTAAGACACTTGGAGCCTGATTGTTTTTGTAGAAGAGCAGCTTACAAATAAAATTATGACTGACTGAATGATCATACTTTCTACAAGTCTTCCCAGGACAGATGTTATGCTAACCAGTCTATAATTTTCAGGACCTTAAGGCCTGAATAATAATAATAAATTTTATTTATATCCTGCCCTCCCTGGCCCAAGTCGGGCTCAGGGCGGCTAACATCAGATATTTAACATTAGTATATAATCAAACAATAATTAAATTACCTCCTAAAAACAGGTCAAAATCACTTTAGAATCTAATTAGATGGCTTTCCGCAGGGTTAGGGTTGGGAACAGTAAATGTTCATCAGGCCCAACTGTTTACGCTGATCTTATATGGGCCTGTGAGAACACTGGGAGGCCTCTTTCATATTAGTTCTTATACAAAGAGAAAAGGGGAGTCAGGCTGAGACCTGACCAAAGGCCTTGCGGAACAACTCTGTCTTGCAGGCCCTGTGGAAAGATGTCAAATCCCGCAGGGCCCTGATCTCTTGTGACAGAGCGTTCCACCAGGCTGGGGTTGAAGAAGTCAAACTCTTCTTAAGTAAGCATGGAAGTTTCTACAGTGCATCACTGGGCAGGCAATGAATAGTCTCTGGCAGACCTTATAAGGTGGGCAACCTCTGGCATGGGAAGAGGTGGAGAGTCTGCTGAGTTGATCCCTGTTCTCCAGGCGTCTCATTACAAATGAACAGAAGTCAGGACTGCAGAGAATACAAAGTTAGGGCTGGTTCTCAAGGCTATTAAACTCCCTCCACACACAATATTTTTTCAAGGGGATTTCAAACATCATATTATTAATAGGGAATCTTTTGAAACTTTTCTGCTACTTTTGAACTCTGGAAAATACCCACAAAATACCCTCATTCTCTCCATTCATATAGACCTCTGGGACCTGCACAGAGCAGGCAGCCCAACTTCACTTTCAAGTATAATGCATCTAGCATATTGTTTGCTTAATGGTCCCTGATAGTGCAAAGCTGAGAATGTAAACATCATCGGCCCCTAACTACTATAGTTACATCCATCTAGTTTCTTGCTACAAATTGCATCACCTGAACCCATTAATTTCCATAACACAACTAGGTGATGACATAAACTGGATAATTGCAGCCATCACATCTATGTGCCTGTAAACCATAATAATGTGATTATTACCCTTGTAATTATTAACATAAGAACAGAAGACACTTCTCCCCACATAAGGGTACTATGAGATGCACTATTATTAACGAAAATAGGAGGATCCTACTAATATCCCTTGTACATTTCCAAGATATGACGAGATAGCCAGTGCTTGGTCAGTCTGATAACAGAGACTTTATCCTGCACCATCTGAGCCACAAATCAGCCCCTAGTGTCTCCTTAAGTCAGGCTGTGCAGGCTTCAGTACAGGACTCAGCAAAGGAGAATGTGGAGGTGGGAGAATTTATGTACAAGAAGAATTATTTCATGCAAGATAGTTGGATTTGTACTATGGCTGCCAGTGCTTTTGCCTCAGGTGACATGCAAGATTCCTAATATTGAGTGCAGCATCAGTAATCCCCTTCCTATTCTTCACAAGTACTACCAGCCAGGAGATCTCATCATTGCTGGTATTATGTCTCAGATCTACATATTCTTCAACTCAATAGACTTCGAAAAATGTCCTTCTAGTGACCTCTTTGATGACATTGTGTAAGATTTGTTTTCTAAAATCCTCTGGTACCACATATTTATTATATTTTCCCTGGAAGAGCCAGGCCCATAGATCAGTGTTAGATCCAGTGAATGGGAGTGTTAGATCCAGTGAATGGGAGAAGAATGGCAGCTCAACATTCCCTGCCTTTGTCAAATAATTGCATCGTACCAGTAGCTAAGCTACATTAATCATCACCTTCCTTTTGTCTTTTTAGTTGTGGCAGCCATGAATCTAACATCCCAAGCCTATTTCCCTCAGCAGCTTAAGAAGCAATTCAAAGCCAGGATCTGCAAGGTGGATCAGCCTGGGCTCAGCCAGCTGAAACCCCTCATCTCAGATCAGACAGAGATATAGTGATGTAAGTCTCCCATTCCAGCTAATTGGGAGCTCATCTGGCTCATACAAGGCCAGGGTAAGCCCCCAAAAGGGGAGATGTCCCAGGGGCTTGGCAGTGTTGGGGCAGGTGGAGATCTATTCCATACTCTATTGGGTTTCCTTCAAATGACCTAGCATCCCAGTGGAAGCAACATTAGCAAAAGGGATTGTGTGAGTCAAACTCTTTTTAAAAAAGGCTTAGTTCCCCAGTTTAGGGCTGGAATCTGTGTGTGCTAATGTTCCTCCAGATTGCCCTAGACTGAGATAGATTGATCTGTAAAATATTATTAGCTCACCTGAAGTGTAGCAGATGTCCCATCCAGAAGGAAACACACTGTGGCACAACATGTACATAACTATTATTTCAGGATCATGACTCAGCTCTACCAACATATCCTGGCATTAGTATTTGCTGTAAAGGAGATCAATGTAAACCCCCAAATCTTACCCAACCTCACCCTGGGCTTCCACATCTATAACAGTCAGTTCAGTCCAAGCTGGACCTATCGTGTCTCCTTGGAACTCCTCTCTACATATGGCAGATACATCCCCAACTACAAGTGTGACCTCCAGAATAACCCCGTAGCAGTCATTGGAGGCTCTAACTCTGAAGTCTGTCTCCACATGGCAACTATACTGAGCATCTACAAGATTCCACAGGTAAAATTCTCCCAGCGCACCTCTCATGATGTCAAACTACCCAGACCATTGGGTCTTCTTCTGAGGCAAAGGCATGGCACTTTGCAAGTTCTGATGATCAGCTGTACCTTTACAACTGTCACTGTGTTTATCCTTTTTCATTTGTTTTTCCCTTTGCTCTTTTCCCTTATTGCTTAATATATGATAACTGCCATGGAAATAAATGGTGAAGAGCTGGACAGATATCTTAATATAAATACTTGTGTCCAATTGTGCTGATCTATGCTTGAAGCAAACTGGCTACGGGACTAGAGTAAATATACCAGTGTGGTGTCCTTCAGATGTGATTGAAATCCAACTTTCATCAGCCCCAGACAGCGTGGTCAGTGCTCATAGATTATGGGAGTTCTAATCCAACAACAGAATATGGTGGAAGACCTGCTATGCCAGTGTAATGTAAGACATGGGACAACCATGAAAGGCAAATGCATGCAATTGTTTGAGTAGACTGGCACAACCCTCTTTCAGTATATACTTTCTGCCACTATAGTTTCACAAGTGAGGACAAAGTGAATTCCTTTGCTAGGTTTAGAGCAGAGCTTTCCAAACTGTGTGTCACAACATGTTGGTGTGTCGCTGTGTCACACGAATGCACCCCACACTCCTCCCAGGGCTGAAAAAGGGTTAGTTTAACCTCCGGTTTGCTAGTAAAATTGAATTACTAGGTCATGAAATGATGCATCTCTTAAAAAGTGTGTCACCAACATGAAAAGTTTGGAAAGCTCTGGTTTAGAAAATTGGTCAGCATACTTATACCTCTGAATTCCACCACTTTCTCTTAAGCTTGAGAAAAACTGAAAAACTCCCAGGTTGTCAGCACTCAACAACAACAGCAACAAATCTGAAATCTAGGTTGGATTTTAACTGCTGCCAATACAAGTTAAAAAGTAAACCACCTCACCCTTTTTTAAAAGCATCTCATCTTGTCATTTCCTACCTTTCATTTAGCTCATCTATGGCTCTGCTCCAGTGGGGAAAATGAAAACTGAAGCTGCTTTCTACCACCAAATGTTCCCAAATCTAGACCATCAATATGAAGGGATTCTCAAGTTATTGCTACATTTCAGGTGGACATGGACTGGTTTGTTGACTGTGAATGACGAGAATGGAGACAGGTTTATACAGAGCGTGGTTCCAAAATTTATCCTGAGAGGAATCTGCTTTGATTTCATGGAAAGATTTCCAACAATTACATATTCTAGCAGTGTTACAGACGTGGTTACAGATGCGCTCAAAACATTTAATATTGCCATGAGAAGTACTGTCAATGTGTTGCTCATTCATGGTGAAATTGATTCCATGACACTTTTGAGAGCAGTTCCTGAAATGTCAGAATATGAAGGTATTCCAATGAAGGCTAAAGGGAAAGTTTGGATCACGACAGTCCAGATGGATTTCACATCACTTCCTTTTCAAAGAGATAAGGACATTGACTTCCTCCATGGTGCTCTATCCTTCACAATTCACTCAAAGGAGGTCTTGGGATTCCAGGAATTTTTTCAGATGAGAAATCCCATCTTGGAAAAAGAAGATGGCTTTATGAAGGTGTACTGGGAAAAGGCATTTGCGTGCTATTTCCCTGACTCTGGGGAAAATATGCAGGATGGCAAAATTTGCACAGGGGAGGAGAAGCTGGAGACTCTTCCGGGGTCTATTTTTCAAGCGAGCATGACTGGCCACAGCTACAGCATCTACAATGCAGTCTATGCTGTGGCACATGCCTTGCATGCCGTACACTCATCTCAGTTCAAACACAGAACAGTCGTGGGTGGAGGATGGCTGAAGTTTTGGAATCAACAGGTGTGGAAGGTAATATCAGGAGCGCAATAATGCAGGAATGCTCCCCATACCCTTGGAAATAATAAAAAGGGGAAGAATCCAGAGTGTTTGAAAAGCTTCTGTTCTCACCAACAGTGGTTAGCTTCTTTTTTTCTATATAACAATTTTCATTAATTTTTACATATACTATCATTACATCACATTATGTTTTCATTAACACACTTTTTGGCTGCAATGAGCCTATGACCTCCCTCCTTCTCGACTAGTGGTCTACCACGTTAAATTTTGTTTTTTGCTATATCCTCTATTCCCTAATCGTGTTATATCTTCACCTAACTTTTTAACTTACTCAACCTGAATAGGTAATAATTTTATTTTTATTATTATTAGTGGTTAGCATCTAAAGACCAAATTACATGTATTGTTGAAAACATGATTCACTGTTTTATGAATCTGTTTTACATCTGTCAGTAGAAGCTGCCAGGGAGCTCAGTGAGGACTCATCCTGAATGGGGATAGGCCTTTCATCTCACTAATAGGAGATTGCAACAGGAGTTTTATTCAATGCCAAATGGCAGCTGCTGCAGAATGTCTTTTGTATGATTGTTTTTCATGAAAAGATGCATCATATAAAATCTTGCTGAAATTAAGCAAATTCCCCAAGCAGTAAAGGTAAAGGTAAAGGTACCCCTGCCCATACGGGCCAGTTGTGTCCGACTCTAGGGTTGTGCGCCCATCTCACTTAAGAGGCCGGGGGCCAGCGCTGTCCGGAGACACTTTCAGGTCACGTGGCCAGCATGACGAAGCTGCTCTGGCGAGCCGGCACCAGCGCAGCACACGGAAACGCCGTTAACCTTCCCGCTATAAAGCGGTACCTATTTATCTACTTGCACTTAGGGGTGCTTTCGAACGGCTAGGTGGGCAGGAGCTGGGACCGAAAGACGGGAGCTCACCCCACCATGGGGATTCGAACCTCCAACCATGCGATCGGCAAGCCCTAGGTGCTGAGGTTTTACCCACAGCGCCACCCGCGTCCCTCCCCAAGCAGTGGTAGTAATATAATATACTAAGAAAGCATATACAGAAGGTCAGTTGTCTGCATTCACTTACTTGAGGACATAAGAAGATCCTGCAGGATCAGGCCAATGACCCATCTACTCCAACATCCTCTTCTCACAATGTCCAGCCAGATGCCCATAGGACCTGATTGCAACAGGGCTCACCCCAATTTTGATTCCTAGAAAAGAGGCATCCTGCCTTCAACCATGGAAGCAGAACATGGACATGATGGCCAGCAGCCATTGACAGCCTTATCCCCTGTGAATTCTTCAAACCTCTTTAAAAATCCCTTCAGTTGGTGGAGCTTAACCCTCCTTTATTCTAAACAAAAATGTAGTAACAAGCCTTACTTGTTCATAAGATGTATAGGCTGCTTGGTTGTTAAGCATTCTTCTTGATGGAATGAAGGTAATGACAAAGAAGATGGTGGAGATGTGGGGCTTTTAGTGCTTGATAACTACAATTGCATATACTACTGGTCTTTATAAATCCTTTGTTGAAGGACCCATTCCTCATATCCCTCAAGTGGGAAAGCTCATCATCAACCTGCTATATCTGTTATATTTGGGGATGCAGGTGGCGCTGTAGACTAAACCACTGAGCCTCTTGGGCTTGCCGATCAAAAGGTCAGCAGTTCGAGTCCGTGCGACAGGGTGAGCTCCCGTTGCTCTGTCCCAGTTTCTGCCAACCTGGCAGTTCAAAAGCATACCAGTGCAAGTAGATAAATAGGTACTGCTGTGGTGGGAAGGCAAACAGCGTTTCCATGGGCTCTGGCTTCCGTAAAGGTGTTTTGTTGTGCCAAAAGCAGTTTAGTCATGCTGGCCACATGACCTGGAAAGCTATCTGTGGACAAACGATGGCTGCCTCGGCCTGAAGCGAAACGAGCACTACACCCCATAGTCGCTGCACTTAACCATCCAGGGGTCCTTTACCTTTACCTATATAGTTATTAATTCCCCTTCTATTCCCCTTCTCTTTCCCCCTCCTGAATTTAGCTCAGCCACTGGGTGAGAAGTAGCGTCTTTAATAATAGTGCTGGGGAAAAAGTTTATTTCAACCAAAATGGAGAACTGGAGTCTGCATTTGATATAATGAACTGGGTGACATTCGCAAACCAGTCCATTCTTCAAGTAAGAGTTGGCGGGATAGACCCACAAGCCGTCTTGGGCAAACAGTTCACCATTCATGAGGATGCAATTGTGTGGCCCAGCAGATTTAACCAGGTACAGTTCAGGCCCATTTTTGTGGGCTCTATCTAAAAAGTGTCATGGCAAAACATCTGTCTGTAGTCATCTTCCTTTGCATCTTCATTTACACCCTGGCAGGTAGGCTCACACCCTTTGGAGCATGCCACAAACTGTGCTATTGCTAATCGTGTCCGCCATGTTTGCATGTTGCGTGGCAGATGTGAACATGTTTGTTTACATATGCACATGGCTATCTATTTATAGGGACTTGGTGCAGTGAAGACCCTGCTCATACAGTTGTCCTAATTGCATGGACCACATAAGGCATACAACTCTATGAGAACTAGTGCATGATGCTATTTAGTGCTTTGCTGTTCGTTGTGTTTTTACCCTCTTGTGCTATTCTTGCATTTTTACTTTATTCTGTATATTGTAAGATGCCTTCAGGTTGTTTTGCATCAAAGTGATAAAGGAAATAAATAAGTTTAATGGTAATCATGATATGATGAGGTGTTTCTAGACACTGTTTTTCTTACGTTCCATTCAATATACATATCAACACGGGAAGATGCTTTATAACCAGCCAGACAACTGACCCATCTAGCTCAGTATAGTTGACATTGACTGGCAACTGTTCTCTGGGGCTCAAGACCAAGGTCTTTCTGAACCCTAACTGGAGATGCCTGGGATTGAACCCAGGAGCTTCTGCATGCAAAGCAGATATTCTGCTGTTGAGTTATGGCCCTTCCCAGAAGGCAAGAGTGAGGAACCTTCAGCTCTCCAGATTTTTCTGAACTGCAACACCCATATTCCCAGCAAGCATTGCCAAGACCTGAAGGTCCCCCACACCTGTCCTAAGGGATGCAGATGTTGGAGTCAGTCTGGGGACACCATGTTTATAGCATATATGTTTCTATGATTTTATGTACAGGCACGGCCCCTTTCTCTTTGTAATGACAATTGCCATTTGGGTTATAGTCGAACCAAGAAGGAAGGGGAGCCATTCTGCTGCTATGATTGCCTTCCCTGTCCAGAAGGGAAGATCTCAAACCAGAAGGGTAAGTAGTATAATGGTACACTTTCACAAATGACTTAATCTCAAGATGTTTAACTATCTCTTTGCACATGCTGTGTTATTTAATTTTACTTTGCATGGGTAGTGCAAAGTGACCCAGCTTTGTCTTGTGGCCCAGCTACTCCCCTATCTGGACAGGGATAGCCTAACTACTGTTGTCTATGCTCTGGTAACCTCAAGGTTAGATTACTGCAATGTGTTATACGTAGGGCTGCCTCTGAAGATGGTTCGGAAACTTCAGCTAGTGCAGAATTCAGCAGCCAGGTTGCTCAAGGGAACAAGACGGTTTGAACATATTACACCAATCCTGGTCCAACTGCACTGGCTACCTATGAGTTTCCGGGCCCAATTCAAAGTGCTGGTTTTGACCTATAAAGCCTTAAATGGCTCAGGACCGCAATACCTCAAGGACCACCTCTTCCCATATGAACCTACCTGGACCCTGAGATCATCTTCCGAGGCCCTCCTTCGTGTGCCGCCTCCTTGAGAGGCCAGGAGGGTGGTCACATGAGAACGGGTCTTCTCTGCAGTGGCTCCCCATCTATGGAATGTTCTCCCCCCTTTTTTACAGAACTGGATGAAATTTCCAGGGATAGTATCCACTTCTGATTGGAATCCACAACTAGGTTCTATGCCTACTATCTCTGAGTACAGTATCCTGAATATATAATTGCATACGAAAGACAGACATATGTTTGTCATACATCTACCAAGAACACATCTTTCTAGGTTTTGTAGAATTAATATTGGCTACCCCAACTAGTGATTATTATTATTTCTTTATTCTTGATTATTCCGCTGTGAACAGGGCTTCCGTATTTCAAACCTTATGTTTTCTTTTCCAGACATGGATGACTGTTTGCAATGTCCAGAGGATCAGTATCCAAATAATGCCCAGGATTCATGCATTCCAAAAGTCATAAGTTTCCTGTCTTACGAAGAAGCTTTGGGGATGACTCTGGCAATATTGGCTCTTTCCTTTTCATTCATTACAGCTTTAGTGCTTGGCATCTTTGTTAAGCACCAGGGCACTCCCATTGTCAAAGCCAACAACCGGAATCTCACCTACACTCTCCTCATGTTCCTCCTTCTTGCCTTCCTTTGTGCTTTGCTGTTCATTGGCCAACCAAAAACACTGACATGTCTCCTTCGACAAACTGCTTTTGGCATTATCTTCACGGCAGCTGTGTCTTGTGTTCTGGCCAAAACCACCATTGTCGTTCTAGCTTTCATGGCCACCATGCCTGGATCCCGAATGAGGAAATGGTTGGGGAAGAGACTGGCTGTTTCCATTGTTCTTGGCTCCTCTCTGATTCAAACCACTATTTGCACGGTGTGGCTCTCAACCTCTACCCCATTCCCAGATTTCAACATGCACTCAGTTGTTAAAGAAATTATACTAGAATGTAATGAGGGCTCAGTCGCCTTGTTTTACTGCGTCCTGGGCTTCATGGGTTTGCTTGCCACTGTCAGCTTCTGTGTTGCTTTCTTAGCCCGTAAGTTGCCGGATAGTTTTAATGAAGCCAAGTTTATCACCTTCAGTATGTTGGTCTTTTGCAGTGTTTGGTTGACCTTTGTCCCAACCTATCTCAGCACAAGGGGGAAATATATGGTTGCCGTGGAGATTTTCTCCATCTTGGCCTCCAGTGCTGGGTTACTGGTTTGTATCTTTTCTCCAAAGCTCTATATCATCCTGTTGAGACCTGAGCTGAACAACAAGGAACAGCTAAGAAGAACAAAACAATGAAATATTCTAAATTATTTGGCCATTTTAAATTAGCAATGTGTAAGTGACAGGTATTTAACCAGGGAGAAATAACTCATTCCTGTGGCCTTTTATACTGAGGGGGAGTGTATTGGTTTTGTTATTGTGGTATGTATTTTTATGTTTTTATACTGTAAACTGCCCTGTGATCTTCGGATGAAGGGTAGTCTAGGAATCTAATAAAGAAAAATAATACACATGAGCTAAATTGTGCTGTAATTTATTGGACTGAGACCTATGTTGCTGTTGCATTCTTTATTATTTATTTAGTGTAGATAAAATGCAATGTGAACTGCGGTTTGGATCTAGACTTACTCATATTTAGAATAGACTGTTTGAAAGAAGTGAAACATAGAATAGTCTCATTGATGTACAATATTTATGTTTAATTGACTTCTCAATATCCAGACAAAAGAAAATATATGTGAGATACTGGGCTGGATTCAGACTCATAATAGTACTTATCTTCAAGTGAAATAGGCTAAACTACTAAAACTGTCTGGATCAAAACCTTATATTTTTAATCAACAGAAGCAACTGTATACTTATTGCACTTCCAGAAAAAATAATCCATAATTGTTGCTATAATAGCTTGTGTGGAGAAAAGGTGAGTATTTGTCAGTCTGTTTAAGTTTTGTACTTTGGAAAAGATTTACATGACTTCTGCTGATGTCAGTGTTGAAGTTTGAGACATGCGTCGCAGGCCTGAGTTGCTTAAGGCCTGAGCCACAGCAGAGGGATTTGCATTGCCTTATCCAAAACATTGAAAGAAAGTAATGTGAATCATTTTTATAACCCGATCAGCCCAAGTGAACCTTTCCTCCTCTGGAGACAAGTCGGGATGTTTCTTTGCTATGTAACCAATGTAATGGAAATCACTGTATCCTGCTCAGTACTCAGTGTGTATGAGAAGGAAATAGGGGCAAAAGTCTGGATCACAACAGCTTTCCATGAAATCAGCTTGGACTTCTTGATTTCTCCTAATGACTCGCAGTATCTTCAGGGTTCTCTCTCTTTTGCAGTGAAGACCACAACAAGGAGCACCAAACATGATTACTATGAAATATAGTCCAAACATCTCCAGGTTTTTTTTAAGGGAAGCATTTTGGTGTTCATGTTCATGTGTTATCCGTGAAAGGCTGGATCAGCTGGAGACAGGAGGAGAAACTGGAGATGTTGAAATTCTACTCTTTTGTATCTATTTTAAAATGTTATTTTCTATTTGTTGCAGCTTGCCATAACCTCGTGGTGAAGGGCGGGTAATTAATTTAAAAAATAAAACACATCTGCAGAGTGGGTCATAGAGGTAGAGTCTCCACTCTGGTCTGTTTCCAGGCCTTGCCCACTTTATCCAGACAGAGCCCATGTGCCAGACATCTATTCAGTGGGCATGGTGGCACAAGAAGGTCTATTGACTGTCTCCCCCCCAGATGCAGTGACACCACAAAGAAGGACCAAATGTGGTTTTTCATTTGAATTCGAAAACATTCAAGTTTTCAAAATAAGGGTCCATTTGGAACTTCTGCAAAAGTTAATTCCACTTCAGTGATTAAATATAGTTCAAACCAGTTACATGCCTGTGCTGTTTTTCATTTTAAGACCTCAGTTGTGAACACATTTGTAACTATAACAAGTTAAAACTTCCTTCCACTGAGGATTGTCCAGAGAAGATTTCAGCTGAGATGTGAAAAACATGTTTTCTTTTGCAATATTGCAGAGAAACAATGAATCAGATCAAGTTCTTAACAGACCTGCAATTATCAAATTAATCACCATTATTTGTACTTCTTCCCCCCATCCTTGGAGCGGTCTACTGGTCCCATGCAAAATAACAATCAAAGACTAAGGGATGTTATTAATATCTAAGAGTCACTCAGAGCTGGGCCTATAGACATAGCTCTGAATGGCCACCTATTCTTTATTCTGTATTTTTTGCCCTTGAATCAGCTGGGTGAGTGATCATTCAAATTCCGCTGAATAAGAATCACAGAGCAGATGGCTTGGTGTCTACCATTAAACTCTCTGCAAGATGGTAGTATTTGGGGTGGTGGTGTTCCTACTGCTGTCCCAGGGGATATGCAAGCTTGCTCCTCTTCCTCAATGTTCTGTCAATGAACCTGTTCCTATTATTCACAAATATTATCAGTCGGGAGACCTCATCATCGCTGGCATTGTTTCTCAGATCTACATATCTTCAAGCACCATATCCTTTGAACAACATCCGGCTCTGGAAATTTCTGATGACCACATGTATGTTGCTTTAAAGCCATATCATAATGTTTTAATGATACTTTTCCCAGATATGCTGTCCTTTTGTATGGGATTTGGGAGGAAACTGTTGCTTTATTGATTGTCTTTAGGGTCAGCTAGTTAGTTTGGGGGATTATTTTTGTGGATATCTGAAATCTCAATCTCTCTTTGTCATGTGAGGATGAGCAAACTACAGATTAATCATTTTCTCGTTACATGGTAGTCTGGACAGCATATTGCTTTCAATTGTACTTCATAGAGATGATCACTATCTCTCCACTTTGATGCTAAACATTTGGGACTTTTCTTGGAACTAATATAAAGAGGGATACTATATGTAATGTCTTAAGTTTCAATGAAATATTTCAGGGTATGTTCATCAACATTAAAGCCATAACAGATGTTGTGAGAGCTGCTGATTTCCAAGAGTTTAGGAAGAGTGATGCTCTGAGGAGTCTTGACAAAAGAAAATAGCCATAGCAATAAAGTAAAATATACTGAAGTTAGACATAAAAACTGAATTATACATAATACATTTTAGAGGTTTACATCAATAATAAAAAATAGATCTTAATCTCATTGCCTTCACTGAGAACCTTGCAGTTTTTGCTGTTCATTGAAGTGGCATGCCTGGATAGGGCTTAAGGAGTAGGCACTAATGCAGCCGTGGAAAGACAGGTCAGAGTATCATATAATGTTCTCTTCCTTCCCAATGGCCTGTATAGTTGTGCTGCAAATTTCTATTGCTGCTGCTGCTTCTGTTTGCAACACAATGACTGTATGTTTGTACATGAGATGATGTTTGAAGTTGGAGGTCATTGTTTAAAATACTTGGACCTTGGCCTTAAAAACTATTTATGTGCAATATATGTGCAACTAACTTATACACTGAACTGAAATGTTGTGAACGTGATGAACTGAAGCCGATGGTGTAAAATGTAACACATGACTCTCACCATATGACACTTGATAAAGGGTCCTGACTCAGAACTACCAGCACATCCTGGCCTTGGCATTTGCTGTGAAGGAGATCAATGCCAACCCCCAAATCTTGCGCAATGTCACTCTTGGATTCCACATCTATAACAGTCATTTCAGTGCCAGCTGGACCTATCAAGCCTCCATAGAACTTCTCTCTAGACGGGCCAAGTTCATCCCTAACTACAAGTGCGATGTTGAGAATACTCCAGTAGCAGTCATCGGGGGACCAAACTCTAATGTCTGTTTTCACATGGCAACTATCCTGTGCATGTACAAGATGCCACAAGTAAGACGTGTGTGGGGAACCTCTAAGTTGAACAAGTCATTTGAATGCCATTCACCTCCATCTTGATGCGTCTTGCAGATTAGAAAAGTTGTGAAAGAAATAGATAGACACATTCAGAATATTATTGAAATAAAATAAACCTTGGGGTTTATCCATCTATCTACCTTATTCATTTTTGTACCCAAAGTTACAAAAATTGATAAGGTCTCATGGTTCAGTTTTAAAAAAAATAAACCTTGTGGTCTATCTATATCATCTATTGATCGATCGATCATCTATATCTATCTATATCTATCTATCATCTATCTATCTATCTATCTATCTATCTATCTATCTATCATCTGTCATCTATCTATCTGTCATCTATCTATCTCTATCTATCTATCTATCATCTATCTATCTATCTAATCTATCATCTATCTCTCTATATCTATCTATCTGTCATCTATCTATCTGTCATCTATCTATCATCTATCTATCTACCTTACTCATTTTTGTACCAAAGTCATAAAAATTGACAAGGTCTCATGGCTCAGTGACCCAAGGTAATATCCTACTATTTGTCCTTCTTTGATGGACCATTAGCTAAATTTTCCCAGGCCACCTAAATATAGCATGAATTCAGTTCAAGAGATTTTTTACCCATCTAATATATTGACTGTGAAAGTTTTCCCTGGCTTATATAGTCATGTAGTTACCAGAGTGGTGGTAGGTGAGGAATGGGGTGAGCCGGACCACAGGTCAGATATATTATCTAAGATTATATATCTGATTCATTACATCCATATCAATCTTTCTTTAAAGATGTTTAGTACTGGATTGGTTTTGGTATTCAAGGGTAAAACAATTTGAGGGGGAAAGCACAATTTGTCATGTCTCTATACTCACAAAGTGAGAAATGTTTCTCTTCTCAAAATTAGTTCATATATGGCTCTTCTCCAGTCATGAATAATGAAACTCAGGCTGTCTTCTTCCACCGGATGTTCCCAAATGGAGCCTTTCAGTACAAGGGAATTCTCCACTTACTTCTGCATTTCTCATGGACGTGGATTGGAGTTGTTTCCCAGGATGACGACAACACAGAGAGCTTTATAGAGAACATACTTCCTCTGCTTTCCCAGGGTGGCATCTGCTTCGACTTCATAGAAAAATTCCCCAAACTAACTTCTTCCAGTGGCTTTGGAGACATGGTAGGAGAAGGCTTAAAGACACTGAATGTCATTATGTCAAGTACTGCCCATGTTGTGCTTGTGCATGGAGAAATTCAGACCATGATGGTTTTGAGAGTCATGCCCCAAATTGCAGATATGGAGAATATGCCATGGAGGACAATAGCTAAAATTTGTATTATGACAGCCCAGATGGATTTCACATCATTCCCCTTCCAAAGAGATTGGGACATACATTTTCTCCATGGTGCTTTGTCCCTTTCAGTTCATTCAAAGGAGGTGCTGCTTTTCCACACATTTCTTCAGAACAGAAACCCTGCTTCAGTAGAAGAAGATGGCTTCATCAGGGAGTTCTGGGAAGAATCATTTGAATGTTCATTTCCCAGTTCTGCGGCACACAAGATGGACTGGAAAAGGTGTTCTGGGAATGAGAGGCTGGAGCTGCTTCCTGTTTCTGTGTTTGAAATGGGCATGACTGCTCATAGTTACAGCGTCTACAATGCTGTCTATGCAATAGCACATAGTTTGCATGTCAGCTATTTATCACAATTCAAATACACAAGAATATCACGCTGTGGAAGGTGGACGATTCTGAAGGCACAACAGTGGCAGGTGATGGCCTGAACATAATGGCCTGATCAGATGGAAGACACCACCACCTATTTCGTGCAACAGCATTGCTTAGATCAGGGGTTGTCAACCTGGTCCCTACCGCCCACTAGTGGGCGTTTCAGGATTCTAGGTGGGCAGTAGGGGGTTCTAAGGTACAAGACTAATCCTCCTTCCAACGAGCACTGGTGGATGGTAAGGAAATTTTACCAACAAGAAAGATACATTAGAAGCAGTAGGTATAAAAGGTTGACTACCCCTGGCTTAGAGGGTTCAGAAATTTGCATTATTATTAAGGATAGAGTTCTGGCATTTAAATGGTGGTTGAAGAAATGACTTTCTTCTAAAAAAAACACAAAACCCTGCCCACTGCAACTTATAAAAAGCTGAACAGTGGTTTGACTATAACTAGTGATGGTAAAGCTTTGTAATGGAAATATTTTAAAGCTCATAATGAATTTATGTATGATTTGTGGGATGTAGTTACCAGAAAAGGAGAGGGGTTTTTTTTCCAGCTTCCCACCCCTTTGCTTCGAAATGTAATTCGACCATAGGAGAGTGGTCTGTACTTCCGTGAGCAGTCTGGTATTCACCCCCCTCCCCCGGGCTAATTGACTTATTTAGAAGAAATTATCATATAGTCACCCCAGATGCATTTTTGAGTAAAAATGGAGCTCATCTGAAATTTTAGGTGACTTATTGTTACTATTGATGCCATTGGCCTGTATAAAGACTTTTAAGGGAACACAATCTGAACACTCCAAGTAAAAAATTTTATCACCATATTTCATAGTTCCATCTTTTGCACCTTTACACACTTACGATTTCCCTTCCTCATAATTTAGCTCCACCGTATTCTCAGAAGTATTTCATTTAACAACAGTGTGGGGGAAATGGTGTCATTTGATCAAAATGGGGAATTGGCTGCTGGCTTTGACATTATAAACTGGGTCACATTCCCAAACCAGACCTTCTTCAGGGTTAAAGTTGGAAAGATTGACCCTCCGACTCTCCAAGATAAGAAAGATGCTCTGACCTCCCTGGACAACGTCTTCACCATTCATGAGGATCTCATCATCTGGCCCAAACAATTTAACCAGGTGCAGTCCTTGCATATTTCAGGCTGTATTGATTAATTTCCTCAATAGTCAAGAAGTGAGTTATCTAGATACTCAAATGGTTGTAGTTCACTGTCCCCAGTGAAATCATGCTTTTGAACCAAAACATTCACCTTGCATAATGCTGGAACTTCATTGCTATGCAATGTCCTTTGGCCTTTTCATTGTTCTAGTCAAAGGTTGCTGGTAGTAGAGAAAATCTGCAGACTGTTCAACCACCCATCTAAAGCCATCCTGGACTCTCACTGGTGTGGCCGAAGAGCACTTTTGCAATCCTCTATCCTTTCAATGTTCCCCTCTTTCACAGTAGAGATTTAGATGAGTTCCTATGCTGGTATAAATCTCATTCCAATTTGGGGATATTTCAGAGGGTGAAGGTGGCTTTTAATTCATTGGGTCAAATCCATTCCCTGATCTTTCCTGGCACATCTCTCAATGGCCCAGACATGCCCTCTGGAACTGATGTTATTACACAAACCCACTGTGAAGCCTTTTCTTAAATGGATAGAGAAGACTGAGATAAAGTTTCCATAATAAAGGATCTCAATATAAGCACATTGTTATTTCTTTTATGCACAGTCACAGCCGCTTTCCATGTGTAATGACCACTGCCATCCAGGTTATAGTAGGACCAAGAAAGAAGGGGAGCCATTTTGCTGCTATGATTGCTTTCCATGTCCAGAAGGGAAAATCTCAAACTGGAAAGGTAAGAAATTTCATATAGATAGTTAATCCAATCCGTAGCTCATCAAATTGAACAGCTATGACCTTGCTTATCCACATCAGTTTTTAAAAGCAAACAGAATCTAATTACCACCCTTTTCTCTGTACAAGACAATATAGCACATCATCACCCACTCGGATGATGCTTCAAGGAGATTTGCAACTCCAGTTTTCAAAATGTGAATATAAACATATAAATATTTTTAAAACTGCACATGCACAGAAATGTGATATAGAAAGTATGAAGTCTGAGGTGTATGAATATCTAAAACACTTTCAAACTTTCTGAAAATGCATTTTTAAAAATATTTCATCATCCCCTTATGGCCTGAACATACCCCTGTATCTGGGAACAGGGATATATACTGTACCATTCCTACTGCAAGATTAACTTTGATATTTTTCTTCTACCAACACTGTTGCAAAGGAAGAAATAAATGAATTATTGCACGGTGCAAGTGCTGAGATTCTCATTTATGCATGCTATGTTCTTTGTATTCTGATTCCAGATATGGATGACTGTATTCAATGTCCAGGAGATCAATATCCAAACATTGGTCGGGATACATGTCTTCCAAAAACCATCAGCTTCCTTTCTCACAAAGAACCTCTGGGGATCAGCTTGGACATTGTTGCTCTCTCCTTTTCTTGCATCACAGCTCTTGTGCTTGGAATCTTTATGAAGAACAAGGACACACCCATAGTCAGAGCGAACAACAGGGGCCTCACCTACACTCTCCTCCTCGCCCTCCTGCTCTCCTTCCTTTCTGCTTTGCTGTTCATTGGACAACCGGAGGTTGTGACCTGCCTCCTTCGACAAATACTTTTTAGCATAATCTTCTCCGTGGCAGTTTCTTGCTTATTGGCCAAAACCACCATTGTGGTGCTAGCTTTCATGGCCACGAAGCCAGGGTCCAGGATAAGGAAATGGGTGGGGAAACAATTAGCCATCTCCATAGTCCTATCCTGCTCCCTGATTCAAGCCACAATCTGTAGTGTATGGCTGGCAACCACTCCCCCATTCCCAGACTTTGACAAACACTCAATGCCAAAAGAAATTGTGCTTGAATGCAACGAAGGGTCAACTGTCATGCTTTACTGTGTGTTGGGCTTCCTGTGTCTCCTGGCCGTTGTCAGCTTCATGGTGGCCTTCTTAGCTAGAAAGTTGCCAGACAGTTTCAATGAAGCCAAGTTCATCACCTTCAGCATGTTGATCTTTTGCACAGTATGGCTGTCCTTTGTTCCCACGTATCTGAGTACCAAGGGGAAGTACATGGTGGCCGTGGAGATCTTCTCCATTTTGTCCTCCAGTTTTGGATTACTGAGCTGCATCTTTTCCCCAAAATGCTATGTCATTTTAATGAGACCTGATCTGAATAGCAAAGAGCAGCTCAACATAAGAAAGAATTAAAATAATTAATAAGTCTGTTCAATTCTATATGGCACGTTTAAATAAATCGTTGAAATTAAATCACGTGTTACTCAATAGTGTGACATTAGGATTGAGACACCCCCTTCTGGATCCTTTCTATTCGTGGAATGGGGATAATGTTGAACATTGGGGAACTTTAATAAATATAGACTCATACAATTGAAGAGTTGGACAGGGTCTAATGTAGTAATCACAGCAAAAGGATCCCTGACAGATGTTCATCCAAACTTGGGTTAAGAATGAAGGGCATCACAGGAAACCTCAATTCTGACCTCTGATTGAGTTAAATATAACAACAACAACTTTTTTATTTCTACCCTGCCCACCTGGCTGGGTTTTCCCAGCTACTCCGGGTGGCTTTCAACAGAACCTTAAAAACAGAATAAAACTTCAAACGTTAAAAACTACCCTAAACAGGGCTGCCTTCAGATGTCTCCTGATACTCGGATAGTTGTTTATTCCCTTGTCATCTGATAGGAGGGAGTTCCACAGGGCAGGCCCTACTCCCGAGAAGGCCCTCTGCCTGGTTCCCTGCAACCTCACTTCTCGCTGTGTGTGGGCTGAACGATGGGGGTGGAGATGCCCCTTCAGGTCTACTGGGCCGAGGCCATTTAGGGCTCTGAAGGTCAGCACCAACACTTTGAATTGTGCTCAGAAACGTACTGGGAGCCAATGGGCGGCCACTCCCAGTCTAGCTGCCGCATTCTGGATTAGTTGCAGTTTCCAGGTCACCTTCAAAGGCAGCCCCACATAGAGTGCATTGCAGTTGTCCAAGCAGGAGGTAACTAGAACATTCACCACAGGCGAGACAGTCTGCGGGCAGGTAAGGTCTCACCCTGTATACCAGATGGAGCTGGTAGACAGCTGCCCTGGACACAGAATTAACCTGAGGCTCCATGGACAGCTGTGAGTCCAAAATGACTCCCAGGCTGCGTACCTGGTCCTTCGGGGCACAGTTACCCCATTCAGGACCAGGGAGTCCCCCACAGCCACCCACCCCCTGTGACTGCAAAACAGTACTTCTGTCTTGTCAGGATTCAACCTCAATCCTCTAAACCCCTGCAACCTTGCAGAACAATTTCAGTGGAAACAGTCTCAGGAGGCTTGATAAAAGTTCAAAGCTGGGCTCCTGTGTCATTCCTGTCTGAATCAGTTTGGTTCCCTAGCTGAGATGTGTGCATGTCATAGTGTGTATCTGGGGTCCCTAGCGCCTTTCGCAAGGAGTTGTGTTATCGCTCCCCCCAAAATCAACTATGGGGGTCTTGCGTGTGCACTGCTCAATTGGGCCCTCCTAATAGTGCCAATTCATAACCGAGTCTCACGTCCCAAGGAGGGAATCATTTCCTCCCCATCCTTAGTTGGTGAGCCACAGCTTGAGGCTCTGTGACAAGCCCAGAGGGATGGAGGAATGTGTCCCTATTAGATTTAGTAAAGATTTCGCCCATACTTTGATGAGCAAATTGTTTTGAGTTTTATTCACCGTTCCTCTGACTTTTTATATTTTAACAAATAAACATTTTACTCCACTTATATCTCCAAGTCTTATTTTGGGTGTGGGGGCAATGTCAGTGATGTGCTAAACATATTTTTTGTGTGCAATGTTACTGAGGGAAATTATTTCTCCTACTATTATCATCCAGTTCATAGAAATAACTGATTCTTCTCCAAATCCCAGGAAAATTCAAGTAGCCACATGCCAACGATGAACAAAGACTCAATGAAGCTGTTAATATCCCCTGTTATATTCAAGCTTGGGCTGACCCTTGGTGTTCTCTCAGTCTGATCAATTACTCCTTACACTGCAAAGATCTGGCATTTCTTGCCGTTCCAGTGAGACCTGAAGAGTTACAACAGATCCATAGCATCAAATGTGTCCTGTTCACCCATCAGAGCTTTCATGTCTTTAGAATGCTTTTGCATTAACGTTATTGTCCATGCCTTTTTGCCTCCACAGGGATAGATATGCCTTGTTCGAAATTTTGCACCTCTAGGTGATGCTTTGACTACGATAAGGGAAATGTGATTTTCTGATGCGATCTGATAGAAAACCTACAACTCAAAACTGGTAATTATCTCTCCTCTGATTATCAAGTTAATCATAGTCACTTCGGCTTCTTCTCTCCATCCCAGGGGAATCATACAGCAGCCACATACAAACTGGGAACCAAGGCTAGAAGATGCAATGAATAGCCCCTGTGCCATTCAAGGCTGCTAGACTCAAGGCACTCTCAGACTGATCACTGATTTCTTTGCACTGAACAGACCAAATTTGCATGGATGTTCCAGTGAGAATTTTCCTAATCAGGAATGCTCTGTTGATAATGTGCAAAGAGGTTAATTGTTTCGTAAAACCGTACATTCCAGATGGTGCTATATCCAGTATTAATATCAGTGTTGCTGCTTCCTATGTGTGCAAGCCTCCTATTCCTCAGTGTCCTATCAGGGACCCACTTCCAATTCTTCACCAATATTATCAGTCTGGAGATGTCATCATTGCTGGCATTATGTCGCAAATCTATATAGCTTCGAGTATATTGACCTTCAAGAACCCTCCCTCTCCTGAACTTTTCGATCATACTTTGTAAGGAATTGCATTGTGGGGGGGGGGTGGACTAGATGACTCTTGGGTCCCTTCCAGTTCTAAGATTCCATGTGTTGTGAGTATATTTATGCATTTACTGCATGGTGATAATGAACTGTGGTGGTGATTTCCTCTAATCTTCTCCTTTTTAGTACTTTGTAAGGGGTGGAGAAGATATGATATCTCAAAATGCCTTCTTCAAGCTGTGTCAACCTTCGCTTTGGAATTTTTGCCTATATGTTCCAGACATAGAAATTAGCCATTTCAACTTTATCACATTTACTCTGTTATGGCATTCTGGTTATTTTAAATGGAAGTCTCTGGGTTTCTAGGTTTCAGCTTTGGTTTTTATCAAATATGTGAGGAATCATTAATCGCTCAGACTTGGAATTAATAATAATAGTAGCACAGTTGCCAGAAACAATTGCTTACATTCTGTGAACAAAGAAACACATTCCTGCTTAAAATTGGATCCTAAGCCGTATTCTGTTGTGTGAAATAGCTATAAAACTTCCAAATATCATTGCAGCATCTCAGTAGAAGATTTGCTTTCTCTGTTTCAAATGGCTGTCATATGGCTGATTGCAATTAGAACAATAAAATTGTGGGGGGGGGGGATATAACTTGATTTTATGAAGTCTCTCTCATGCATGCTATATATTTGTATCCAGAGTCATTCATTGGATAATTCAGTCATGTGTTGTTGTTTTATATGTACAAAATTAAAGCACACTTCCCTTTCTGAGCTTTACCCAAACCAGTTTGGGGCTGGAGGGAGTGTTGTGCATTGTGCATAGACTGGGCTAGTTAGCAGCACCAAAAGTACTGTTCAGGGAAGCCAAATGTCCAGGTTTGTGTCTCAATATAGCCAGACGGTTCCCTGGGCTGTGGGGGATACAACCTATTTTTGCAAAGATGCACTGTTATGCCATTCCAGGCCATTGACACAACTCTACCAGCATATCCTGGCCTTGGCACTTGCAGTAAAGGAGATCAGTGAAAACCCCCAACTCTTACCCAATGTCACTCTTGGCTTCCGCATCTATAACAGCCATTTCAGTGCAAGGTGGATCTACCAAGCCTCCATGGAACTGCTCTCTGGACAAGGAACACTCATCCCTAACTATAAATGTGATGCTGGAAGCACTCCAATAGCAGTCATTGGTGGGCCAAACTCTGATTTATATATTCACATGGCCACAATCCTGTCCATGTACAAGATGGCCCAAGTAAGAACAAAACAATCATAACCACAATAGAATAGTATCTTTTTAGTATTGGACAAAGCATTTCAGCCCGTGTGTGTGTGTGTGTGTGTGTGTGTGTGTGTGTGTAGGCAATAGGGGATATATATGTTTGTGTGTTTGTGTGCATGTGTATCTGCAGTAGGTGATATTTTTTAACCTAGTTCTATAATTCCTGAAATGACAATTTATTCTTCATGCTCACCTATGTAGACAACATAGGAGGAAGAATTTCTAATTGGACAGAATATTGAAAATTAATATAAATCGTGCAATCAAATTCCCAAATATTTCCAAAATCATTTTGTAAAAATGAGTCCCTCCACTAAATTCCACAACCTGTTATCCAATCCGACCATGATTTCAAAAATATTTGAAATATAATAGCCATACCCCAACCTCTATGCCTTCTCCTTCATTTGTCTCAGTTTGGTTGGTCCCAATTGAGCATCCTTAATAGATCTCTGAAAGGGTGCATCAACTGAGCAACCTAATTCCATCCATTTAAAATATCTGTCCCCTTTCAATGTTTCTGGTTCGTTATATCTCATTTGGTGCTCATTTAAAGAAGCCCCCCACACATAATGCCTATATTTGGCATCTATGCCTTTTTTGTATACTTCTTGAAAAGAATAAGGGAGTAAGAGCTCTCTCCCAAATACCTAGGACAGCCAGCCCTAGCACACTACTATCTTAGGGCACAATGCTGAGCCCTAAGATGAAGACCCTGATGTTGGGAAGATGGAGGGCACAAGGAGAAGGGGACGACAGAGGATGAGATGGTTGGATAGTGTTCTTGATGCTACCAGCATGAGTTTGACCAAACACACACACTCTCTCTCTCTCTCTCTCTCTCTCTCTCTCTCTCTCCTATTTACTTATTTTTTCACTCTCTTCTTATTGCCTCTTTTCCTTTTGTTCTTTCATTGGAGTCCTATGTCTGGTGCCTTTATTAAGGTCCAGAGATTGTAAGCTCATGGAGATGGTAGATGGTTGATGGAGGACCCTGAGAGACAGGGTAATGTTGGCGAAATTTTAAAGGGGGTTCCTAGCCTGGAGGTTACCTTCACAGAAGCCCAACAGAAGAGGACGCAGACACCAAGTGAAGATATAGGCCTTTATTGAGTGGGACAGCCTCAAAAATAAGAAGGAGGCTGCAAAGAACCACATCCAAAGCAATGTTTTTTATATAATTTCAAATTACACACATGATTGCTATTCACTAATCGAAGGATCACAGCAATCTTAATAGATGCAACCCAATGTCATCATCCTGAACAAATCAAAACCATTTGGCGCTTCAGATCAACTCTCATCATAATATCATGTGATCACATATAGCCATATTTCCTTACTAAGACTTTGACTAATTTTCCTATTTGTTAAATATCTCCCAATATTCTTTTTTGTCTGGCTACAAAACAATTCAAGGTAAATCGTAATTTCCATAATTGCCATTTTTGCCTTAGTGTTCTGGAATGGACATTTGCTACGTACAGTACCTAAAAGCAGCTAGTACTGTACAGTAAAAGGTGGATAGGTCCAGGTCTTTTCAGTTTAGCTAGGCCATAGATTGAAAAGAAAATGGAACCACAACATGATGCAATATTACATTATTATTTTCTCCATCAGTAATGTTTGTCTCCCAGGGTGAGAGGAGAAAGTAACGGTTCCGGGTGAGAACTCAGGAGAGCTACACTCTGCTGTGGGTGGTAAGGGCTAAGAAGAGTCCACCCACAGAGGACTCTGTATTCTACCCATTCAATTTGTATTTTCTGTAGCCGCTATCACACTGTATTATGCAAAATAATAATAATAATCTCATTCTAAAAATAAGGATTCCTGAGACTTGAACTCTTTCTGTTGATCATCTCAACCAAACAAACCTTGAAACATTTAAAAAAGTATCCACATTTGAATATAATGATTTCAGTTGTTAGACTTATACTTATTTTTTTTAACTGTTCTTTATTGTTCATTTCATGTCTCAAGATAATTATATAACATTTAGGGGGGAAGATACAGCTAAGCATCCCAACACTGCAGGCCAAAATGGAGAAGATCTCCATAGCCACCAGGTTTTTTTCCCCTTTGGTGCTTAGATATGTTGGGACAAAAGATGCCCAAACACTGCAAAACACCAAAACACTTCCTAGCTTCCAAATTGGTCCTTACCGCCTACTGTGAAGGAGGAGCTACCAGGCTTTCAGGTGACATGGTGTCAACTGTCTGCTGTACTGTTTCTACCACTTCTGACTTCTGTCTCTGTTCAGAATTAGAACATATGCTGGCTTGCTCCTGTTCTTTTCTCCTGTTCCTCCTCCTCCTCCTGTTTGCCACCGCCGCACACCTGGGTCCATGCAATCTTCATCTGCTTCCTGCCTGGAAGCCTCTTGGGATGGAGGCCACCACCATTCCTCCTCCTCATCTGGCCAGTCCCTGACAGATATGCTATATCTGATGTGATATGTCTGATGTCAGCTGTGGGACAGATAATGAGTGGCTGGGCTGATGAGGGTTTGTAGATTCCATCAGCTGTCAGGAGCACCTACAAAGCCCTGTGCAAAGTGCTCTACAAGTGCTGGTGATGAGCTGATAGTTCAGGCTTGCAAATCAGCTTTCATGGTGCTATGGAAGCCCCAACAGTCAGCTGATCATGAAGGCTACCATAGCTCTGTGAGTACCAGCATGCAAGCCCCAATGATTAACTGACTGCAAGGGGTTGCAGAGTGCCATATTTGGAGATTTTCAACCCCAATGATCAGCTGATCATTCATGTGAGATAAATAGGTTCTCTGATGTCACTGCGATATCAGATGACTGAGAGATATGCTGCACCTAAAGATCCAGGACACCTTTCAGATCAAGTTCCCCATAAGATCACAAGATCAAACATGTTGTTTACAATATGGTCTCAGGCCTCAGAATTTGGTGGTGGTCAATCTAGTTAGAAAAATACAACCTACAGTTTTTCAGCACCAGAAAATAGAAATAAGAATATTTATGTAGTATTGCCTTACTTCTTTGGACATAACTTGTTCAGAATTGACTGCTATACAGTGGTACCTCAGGTTAAGTACTTAATTCGTTCTAGAGGTCTGTTCTTAACCTGAAACTGTTTTTAACCTGAAGCACCACTTTAGCTAATGGGGCCTCCTGCTGCTGCCGTGCCGCCGGAGCCCAATTTCTGTTCTTATCCTGAAGCAAAGTTCTTAACCTGAAGCACTATTTCTGGGTTAGCAGAGTATGTAACCTGAAGCCTCTGTAACCTGAAGCGTAGGTGACCTGAGGTACCACTGTATTGGAGTCTTGAACATTTTAAACCTCATTGAGAAAGAGCCTAAATCACTGAATTAACAGATTTCTAAATCTAAATTTGATTATTGAATTTTAATTTAAAATTATGGTATGTCCATAATTGTCCATATGGTGTTAGTTAATATAATAGATAATTGATAAGCTTGATAAACTGACTCAATTTAAAGGTTGTGCAAAGTTTTATTCTACCTCTTTAAATTATTGGCTGCAAAGCAGTTATTCTTTTATTATAAATTTTCTTCTTTCACACAGTTTTCTAGGTGACTTTTCTCTCTCATTTTGCTGAATCTCATTAAACTCTTATTCCTCCCTACTGAGGGGGACCAGCTGAGACTTTGGCTATGATGTAATAAACATCTCCCCACTGCACATCACCAAGAAGCAACAACCCAGCAAAGTTGATTAAGTAATTATCAAAGAAATCATGATCATTTCTTTGACTCTTTGGGGAGTTCCAGTAGCTGCATGAAAACGATGAATCAAGACTTGCAGATACTATTAATATCTCCTGTGATGTTCAGAGCTTGGCCTTACACCAAGGGCTCTGTCAGACTGATCATTGATACTTTTTCCTGCAAAAATCTGGCTTTCGTAACCATCCCAGTGAGACTTTGCCGCTCAGTATCACTCAGATGAAAATGGGCAAAGAGATGAATTGTTGCCTAAAAAATTCCTCTTGCTCCTACCATGCTCTGGGCAGGATGGTACTTTCCATGATCTTGGCATCAGTGCTGCTTCCTCCAGATGAGTGCAAGGCTGCTGTTGCTCCGTGTTCCATCAGTGACCCTCTTCCTATTCTTCACAAATATTTCCAGTCTGGAGATGTTGTTATTGCTGGCATTATGTCTCAAATCTATATAACTTCAAGCATAGCCTTCACTGAACTTCCTACACCTGAACTCTTTGATGACATTCTGTAAGGAAATGTGTGTGTGTGTGTGTGTGTGTGTGTGTGTGTGTGTGTGTGTGTATCCTTAAAAACCTTATCGTATATCTGTAATGAATATATTTCTGCATTTGACATATGATGAAGGTTATGCTCATTACACTAGTGGCCAAAATTGTGGAAAACTTTAGGAAAAGCTGTATTTCTAAGGTTTGGCAGCTCGTAACAACAGTACTAATGCCATGAAATTAAATATTATTAGAAAGATCGTCTAATGCAGAATATAATGCCACAAACTGTGCTGAATAGCCCTGACCTGAATCCAACTGAAAATCTGTGGAGCTGATTAAGAAACCATTTTAGTCAGAAGCAGCCAAGGAATAAAGCACAACTGATAGACGCAATAATGCAATCTCGGTTTCACATTATAACAACTGACAAACTGAAATCTTTGGTTTACTCCATGGGATGCCATTGTTGGGCTGTAATGTCAGCAAAAGAAATAATGAAAAGCTATGAAATACCTTTTATCATGGTTTTCTGTGTATAACATTTTTATTTGGGTATAACTGTTGATAGAATAAGGATAATTCAACACTGTTGCATTATATTATCATTCTAATGCTATATATATTTATGGTATTGATCTAAAAACTACTGATGTTGTGAGCCAGAGATACAGAAATACTTTCCAAAATGTTTTCATAATATTGGCCACGTGTGTATGAATTCCTACCACCCTTTTCCTTCCACGTAGTTCTGGTGTTTATGAGACATGGGGGCAGACCTGATAGCTCACACCCAGTTTGTGGTAAACTTTTTCTTCTTATACGGTAGGCTTATACCAATGTTCAGTTTTTTAAAAAAAATAATTGCAAGGCAGTAAGAAGATAACATCCCCATTCACTTTGTTAAGGCTTTCTGCTCATTTACCATGGTGAGCTAAGGATTTCTTATTGAATATTTGACTTTAATCCAAGCAAAGTCATAATTCATTCAGACTTAGAAGTGATTTTATTGTAAGCTTTTGGTAACCAGACTTCCTCCTCCTCCTCCTCTGTAGAACAGAACTAGTAGCAATCAGGGGCAGGCTGCCTATGCGGTGGCAGGAGTTAGATATTCAGCGCAGCAAAACATCCAGGTTTCAATATTGTGTTTCAATATATTCACACACTTTCCTTCACTGTGGGAATGAAATCCATTTTTGTGAATGTGAATTGTTATGCACTATGTCGCTCTCCATACAGACCAATGACACAACTCTACCAGCATATCCTGGCTTTGGCATTTGCTGTGAAAGAGATAAATGAAAATCCCCAAATATTGCCCAATATGTCTCTGGGTTTCCACATCTATAACAGCCATTTCAATCCAAGCTGGACCTACCAAGCAGCCATGGAACTTCTCTCCAGCCAAGAAAGACTCCTCCCCAACTACAAGTGTGATGTTCAGGAGACTCCAAAGGTGGTCATTGGGGGGGCAAACTCTGATTTACGTATCCACATGTCAACCATCCTGTCTATGTACAAGATGCCAAGAGTAAGAGTTCTGCATGGAACATGGGTCATCATGAAAGCCATTTACAGTTGCCTTTGACTAAATCTCATTGGGTTGCGTGCTGGTAATTGAATGGCAAAGTGGGCATAGGTTGGTATTTCTCAACCAAAAATGTAGGTTGTGGAAAATATGTCTGCTTCAGTTCCAGACATCCTTAAAAACTCAGGTGGAATAATTCTTCATTTGGACATTTTACTGCTGTTCAGGACTGTAATAAAACATCTGTGGCCTGTGGCACCACAACTGTATGTTTGCTATGCCTGCTGAAAAATCACTTATATCGAAATATTTTCCAAAATAACTTTAACATTTCCAAATCAACAGAGGTAAAGAATATGTGAATCCTTCAGATTAATCAATGTTGATCAAATTGAAATTGAAATCTGGATTTGCATTTAAGTGATATTCGATATCACTTTTTGGTATCACTTTTCCTCTTGTTCAGAAGACATCTGAAGGCACCCCTGTTTATGGAAGTTTTTTAATGTTTGATGATTTATCGTGTTTTTAATATTCTGTTGGAAGCCGCCCAGAGTGGTTGGGCAACCCAGTCAGATGGATGGCATACAAATAATATTGTTGTTGTTGTTTTAAAAAATATGCATTTAGCTGCTGTATGGGTCTTCCCTTGTAATGAATGAAAGCATCCAAGCTGGTTTTAGCCACCAAATGTTCTCACCTGGTGCTCAGCAACAGCTGCATTTCACATGGATGTGGATTGGCTTGGTTTATCTGATGGGTGGTAGTTGAGCATTATTTGTGCAAGGTTTGGGAAATCTGTTTTGATTTTATGGGGGGGGGATCCATAAACAAGCTCTTGCTGGTTAGTTCAGTGAAATTGTGGAGAATGGCCCTGAAATAGTTGTGATAGAAAGCACAGCCAAGTGGTGGGAATGTTGAAAATCACACCAGTATGGTAGTGAGAACGTGGCTCAATACTGCAGAAACAGATGATGTACCAATACTAACCATGGCAAAAGTTTGGAATTAGAACAGTCCAGATGGATTTCATATCATAACCTATCCAAAGGTGGTGGGAAATAGCTTTCCTACATGGTTCTCTATCCTTCGCAGTTGACACAAGGAATCATCTAGGGTTCCAGAATTTATTCAGACGAGAAACCTTACATGCAGCAGGGGGAGAAAGCTTTATCAGGCTTTTCTTTGAACAAGCATTTACCAGTTATTTCCTTTACTTTTCTTTAGATGTGAAAAGCAGCCAATTCTTCCTTAAACCTAAACTGCAAAATTGCTATATTTGATGTGAAGTCATTAATAGCCAAGTATTTCCCAAATCTGTAGATTCTAAATTTATTTCTGTTTAGATTTTTAAACAGAAATAATGAAAAAGGCAAATCCTCCTGGTTAATATACAGTAGTACCTTGGGTTACAAGAACCTTTTAATGAGGGTGAAAGTGGAGAGCGCAAAATATGGTCTGAAGCTCAACATCAAAAAAATGAAGATCATGGCCACTGGTCCCATCACCTCCTGGCAAACAGAAGGGGAAGAAATGGAGGCAGTGAGAGATTTTACTTTCTTGGGCTCCATGATCACTGCAGATGGTGACAGCAGTCACAAAATTAAAAGACGCCTGCTCCTTGGGAGAAAGGCGATGGCAAACCTAGACAGCATCTTAAAAAGCAGAGACATCACCTTGCCAACAAAGGTCCGTATAGTTAAAGCCATGGTTTTCCCAGTAGTGATGTATGGAAGTGAGAGCTGGACCATCAAGAAGGCTGATCGCCAAAGAATTGATGCTTTTGAATTCTGGTGCTGGAGGAGACTCTTGAGAGTCCCATGGACTGCAAGAAGATCAAAGTGATCCATTCTGAAGGAAATCAGCCCTGAGTGCTCACTGGAAAGACAGGTCATGAAGCTGAGGCTCCAATACTTTGGCCACCTCATGAGAAGAGAAGACTCCCTGGAAAAGACCCTGATGTTGGGAAAGATTGAGGGCACAAGGAGAAGGGGACGACAGAGGACGAGATGGTTGGACAGTGTTCTCGAAGCTACCAACATGAGTTTGACCAAACTGCGGGAGGCAGTGGAAGACAGGAGTGCCTGGCGTGCTCTGGTCCAGGGGGTCATGAAGAGTCGGACACGACTAAACGACTAAACAACAACAACCTCGGGTTACAGATACTTCACGTTACAGATGCTTCAGGTTACAGACGCCGCTAACCCAGAAATAGTACCTTGGGTTAAGAACTTTGTTTCAGGATGAGAACAGAAATCGTGCTCCGGTGGCGTGGCGGCAGCAGGAGGCCCCATTAGCTAAAGTGGTACCTCAGGTTAAGAACAGTTTCAGGTTAAGAACGGACCTCCGGAACGAATTAAGTTCTTAACCCAGGGTACCACTGTATACCAATTAAATAGAGATTGAAATCTGGTTTTGAGTCTAATTGGTGTTTTGATATCATCATTTGTTATCATCTTTCCTTCCTTTATTTTAACAATGACCCTCTTCAGCTCATATATGGATCTTCTCCTTTGACGACTAATGACATTCAAGCCCTTTTTACCCACTGGATATTCCCAGATGGGACTCAGCAATACGAGGGAATCCTCCAGTTACTGCTGCATTTCCATTGGATGTGGATCGGTGTGCTTTTTCAACTCCATGATGACACTGGAGAGAGAGTTGTACAAAATGTTCTCCCCATGTTTGCCCAGAAGGGTATCTGCTTTGATTTCATAGAAAGTTTCCCTAAGGTTACCTCTTCTGGTGAGTTTGATGAAATGGTGGAAGAAGGTTCGAAAACAATCAGCATTATTGTGGGAAGCACTGCCAATGCTGTGGTTGTGCACGGTGAAATTCAAACAATTATGGTAATGAGAATGATACCCAAACTTGCAGAAACAAATGATGTGCCAATACAAGGAAATACAAAAGTCTGGATTATGACAGCCCAGATGGATTTCACCTCATTTCCCATTCAAAGAGGTTGGGACATCACATTCCTCCATGGGGCTCTATCCTTTGCAGTTCACTCTAAGGATCTTCCAGGGTTCCATAAATTTATTCAGATGAGAAACCCTACCTTGGAAAAAGAAGATGGCTTTCTCAGGGTTTTCTGGGAAGAGGCATTTAATTGTGGTTTCTCTGACCCTGCTTCAGAGAAGAAAGATGACAAATTCTGCACTGGGGAGGAGAATATTGAAAGCCTTCCTGGGTCTGTTTTTGAAACGAGCATGACAGCCCACAGCTACAGCATCTACAATGCAATTTATATTTTGGCACATGCTTTGCACACCATGCAGTCCACCAAGTTAAATTGCAGAGCAATGGCAGGTGGAGCGAGAGGGAAACTTACAGATCTTCAGCCATGGCAGGTAATGTTGTCTTCCAGTTAATACAGATGTCTGTAATCAATTCTGGAGCTCAGCCAAAGGGGGCACTTTTCTTGAATACCTCTGTCAGTAGGGGAAACTCACTGCGTGTCAAGGCCCTGAGCCCTCGCCCAGTTGTTGAATAATAAAACACATGGACACCAGTATTTTAGATTTGTGGTCTATGTTCTATGAAATTTAGGCCAAGACTAACTGTAATTCTTAAAAGAACTACATCTTACCTTCACAATGAACATTGCTACAATTGAAATTAGCCTTCACAAAACATTTAAATGAATATTGTGTTCCACAATGTCGAACTTTTGTATATCCTCATGAGCAGGGCTTTTTTCAGCCATAACTCAGGGGAACTCAGTTCTCTCCCCTCTCCAGGGGGCACCATTGCTATTCCAAGGGAACGAGGGAGGTGTTTGTGGTGAGTTCCAGCACCTCTTTTTCTAGAAAATAAAGGTACCCCTGCCCGTACGGGCCAGTTGTGTCCGACTCTAGGTTGCGTGCTCAGCTCGCTCAAGAGGCCGTGAGCCGGCGCCATCTGAGGACACTTCCGGGTCACGTGGCCAGCGTGATGAAGCTGTGTCTGGTGAGCCAGCACCAGCGCAGCACACAGAAACGCCGTTGTGCTGGTCCCGGGGGGGGAAGGTACTAATACCGTAGCCGAAGTTCAGTCCAGAGTCACTAGCAGGGTAGACAATCACTAGATGAGACGCGAGGTCCGAAACAGGGAGCCAGGCGGGGGAGCAGGAACGCTGGTAGGGCAGCAGCAGGAAGCCAGGCGGGTAACAGGAACACTGGTAGAGCAGAAGCAGGGAGCCAGGCGGGGAACAGGAACACTGGTGGGTCAGCAGCGGGCAGCTGGGCGAGGAACAGGAACACCGGAGAGTCAGGAGCAGGAAGCCGGGCGTGGAACAGGCACACTGGGAGTGCAGATCTAGGTCTGGGTAAAGCAGGTACTCCACAACAACGTTGCTCCCGCAACCTGGGACCGGGCTGCCTGACCTTTATCTTCTTCTAAGGCCGGGGGCGGTCCCGGCCCCCAGGAGCCCCGCCTCTCTTGGCCTTAAGGCGAGCACTCCTCCTGGGAGAGACCAGTTCCCTTCGCCTCTCTGCCCTAAGCCTCTGCAGTTCAGGAGAGGCCGAAGGGTTACTGGGCCCCGGGGGAGGCTCACCTGTAGCCACTGAGTCCTCCAGCACCTCTGGGGCCAGAATGGTCTCACCTGGTGCCTGCCCCTGAGGATCTGGCACAGGTGCAGGCTCCTCAGCATCTAGGCCTTGCCCCAGTTCAGCCGGCCCTGGAGGCGGGGACTCCTGTGCCGGCTGGGATTCCTCCGGTTCACTCTCAGACTCGGAATCCCAGGCCATCACACCATCCCCCCCTCCCAGCCCCCCCCCCTCAATTGAGGGTCCGGACCCGGCTTGTTGGGGTACACCGCATGAAACTCTCGGAGGCAGGCAGGCGCGTGGACGTTGGTCGCTGGTTCCCAGGAACGGTCCTCCGGCCCATACCCCTTCCAGTCTATGAGATACTGCAGCTTTCCCCTGCGGTATCGGGAGTCCAGAATGCGTTCCACCTCGTACTCAGGCTCTCCCTGAACCAAAACTGGCTGCGGTCGGGGACGGTTCGGGTGGAACTCGTCGGGTGGGGCCACCGGACTCAGAAGGGACCTGTGGAATACCGGGTGAACCTTCAGGGTTGCTGGCAACCGGAGACAGAATGCCACCGGCGAGACCTGGTGCACGATGGGAAACGGGCCGGTGAAACGGGCGTCCAGCTTCCGCGAAGGTCGAGAAGGGTGGAGGTGGCGAGTGGAGAGCCATACCAGGTCACCGACGTGGAGTTCCGGCCCCACCTGGCGGTGGCGGTCGGCCTGGACCTTGTACGCCTCCTTGGCCTGGCGCAGCTGCTCCATCAACAGCTGTTGCTGGGACTGGAGCTCCTGAAGCCACTCTGTCACCGCAGGGACCGCAGATGCCGGCAGCACATCCGGGAACAACCGTGGATGAAAACCGTAGCTGGCCTGGAACGGGGTCTGCTGGGTGGACGCATTCACCGCGTTGTTATAAGCGAACTCCGCCAAGGCTAGGTGGTCGACCCAGTCATCCTGCTGGTAGCTGCAGTAACACCGGAGGTACTGCTCCAGCACCGCGTTCGCCCGTTCCGTCTGGCCATCAGTCTGTGGGTGGTAAGCAGATGAGAGACAGACCTCTGTTCCGAGGGCCTGGTGCAAAGAACGCCAAAACCGGGACGTGAACTGAACGCCACGGTCGGACACCACACGCTCAGGTAGACCATGCAGGCGGAAGACATGCTGAAGGTACAGCTGAGCGGTTTCCTTAGCTGAGGGTACGGATGGGCAGGGGGCACAGTGCACCATCTTCGTGAAATGGTCGGAGAAAACTAGAAGGCAGGTGTAGCTCCGAGACGGGGGTAGCTCCACTACAAAGTCCAGAGAAACTGTGTGCCAAGGACGTGGTGGAACCGGCAACGGCTGAAGAAGGCCGGGGGGTCGCCCGGTAGGCCCCTTGGCCCGCCTGCAGACATCACAACCAGCGACGTAGCGAGCCACATCAGCCTTCAGACGGGGCCACCAAAACTCACGGCTTACCAGATGGGTGGTCCGATACCACCCAAAGTGCCCCGCTGCTGGAGCATCATGGGTCATCCGGAGAACCTCAGCCCGCAGCGGCCCTGGTGGGATGTACAGGCGCCCGTGGTGCAGCAGAAGACCCTGATGCAAGACCAGCCCTGGATACTGAGGGCATGACCCTTCGGCCAGTTCCCGGAGTCGTTCCTGGGCCCAAGCGTCGACCCGCTGCTGTTCCCGCACCCGAGCCTGCAGTGGCTCAACCTCCTGGGTGGCCAGGAATGCAGCTGGTGGTAGAATCGTGGTGGGTACTGCTTGCTGTACCGTGTCTGCGTTGTCTTCAGGTTTCCGGGACAGGGCATCCGCCTTCTGGTTTTGGGAGCTAGGGATGTAGCGGATCCGGAACTGGAACCGGGAAAAGAACAACGCCCACCGGATCTGCCTTTGGTTCAGCTTGCGGGTGGTCTGGAGGTACTCCAGGTTCCGGTGGTCGGTTCTCACCTCCACCGGGTGTCGTGCCCCCTCAAGATGGTGGCGCCAAACCTCAAAGGCCACCTTGATGGCCAGTAGTTCCCGCTCCCACACGGTATAGTTACGCTCCGCTGGAAGGAGCTGGCGGGAATAAAAGGCGCAGGGTAAGAGTGGCGCTTCCGGTCCGCACTGCTGAGACAAGACGGCACCGAGAGCCGTACTGGAGGCGTCAGTCTCTACCACAAAGGGTCGAGAAGGATCCGGATGCTGCAAGATTGGCGCTCTCTGGAAACAGGCCTTCAACCCTTGAAATGCCTCCTCTGCCTCCTTGTCCCAGGAAAACGGCGTCTTGGGGCGCAGTAGCCGGGTCAACGGGGTGGTGCGATGAGCATAATCCGCAATGAAGGTCCGGTAATAGTTGGCGAACCCCAGGAAACGCTGTAGGTCCTTGCGGTTCCGAGGTGCCGCCCATTCTCGAACCGCTGCCACCTTCCCAGGATCCATCTGCACCCCACCTGGTGAGAGTCGGTGACCCAGGAAGTCCACTGACCGCTGATGGAACTCGCACTTGCTGAGCTTTGCATACAAACGGTGCTCGCGCAAGCGCTGCAGCACGGTCCGGACATGACCCTCGTGGCGCGCCGGGTCACGGGAGTAAACCAGAATGTCATCCAGGTACACCACCACGTACTTGTCTAGCAAGTCCTGGAACACGTGGTTGATGTACCGTTGAAACACAGCAGGCGCGTTGCACAAACCGAAGGGCATAACCAGGTATTCGAACTGCCCGTACCGGGTCCCGAATGCTGTCTTCCACTCATCCCCGGCTCGGATCAGAATCAAATTGTAGGCACCCCGGAGGTCTAGCTTGGTGAACACCTGCGCCCCTTGCACCCGCTCCAGCAACTCCGAAATAAGGGGCAAGGGGTACCGGTCTGGGATGGTAATTTTGTTCAGGGCCCGGTAATCATGGCAAAGGCGGAGCTCCCCACATTTCTTTTTAACAAAGAGCACTGGCGCAGCAGTGGGCGAGGTCGAAGGCCTAATGAACCCACGCTCCAGGTTCTTGCGCAAGAAGTCCTGCAAAGCCTCGCGCTCTGGCTCTGTTAAAGAGTATAAGCGACTCACCGGTAGGGGCGCTCCGGGCTGGAGGTCTATGCCGCAGTCAAAGGACCGATGCGGCGGCAGCTGGTCGGCCCCCCGTTCCTCGAACACGTCGTGATAGTCCCGGTACTCAGCGGGGAGCGTTGCAGCAGCCTCCTCAGTGGGCGCAGCTGCTAGCATTTCAGTCTCAGCAGGAGAACTTGGGTCTGGGAAGTGTACAGTCCGTTTGACCCAGTCAATCTGCACATTGTGAGCCTCCAGCCAGTCCATCCCAAGCACCAGGGGGAACCGGGGCATGGAGGCAATATCCAAAGTTCGCATCTCACGGTGCTGCTGGAGGCACAGGACCAGGGGCTGAGTCTCCTGAGTAACAGCACCCGAACGCAGGAGCCGCCCGTCGATTGCCTCCACCTGTACCGGTTCTGGCTTGTTCTGAAGTGGCACCCGATGATGGGCAGCAAAAGCAGCGTCCATATAGGAGCGGGTTGCCCCCGAATCCACTAGAGCATGGGTAAGAATCCAGGGTCCACCTGGAGGGTATAGACGTACCGGAACCATAAGGTGTTGTAGTTCAATTGGTGCGGCCCCATTCTGTGCTGTTTGGGACCCCAGGTAGCCAGGGCCATCAGCTACTGGGGTTGGCGGTTTCCCTGTGGCTGGCGTTTCTCAGGACAGGACCGGGCATAGTGTCCGCTTCCGCCACAATAGAGACATAAATTCCCCTCCCGACGCCGCGACTTCTCTGCGGGGGAGAGGCGTGGCCGCACTGCCCCAAGCTGCATAGGTTCCTCCAATGACTCAGCTGTGCCTGTGGGGCTGCTGGTAGAAACTGGTGCCGAGAACTGAAAGTGCCGGCGGCCCCGAGCCTGACGACGGTCCTCTAGCCGATCGTCTATCTGTAGACTCCGTTGAATGAGGGTGTCTAGCGTGGTGGGGCGTTCCATTGTGGCCAGCTGGTCCAGTATCTCGTCTGAAAGCCCCTCGAGATACTGGTCCCGAAGAGCAGAGTCATTCCAGGTCAAGTCCTGTGCCAGCAGCCGGAATTCCGTGGTGTATGCGGCCACCGTGGACTTGCCCTGTTTCAACCGCCGAATCACCCGGTTGGCTTGACTCCCCTTCTGGGGGTTGCCGAACGCGGCCTCCAACAGATTGCAAAACCCCACATAGTCCACCAGCAAGGGGGAGTCTTGCCTGAGCAGCGGCAACGCCCACTGGGCCGCCTGGTCCTTTAACAAACTAATCAAAAAGTGCACCTTGGTGCGGTCGTCAGGGAAGTTCCGGGCGCGCCCCTGAATATACAGCTTGGCCTGGGCAAGGAACATGGGAAAGCTGGCCGGGGCCCCATCAAATTTCTCAGGCAAGGCCACTGGGTACTTGCCAGGAGCCGGGGCGTCGGCCCCAGGAGCCGGCAGGGCGTCCAACCGCTGCTGAAGTGCCGTAACCGCGTTACTGAGCTGCTGCACGGTGTGCGTCAAGGCCTGGTTCTCCTGGGCTATTGCCAACAGTGTAGCCGCTTGGTCGGCCATGGCCTCTGACTCTTCCCGAACGCACCCCAACAAAGAGGGAGTGCGGGTGTGGCGGGAGCAAACTGTGCTGGTCCCGGGGGGGGGGAAGGTACTAATACCGTAGCCGAAGTTCAGTCCAGAGTCACTAGCAGGGTAGACAATCACTAGATGAGACGCGAGGTCCGAAACAGGGAGCCGGGCGGGGGAGCAGGAACGCTGGTAGGGCAGCAGCAGGAAGCCAGGCGGGTAACAGGAACACTGGTAGAGCAGAAGCAGGGAGCCAGGCGGGGAACAGGAACACTGGTGGGTCAGCAGCGGGCAGCTGGGCGAGGAACAGGAACACCAGAGAGTCAGGAGCAGGAAGCCGGGCGTGGAACAGGCACACTGGGAGTGCAGATCTAGGTCTGGGTAAAGCAGGTACTCCACAACGACGTTGCTCCCGCAACCTGGGACCGGGCTGCCTGACCTTTATCTTCTTCTAAGGCCGGGGGCGGTCCCGGCCCCCAGGAGCCCCGCCTCTCTTGGCCTTAAGGCGAGCACTCCTCCTGGGAGAGACCAGTTCCCTTCGCCTCTCTGCCCTAAGCCTCTGCAGTTCAGGAGAGGCCGAAGGGTTACTGGGCCCCGGGGGAGGCTCACCTGTAGCCACTGAGTCCTCCAGCACCTCTGGGGCCAGAATGGTCTCACCTGGTGCCTGCCCCTGAGGATCTGGCACAGGTGCAGGCTCCTCAGCATCTAGGCCTTGCCCCAGTTCAGCCGGCCCTGGAGGCGGGGACTCCTGTGCCGGCTGGGATTCCTCCGGTTCACTCTCAGACTCGGAATCCCAGGCCATCACAGCCGTTTACCTTCCCGCTATAAAGCGGCACCTATTTATCTACTTGCACTTAGGGGTGATTTCGAACTGCTAGGTGGGCAGGAGCTGGGACCGAACGACGGGCGCTCACCCCTCCGTGGGGATTCAAACCACCGACCATACGATCAGCAAGTCCTAGGCACTGAGGTTTTACCCACAGCGCCACCCGCGTCCCTTTTCTAGAAAATAGTACAGCTCATTAATTCGTTTTTCCTTTTTAGCTCCATCCATTTTGGATAAGCTTGATAAAGTGACTCATTAAAAGAGACGCATTAAAAACACAGAGAGAAAGACACTAACATACATCTTTTAAGGAGACCATGAACTATACCTCTTAAATGTTAAAGATAAACACTCTGTTTGTACAAATATTACTTATATTTAATTATTTTTGGCATCTTCATTTATTGCTTTTTTCCTCTTCAAACTTAGGTCCACCACTTTCTGGGAAGAGTTTCATTTAATAATAGTGCCGGGGAAGAAGTTTCCTTTGACCAAAATGGGAAATTAATAGCTGGATTTGATATAGTAAATTGGGTCACATTCCCAAATCAGTCATTTCTGAGAGCCAAAGTTGGAACAATGGACCCACAAGCTCCCCCAGAAAAGAGGTTAACCATTCATGATGATGGTATCATGTGGCCCAGCTGGTTCAACCAGGTACGAAGTTGTTCTGGATTTTCTCTAGTTTTTTGCTCAGTCCAAAATCTGCCTCACTGCAACACATTGAATCACCATCAATTATCAGACTAGATATATTAGAGAAAACACCTGTCTGTTCGAAAGAAAGCTATTGTGTTTCCAAGTCTCTTTGCAGAGGTATCTGAGCTGCAGAGTGTCACTAGTCCATTAAATTCAAAGTAGCCCAGTATGTCTTTTAATTAGAATATCCTTCCTTCCTTCCTCCTTTCTTTTTTCTTTCCTTCCTAGTATTTTGCATGCGCGCACACCACCAATCCATTCTGGAGTTATTTGGCCCCAAATCAAGTGGGGATAAGGCAATGTTTGATTAGGGTTCTTAAAACTCCAATTGAACATACTGTCAGAAATGCTCTCCACCTTTCTTTAGACCATACTTCAGACCCCTGCAGTCAGGATTGGACCATTTACTCAGAAGTTGGTGAGCAGAGGGCTCAATCCTCCTCAATTTGATGGCACCCCAGGTCCAGGAGCGGCAGCAAGATTGTGCGCAACCTCGCTGCTGCTCCCGGAGCTTGCGGGGCTGGGTGCTGGGGGCGGGGAAGCCCGAGCTTCCCCCGAGCCCAGCCTCCAGAACAGGCAGCTATCCGCAAGCCTGCCGAGCGCAGCAGGAACTCCCGCCGCACTCCGAAGGCTTGCGGATGGCTGCCTGAAGCCTGCATTCACTCCATAGGACGCACACACATTTCCCCTTCATTTTTGGAGGGGGAAAAGTGCGTCCTATAGAGCAAAAAATACGGTAAATTGTAGGGCACATGCAGGTGATGAAGAAGGTAACTCTAGAAACAAACAGCACTGAAAGATTGCATCAAGAGCCAATGTTTATGTCAAAAATGCTTGAACAATTTCTATAATGAGATATTGACCCAATAAGCTTTCACCTGAACATTTTCTATTTTGATAGAGATTAGCACTGCCATGCTAATATCAGTAGAAATTTAAATACTTACTAATATGGCTTTCATAAAGGGAAATGTACTGGAGTTCCAATGCTATAATTAGTGCTGGATTAAAGGTCATCTTTAGAAAAAAGCACAAACCTCTAGCAAGCTATTGCTTTACTCTCATGTTTACTATTAGAAGATAGGTCAGTGAGATGCAAACTCCTAAACAATTTCCTTCTTTCATTTATGAACAGGCACAACCCACTTCTCTGTGTAATGAGAATTGTCATGTAGGTTATAGAAAGAACAAGAAGGAAGGAAAGCCATTCTGCTGCTATGATTGCCTTCCGTGTCCAGAAGGGATGATCTCAAACAAGGAGGGTAAGGAATCCATCACAGGCTTTAATTTTACCTGTGCATCAGAAGCTCCTTTCTCTAGTGGGAAAACAGTATGGAAGTAGCAAATATACATTCTGGCATCTCTTAGATGCACTGTGCCAATTTGGGGAAAGAAGACCTTTTTAAAAAATAAGATTTGTTTCTTCCTTTTTCATTTTCAGACATGAATGACTGTTTAGAATGCCCTGGAGATCAATATGCAAACAATGAACAGGATGGCTGCCTCCCCAAAGACAAAACATTCTTGTCTTATGGAGAACCGTTGGGGATCAGTTTGGCCACGTTTGCCCTCTTCTTTTCCTTCATCACAGCTTCGGTGCTTCAGATATTCACAAAGCACAGAGATACTCCCATAGTTAAAGCCAACAACCGCAACCTCACTTATATTCTCCTCCTTTTCCTCCTGCTCTCCTTCCTTTGTGCTCTGCTCTTCATTGGCCAGCCTCAGGAAGTCACCTGCCTCCTTCGACAAACTGCTTTTGGCATGATCTTCTCAGTGGCAGTTTCTTGCATATTGGCCAAAACTGCCATTGTGGTTCTAGCTTTCATGGCCACCAAGCCAGGGTCCCGAATGAGGAAGTGGGTAGGGAAGCCACTGGCCAGCTCCATTGTTCTTTCCTGCTCCCTTATTCAAGCCACAATCTGTAGCATATGGCTGGCCACTTCTCCTCCTTTCCCAGACGTTGACATGCACTCAATGATTGAAGAAATAATACTAGAATGTAATGAAGGTTCCACTATCATGTTTTATTGTGTCCTGGGATTCATGGGTTTGCTGGCCATTGTGAGCTTCACGGTGGCTTTCCTAGCTAGAAAGTTGCCTGACAGTTTCAACGAAGCCAAATTCATCACCTTCAGCATGTTGGTCTTTTGCAGTGTGTGGTTGTCCTTTGTTCCAACCTACTTGAGCACCAAGGGCAAAGACATGGTGGCTGTGGAGATCTTCTCCATCTTGGCCTCCAGTTGTGGGTTACTGGGCTGCATCTTTACCCCCAAATGCTATGTTATTTTACTGAGGCCTGAGCTGAACAGCAGGGAGCAGTTAATAAGAAGACAGTTTTAAATAATCCAGAAGTCTGAATCATGCTCGTAATTCTGGATGTCTGTTCTTGCTATTTTATTTACATGTATATCATTAGAAATTAGGAATACCCTTGTCCCTAGAAATTAAAGAATCAACAAAAAAAAATTAACCGGTAAACAATAGTAAACAATTAAAAGATCTGGAGAAACCCCAAAGAGCTCCTTTAGGAGAAATTATGAGGACACAATCAGGGCAGTAGTGAATTACTTGATTATTTCCATTACTGCCACTGACGAGGATCCGTACAGTGGTGCCTCTGGTTACAAACTTAATTCGTTCCGGAGGTCTGTTCTTAACCTGAAACTGTTCTTAACCTGAAGCACCACTTTAGCTAATGGGGCCTCCCACTGCTGTCGTGCCGCCAGAGCACGATTTCTGTTCTTATCCTGAAGCAAAGTTCTTAACCCAAGGTACTATTTCTGGGATAGCAGAGTCTGTAACCTGAACCGTATGTAACCTGAAGCATATGTAACCCGAGGTACCACTGTACTGATTCTGCGGCAATGCCTTTGAGCACAACTGGCCTGGAACATTACTCTGTTTGCAGCAAAATGGGCAGCAAGACAGGGCATGCTCCTCCCTTGTGATTTGTCCCTTCTCCTATTTCTTTTTCATGCCCCTTTTAAATCTCAGCTCATTGGAAAGTGCCTTATGCAGCCACCCTGGTTTTCTTTTGATGCAGCCCCTTTCCTTTTTTTTGTTTGAATTGTTTGCACTTGTGTTTTCAACATCTCACCTTTAACAAACCCTCATCAACCTCTCTCTCTCTCTCTCTCTCTCTCTCTCTCTCTCTCTCTCTCTCACTCTCTCTCTCTCTCTCTCAGTTTTCTGGCCAAGTAATCTTATACAGTGGTTCCTTCAGCTTTTTGAAATCAGCTATCTTAAATTCCAGAGTGTGTGTGTCTGACTATGCTCAGATTTTCCTTTCTTCTGTATAATGAATCTCCAGAGGATGTGGTCTCTTCCTCCCAGAGTTCTCACTACTCTCACCTCAGTGACCAGTTCTTCCTTACTGATGAGGAGCAGGCCTGAGATAGTCAATCCCCTTGTTGCTTTTTTCACCTTCTGGGAAATGAAATTGTCAGCAAGGCAACTGAGGAAATTGTTGGCTTTACATTTTTGGCAGTTTTATTTCCAACAGATAACAGAATAGCTGAAGTCTCCCATGACTATTATATCTCTACTTTTTAATGTTTGTCTACTCTAGGAATGGTAATCTGTTCTAGAAAGGCAATCAATCAATCAATCAATCAATCAATCAATCAATCTTTATTATGGTTAAAGACTAGACAACAGAAATAACAATAATGGTGTCAGGGACACTTTTGCTCTGAGAGACAGCGAAGAATCAGAAGAGGAAGAGGGGCAAGCTGAGGGGAGTAGAAACTTGAGTCCTTCGCACAATCAGGAAGAGATAATCTACCCTCACTCTGGAATGCTGCCTGTGGAATCTGAAAACAATACAGAGCAAGCTGGAGGAGAGTGAGAGGGGTTTGACTCCACTCCAGATGAGGAGGGGTTAACAGAACCAGAATCCCCTAAAACCAGAACGAAGAGTTGGGTGTTAGAACAGTGCAAGACCGGAAAGAGGTGGAATAGGAGATGGGATATGTTATGTACTGAGTTGAATAGGATCCAAACTGTAGCAGTCTGATTGGTCCTAGAACAATAGGATCCAAAAGGCAGCAGTCTGATTGGTCCTAGAACAATAGGATTCAGAATGCAGCAGTCTGATTGGTCCTAGAACAATGCAGCAGTATGATTGGTTGGCAGGAACCACCCAATCCTGCTCCAGATAGAAGTGAATCCACAACCTGATTGGCTTACAGTAGAATTCCAGAATTAGCCAATCATGTGCAGCCCATTGTGTAAATAATGTATATAAAGCAGATACTGTGAGGGGACATTTATTCATTCCTCCTCACCACTATGAGCTGAATAAAGAGCATGAAATCACTCTGCGACTCTGAGTATATTTCACTGGCGACGAAGGTGGGATCCCGCTGAGCTGACTGCCACACACAGCACCGCAGCACCGCCAACTGCCGCACCGCTGCCTCGCACCGTGTATCCAGGCTTCAGCTCCGGGGCACAAGGAACTCAGAATGGCAGCCAACAGCAGCTTCTCGCCATTCAACCCAGCATCTGGAGACTGGGAAGCGTACGCCTCCCGTTTCACCTTCCTCCTAGAAGCCAAAGGGGTCACCGACGAAGAAGACGCCAAGAAGAGGGCGATATTCTTCAGCGTCTGCGGAGAGGAGACGTTTGAAATCGCCCGGGCTCTCCTTGCGCCTGAAGACGTCGCTACTGTTCCATACAAAACAATAATGGAACAGCTGAAGGGGCACTTTTCGCCGCAGCCCTCAGTGGTGGCTCGTCGAAATGCCTTCTACGCAAAGCGGCAAGCCCCTGGGGAAACCATAACTGGGTTTGTGACCTCTCTCCGCCAAGCCGCCCGGTTCTGCAACTTCTCAGAGCTGGAGAACATGCTTCGTGACCGCCTCGTCGGTGGCCTGAAGGATGAGAAGCTGCAACGGCGCCTCTACGCTAAGAAGGACCTAACGTTCCAGGTCGCTCTGGAGGAGGCCCTGGCAACAGAAGCTGCCGAGAGGTCGACCCAAGAGGCACGGCCGAGCCTGCCATCCCAACCGAGGGTCCACCATGAAGACCTCACCGACGACTCAGGATCCGACAGGGAGGAGGTGCACCGAGTACAGCAGCGCACTCAAGCAGCGCACAGACCACAGCTGCCTCGACGAGAAGGAGGGAACTGCGCAAGCTGCGGGGAGAGTCACGAGAGGAGGACCTGCCGTTTCCGCAACGCAGAGTGCAGGCAGTGCAGAAAATCGGGACACATCGCCCGGGTGTGTCGGGCTCGGCCCACCCGACACCAGGCATCAGATGACCAATCCAAGAGCCCCAGGTCCCGGGGCCCAACGCACCAAGGCAACTCGACGGAGCTCACGGACTTCCAGGTATACCAGTTGCCCCACCCCAACGTAGAGAAAATTTATGTAGAGGTACAGATAGAGGGGGCCCCATGCCGCATGGAGCTTGACACGGGTTCAACTCTATCCATAATCTCGGCAAGGACCTTAAGGAAACTGTGTCCCACTGGGGGTCCCAAACTCAGGCCGGCCCCATTCACCCTCCGGGACTTCCAGAAACGTAAGGTCCCCACAATGGGGGTGGGGACCTTCAGGGTGCAATACCGAGGGCGGACGCGGCAACTGGACTTGCTTGTGGTCAAGGGCCCCTACATTAGCTTACTGGGATTGGCATGGTTTGGACCACTGGGGCTAGCTGTCACCGGGGTGAACCACACTAGCTTACAAGTGGACGTGGACGCCATATGCAAGGAATTTCCAGGGGTTTTCGATGGGAAATTGGGACAGTATACGGGCCCCCCCATTGCGCTACAGCTTGACCCCGCAGTACGACCGGTCAGGCTCAAGGCCCGCCGGGTCCCGTTCGCCTTGAAACCCCGTATAGACGAGGAATTGGACCGACTCGTAGAGCAAGGAGTGCTGGAGCCGGTGCCTAATGCTCCCTGGGAAACCCCAATCGTCACACCCGTCAAGCCTAATGGTTCGGTCCGCATCTGCGCAGACTACAAATGTACCATAAACAAGGCCCTCACGGCCCACGCATACCCAGTGCCAGTGGTCAGCCATGTCCTTGCCACCCTGGCTGGGTCGAAAATTTTTGGCAAGCTGGACTTGGCCCAAGCATATCAACAGCTGCCAGTAGATGAGGCCACAGCAGAGGCACAGACGATTGTGACGCACAGAGGAGCGTTCAGGGTAAAGCGGCTGCAATTCGGTGTCAGCGTGGCACCAGGCATATTCCAGAATATAATGGACTCTCTCCTTAAAGGGATTCCTGGCGTCACCCCCTTCTTCGATGATGTGTTGATTGCCGGCCCCACACCAGAGGAGTTTGAGGACCGCCTCCGCACCGTTCTGCACCGTTTCCAGACGGCGGGTCTCAAGGTGAAGCGGGAAAAATGTCTACTAGGAGTGCCTCAGGTGGACTTTCTGGGATTTATGGTGGACGCAGAAGGGGTCCACCCGACTGGGGACAAGGTACGGGCCATTTGTGATGCCCCAGCGCCCAAGAGCAAGACTGAACTTCAGGCCTTCTTGGGACTATTGAACTTTTACCATTCCTTCCTTCCCCACAAGGCGGCGGTAGCGGAGCCCCTACACAGACTCCTGGACAAGCGGGCCCCTTGGGTGTGGGGCCAGCGCCAGGAGGCCGCATTCCAGGCAGTCAAGGACTTGCTTGTCTCAAACTCGGTCTTGGCACACTTCGACGAGAGGCTGCCGGTGGTGCTAGCATGCGACGCCTCACCCTATGGCATTGGAGCTGTCCTGGGGCACCAACTCCCGGATGGAAGAGAGGTACCGGTGGCGTACTTTTCCCAGACACTCAACACAACCGAGCGGAACTACTCGCAAATCGACAAGGAGGGTCTGGCAATCGTAAAGGGAGTAAAAAAATTCCATGATTTCTTGTACGGGCGGCCCTTCACCGTGGTGACTGACCACAAGCCGTTGCTTGGCTTGTTTGCCCCCGAAAAGCAGACCCCCCAAGTGCTGTCTCCTCGCGTCCTCAGGTGGTCAATTTTCCTTGCCAGCTACCAGTATGCACTGATTCACCGACCTGGGAAGGCGATGGGCCATGCGGACGCCCTCAGCAGGCTACCACTACCGGAAACAGGCCCTGACCCAGCACCTGCACAAGAGGTTATGAGCCTGGAGCTGCTTCCCGACCGCCCCATTCAGGCACAAGAAGTTGCACACCATTCCAAGAAAGATAGGGTCATCTCCCGGGTCCTGGACTGGGTGTGGAGGGGATGGCCCAGCAGCAGCCCCGGGCCAGAATTCGCCGGCTACACAACCCGCAAACATGAACTGTCGGCCCACAAGGGGTGCCTGTTATGGGGAAGCAGAGTCGTTGTTCCCCAGCCCCTCTGCAAAAGGGTCCTCACAGCCCTACACGAGACACATCCAGGGGTAGTAAGAATGAAGGCCCTTGCCAGGAGTTATGTGTGGTGGCCGGGGATCGATGGAGAGATAGAGGCCTGGGTCAAACACTGCCAGGCCTGCCAAGAATCCCGCCCAGATCCCCCAAGGGCCCCAGTCCAGTCCTGGGAGTCCGCCCGAGCACCATGGTCACGCCTGCATGTGGATTTCGCTGGCCCCTTTCAGGGGAAAACATTCTTCATAGTGGTGGACTCCTACACCAAATGGCTGGAAGTCGCACTGGTACCGTCCACTTCCACGTCCGCAGCCATCCGGGTACTACGCAGGCTGTTTGCAACCCACGGGCTCCCTGACACTCTCGTCTCAGACAACGGGACTGCATTTACGTCAGGAGAATTCCAAACCTTCACAGCGCAGAACGCCATCCGCCACATCCGTTCGGCGCCGTTCCACCCTGCCACCAATGGCCAAGCAGAACGCATGGTGCGGACCACCAAGGACACCCTTCGCCGCATGACGCAAGGGGACTGGGAGTACCGCCTTGCCACATTCCTTCTAGCACAGCACAGCACCCCCAGCTCAACGACTGGCCGGAGCCCCGCTGAACTACTAATGGGTCGGCGCCTTGCAATCAGATTGGACCGCCTTCACCCCGATAGAGCTCAGGATGAGGTAGTGGTGGGGGAAGGCAGGAACCCCCGGACCTTCGAGGCCCAGGACCCAGTGTACGCAAAGAATTTTGGGGCAGGCCCAGCATGGGTACCCGCCACAATCACCAGGGTCACTGGCCCCGTGTCGTACGAGGTGCTAACGGATGGGGGGCAATGCTGGCGCCGCCACTGCGACCAGATACGGCGACGATTCCCGGGAGAAAACCAGGAGGAGGACAGGTCAGAGGAGTCCCAAGGGAACAGCGGGGCAGTGAGGCCCATAGAGCAGGAGGGGCCAGCAGGAGAGGCAGACTCAGTAAATACAGAGAGGACCCGTGAGGCCGAAAGGACACCGGAACCAGAACCACGACTGAGCGAGCCGGTTGCACCAGACCAAACAGCCGCATCACAGCCAGCATCCTTGGAACACGAGCCAGAACCCGGAGCCCGGACCAGGGAACACCCCAGGCCACAACGCACACGTAGGCCGCCGGCATACCTTGAGGACTATGAATGCGACCTCCCGGGCAGGACTGGAACTTAGAGGGGAGGGGTGTTATGTACTGAGTTGAATAGGATCCAAACTGTAGCAGTCTGATTGGTCCTAGAACAATAGGATCCAAAAGGCAGCAGTCTGATTGGTCCTAGAACAATAGGATTCAGAATGCAGCAGTCTGATTGGTCCTAGAACAATGCAGCAGTATGATTGGTTGGCAGGAACCACCCAATCCTGCTCCAGATAGAAGTGAATCCACAACCTGATTGGCTTACAGTAGAATTCCAGAATTAGCCAATCATGTGCAGCCCATTGTGTAAATAATGTATATAAAGCAGATACTGTGAGGGGACATTTATTCATTCCTCCTCACCACTATGAGCTGAATAAAGAGCATGAAATCACTCTGCGACTCTGAGTATATTTCAGGATATTTCTTGCCTTGGCAGGAAACGGAAGCCAGTCGCAGCAGCTGACTCCAACAGTGATTGATGTGTTAAGGATTTGTGAGCAAAGAGACAATGGGGAGGCTCCCCATTTCCTTCGACCTTGCAGAGAAATATTTGAGGTCATTTGGGAGAGACAAAATGGTTTCAGGACTTTTTTCTGTGGAGTTTCAGACATGTGCTTTATACATTTATGTATGTCAGCGGTTCTCAACCTGTGGGTCCCCAGGAATGGCTGCATTTGGTGAAGCAGACAAAGCTGCTTTATTGATCCTGATCCAGTCCCCAACTGCATCAAGACACTGAAGAGCTCAATTGGCTAGACCGTGGGGCTGATAATGCAAAGTCTGCAGGTTCAAGCCCCATAAGTAACGGCTGCACATTCCCATATTGCAGGGGGTTCAACTAGGTAATCCTCAGGGGCCCTTCCAACTCTATGATTCTACCACCGGGGATGAAAAAGTTACGGTGTCCACCCCCCAGGCTATGAACTCACCGGTTGCCCTTATGTGCCCTGTAAGTTAGTGAGCATGCAGATCAGAAGAGGCAATGGGGCATCAGACACACAGAGTAAGGAAACAAATATTGGTGTGCATTGCAAATAAATGCATTGAACGGAAAACTGGCTATAATTGGATCCTTCCATTCTTTATTTCTGTAGTCATCTACATTTGAGCTTGCAGAATAAGGTCTTTTCAAGGTGGTTTTTGAGGGCTGATACCAGAGAGTCCCAAAATGTAGGTGGCAGAGTGTGGATTGTGCATTAAAACAGCGGGGTGGGTGATCTCTTGGTTTTGTTTTTGTGTAGTGATCATGGGATCCAGTTACGTTCATCTTAAGGTGTCTTCTTAGAGCCAAGTATCCTTAGGCACCTTCTTACAAACATAGTTTATTGGTAGATCACATTTTACTGCCATCCAGCATTTGTTGTAGTAGCAATCAAAGGACATTGCAATACAGTCGTGGTTCGGTTCTCTATTTGGCTCATAGTAATTCCAGTAGCTGAAAAGAAAAGAAACAGCAGCACTGATCGATCAAGATTGGATGTCTACTTCCTCACTCACTCCCCATGCCTTCTACTATTACTTGGAAACGTATCTTTTAAGAAGCATATCTTCTGGGATTAATAACAAATGACATCCCCATAAATAAGAAAAGGATATTCTTCTATGCATCCACTGCCACAAGAGTTCTTATAACAAAGAACTGGAAGGGAGACAAAATACCCACAATAATAGACAGGCAAATCAAACTTATTGAATTTGTTGAATTGGCCAAAATGACGGCAGCTATCAGAGGTCAAACAAATCAAAATTTAATAAAAGAATGGAGTTTCATGAATGAATATACGAAAAAAAACTGCTCTGGTACAGAAATATTGATATGTAAAGAACAAAGTTTGTAAAGGGGAAAGGTTACAAATGCAAGTAAAATCAGAATATTTGTCAAATACAATATAACAACACAACTGTAAAGATAAGTTATAGAATTAAGGTCAAGCAACGGTGGAAGGAAGTCAGATTTTAACTCACATTTCGAGTTATGTCGAACCAATGGTGGGGGTGTGAGGTGGGGGGATGCTTTGTGTTACTAACATGTACATATGTGTAAACCTTTCTTTCTGTTATTTTGTACAGATAAAAACTTCAATAAAATTAATAATAATAACAATAATAAACTGTAGAAATATTTTCCTAAAGAGAGTGTTGCTCAGCTTTAGGTTCCTACAAGTCCCTTTGAAGCTGAGCTAAGCAGCACAAACCATTTAAAAGCATGTTTTCACCCTTTTCTGAATCAGCACATTCACTTGTCTAGAGAAGCAGGAAGAGTAGCCTTCCTGCCTCTGCAACCTAGGGAGAAGAAGCAGTCACTCACCTGGATAATGATGGGGAGGAGTACATATGTAGATCTTTGGTAGTAGAGAAAAGTGCATGGCAAAATATATTTGGAGTGCAAATGGATCAATTATGTAATCAGAATCTGAAACTTTTTGGAACGTATGTCATTAACAAATATTTCTTCAAAAACCTACGTTTCTGAAGCTATCTTCCCTGACAGCCATTTCCATGTCCCTCCCTTGTCTTTAAAGACTCCAATCCAAAAAACCTTTTTAAGATTTTGTACTTCAGTGCTCACAAAAAGCTAGGGAAGGGGTGGAGAAAGAACAAATAAAATATTTTAAGACAATGACCCTTTCTCTGGGAGACTACAGCCCTTTACAGAAATTCAACAGGCATAAAACAAACACATTTTAAAAGGAACAGGTGTCACCTTTGAAGACCCTACCCACATTTTTTTTGGAAGCAGTGAACAAAACTATACATAGTATTCCCATCACCAATAATAATTTCATACAGTGGATGTGGTATAGTCCCCCTGATCAACATTATGATGATAATGAATGATGATGATGGAATCAAGGAAGCATTCCAAAGAGGAAATATTGTAGTGAAGGGTAACTTTACCTGCCCTCACCAAGACTGGCTACATATGTATTCCAGTCATGGCACAGAGTTAAAATTTCCAAATACTGTTAATGACTGTGCCATAGAACAGTTGGTCTTGGAGCCATCTAGTGGGACAGTGACCTGTGTGGCAAATACTCCAGTTTCTGCATCCATGTTTGTTGGTTGGTTCCAGAGACACTGGAATCAGTCTGGTTGTGGTATGCTTAATGGCATGATGATGGGGTCTCACCCATGTCTATGCCCTGTAGCACCCCAGTAGCCCTTCTGCCAGGGCTAAGGCTCTGGGAGAGGGATCTAGAAGAAGAAGAAGAGTTTGGATTTGATATCCCGCCTTTCACTCCCTTTAAGGAGTCTCAAAGCAGCTAACATTCTCCTTTCCCTTCCTCCCCCACAACAAAGACTCTGTGAGGTGAGTGGGGCTGAGAGACTTCAAAGAAGTGTGACTGGCCCAAGGTCACCCAGCAGCTGCATGTGGAGGAGCGGAGACGTGAACCCAGTTCCCCAGATTACAAGACTACCGCTCTTAACCACTACACCACACTGGCTCTCTTAACCACTACACCACACTGGATCTACCCTGCAAGCTCCTCTGGAGTCATCTCCATGATACTGTCATGCCAGAGGGTTAGGGTGGTGAGCAAAGCCTTCTTGTTTTGAGAGATTGGTGCTAGATCATATTAAGGCTGGTCTTCCATCCACTCTAGACCCGTTCCAGTTTGCATACAGAAGAAATAGATCTACTGATGATGCTATTTCCATCGCTGTCCATACTGTACTGAGTCATCTAGAACGACAGGGAACCTACGCAAGGCTGTTGTTTGTGGACTACAGTTCTGCCTTCAATACAATTCTGCCAGACAGGTTATTTCTTAAAATGACCAATTTGGGTATACATCAGAAGATCTGTCTGTGGGTAAGGAATTTCCTGACTGATAGGCCGCAGACAGTGAGAATGGGCCCTTACTATTCTTCTACTCTAGTATTAAGCACAGGAGCCCCTCAGGGATGTGTGCTAAGTCCCTTTCTCTATTCCCTGTACACATTTGATTGCACCCCACTGTATAAGTCCAACACAATCATCAAATTTGCGGATGATACAACAGTGGTGGGGCTCATTAGTGAGAACGATGAGACTGCTTATAGGAAAGAAGTACAGGGGTTAATTCAATGGTGTAAAGAAAACAATCTTATGCTTAACACCAAAAAAACCAAAGAACTCATAATTGACTTTAGGAGAAAGAAAAGTGTATTTTTACCATTGCACATAAATGGCGAGGAGGTGGAGAGGGTTGGTAGTTTTAAATATCTGGGCATTTACATCTCTGAGGACCTCTCATGGACTGCAAATATTAATATGGTTGCGAGGAAGGTGCAGGGGAGGTTGTATTTCCTGAGAATGCTCAGGGGACTGAATCTATCTCAGCACCTACTTCTGTCCTATTATCACAGTACCATCGAGAGTGTCTTAACCTATAGTATATTATCGTGGTATGGGAGCAGCTCTGAAACGGATAAAAAAGCTTTACAGAGAATAATTAAAATTGCCCAGAATGTTATTGGGCTCCAACTACCAACCCTGGATGAGATCTTCACGTCTCGCACTTTGAAGAAGTCACACAATATCCTGAGAGATCCCACCCATCCTGCTCACAACTTCTTTGAACTGTTGCCTTCGGGCAGAAGATATAGGACAATGAAAACACGAACCACACGCCTTCTGAATAGTTTCTATCCAAGAGCTCTGATTGCACTAAATAATGATCTCAGGGCCAGTTGCAAGAAATAGCAAGCAGGGAGTAGGAAGGAATGAGACAGGTTTTTAGGTTATGTTATGCCTTTAATAGGTTATGTTACATTCTGGAGTATGATATGTTTTTTATAGATTATGTCTGAATAGGATGAGAGTGTTGGAGATACGTGCAAATGTGTATGTGAACACGGTCTTTGGGTGGGTGTTTGATTTTCGTTGTTGTGTATACTGTGTATATACGGACAATGACAATAAATTTATCTTATCTTATCTTATCTTATCTTATCTTATCTTATCTTATCTTATCTTATCTTATCTTATCTTATCTTTCTAAGCACTCAGTACATCTCACAGAGTAGAGGAAGAATTTACCGGCAAGCCAAGGGATAGATGCCCCTCAAGTATCTCCTCCTTCGCTCCCTTCAAAACCTCCTTCCTGAATGCCAGCTTCATTCTATTAGAGCTCAGCAGCTCCAAGAAACCTTAGTTAGTCCCAGATGGTAGCAGCTGCTCCCTGCCTCACCCACCCCTTGGCTTGACTGATGGAGTTGCTGTCTTGGCTGCATACAGGTAAATGTAACCTTCTTAAATGGATAGTGATGGTAGGAGCCCATTAGCTCAAGAAGATCCCCTACCTTTCCTATACTCAGCTTTGATGCTCACCTGTTCTTCCACTGATTCCGCAGAAATGAGGTTGGCGCCTTCCAGCTCACAATTTTTCTGGGCATCCATCCATGAGGCTACCTCACTAGAAAACCAATATAAGGTCCTTTCATATATAACCCAGCCATCGTTCAAGTTTTCAATAAGGATATCTTTGAGTCAAGCCATGTATGGAGGAAGTAGAGAGAGAAAAATAGGGAATTTAATGGGAACCACCTTGTATGTCTGTGCAGATTTCAATTATTTTTGTTAAGTTCATTTCTGTGGCCATGTGATAACATATATTCATCTAGGAAGCTCAGGAAGATTAAAACAAGAACAACATTAACTCTTCAGCCCATGCTGATGCTGCAGTAAATACCTGGGTGGGCATAGCTGGGAGTGCAGTCAAGAACCTTTTATTTGAGGGAATAGACAAAAGATGCATGTCCCCTAACAGGCCTTATCTGAACCTCAGGGGCCTCACCTATTTGTTTCCACCTGGATACTCAGGACAACATCAGGGCAGACTTGAAGACTGGGGAGGGGAAGTAGCTGTGGCTTATCAAAATTCTCTTTCTCTCTCTAGGCTCTCTGTGGAGGCGGGGAGGGGAACCCTAGATTGAAGGTAAAAGGTAAAGGTAAAGGTACCCCTGCCCGTACAGGCCAGTCTTGACAGACTCTAGGGTTGTGCGCTCATCTCACTCTAGAGGCCGGGAGCCAGCGCTGTCTGCAGACACTTCCGGGTCACGTGGCCAGCGTGACAAGCTGCATCTGGCGAGCCAGCGCAGAACACGGAACGCCGTTTACCTTCATCTACTTGCACCCGGGGGTGCTTTCGAACTGCTAGGTTGGCAGGCGCTGGGACCGAGTGACGGGAGCGCACCCCGCCGCGGGGATTCGAACCGCCGACCTTTCGATCGGCAAGTCCTAGGCGCTGAGGCTTTAACCCACAGCGCCACCCGCGTCCCAGATCCAGATTGAAGGAGGCAGTGGTAAAACCACTCCTTAAGAAATCTTCCCTGGGCTCAGAAAATTTACGTAACTGACTGTCAGTTGCTAATCTCCCCTTCCTGGTCAAGGTTCTTGAGCGGGTGGTTGTGGACCAGATCCAGGTGCTCTTGGAGGAAACTGATTTTCTAGATCCATTTCAATCAGGATTTTCTGGATCCTTTTCAGTTTAGGCCTGGTTTTGGCATATGTCTTTAAAGGCAATGATATTTCCCAAAGACAAAGTGAAAGAGGGGAAATGGCATTATACAACTCTCACAAAATGTGTGTTTTGCTGCTAACCATCTTTAGCTTGCTTCTATGTACAAGATCACTGCAGATGGTGACAGCAGTCACAAAATTAAAAGACGCCTGCTCCTTGGGAGAAAGGCGATGGCAAACCTAGACAACATCTTAAAAAGCAGAGACATCACCTTGCCAACAAAGGTCCGTATAGTTAAAGCCATAGTTTTCCCAGTAGTGATGTATGGATGTGAGAGCTGGACCATAAAGAAGGCTGATTGCCGAAGAATTGATGCTTTTGAATTCTGGTGCTGGAGGAGACTCTTGAGAGTCCCATGGACTGCAAGAAGATCAAACCTATCCATTCTTAAGGAAATTAGCCCTGAGTGTTCACTGGAAGGAAAGATCGTGAAGCTGAGGCTCTAATACTTTGGCCACCTCATGAGAAGAGAAGACTCCCTGGAAAAGACCCTGATGTTGGGAAAGATGGAGGGCACAAGCAGAAGGGGACGACAGAGGACGAGATGGTGGGACAGTGTTCTCGAAGCTACAAACATGAGTCTGACCAAACTGCGGGAGGCAGTGGAAGACAGGAGTGCCTGGCGTGCACTGGTCCATGGGGTCACAAAGAGTCGGACACGACTAAACGACTAAACAACAAATGTACAAGTAAGGTAATAGGCATTCATTCCCATTCTTTGCTTTTACATCTAAAGCTTTATAGACAATTTTATAATCGCTTTACCAATTATGTATTCAGTGGCCAAGGGGTCAATTCACTGTGTGAGTGGGCATGAGGGCTTCTTTCTGATGACGGGCTTGTCTTTCCTCGCAATAGAAGCTAAATCTCAACAGTTCAGGAGAGCTGATCTGAATATCTCTGCTGTTTCCCTAGGGCGGCTCTAAGAGTTTTCAGCTAGAGGAGGGGCTTTCAGCTGGTGCAGACTCAGGTCAGGTTCCCACTGTGCTACAATTCTTCAGCATCGTAGGATAGCTTACCAATTTCTTTTTGCAGTTCATCATTTTTATTGGCAAAATACCGCATTTCCTCTGATATGTTTTGAGCTGCAGCAAGTATTTCTAAGTCTAAAAGATTTGAAACAGTTTAAGGCAGGAGTATCTGAAATAGCAATCTGCAAATATCAGGAAACCATTTCCAAACACTTAAAAACACTCAAGTCTGAAACAAGAAGCAGAGCTCCAGGATGGGGTTCTTGTGAATATGAGGGCAGACTTGATTCTCTGTGGCTGAGATCACCAATGAAAAGCCTCAGAAGAATCCTGCAGCTTGATCAGACCAAAGACCCATGCAACCCACTATTCCTATCCTATTCCCACATGCTCTACGTGGGGCTACCTTTGAAGGTGACCCGGAAACTGCAATTAATCCAGAATGCAGCAGCTAGACTGGTGACTGGGAGTGGCCACTGGGACCACATAACACCAGTTCTGAGAGATCTGCATTGGCTCCCAGTACGTTTCCGAGCACAATTCAAAGTGTTGGTGCTGACCTCTAAAGCCCTAAATGGCCTCGGTCCTGTATACCTGAAGGAGCGTCTCCACCCCCATCGTTCTACCCAGACACTGAGGTCTAGCACTGAGGGCCTTCTGGCGGTTCCCTCCCTGTGAGAAGTGAGGTTACAGGGAACCAGGCAGAGGGTCTTCTTGGTAGTGGTGCCCACCCTGTGAAAAACCCTCCCTTCAGATGTGAAGGAAATAAGCATCTATCCTATCTTTAAAAGACATCTGAAGGCAGCCCTGTTCAGGGAAGTTTTTAATATTTAATGCTGTACTGTTTCTAACACCTGATTGGGAGCCGCCCAGAGTGGCTGGGGAAACTCAGCCAGATAGGCGGGGTATAAATAATAAATTACTATATTATTATTATTATTATTTTAAAAGTGGCTCATGAAGTATCTCTAATGTTCCCCTCCTATGTCCTCCTTTTCTGCTGGGAATCACAGGGTTACAAACCAATTCCTGCCTTGAGTCCCACAGAAAAGCCAAATATACAAAGAATACTTCGCAGTTTCAATTATGCTTTGTGAGATCTAAGAAAATAGAGGCACCGAAACTCTTTTTCTGCTGAATTCTGGGTTGCATTCCACATAATTCTAAGGAGGACATTGTGTCAGCGCAAGGATTTTTCCTTGTGCAATGCAATCTTCAGCCCCCTTCCCTCCAATTTGTTCTGAAGTCCCGTTCACCCCAGGAGAGCAGCTTTGGTGATGGCATGAAGGAGAAGTGGGGGGAACGTTCCCTTCTGCTAGTGCTAAAATCTTGCACTAGCACAAACATTGTGAATTACAGTTTGATGGGGGAGGACAGCATTTCTAGTGGGGAGATGTGAAAATCACAACCATCTGCTTTTCTTCCTGCTGAGCAATGAAAAAGTGCTAAACTCTGTGGGGTGATGAGTTTCATTGAATATATGTTTTGCTCACACAATTTGAATCCCAAAGTGAACTACATGAATTGAACTCTGTTTAATTTAAACATGTTACAGCAAAAGTGTGGGTGTTCATATAAAATGCTTACCCTCCTTGTCTATATAGACTGGATCAATCCCAACCAGAACAGTTCGAATCATATCCACTGCCATTTGAAACTCCTGCCTTTTTTGCAGTTCCTTCTGATCTAAGAAGGAAGTAGGTAGAAAAGAAATGAAGAAATTGTGTTCTAGCACGCTAGTCTGATAAACTGGGGAAGGGGATACTTGGTTTCAAACTACTATTAATATTGAATTTAAATTGCTGACTTGTACAACAAACGTGCCCCGGGACCTTATGGAGAAGGACAAATAAAAAAATCAAATCAATAAAAACATGAAAATGAGTTCAATTAATATTTTCTGCTCTCAGCCCTTAGACTGAGGGTTCCCATGCCTTGATTTAAGCTGCCCTGGTGGTCAGAAGTCCTGTTTCCATTTGGCCTGCTACTTCTGTCACCAGATGGTTGGCCTTCCTTAGAGAGCTTTAGATTTTGGGGTGTCTAGATACACCTGCCCTCTTTGTCCTACAGACTTGCGTTTGCCAGGCTGCCTCATGCTTAAAATATGCAAATTCTTGGTCATTTGGTTCCCTCCCCCTGAGCTTTGCTTACTTTGGAGTCCCCTTTTAAAACGAATTATCTAGGCAAGTAGGCCGTGTGTTCATCTATCCAGTGCTATGTTACTAGAAAAAGAGACACCGGAACACACCATGAATGCCTCCCTTGTTCTCTTAGAATGGCAGGGGCACCCACCTGAGAGGGGCCAGAACTGAGTCCTGATTAATTCTAGCTGAAAAAAGCCCTGCATATATCTCGATATTTAGGAAGGCTCTGGACCCACCCACATTGGCCATGGCCTTAGCCTCCCCAGCCTGTTTCCCCCAAGCACTTTCCTTCATGGGACTGGAGCTCTAGCAGAGGGCATGTAATGATCAGGTGGGATTGCTATGAGGAATTATAAAAAATATGGAGCAAGCCATTTGTGTCAGCAATGAAAGCATTGCGTTGACTGGCTTTGAGCCATTTTGATATGATTTCTGATCTGTGTCTCTGATATTTCTCTGCCTGACAGGCACGTATCAGCATTCTAAACACAGGCCAGTTGTTCATCAGGCATCCTGGGTCATGAAGCTAGAAGGTAGCTTTGATGTAGTTTGTTAATCTTTCACAAGGAGATGGTAAATACTACCTATCCTTCCTCTCCTGTTTACTCCTGTTTATGACCTCCGGGGTTTCCTAAAAGCATTCCTCGTTGCTTCCTCTTTTATTTACTCTGGACTACTATGCATGCTCAAATTAGCTCTTTGTAGTTTTAACTTTTAACTTTGTCCCCACGTGGGGGTTTTGAAATGCTCAGAGGAAATCTGATTGGTTCTTACGAACACTGTGTAAAAAGTTCTTTTGTGAATAAAACGACCTGGGCCAAGGGGTGGAGAGAATTATTATTATTATTATTATTATACACACTCCTCCCAGAGTCTTGCTGGTCAAGCCTCGTGTGCATTTTATTAATCAGAGTCCAATTCTTCCTTGCTTTGGGAACTCTACAGGGCAGGGTGGCGAGATCAGGAAGGAGAGAATTGCAAACTGGAAAAGGAAATTGTCCAGGGTGTCCCAGGGACTTGTGTTAGCCTATGCCTCTCTTCCAAGTGCTGGAACTCACTTTTTCAGGGAGAAGAAAACATTGTCATTGCTCTCAATGGGTGACAGCTGTAACTCACCCCTGGAAATCAAAGAGAGATGAAAGGGGTAAAGGGAAGGTGGATCCTGCCATCTTTTTTTGCAAATGCTATTGGCATTGAAGCAAAGCCCACAACAGTAGTATCAACGTACACCAATTATGTACTTACATAGCGTGTAAATCAGCAGTGTCATGACAGTAAAGATGAAAATCTCAAGTACGATCAATCTTTCACCCGTTGGAGATTTGAAGAAAGTAACCAACTCGTGAAAAGCTGATGCTTGAAGAAAGAAAATTCTGCTTTAGCCATCAATAGTCAACATACCATTCCCACCCCAGGGAAAAGGGTTTCCATGTGCTGTGGCAGCCATCAGCCAGAGACACTCAACTGTTCAAGGAGTGGGCACTTGGAAGAATAAGCAGGTGGAGGAAGCAAGATGCCTTGCTGCTTGAGGAAACTTTTCTGACCAATGTCTGGATCAGAAGACAGTAGCCTTTGATACTACTTTCTGCCCCACAGGCAAATGACAAGATGCTCCCTCCATTCACACAATTCCACATACACAAGCTGAGCTGGGCTGGTCATTGGCTCCTATTTCTATGCTGCTGATGGGGCAGCAGACTAGCTGAGGAGGTGCAGTGCAGTTTGTGTGGTCTACACCAGGGGTCAGCAAACTACGGTCTGCGGGCCGAGTCAGGCCTGACAGGGTTGTAAATCCTGGCCGCAAGGCCATTTAAGGACCCTCCGAGAGTCTGAGGGTGAAACGCAGTGCCGGGATGAGGGCTGACCCCAGCATTGTGTTTCATTGGTAGAGCCAACGCAGTGACAGGGTCATCCCTCACCCCAGCGCTGTGTTTCATTGGTAGAGCTGATGCCGCAGCAGCTCTACCAATGAAACACAGCGCCAAGATAATCCCTGCCGGTGGGAGGGCTGCGAAGGGTGGGAGGGCCTTCAGAGACCTTCCCGCAGTCCAGAGCTCGCCCTGCTGCCGCCACAGTGCTGTTTTGGCCTCCACTGCCAGCAGGAGGGTCCCCATCCCACCCCCAAAGCGCGGAAGAGGTGCCGACAGCAGGAGGCCCAGCAGGCCACAACGCAGCACCAAACCATAGCTGTCAACTTTTCCCTTTTTTAAAGGGAAATTCCCTTATTCCGAATAGGATTCCTCGCAAGAAAAGGGAAAAGTTGATAGCTATGCATCAAACCCAGGTGAGGACCCCACATCCAAACAACGACTATCATCAGTGCAGGTAAGAAAAAAAAAATAATTTTAATTTTTTATCATCTGCAATACTGCCTTATTTATTTTACAGTACAGTACATTGTTTATTCCTTTCATTTTATGGCTCAATGGTCTCGTTAGATAGGAAAATTCATGTTAAATTGCAAAAACATGTTAAATTGTTTTAGGGTTTGTTTTTAAAAGTCTGGAACGGATTAATTCTATGCAGTGTGCATCGGAATTCGTTCACTATTATTTTTCAAAATATTCGTTCATTTTTTAAAAAAATAATAATTCAAGACCCCCCACAAGGTCTGAGGGACAGTGGACCGGCCCCCTGTCAAAAAAGTTTGCTGCCCCCTGCTCTACACATCTCTACCCACCCCAGCACCTACTACTTGAGGCAACTGCCTCATTCTGCCTAATTGTACAGCCATTCCTGACTGAACACACTAAAGGAACACAACAGCCAGCAGCAAAGAGTGGGCTCACCCCTGGGGTTTCTATGGGGCTTAGTGGACCTCTGGCACCCAAAGAACTGTGTGGGCTTTTCTCTGCACTCCTCCCTGGCACAACATGACCGGTTCCACTCCCTGCCCGTCTCTCCATCAACTTCCCTTTCCCGTGCATTCCTCTACTTTATGAGAAACCTCAACCCATATGACTGTGCTGTATACAGATCACCAGTTTCCTTTTCTTTTCTTTTACGCTTTCTGGACACTGCATGTCTTCTGAATGCTGCACGCTTTAAGAGGGCTGGCTTCCCCATCCTCTCAGTTTTGTCTGTGGAATAACAAACTAGAATAAGACAACAACAAATGTAGAATAACACTATGCACACATTAGGTACAGAGTGGCGTCTATCAGTATGAGACCATCAGTCAAGAAGTTGTTGAGTCCAATATAACTGAAATATCTTTCTTTTTCTTCTGCTGGATCAGTCTCAGTTTTAAACTAAAAGAGATGTTCTATATGGATTCCAAGGCATTTTTGAAAATTGTTTCAGGTAATATAGCACATTCATATTTTGCATCCTATCCCTCTCTAAACTCCCGGACATCTAGTTTACAGAACTCTAGTAAGATGTTCACCATTTGACAGATTGTGTGGGATCTATGAGGTCTTCAGATGTTCCTGGGTGCCAATGCCCTCCATCACAGGCATCATGGTCAATAGTTAAGGGCGATGGGCATTGTAGACCAATAACATCTGGAGGGTTCCCCACCCTTGATGGAAGGTATATACATTTAATTATAGAACTACCTCCTGATCATCAGAAAAGATGGAGTACAAGATCCAGTCTCAGTGAGATGCATATAAATCCAATTGAATCTAGCAAGATTTTGGAGCTGGAACTGGAAAAGCAGCAGAGGGGAAGCTGTTACACAGGCTCTCCAGGTGAGGCATTTTGTTTTCTGTTTGCAAAGACCCAACCTGACAGCTGATGCTGTGGCTTAAAGAAAGAACAAAGAGGGCTCTTGTCTAATTCCTTTATTAAGCCATCTCCACTCCTCCACCTGCAGCTGCTGGGTGACCTTGGACTAGTCACACTTCTCTGAAGTCTCTCAGCCCCACTCACCTCACAGAGTGATTGTTATGGGGGAGGAAGGGAAAGGCGATTGTGAGCCGCTTGGAGACTCCTTGGGGTAGTGATAAAGCGGGATATCAAATCCAAACTCCTCTTCTCTTCTCCTTCTTCATCTGAGCTAGCAAATGGGATTGCCAAAGACTTGTATTTTCTGATCATGATTTGGATTGACAAACTGGGCCCATGAATCAGAGCAGGGCACCTGTATTGCCAGGGAATAAAACAGAATGGGGTGCTCCTGGTTTCCAAAGTAGCTGCAGCTTTAATATAAGGAACGTGGCTGTTTGAGAAGTGAAAGGATGGGAGCGTAAATTCCGCTCACACCCCCTCCAGGAGTTGGGCGGGGTTTGTGACACCTCATGGGTCTTACCTGGCCCGGTGCCACCCACCTTGTGCAGGTTGGCCGTTGCCCACCCCCATCTCGGCAGGACAACGGGCTTTGTTTTCTTCCTACTGGATGCATCGCTGGATTTCGCTCTTGGTGAGGTAAGTGTTCCTCACCTTCATGGCTTCCCCTCGGGGCCAGGCAGGGGACTGGGGCCACAGTGGGGCTGGCTTAGGCCTTTCCGTGGCTGGCACCTCCTTCCTGGCATTGGGGCTGGTTTGGGGCCACGCGGGTGGCACCGCCTGAGGCCTGCTGGGCCTCCCATGGTCAGCACCTCTTCCACGGCTTTGGGGGTGGGATGAGGGCCACACAGGATGGGAACATAATTACATCAAAGGATGGGAATGTAATTATATCATGAATTACATCTGTTGCCAGCGTGGTGTGAGACCTAAGCTATGGACTATATAAGGGCCAGCAACTGAAGGAGACAGGGAGATCTTGATACATTGTTCTATGTTCCATTCCAGAATAATAATAAATAATAATAAATTTTTATTTGTACCCTCCCCTCCCCATTTGGAGCCAGGCTCAGAGCAGCTAACATCATATAAACAATACAATATGCATAAAACAAGCAATCAATTAAAATGCATCCAAAAATTAATTCAAATAAATTAAAATTAAAACTGGACAAATGATGATCCTCAAGTTAAAATTGAAAGCAGTTAATACACGCCAGGACCAACTGTTTCGACTGATATTATAAGGACCTGTGAGCGGGCTGGGAAGCCTCCTTCGTGCTTGTTCTTATACAAAGAGAAAATGAGTCAGACTGAACCCCGACCAAAGGCCTGGTGGAACAGCTCCATCTTGCAAGCCCTGCGGAAGGATGTCATATCTTGCAGGGCCCTGGTCTCTTGTGAGAGAGCATTCCACCAGGCTGGGGCCATGGCTGAAAAGGCCCTGGCTCTAGTCGAGGCCAATCTGATCTCCCTGGAGCCTGGGATCTTCAGGGCCCGGAATGTGAAGAGAACGACCGTCAGCCAGTCTGAAATGTCCCAGATAAGTCTTTCAAATCTCCATCAGCTGGAGAGACATGTAGAACTGTACCTATTCTTTCTGTATTACAATTATTGCTGCCTAAGATTTTTTGCTTATTGGTTATATTGCAACTTTGTAGTTTATTCCCATTGCTGTTGGCTTTATATTAGACTCCATTCTATGTTGCTGATCAATTTCTTTGCTAATGTTTACCAATTAATAAACGTTTGTCTCCACCTAAGAGTCTGTCCAGTGGAATCTGAAGAACCTCTTGCTTGTCTGGTGGTTGCCATTGGCCAAACAGCCATTAGGGGGCACTGGCAAGAGAGCACCTGTAGAAAGCCCTAGAATGTACCGCTACTCAGTTTCATTGGATGAACCTGAGTTCTAGTATTTCAAAGAGAAAAACGATCTGTAGTTTCATAAACCTCCTGACCATTTCCCCTCTTTGTGACCTTTTGGCCCTGGAATAAGACCCTGCAAATAACACAGCTCATAATGAATGTTTTCCACCCTCCAGACCTTTTTCTGTTTGGATACCTTGGTGTTGTCATATACCAATCTCTTCTCCAATTACTTCTTAAGGGTGCTTCATCCTCCCACTGGCTAAGAACCACCTCTCTTGTGAAGTCAGGGATTCCAGAACTCCTCCCATTTAGCATTCTACATAAAGCATAAACCCAGCAAAATGTTTCTTTCAGATCTGTTATGCTACTTATTTTTCCAATCCTTGCTGCAGTTGTTGCATACATAAACAATTTTATAATTATTTATTATCATTGAAAGATTAAAAGATTATTATTGTTACAGTCAAACATTGGTTGTTGAACGTAATCCATTCCAGGAGCCCGTTCAGTTTCCGAAATCTTCCACAACCGAGGCACGGCTTCTGATTGGCTGCAGGAGCTTCCTGCACTGAAGCGGAAGCCACACCAGACGTTTGGCTTCTGATAAACGTTCAAAAACCAGAAGACTTAATTCTGGGTTTTCGGCATTTGGGAGCCGAAACGTTCCAAAATGGAGGCATTTGGCAACCGAGGTTTGACTGCATAAGATCTCTACAACCAAAATAAACAATAGTGGTGAAAGTAGGCAACCTTATATTGCACCTTTCATAACTACATTTCTCTGAAAGTATCCCATTTACTATTAAATTTGCATATTGTTCTGAACATATCGCAGTAATAGCTCTTCCGGTTTTCTCCAGATTCCATTATTTCAATTAATTTTCTTAAGAGTACCCAAGATATATTATCAAAAGCCTTTTCTGCGTCAGAAAAGGACATGGCAAATGGTTTGTTGATATTTCTTTCATGAAATCCCAAGGCATTTATTACTATTCTCACCTGGCCCTGGCCCCAGCCTTGTGGAACACTTTGCGTGGACAGGCGGAGTCCCCAGATCCCGCGCGGTCCCCCTGTCATGTGGAATAATGACTCAATACAACGTGCTATGGGATTAAATTGGCCACAACTTTATTAAATTTCAAATGTGGGTAGACCTTGGCTCAGGTATTGGGCGTTCTCCCTCCCCAGTCCCCAGCCGGGGACCTAGGGAGCATCAGGGTTATCCAGTGTGTGTGGGGGGATGGGCCGGCTCTGGAGAACATATGTTCAAGCAGAGATAGCCGCCCCCGTTACGCCGCCGCCACAGGGGAGAGCAATGACGACCTTTCGGCGTACGGTCAAAGCCTCCCTTCAGAAACCCCTTTAACTGGGAACCCTGGTATCGCCGCCGCAAAGAGGAAGATGAACTAAAGGATTCCGCCCAAGGCCTGATACCGCCAAAGTTTGCTACGGGAAAGGCGAAACCTGCCAATGCAGGGAAATTCCTTTCCGGCCCTTTAACAGCGACCTTAACGTAGCAGCGCCCGCATACCTGTGAAGAAAAGTTAACGTGCAAATAAGACATTAACTGAGGGTGGGTAGGGTGGGAGAAGCTCTGGAGCCAAGTGAGGATTCCCAGGTAAGATCCTCCCTCTATTGTGTGGGCAGGTAATCCCTCCCCTACCTGGCCTGGTCTCCTTGGCAACGCTTCCCCCAGGTGGGATTGGACAACTGACTGAGGTAGGCAGAGACCTCCAGGTATCCCACCTGAGGGAAGGCAAACCAAGCCTATGCTGTTGGAGCCGCTCCAGATCTAGGGGCTGCGCGCGTCCACGCAAAGGGCGCCCCCCGTTTTAAGCGGGGAGCGGTCACTGTCGCAAGAGACCAGAGCCCTGCAGGATTTGACCTATTTCCACAGGGCCTGCAAGATGCAGCTGCTCCACCATGCCTTTGGTTGGGGCCCAGCCTGACCCCCCCCCCTTTATAAGAACCTTCTATCAGACCCTGCATGTAGGCCACCTCCGTAGCTCTTCCAACTGGCCCATATAAGACCAGCGTAAATAGTTGGGCCAGAGGGCTGCCATCTGATTTTACTTTGATCTTAATCTGATTTTAAGCTATATTTTAATTGATTGAAGCTCTTAATACATATTGGGAAATACATATGATTACTCATACGCATTGGATATTTAATTTGGATCGTGGATGTATTCAAGTTTTGAAAAGATGGCCCTGTTAGAATTTATTCAAGGTTATATGCAACATCAGTAAATAGGTTTATTAGAAAACGGTTATCCATTTGTAGAACTTGTGTCATGTGTGTGGTCCCAATTTCCACTGTTGTTTCCACTGTTTCTCATTATAACTTTCTCGATCTCCCATTCAGGAGCACCAGTTAAGACTTTGGTGAGATATGAAAAACATGTTTTTTTCTTGCAATGTGACAAAAAACTTAAAAGCCAGAGCAGATTATGGTGTGTCCTGTAATTACAAAATTAATCATAATTATGTCTACTTCTTCTCATTGCTGCTAGGGAATTCCAATGGACAAATGCAGAATTATGAACCAAGACTGCTGGGTGTTATTAATATCCCCAATGTCATTCTCAATCTGTGTTACTGAGAGCCAGGGCTCTGTCGGTCTGATTACTGATTTTTTTAAATTGTGCAATTCCAGTTTTGCGTCAGCTACATGTGTGGCTATTCTGCTCAGATGTTGTTATTCAGGGACATTCAAATGACAGTATGGGAAGAAATTAAGATTTTCCCCTTCAAGATAGCACTGTTTGCAAACTTGTTACTATTGCTGCTGCTACCAGTTGCGTGCAAGGTTCTTATTTCTCAATGTTCCATCTGGGATCCTCTTCCTATTCTTCACCAATATTATCAGTCTGGAGACCTCATCATTGCTGGCATTATGTCACAGCTTTATATAACTTCAAGTATAACAACCTTCGAGAAGCCCCCATCCGCTGAACTCTTTGATGACAATGTGTAAGGAGATGTACTTTGCTAACCATATTATACACCTGTAATCAAAATATTCCACATTTGTGATGTTGTTGTTGTTTAGTCGTTTAGTCGTGTCCGATTCTTCGTGACCCCATGGACCAGAGCATGCCAGACACTCCTGTCTTCCACTGCCTCCCACAGTTTGGTCAAACTCATGCTGGTAGCTTTGAGAAAACCATTCAATCATCTCGTCCTCTGTCGTCCCATTCTCCTTGTGCCCTCCATCTTTCCCAACATCAGGGTCTTTTCCAGGGAGTCTTCTCATGAGGTGGCCAAAGTATTGGAGCCTCAGCTTCAGGATCTGTCCTTCCAGTGAGCACTCAGGGCTGATTTCCTTCAGAATGGATAGGTTTGATCTTCTTGCAGTCCATGGGACTCTCAAGAGTCTCCTCCAGCACCATAATTCAAAAGCATCAATTCTTTGGTGATCAGCCTTCTTTATGGTCCAGCTCTCACTTCCATACATCACTACTGGAAAAACCATAGCTTTTACTATATCATAGAAACTATATCATACAAACTATCTAAAGCTATTTTTTGAATGTTAAAATATTCTGTGCTTTCTTTTATGGACAGTCGCTTCCCATTTCTCTGTGCAATGACAATTGTCATCCAGGTTATAGAAAGGGCAAGAAGGAGGGGAAGCCATATATTTCATCATTATTCACCATTTCCCCCCTTTTAACAGTTCCAGTGTTTATGGTTGAGGGTAGATTTGCTCAATCAATATTGGTAACTATAAACAGAGTCTGTTCGTAGTGAGCAAACACACAATTGTGAGTAGCTCTTTTAAACTATTTCTGTTTTGAAATCAACAGCTTTTAGTACTTTCCACATTATTTGTGTAGAGACACCCCCCCCCCCGCCATATTTCCCATTTTCAGTTTTGGATTCATTTATTGTTTATCAGTCACCTATGCTGAAAGGAATGGTTCATCACTTTCAATTAGTGAGTTTTAGATAATCCTTAGAATGAGAACTACGATGTCCTCAACTCATTTTAAAAATCTTCCCCCTGATCTTATCATTTCTACAAGCAGCAGCAACAGCAACAGCAATGGGATGAGGACTTGTAGTAAAAAAGTAATAATAGTAGTAGCAACAGCAATGGTATATTAAGCTTCTGCCCTAGAAAAATACATGCACATTGCTGTGGGAAGCATGACTCTGAGACACATGTAAATGTGTGATGAATATGTGAAATTTCCAAATGCAAACACAGAACCTTAATTACAAAATATCTCAGGATTTAACTCAAAATAAATTGCAATTAATATAAGAAAAGCACATTCTATTTTTTGAGTTTTCCAGAACTCAGTAGTAACTAAAGTATTGCTATGTATAGTTGAGTGGTGTGAATGCATAGGTACTCCTGCTCATGGGAACAACACATCCATATTTGTCTGCCAATATTACCAAACATTCTCCTACACTGGGTGCATATATTAATAGAATCATAAAATTGTTGAGTTGGAAGGGACCCTGAGTGTCATCTAGTTCAACTCCCTGCAATGCAGGAATCTCAACTAAAGCATCCATGACAGGGGACCATTCAAATTCTGCTTAAAAACTACCAATGTAGGTGAGTCCACAACCTTCCAAGGGAGTCGATTATCCTGTTGAAGAGTTTTTACCATCAGGAATCTCTTCCTGATGTTTAGTCAGAATCTCCTTTCTTGCACCCTGAATCCATTGGTCTTTTTGAGACTACTAGATATCTTTATAGAAAAAGAAAGGAGACAAGAAAAGAAAGAAAAACAGAAAAAATAAAATAAAAGGGCTTCAGATTCTGTCTGTCAATTACATAAAAAGAATGATTCAGGACATTCACTCCACAACATCCAAGTATTCCAGTTCCCATTAACCAGTATTTTTCCAATCTTGAAATCCAGTTATTGTGTGTTCACCTTCAATTTCAAACAAGCCCAGAAACAGTTCCCAATTTATAATATTGTTAAAAGTCAGCAATAGTTTTTCAGTAGTTAAACATACCATCTTTGCCTCCAACAATTTTAGCAAGCATGCCTCCATATTAAATAACTATAAATCTTTCCCTCTCTGTATGTATAAGAGTATCACATCTGTGAACATGCATTGAGACAATATTCAATATACATTGGTCCACACTGTTCTTTACCTTCAATTTCCACTTCTTGTAGTATTTGCTATGTTTTTCCAGCCTGATCCCATTTACGTTTCCATTTGCATTTCTTCCATTTTGTTTTGTTTTTCACTAAGCATGCCAGGGATTTAATAGTTTTGTAACCTGGGATCACTCCAAGTCACAGGGAGAGCTCTTTCTCTCTCCATTCCACAGATGCCCAGAAATCTCTCCATGTCTCCATTTATAACCTCATTTATGTTTCCCAGAATCCCAGCTCTATCACTGAGTTGCTTCATTTCTCCATATGCTTGTATTCTCCCAATTCATCAAGTGAATTCTTCCAGCTCATCAGTTGCTCCTTGTAGCTTTGCCATAGTTTTATCTCTCAGTCTTGCCAGTTTTTTGTTGTCAAAAGCTGCTATCAATTTCATTCACCTCTGATTTAATTTAGTTCTGTGCATTTTTATATATGAATCTCATTTCCAGGTCAGTGACACAACTCTACCAGCACATTATGGCCTTTGTATTTGCTGTAGAGGAGATCAATGAAAACCCCTATATCTTACCCAATGTCACACTGGGCTGCCACATATATAACAGCCATTTCACCGCAGGCTGGACTTATCATGCTTCAGTGGAACTCCTCTCTGGATGGGGCAGACTCACCCCCAACTACAAGTGTGATGGTGAGAGCACTCCAGTAGCAGTCGTTGGGGGACCAAACTCAGACTTATGTCTCTACATGTCAACTGTCCTGTCTATGTACAAGATGCCACAAGTAAGTTAGGTGTATAGACATTTGCTGGTGAGAGATTTGTCCAAAACATTCTTACCCTGTTTGCTGAGAGAGGTTTGTGTTTTGATTTCATGCAAAGGTTTACAAAAATCACATTTTCTAATGTTAATTGAATCAGCAGAATAAAGTTCCAAAGCAATCAGTATGGGAAGCACTGTGTTTAAGCTGCATGTAGATATTTGAGTGCTACAGTGGAGAGAAGTATTTCCTCTCTAAACATAATATCCATAAATGCTAATTAGAAAGATTTGCCAATGCCAATTAGAAAGTCATTGCCTGTACAGGGAATGACTTTCTTTCTTAAGGCTTTAGAAACATGATCCATGATCTGCATTGTTTGAAATGGAAAATGCTTTTTTATCACCTTAACACAGTATTCAATCAATCAACCATTACTGGCCAATCCGTATGACATAATTTCCTTTAAATCAGCTAGCTGACCTTAAATGTGTTTCACCTAGTTCTCTCTCTCTCTCTCTCTCTCTCCTGTTCCCATATCTTTCTAACATACATTTGCTTCCTTGTTCTACTCACTGTTCTATTACTGGCATCCCAACTGCATATATACGTCACCCAAATTTACAAAGCTTATGTCCAGGGTACCTCAAGGACTGCCTGAAGCCTTATATCCCAGCTCAGTCACTAAGATCATACGCAGGAGCATCTCTTGTCATTCCATGAGTTGACAAGGCTCATTTGACTACCACAAGAAACCAAGCTTTTAGCGATTTGCACAGTATTGACTCAATGCAATTCAACCCAATCTCCTTTATTGGCATAAAAAGAGTGCATTGTATATATGGATCAGAACACAACACAGGTAGCAAAACATAGTAGGAGGTACTTTGGGATAAAACCACCCAGACATTGTGAGAAACAAAGATGGCTCTAAAGATCTATAGGGGCGTAATTTCATGGCGTCACTCAAAAATTTTGCCACATTCTCCACAAAAGTCAACAGAGACTCAGCAGGTGTCTTCTGCTTCAACTTGTAAATGTCTGCTGAAAAGTTTTATATACCATCAGTTTTATGTAGGCAATGAAGAGTCCATCTTTCTACCATAGTTGCCTGATTTCTGATGTTAACTCTTTTTTTGTAGGGTTTTTATGGTATAGTTATTATGTCCAGTTATTGTAAAATTATTTGATGTTTTGTATGAATTGATATATATACACCCACCTGCCTTGTACAGTGGTACCTCGGGTTAAGTACTTAATTCGTTCCGGAGGTCCGTTCTTAACCTGAAACTGTTCTTAACCTGAAGCACCACTTTAGCTAATGGGGCCTCCCGCTGCTGCTGCGCCGCCAGGGCATGATTTCTGTTCTCATCCTGAAGCAAAGTTCTTAACCCGAGGTACTATTTCTGGGTTAGCGGAGTCTGTAACCTGAAGCGTATGTAACCCGAGGTACCACTGTATAATTAAAAGTCACTTACCTCAAAACTTTTCCAAAACCACTCCCTTCTAATTCTATTAACCTAATGGAAATATTTTTTTTGGGGGGGGTGCGGGGAACCTTCTTGTCCATAAACATTAATCGAAGAAAAAAAGCCCCAAAATATTTAGTTTTGTTGAAACCTGATATCTTAATGTTGTGACACTTCCCTCTTTTAAAAATTATTATCTTTAGCTCATCTACGGCTCTTCTCCTGTGACAAATAGCAACATCCAAGGAGCTTTTCTCCATCAGATGTTCCCAAAGGGGTCTCATCAATATAAGGGGATTCTCCAGCTCCTGCTGCATTTCAGGTGGATATGGATTGGGGTGTTATCTCTCGAAGACGACACTGGAGAGATGTTTGTACAAAATGTTCTTCCCATGTTTGCCGAGAGAGGCATTTGCATTGCTTTTCAAGAAACATTCCCTAAACTAACATTTTCCAGTGAGTTTTATGAAACACTTGAGGAAGGTTCAAAAGCATTGGATATTATTATGGAAAGCACTGCCAATGTTGTGCTTGTGAATGGTGAAATTCATACCATGATGGTAATGAGGGCAATGTTCAACCTTCAAGGAACAGATGATATACCAATGCAATCCAAGACAAAGGTCTGGGTTATGACAGCCCAGATGGATTTCGCTTCGTGTTCATTTGTGAAATATTTGGACATACAAGTCTTCCATGGAGCTCTATCCTTTGCAGTCCACTCAAAGGAGATTCCTGGATTCCAGAAATTTCTTCAGATGAGAAATCCTAACTTGGAAGTTGAAGATGGCTTTATCAGAGACTTCTGGGAAGCAGCATTTGAATGTGTTTTCCCTCATCCATCTCTAGAGAAAGCACACAACAAATGTTGCACTGGGGAGGAGAAGCTTGAGGACCTTCCTGCATCTGTTTTTGAAATGAAGACAAGTAGCCACAGCTATGCCGTCTACAATGCTCTATATTCTCTTGCACATGCTCTGAATGCTATGCATCGCCACACAATAAAATACAGAGCAATGGCAGAAGAAGAGAAATGGGATTTCCTAAGTCTACACTCCTGGCAGGTAATGAGAGGGTCCAACATAGGGTTGCCATATGTCCAGATTTTCCCGGACATATACAGAATACTGCAGCCAGCAGAAGTGTCTGGGCAGAAATTGGTCAAATGTCTAAGTAATCGGCCAAATGCCAGCAGTGCCATTTTTGCTGATTTTTCATAAAAATTTCTCAAAAATGGTAGTTTTTTTCCTGCAATTTTGCCAAAAAAGCTCAACAACTTTGCTCCCAAAACAATTGTTCTGTCCGGATTTTAATGGCTTGAAATATGGCAACCCTAAACTAAAAAAGTTTACTATATCTGTGAGTATCTAGAAATTGTTTTATGTCATTTTATGTTATTTTGCACCCTATGGTGTTAACTGCTTTGAGGGTTGTGCAGGTGGGATAAAAAATATTATAATAAATGCATATCACTGCTAAGACATGGAGTGCAGGAAGGTGTAACTGTTCTCTGGTTTCTTTTTAAAAACAATTTATATCATTCCCACTTTTTTTGTATATCCTCTGATATTTAACTGTTTTGAGTGCTGTGATCTCAGTGGACAGATTGAATTTAAGATTTCATATCATTTTCCTAGTGCTAAAAATACTCTCCAAAGAGCATTTCCATGAATCATTACTCAATTTGTTACACAATCAGTTTCTAATAAGTCCCTTATACAAAAATGACAAAGATTAACCTGCATAGTTTTTTAAAGAACAATGAACCATAGCCCTCACATGTGAAATGTAATCAGCTTCTTGTAAATGTAAATTGTTCAACAAATCATTATGAATTCCATTTTTTATTCTCCCTTTGATCTAGCTCCACAAAATTCTGAGAAGAGTCTCTTTTAACAATAGTGTTGGGGGGAAAGTTTCCCTTGACCAAAATGGGGAATTAATTACTGGATTTGATATAATCAATTGGGTTGTGTTGCCAAATGGGTCCTTTATTAGAGTCGAAGTTGGAGCAGTGGACACACAGGTTGCCTCCGAAGAAGGCTTCAGCTTGGATTATGATGCCATTGTGTGGCCCAACAGGTTCAACCAGGTAAAGTCCACTCCAGGGATTCTCCATTCATTTCCTCAATGGTCAATAAATGTTTCACTGGTTAAACCCTAAAACAGATATCCCTCACAGTTAAATTAAATGTGGCTGGGAGATCTGGGACCACAGCACCAGTCTAGATCATCTTCCAAAGCAATGATTCCAATATTGATGAGGAATACATCAGGATCAAATGAGAGCTCAACACATCTGACAGAGGGACAAGGATTAATTTTGATGAAAGCTTTCAGGAAGCTTTGGGGCTATCCCTTCTTGATATTCAAAGGGACTGAATAGGTTGTCTAATTACTGTTTTACTAACATATGGGGGTTCAACTAAATGACCCTTGGGATCCTTTCCAACAATTCTATGGTGTGATATAATTGGCTGTGCAGCAGATTCAGCCAACTCCCAAACAGAACCAGGCCCATTCAGGCCAATTAGTGTCCTGTCCTGATAGGGTTGAAGCAGCTACTAATCACTACAGGGTGGACCAGCACACCCAAAATCAGTTTGTAGAAATCTGTGCCATTTTGTACCTCAGAGCAGCCCCTTTTAAGAGCAGAATGTCTCTGAAATGTGACAACTGTTGATTATAATTGAAGATAAGGAGAACGCCTAGGTGGAGACCCCACCCAACACTCTCCAATCACATGCTGGGCAGTGTGACACTGAAGGGGTTTATTTTCTATCTTTCCCCAGTCAATCCCAGTCCTATCCTTCTGTGTGTTCTTTTTTTTAAAAAAAAATGCTGTGCTTTAAAATTTTCTCACTGCTAATCATTGTTGCTGTTGTTGCTGCATTTATAGTTTCTCACAACAAAATATCAGAAGGACACAGCTCGCTTGCTTTTTAAAATAATTTTTATTAGTTTTCCAATATACCTCCAATAATAGCCAAATTATAACAATTATCAATTCATTCCCAAATAATACAATTATCAAAGTGCCAATCAACTTCCAATTAATACATTTTAGTTAAAGTGGCTCCCCCCATAATGGTTTGGGTGCATTTCCGATCTCATATCACTGTGTTCCATAATCTCAATTAATGTTGGTTACATTTCAGTTATGATAATAATAATCCCTTAGTCAACAGCTACATAATTAATGATTTCCATTCGTGATGTTACAATATATAAATTTATAAAGCTTCAAGCGAGGAACTCAAACTATTAAGGACCCAGCTTGTTTTCTGCATCCTAGTGGTGTTACACCATTTTATTTTTTAACCCAAGTGCAGCGGGCCAGAGGTCACCGGTGGGAGGAGTTTGGAAGTGTAGATGCTGCAAAAATGGAATGACAATGGCTTGTGATCTAAATGGCCACAACTTTATTGATTACAGTTTTATGCCGGCTTTGGCATAGGCATTGGGTATTTATCCTGAATCAGCCAATGCTATGATAGGGTCTCTACTGTGACTTCAATGAATATTTTACTTTTTCTCTTTGCTGACAATTTGCCCCTCAGAAGACCCCTAACTTTTGTTATCCTACCAAGTGGGCTGCTGCCTGCCCATTAATCTCCAGGTTTTTAAAAAGATAAACACAAAGGTTCTCAAATACTTGGTGTAAGAAACTGGGCAAACACATGAGTATGAGAAGTTGCAGAATTGAGCACTCATGGTCTTTGTAATATTTTATTTTTAATGGAATTTTAAAGGGGACTAGCATGGAAGCCCCTGGAGTGACCCACCTGAAATTTGGGAGGGTGAATCCCCTTGTAGGGACTACAGTGTCCCCAGCCTTCATGGCACTATGTCAAATAAACAAGAAATTTGTGTCCATTTTGCTCCACAATGCAAGTCAAAGGGATTTCCGGAGGTATGTAAAATCCAGATCATGATCCAAACGAGGCTATAAATCAGGTAAGATTTACAGACTGGAGCCACAGATCAGGTTCCGGAGGTCCTCGCACAGCCCTAGTACATTAACAATATTGCTAAAGGAGAATGTCTTTATCCTGAATCTTCAGTGTTATTCTAAACACAGTGGTGCCCCGCAAGACGAATGCCTCGCAAGACGGAAAACCCGCTAGACGAAAGGGTTTTCCGTTTTGGAGGTGCTTCGCAAAACGAATTTCCTATGTGCTTGCTTCGCAAGACAAAAATGTCTTGCGAGTTCCTGCGGGGTTTTTTTCCTCCCCCCCCCCTTTTTCCCAAGCCGCTAAACCGCTTATCAGCTGATGGCTAAGCTGCTTATCAGCTGATCTTTAAGCCGCTTAACAGCTGATGCTAAGCCGCTTATCAGCTGATCTTTAAGCCGCTTAACAGCTGATGGCTAAGCCGCTTATCAGCTGATCTTTAAGCCGCTTAACAGCTGATGGCTAAGCCGCTTATCAGCTGATCTTTAAGCCGCTTAACAGCTGATGCTAAGCCGCTTATCAGCTGATCTTTAAGCCGCTTAACAGCTGATGCTAAGCCGCTTATCAGCTGATCTTTAAGCCGCTTAACAGCTGATGCTAAGCCGCTTATCAGCTGATCCTTAAGCCGCTTATCAGCTGATCTTTAAGCCGGCTAAGCCGCTAATACTGTAGCGCTAAGCCGCTAAACCTCTAATGGGCTTGCTTCGCAAGACGAAAAAACCCGCAAGACGAAGAGACTCGCGGAACGGATTCTTTTCGTCTTGCGAGGCACCACTGCATTTTGATAACAACAATAACAACATAATAATTAACATGGTTATGGGTTTCTAAAGACAGAGGTTCCAACACTGTGTCTAGTATTGTGGTGGTTGCATTAAAAGGAACCCTCACTTAAAACTTCTGTTATTTTTTTTTACACCAACTGATTTCTAAACTGCAGGTTTCTTGGATGGGCCTGTGAGACATGAACTACCTAACTTCTCTCTCTCCTCTCTCTCTCTCTTAAAAATAAACAGTCACGACCTGCTTCTGTGTGCAATCAGAACTGCCACTTTGGTTATAGTCGTGCCAAAAAGGAAGGGAAGCCATCTTGCTGCTATGATTGTCTCCCATGTTCAGAAGGAAAGATTTCCAACAAGGAAGGTAAGAGATATTTTGGACAGTATTTATAGACTCCATCAGGTATGATCCAGCACATGCACGTCAGAAACTAATTTCCCTGATTCTTAAATTGTATGGATTTGGCTGATAGTATGCAGTTAAACGAAGTTGTACCTCAGATCCCGAACGCCTTGCGACTCAAAGGTTTTGGCTCCCAGATACTGCAAACCTGGAAGTGAGTGTTCCGGTTTGCAAACGTTCTTTGGAACCCAAACATCCAACACGGCTGACACGGCTTCCGAATGAGTGCAGGAAACTCCTGCAGCCCATCGGAAGCCGTGCCTTGGTTTTCGAACATTTTCGGAAATTGAACAGACTTCCAGAATAGATTTTGTTTGAGAGCCAAGGTATGACTGTATTGCCATGGGTCAGATTGGCCATACACAGAGGGCATGGAAGAGGGTGCCAGCAAAGGGAGGGGTGCAGGAATGCCTAGGGGGAGGACAAAGATCACCCAGAAGAGGGTTGCTTGGGGGAAATGACAATGAGGGTAGAGAGTGTCCCACCTCAAGTTGTCAGGATAAGGTGGATATGTGGCACCTGGAAGAGGGCGGCAGGATGGCCTGGGGAGTGAGCACAGGACTGGTGGAAGAATTGCCGCAGGGGCCTGATCCAAGAAAGAAGGAAGCCCATAGGCCTCCTCACCGCTGCTGCTGTCTCCTCAAGTTCATAGGCAGGCAAGGAGGAAGGAACAATGTTATTTGCCTTGGAAGCTAAATTTATTTTTGTTTTCCAGACATGGATGACTGTTTTCAATGTCCACAAGATCATTACCCAAACAATGCCCAGGATGGATGCCTTCCCAAGAAAATAACCTTCTTGTCTTATGGAGAACCCTTGGGGATCAGTCTGGCCACTTTTGCCCTCTCCTTTTCTATCACCACAGCTTGGGTGCTTTGGATCTTTGTTAAGCACCAGGACACTCCCATCGTCAAAGCCAACAACCGGAACCTCACCTATACTCTCCTCATCTCCCTCCTGCTCTCCTTTCTTTGTGCTTTGCTATTCATTGGCCAACCTGAGAAGGTGACGTGCCTCATTCGACAAATTGCTTTTGGCATGATCTTCTCATTGGTAGTTTCTTGCATATTGGCCAAAACCACCCTTGTGACTCTCGCTTTCATGGCCACAAGACCAGGGTCTAAATACAGAACATGGGTTGGGGGGAAATTGTCTAAATCCATTATTCTTTTCTGCACCCTTACTCAATCTGCAATTTGTTGTGTGTGGTTGGCAACCTCTCCCCCATTCCCGGATCTTGACATGCATTCAATGACTACAGAAATTTTACTGGTATGTAATGAAGGATCAACTATCATGTTTTACTGTGTCATGGGTTTCATGAGTTTACTGGCCTTTGGCAGTTTCATTGTGGCTTTCCTAGCTAGAAAACTGCCCGACAGTTTCAATGAAGCCAAATTTATTACCTTCAGCATGCTGGTCTTTTGTAGTGTGTGGTTGTCCTTTGTTCCAACCTACCTGAGCACCAAGGGCAAATACATGGTGGCTGTGGAGATCTTCTCCATCTTGGCATCTGGTTCTGGCTTACTAGGCTGCATCTTTTCCCCCAAATGCTATGTCATTTTACTGAGGCCTGAGTTGAACAGAAGGCAGGTGTTAATAAGAAGAGAAAATCAAAGAATCAACTAGTCTCTTTAAATTCAGCTCTAACTAAATCCCGTTTGATTCAATAACATATAATTAGAAAACAGTGATCCATCTTTCCAAATAATTTCCTCACTTGAGTAGGCACCTTCTCTAATTCCAACTCTTCTCCCACTTCTGCCCTGGACACACAATGTGGCTTGCTGTCACCTTGTAGATGTCATCTGATATGTGGAACCCAGGTAGACAAAATTGTCTTCTACCTCAAGTGTGTGGTCATCAGTGCTGATGCGTGAAGTGCTGGTGATGTCTTGACCCAGGATGTTGGCCTTTGTTAGGCTGATGGGCAAAATGGATGATGAGACTCTGTAAAGCTTCCTTGGAGAATGTTGTCAAGGCTGTATCATCTGCAAACAACATCTCTCAGATAAGGACCTGCTACACTTGCGTCCTGCTGCAGAGAAATGTCAGGTTGTACAGACCCCCCCCCCCCATCGTGCCTTGAATGAAAGGACACACCGTCTTCAGTTGTGCTGAATTCATATGAGAGCATAAGAGATAAGAATATGCCAAAGACAGTAGGGACAAGAACACAGTCCTGTTTCACAGCACTCTTTTTAGGCCTCCAAGGATGAGCTGTCATCTAGTTACTGGATGGTGCTGTTGTATATCACTTGCATGCCAGGAGCTGATGTAACTAAATGCTTCACCAATTAATAATTAGAAATCCAGTCCCATCTACTTGTTGGTCTGGATGTGTTCAGAACAGGATAGCTGTAGGACTGATTGGGACATAGCCGAACAAGACCTAATGGTCAAAACTGATCTATAGTATTAATGTTCATTGCCCCATCTGCATTATTATGCATTTTCCTTTTGTATATGTTTGTTGTAGTATGTTTTAATATACGTGTGTTTTATTGTTGATTGCACCTGATAGGGACCCTCATTCTCTGTTGTAAACAGTTGGGGACCTGGTTACCTAATGAACCCCTAAATGGAACTGAGATCAGTTTCAGTGGCCCAGATATCTAACCTGGGTATTAGAAAGAGGGACTTCCCCCAAATTCACGTCTTCGGATCTCTCTCCACAGAGCAGAATAAGGGGAGAAAGTGGAGCACCTTCTAACATTTTCTCAGCTTCCTTCTTTTCTGGGCCCAAAATTTATCAGGTAATCTGGAATAACATATGTTAATTATTTATACCATAATGGGACAGAAATGTCTGCAGACTTCTGAAGTAGGAAAATACATATGGAAAAACTCTGATTACTCCAAAGCAGTTGAAGTTTTCTTTTGGACTTTGAAGTATTCCAATTGCATTTGGGGAGGAAGAATTTAATCCACTTTTCTGAATTAATAGCACTTACTCATATTTGGTAGACTATGCTTTGACTGAGATGTATTGCTGACTTTTTTTTGCCAAAGTCACTGAGAATGTATAACCCAGAACAGGTGATTATTTCTGCTGTAATTATCATAAATCACAATTGCTGCTACTTTTCTTTCCATCCTAAGGGATATCCAATGGCCACATTCCAAATAACAGACTTATACTAGCAGATGTTATTAATACCCCCAGTGTCATTCGGAGGTTGAACTATAAACACACAAGGCTCTGTAGCTCTGATCACTGATTATGTATGTTGCATGCTTCTAGCATTGAATCAGCTGAGTGAGTTGCCATTCTAGTAAGGTTTGCTATTCAGGGGTGGCGAGAAAGATTAACTGTCTTCCAAAATGAAGATCCCCTCCTGTAAAATGGTAGCATTTGTATTGTTGGTATTATTGTTGCCGCCTCAAGTTGTGTGCAAGCTTCCTGTTGCTCGGTGTTCCATTGTAGACCCTCTTCCTATTCTTCACCAATATTATCGGTCAGGAGACCTCATCATTGCTGGCATTATGTCTCAAATCTATATGACCTCAAGCGTCTTGACTTTCAGGGAGCCTCCCTCTCCTGAACTTTTTGATGACTTTCTGTAAGGAGTTGTCTTCTTTTAACCATATCATACATATATAATGAATGTATAGTGAATGTATAGTGAATGGTGGTGGTGCTACTACTACATCCCTCTAACTTCCCAGTAGTTCTGGTGTTATGGAAGCTCTGGGCAGCCATCCTATGCACAAGGATCTGGTATGAAGCAAGATGCAAAGCCACTCAATGGCAGCTCTGCTGCGGCTCAAGCTAAGCCTGGCAAGTGAATAACAGGTCTTGAAAAGTCTTTACAAAGTCAGTTTTTTATGCTAGGGTGTTGTGTTGGGGGGCTTACATCAGTCTTGGCTCAGAATGAACAAGTTACACTGGTGTATCTTAAAGAGAGTCATGGATGGAGAGTTACTGCTGTCTGACCCAGCTGACCCAGCAATCAGCTAGCTAAGCAGGAGGTCCACAGTATCTCATTTCAATTTTCAATTGTGTTTTCATGAGTCACTGCCAAAGCCAATGCTTCAGATGCTGCAGTCTCAATGCCCTATATTCAAGATCCTGATGCGTTCATTATTTTTCCTCCAAAAGTTCACCGAAGCCCTGTAATATCTATACCTTGAGATATTTAGGTTGTTGAGTCATGCCACGTTCTCCTGCAAGAAGCTTTCAGTCTGGGCCCCTTTCAAAGCTTTTTGTATTTGGGGCACCATCTTCATTTATAGAGAGTTGGTCAGCTTCTGCTCCCTTGAACTGATAAAAGTTCATTAGGTAAGAGTTTATGTAACTATTTTTGGCTGCCAGCTTGCTCTAGATAAGGAAATAATTTAGAGCCATTTTTACTATACAGAGTCCCCATTTCAAGGCCTGACTTCTACAAGCATTATCAGAGGTCCTCTAGTTTGTTTCCTACATCCAGGCTAAATGCTGCCTCCCCACTTTCTCCTGATCTACTGCATCCTAAGCTTCTTATTCTGACAGATCTTTCCATAGGATCGCTCCTGTAGAAGCTGGTTTCAGCAACAGCATCTCTTGAGTCATCGTCATCATGCACATATAAGATCCCAAAGCAAATATCAATGTTCCCTTATTATCAAAACATCATTTTAATAAACAACCTTAGTCCATAAGGTTGTCCTCCACTTAAGCCTATTATCCCAATCTACTAGGAAGCTTTAAAAGCATTTTAAATGAATTTATGGCAGCCCTGAGGGAGTCTGAAGAAGCCTGAAATATAAAAAATAAAGAAGCACAAATATCTAAACTAGTGTTTATAAAATTGGAACTTAGGAAATCATTGTTCATTACTTGCCCTATCCCACAAGATCACAAAGTGGGTTTAAACAATAAAAAAGCAATATTAAAATCAGTTCAAACAATTTGCAATGCTAAGAAATGTTTGCCAGTGTATCCATGTGATTCACTGGACTAGAGGCATAAATCTATTTTTCTGTGTGAAGATGCATTATTTTCACAGCAAGTAGCTCTCTTATTTCAGAGTAATGACACAGCTCTACCAACCTGTTGTGGCTTTGGCATTTGCTACAAAGGGAATAAATGAAAATCCTGAAATCTTGCCCAACGTCACCTTGGGATTCCACATCTACAATAGCCATTTCAGTCCAAGCTGGACTTACCTGGCCTCAATGGAACTTTTCTCCAGGCAGGGAAGATTCATTCCAAACTACAAGTGTGACACTGAGAACATTCCAAGAGCAGTCATTGAGGGACCAAATTCTGATCTAGGTCTTCACATGGCAACCATCCTCTATATGTACAAGCTGCCGCAAGTAAGATATGGGCATTGAATATTGGTTGTTAACGGTCCATTTTCTGTTTTCCACTATGTCCTTTAAGACTTATATTTGAATGTTTGGGTGGTTCTCAATGGAGATTTAACTCCTCCTAAAACATAATATACTACACCATCGGGTCACTGCTATATTCTGTTTGGATGTACAATTCGTAACTTACAGCCTGAAATGATTCACTCCTTGATTTTGCATAACCAGACCTATATATCTAGTACTTTATTACAGTCATAGAGCAGCATAAGCAAAACATCTAAATAAATAGCATAACAGTATGAATCTAAGCAAATAATTATTAAATAAATGGGAGCAAGAACCAAACGTAGATTTAAACATATACATAGAATATTTAATTAAGCATAGATAATGGGTGAATAAAAATTTATGAGAAAAATTAAAAGATCTGTTAACACAGCTATATGGGGTGGGCTTCAAAAGTGCAGGTCTAATAATATGGGCCTTCAGTTTAGGATTGAATTGTAGCATAGGCCATTCTTCAGAAGAACTTCCTGACAGTAAGAGCTGTTCGACAGTGGAATTTGCTGCCAAGGAGTGTGGTGGAGTCTCCTTCTTTGGAGGTCTTTAAGCAGAGGCTTGACAACCATATGTCAGGAGTGCTCTGATGGTGTTTCCTGCTTGGCAGGGGGTTGGACTCGATGGCCCTTGTGGTCTCTTCCAACTCTATGATTCTATGATTCTATGATTCATCAAATATCTATCGAGGCAGCGCAAAATCTGGTAACTGAATATGTGACTTCTGTATATCCATTTGTAAAGATCCTGAAATTCCAAAGAGTTCAAAGCCATAATGATATGGAAGCAGTAGTGCTATTGACATTTCTTGTGTGTTTGGAGTATGGTTGACTAACATGGCATTCTCAACTGTCACTGACTATGTCCCTGCAGGCTGCATGTTGATACTTGAAAGGTTGAGTGATTCATACTGAAATCCCCTTTACCATCATTGAGAATTAGAGGGGTTGTGAAATACCACAGGAACAAAACAAGAATTAGCTCAAGAAAACGACACATTTGGGGAACAGGTTGAAGGTTTTCAACAGAACAAAGAAAGGGAGAGGAAAGTGGGGGGCAGAATAAAATAGTTCTAAAGCCGCTCCATATATATGTGTATATATATATATCTATATAGGTGTGTGATTCCAAGAGCATTCTCATGCCAAGAAAAAAGGATGAAAAAATTTTCATTGGGCAATATCAGGGGTCGGCAAGGCTTACGTTGCCTGGGCTGGTACACTGCCACGGAGCCCCCTTCATGGGCCAGATTTCCAGCGCCACAAAAGTGAGTCCCTACGCTGCACTGCACCGGTTTAGTGCAGCATGAGGGGACTCGCAGAGCGGGTGGCTCAGTTCAGGGGCCGTTTGTGGGCCGGTAAAACGACCCCCATGGGCCGCTTGTGGGATTGTTGTCTATCACATGATGGTGTATGTTTTGACTCCACAAAGTGGGAAGTGACGGAGACAGGATGTTTGTGTTACTGTGTTCCATGAAGTGGGACTATTGTACTTTGTTCTTTTTCTCTTTGCTGTCTGATGCTAGAGAGAGAGGAGCCATGTTGCAGTTCTCCATGTGTGTTTATATGTAAATAAAGTAGATTAGCCAAAATGCTGAGTTTCTGAGGTCTGTCACACGAACTGCGATGACACTGCAGATCCCTAAGTGTGCTGATGTCAGTTGGCATCGGTCACTGTGATGTTCGGGCTGAAGAAACATGAACGTTCCCTAACCTTTTCCATACAGCCACAGCAAAATCAAGTCCATCACATTAAAACTGTTATCATATCTAAGGGAAATTTCAATGAAAATTGGAATATATTATCTCTCTTTGCATGCTTCTGTCTGGTTTTCTGAAGAAAGGGTTATTGATCCTTATGCTTGCTTGTTGATTTATGTCAAATCTCCTGAGCCCCAGGGAGCAGCAATGGAAAGAGATCTAGGAGTACAGGACCCTTTTGAGGTTAGATAAACTTCCAAATGGACTTTCCTCACCTGTACAGGTCACAACAAAACTTTCACTGAATGTGAAAGCCAGTGTGGTGTAGTGGTTAAGAGCGGTAGTCACGTAATCTGGGAAACCGGGTTCGTGTCTCCGCTCCTCCACATGCAGCTGCTGGGTGACCTTGGGCCAGTCACACTTCTGTGAAGTCTCTCAGCCCCACTCACCTCACAGAGTGTTTGTTGTGGGGGAGGAAGGGAAAGGAGAATGTTAGCCGCTTTGAGACTCCTGAAGGGGAGTGAAAGGCGGGATATCAAATCCAAACTCCTCCTCCTCTTCTTCTTCTTCTTCTTCTTCTTCTTCTTCTTCTTCTTCTTCTTCTTCTGTGCTTGCAAGGGTCACTAATTGTTTTAGATCAGCGGGAAACACTCGGCATTTTGAGAAAGTGCTGAGGGTCCCCATCACAGAATAGCTGGCATGTGTGGCATCAAACAAAACAGCTGTTGTGGGGTGTGACACAAAGACTTAAAAAAAATGACTTCTACACCTAAAAGGGCAAAAAGGAGACACAAAATGGTGGGGGGCATGCGTCCTTCTGACAGAATGGAAGGGGCAGCAGGTGTCCAACGCTGGGTGTCTAACCCAGTGAAAATAAGAACTGGGCAGGAAGAGCAAATCATTTTTCATATATTGCAGATTTTGAAGGGGATACTTTTACAGGGGCTGTAGGGGGTAATGGAGGGCAGGTTTGCACCCATAGGAGCCATTTTAGTGACCCTTGTGCTAAATCATTAATCAGCATATTTTCCCACTCAGTTACATTCATATAAATAAATGGGAGGGGCAATCCTCCTAATTAGCTATTTTATTTTCATTTTTATTTGGAAGACATCTCTTGTAAATGAATGGTTTTTGTATGTATAAGGCACAAGGCATCACACAGTAAAATCAATAGATCAACAAATAAAAACTATTGAATACTACCAACTAAACAGGAAAAAAATGTATTTGGTATCCCTTTTTCTTTTTCAAAAATCTTATTTTTAGGTCATCTATGGCTCTCATCCCATAACAGATACTGACTTCCATGCGGCTTTCTTCTGCTACATGTTCCCAAATGGAGCTCATCAATATGTCGGGATTCTCCAGTTGCTTCTTCATTTCACCTGGACGTGGATCGGGGTGCTTTCTCTGAGCGATGACAACGGAGAGAGATTTGTACAAAACGTTCTTCCCATGTTTGCTGAGAGAGGCATCTGCTTTGATTTTATAGAAAGATTCCCCAGGCTCACCTTTTCTGGTGAGTTCATCGAAACAGTAGAGGAATCTTCTGAACTATGCCATATTATTATGGGAAGTACTGCCAATGTTGTCATTGTGAATGGCGAAATTCATTCCATTATGGCACTAAGAGTGTTGCCCAATATTGCAGAAATAGAAGGGGTATCTGTGCAAGCCAGGGCAAAAGTTTGGATTATGACAGCCCAGATGGATTTCACATCCTTTCCCTTCCAACAAAGTTGGGATGTAAGTTTCCTGCACGGTGCTCTATCCTATGCTGTTCACTCAAGGGATATTCCAGGGTTCCAGAAATTTATTCAGATGAGAAACCCTCTCTCTGAAAAAGAAGACGGGTTCATCAAGGACTTCTGGGAAGTAGCATTTAACTGCTATTTGCCCCATCCTTCTTCAGACAAGAAAGACAGGGAATTCTGCACCGGGCAGGAAAAGCTTGAGAGCCTTCCAGACACTGTTTTTGAAATGAGCATGACTTCCCACAGCTACAGCATCTACAATGCAATCTATATTTTGGCACATGCATTGCACACCATGCACTCCACCAAATTAAAATCCAGAGCGATAACTGGTGGAATAAGGTGGGAACTTATAGATCAACAGCCATGGCAGGTAATGTTGTATTTCAGAGGTCTGGATGCCGTGGTACATGCTTTGCAAGCCAGGCATGCAACAAAACTCAAACACAAAGCGATGAAGAGTGTATTGAGATTGAAGGTTCTGGCAGAGAGGAACTGAGAGAGAATTGAGAGCCTCGGACGTGAGATCGCCAGGCTAAACAGAATATTGGGTTTGATGTTTTTTGATGGGGACCGAAACCGGGAAAAGGGTGGGTGGGGTTTGGGAATCCAAAGGGTATATAAATATAGCTTGTTTTACTTTTATTTTGTTTTGCTATTGGTATGGAAATGGGGAAAGACGTGGAAGGGAAATTCTTGGTCGACCTTAGGAAAATGATGGGTAAAATTGAATAAGTTGAAATTGATTTTTAGAATGGTCTAAATTAAATGAAAATAAAGTAAGTTAATATAAATTGAGGAAATGGAGGAAAGAAGAAAAGCTAAATAATAAAATGTTAGAATAAATTAAAGTAAGTTAAAATGGAGGAGTAAACTAAGGATTTGTTGAACCAATAATTTAAATTGGAATACAAGAAGGGGAGGTGTGAGGAGGTCTGAGAAACAGGGTAAAAGAAAATAAGTATATGAACTATCAGGTGTTTTTAATTGTTCTTTTTTATGTTTTTGATTTTTGTATTTTTTCTGTTTTTTCTGCTTATTTTTGTGTTTGTTGTTATATGTTCTGTTCTTTATGAAAATGCTAATAAATATTCATTTTTAAAAAAAAAGAGATTGGAGGTTCTGGGTGAACTTATGTGGCATGTGATGGACTAACCAGACTAATGCAGAACGTGCATAATAACTGCAGGAGCATAAATAGGTTGATGGGCTGCCATGGGCTTCGTACAACCCAAGGGCTGGGCCCAAGGAAGCACATTTCTTGAACACAGAGTGGAAAAGCCTGTTCCCTTTCGATGATTTTGAGGGAGAAAATGAGAGGGGGTTTTGGGGGGGAGGGGAATTGATGAAATGTCACCAAGACTCTAGTGGGCTTGTCTGTCTTTAGTGATACTCATTTCACTGCCATAGCATTTAAAAAACCCACTCCGGATTTCCTGGGATCATTCCAGGAAAGTGAAGAAACCCTGAACATTCTGCACAAGGGCCAGTAGCAAAGTTCAATAATATGAAGATGAGATGTGAAGATGAGCCCTTCCAGGTCTGAGGCAAAAGTGCTTCCCAAGATGCCCTAATGTCAACTTGGCTACTCCTCTCACACTTCTCTTTCTTTTGCTGCATTCCTCCCTTCCCCTTGCTAGGGCATTCTTGCTCTAGGATGCCATATCCACCCCTTTCAGAATCCTCAGCAGTTCCCTTCCCTTCCGGCATATGAAGCAGTAGAGGGATTCCCCCCCCCCCCTTTTAAGAGACATTGTAGTGTAGCCAGGAATGCTGCCTAGAAAAGCAGAGGCCCCTGATTCAGGCACTCCTGCCATCTTCATTGGTCCAGGGAAAGGGTGGTGCACTGTCACCCTGTTGCTTATTTGTGCGTGTATGTACATTGTTTTTAATGCTTTATTCTCGCCCATTTGGCTCAACCTGTTTCTAAGAACAACCTTGTTCAACAGGGCAAATAATAAATCCATATACAGCTTTTTAACAGGCCATGTACCAAAGTGATCAAGTGTGAAACTTGTAATATTGCATCATTTTGTACATCCTTATTTATTGCTTTTTCTCTCTCCACTGATTTAGCTTCACCGCTTTCTGAGAAGTGTCTCGTTTAACAATAGTGTTAAAGAAGAGGTTTCCTTTGATCAAAATGGGGAACTGGTATCTGGATTTGATATCATCAACTGGGTCATATTCCCCAATGACTCCTTCCTTAGAGTCAAAGTTGGGAAAATAGACCCCCAGCCTTCCCCAGACAAGAGGTTCAACATTCATGACAACGCAGTTGTGTGGCCCAGCAGGTTCAACCAAGTAAGGTCTCCTTCAGGTTGTCTCCAGTTATTTGTTCAGTGTTGAAAGATTGGTTTCTGGTTTGAACCCTGAAACAGCTGCCTGTCAGGGTCAAAATAGATATGGCAGGTGAGATCTGAGGCCATTCTCTCCCATTACAAATTGACTTTGTAATGGAGGACCTACTGAAAATAACATGGTGCTTAAACCAGCACAATGGGAGGGAGAGTTCGTGTTAAAAAGTGCATAAGTTGGCGAGATCAACCTGATATTCAGAAAAGCATAAAATTTCAGTGAACTGGTACTTTAAAAGTACTTTAAAAACGTATAGGGAGCCCTGACCTTTAAGTCCAGTTGTGGACGACTTTGGGGTTGCAGCGCTCATCACGCTTTACTGGCCGAGGGAGCCGGCGTACAGCTTCCGGGTCATGTACCCAGCATGACTAAGCCGCTTCTGGCGAACCAGAGCAGCACACGGAAACGCCGTTTACCTTCCCGTCGGAGCGGTACCTATTTATCTACTTGCACTTTGACGTGCTTTTGAACTGCTAGGTTGTCAGGAGCAGGGACTGAGCAACGGGAGCTCACCCCGTCACGGGGATTCAAACCACCCATCTTCTGATTGCCAAGCCCTAGACTGTGGTTTAGACCACTGTGCCACCCGCATCCCCTGAACTGCTACTTTACTAAGACATTAAAAAGGAAATCCAACCACAGTGATTTCCAAAGGTATGAAAAATGTAAAGGCAGCACAATTCCATAGTCCATAGTCAACACAATTTTCTCACTGTGCCAGCTGCAGGAGAAGTGCTGAGAGAGAGAGAGAGAGAGAGAGAGAGAGAGAGAGAGAGAGAGAATTCCCCAGTGTTTCACCCTCTTTAGCTAGCCAGGTCCCAAGTTTCACAGGAATTAGTGATGGCTGGTGATCATGGCAATTGGAAGGGAAGTAGATGAAGCTAGGGCCAATGACAGGCTCCTTGGAGACCAGATTTGGAGACCCCTCCTCTCCTCACACAGATGCACCAGCACTACAGTGACCTGTCTGGGGCACAAGGAGGTGGGTTATGGGGAGATGTGGGGATGTGGGGATAGCACATAAAAATAAATTGTACAAGACATGAATGTGCTGACAAAGAAGCTAACTTGAAGCAAGGAATATTGGCAAGGTGGTATCAAGGGCAGATAATTGTGTTTAACACCTGAATTTGAACTAAATAAATAAGGCAATGGACCATGCTTTGAGAAAGTCAATGCATATTCCAACATCTTCGTCATAAATGAAATGCAAGTGTAGTATTGCCAGACATTCCACAACTAGAATTGGCTGTGGTGCATAAACAATTCTCTCTGGAAACAATATGATTTTGCTATACAGTGGTACCTCTGGTGAAGAACTTCATTCGTTCCGGAGGTCCGTTCTTAACCTGAAACTGTTCTTAACTTGAAGCACCGCTTTAGCTAATGGGGCCTCCCGCTGCCGCCGCACCACTGCTGTGTGATTTCTGTTCTCATCCTGAAGTAAAGTTCTTAACCCGAGGTACTATTTCTGGGTTAGCAGAGTCTGTAACCTGAAGCGTCCGTAACCTAAAGCGTCTGTAACCCAACCACTGTACCAGAATTAACACATTTCATTACAGCAGCAGGCTTCTTCATGGTGATATGCAAACTCCCACACTAACATCTGCTCTCATTTATTTACAGGCATTACCCCTTTCGGTGTGCAATGATCATTGCTATTTAGGTTACAGAAAAGCCAAGAAGGAAGGAGAGGAATTTTGCTGCTATGATTGCCTCCCGTGTCCTGAAGGAAAGATAACAAACCAGAAGGGTACAGTATACATTGTCTCAGTCTGGCTCACACAGACACCAGTTTTATTAAAATAAGCCTTTTAAAAAACAAATATGTAATTGTGTGCTTCCATATGATAAATACAGTCATACCTTCGCTCTCAAACGCCTTGGCTCCTAAATAAATCGGCTCCCGAACAGTCGAAACCTGGAAGTGAGTGTTCCGGTTTTTGAACGGTTTTCAGAAGCAGAATGTCCTCCACAGCTTCTGGTTGGCTGCAGGAGCTTCCTGAAGCCAATCAGAAGCCGTGCTTTGGTTTCCAAAAGTTTTGGAAGTCGAATGTACTTCCAGAACGGATTCTGTTCAACTTCCAAGGTATGACTGTGTGTACTGTATTTTCTGGCGTATAAGACGACTGGGCATATAAGACGACCCCCCAGCTTTTCCAGTTAAAATATAGAGTTTGGGATATACCCGACGTATAAGACTACCCCTCTTCCAATGCACACCAAATAAAAATTTAAAAAAACAGTCTCCAGTCCAGCTCAGAAATCTGCTCCACTTCCCAGTGGCCGGGGGCTTTGGGGGCCAATTTTCAAGCATATTTCTGCTTCATCTGTGTCCTCTGATTTAATTTGCTGTCATTTTATCCTTTGGTGGGGAGTTGCTGCAGGAGCTGCTGCTGTAGCCGGCGTATAAGATGACCCCCGACTTTTGAGAAGATTTTCCTGGGTTAAAAAGTAGTCTTATACGCCAGAAAATACAGTAATACAATGTGCACAGGAAAAGTGAGTGCTAAAATGGACAAACTAGTTACTCTGTGAAGTAAAAGGTGCAATCTAAAATTGTTCTGTGTCTTTTATTTCATTTTATTTATCTAGAAAATTTCTATACACCTTAAAATAAATAAATAAATAAATAAATAAATAAATAAATAAATAAATAATACAATATAAACCAAAATATGATTAAAATTATTAGGTACTTTATAAATACACACACACACAGCAAAATGCAATGACAGAGGTAGAAAGACAAATGGTTTTAGTATTATTAATTTGTTTCAAAATTTTGGAAAGACTGGGGCATAAACAAACTAGCAGAGTTTGGAAAAAAAAGGCTGAATGCAGATTCACCTGACCAAATCCAGGTATCAAAGAAATAATCCTGTGATTCCAAATTTTAGTACTTATACAGTAATGTTTTGCGGCTGGAGAATGCAGCCCTATCATGGTGGCAAATACAGTTTCTCTGTCATTGAAATTGTTGTGTGTGGCAAAGACATCAGGGTGATAACAGTGAACTAATCACCGTGGGGGAGGAGAATCACAAACAACACAACCCATTCACAGTATGTGAGCACAATGTACACAATCTGTTTTTTGTGCATTTATATGATTTATTTCTTTCTTTATTCTCTTTCATAGAATTTCTGGACCCTTTCTTCTTTTTGAAGTGAACCTGGGCCTCATTTTAACCATATATCTGAAATGAACACATCACAATCCAGAAATCCACACTGAAGTCCATATGAAGGGTTTTGTTGCCCATCCCTAGAGAGAGAAGTTTTGTTATTCAGACTGGCCCGAAAAGCTACATAGCTGAGTATGGCTTCTTAGGTTAAAAACATCTTTCAGATACTGAGCTAAGAGACATTATTTAGGGTTGTCCAATATTGATGTCCATCCTTCCCCGTCAAGCACAAAACACAGAGCATCACTGTATAGACACCTGTCTTTTCCCTTTCAGATATGGATGACTGTTTTGAATGCCGTGGAGATCAGTATCCAAACCATGACCAGGATGGATGCATTCCAAAAGAACTGACCTTTTTGTCTTATGGAGAAACTTTGGGGATCTGTTTGGCTACTTTCTCTCTCTCTTTTGCTGTCATCACAGCTTTGGTACTTGGAATTTTCATGAAGCACAAGGAGACTCCCATCGTCAAAGCCAACAACAGGAACCTCACCTACGCTCTCCTCCTCTCCCTCATTCTCTCCTTCCTTTGTGCTCTGCTCTTCATTGGCCAGCCTGAGAAAGTGACCTGTCTCCTTCGACAGACAGCATTTGGCATGGCTTTTTCCGTGGCAGTTTCTAGCATATTGGCCAAAACAACCATTGTGGTTCTGGCTTTCATGGCTACCAAGCCGGGGTCCAGGATGAGGAAGTGGGTGGGGAAACAATTGGCCAGCTCCATTGTTCTTTCCTGCTCTCTTATTCAAGCCACGATTTGTACTGTGTGGCTGGCAAATTCTCCCCCATTTCCAGATTTGGACATGCATTCAATGCCAGAAAAAATTGTACTGGAGTGTAATGAAGGTTCAGCTTTCATGTTCTACTCTGTTTTAGGATTTATGGGTCTCCTGGCCATTGTCAGTTTCACTGTGGCTTTCCTAGCTAGAAAACTGCCCGACAGTTTCAATGAAGCCAAGTTTATCACTTTCAGCATGTTAGTATTTTGCAGTGTTTGGTTGTCCTTTGTTCCAACCTACCTGAGCACCAAGGGGAAGTACATGGTGGCTGTGGAGATCTTCTCCATCTTGGCATCTGGTGCTGGCTTACTGGGCTGCATCTTTTCCCCCAAAGTCTATGTCATTTTACTGAGGCCTGAGTTGAACAGTAGGAGGCAGCTAATCAGGATGAATAATTAAAGAACCAACATTACTTTCTAGAAATATTAAATGTACCTGTAATTTAACCCCGTTGTATTGAGCTGCATGTAACGAGAAATTAGTTATATTCCATTCCTGATCACTGTCTCTGATGGATCAAAATTGTTTGAGATGGTCCTGCAATTCTGAATGTGGTGTTTCACAACCAATACTCTTTGAGTTCAGATAACAATAGGCTATTACAATCCGAGTCCCAGCCTGAACCTGTAAGATAATGCTCTGCCCACTGCTATTCATATTTAATATATCCCTCCTTGTTCCTGATATCCATTTGGTCAATCTGTACAGCAAACTAGCTCCTGAAACAGGAGGAAAGTCATTTGTTGTGGAAGTCTTCTGCAGCTGCAGTGCCCTCACCCTTAAAGAACGGTCGCAAATGAATTATTCTGAACATGGCTGCAAGATTCCATTTCATGCTGAGGATTCTGGGAATAAATGAGTGGCTGCACCTTTGTCTTCACCTCTGCCTCTGTGTACTGTGGAAGCTGCCCACTTGTCATTGCAGTAAATTCTAACCAAAGAAGGAACCAATTGGGACATTTTGGAGAAAACTCCACCATTCTTGATCTCTCTCAACGGTTTAAAGCTCTGGAAGGCAAGTCCCACCCCCCCCACCCCTGAGAATTCTGCAATATAGCACTGAACTTGTAATAATAATAATAATAATAATAATAATAATAATAATAATAATAATAATTTATTTATACCCTGCCCATCTGGCTGGGTTTCCCCAGCCACTCTGGGGAACAAAATATTAAAATACAATAGTCTGTTAAACATTAAAAGCTTCCCTAAACAGGGCTGCTTCAGATGTCTTCTAAAAATCTGGTAGTTGTTTTTCTCTTTGACATCTGATGGGAGGGTGTTCCACAGGGCAGGTGCCACTACCGAGAAGGCCCTCTGCCTGGTTTCCTGTAACTTGGCTTCTCGCAGGGAGGGAACTGCCAGAAGGCCCTCGGCGCTGGACCTCAGTATCTGGGCAGAATGATTGGAGTGGAGATGCTCCTTCAGGTATACCGGACCGAGGACATTAAGAACTTTAAAGCACCAACACTTTGAATTGTGCTCAGAAACGTACTGGGAGCCAGTATAGGTCTTGAAAGACGGGTGTTATATGGTCTCGGTGGCCGCTCCCAGTCACCAGTCTAGCTGCCGCATTCTGGATTAGTTGTAGTTTCCTGGTCACCTTCAAAGGTAGCCCCACATAGAGTGCATTGCAGTAGTCCAAGTGGGAGATAACTAGAGCATGCACCACTCTGGCGAGACAGTCCGCAGGCAGGGAGGGTCTCAGCCTGCATACCAGATGGAGTTGATAAACAGCTGCCCTGGACACAGAATTGACCTGCTCCTCCATGGACAGCTGTGAGTCCAAAATGACTCCCAGGCTGCGCACCTAGTCCTTCAGGGGCACAGTTACCCCATTCAGGACCAGGGAATCCCCCACACCCGCCCGCCTCCTGCCCCCCAAGAACAGTACTTCTGTCTTGTCAGGATTCAACCTCAAAAAAAGATATGTTAAAAGATGAGCTCTTACTGTAAACAGAGCAATAAATATTTAGCATTTGGAAACTGAATGTATTTGAGCAAATCACAGTGAATCCATTAGTGCTGTTGTTTTAAAAATAGCCCATTTTTCAACACAAGGAATCCCAAAACAGTGCAATGGCTCAATTTAAAAAGTACGTCCATCATCATCATATTTGGCAGCGCCAAACCTCATCAATCACTGGTCCCCTTTCCTGGGTGACTCTTGTGGTCCTCCCCCCCCCCACTTGTCAGAGTCCTGTCATTCCTTGACAAGGGTTCACAGTACCAACACCCCAAACAGGTCTTCTTTGTCCCATATCCACAGCCTTGGATTCAAACAGAAATCGAACACCATGCTCTGACCCTCTCTCCAGCTTTTTGCTTTTCCTCTAGTTCACATCATAGCTGCCCAAAACTTCAGTTCTGTCTTTTGTTCATTGAGGGAGGACCCCCACCCATTTCCCATCTCAAACCAAGCCCCAGAATCCTTTGTTCTCTCAATAGCCCATCATCCAGGCAATCACCTCTTAGCAGTGACCAGAGGAGAAATGACCTCCCTGAATCCCAGCCTCGCAAGGCTGCTGGAAGGGGGGTGTCGGTGTGGGGGTGCAGCGGCCATGTGTCCTTCAATCTCAGCTTTGCCTTTGGTGGTGAGGGGCGCGTGGCTGTTGCTCCCTTCTCACACCACCCTCCCCAGATCCGAGCCTTGCAAGGCCACTCTGGGAGTGCAGTGGGGAGGGCATGGAAACTGTGCACCTTTCGATCTCAGCCTTGCAAGGCTCAAATCCAGAGAGGGTGGTGCGAGGAGGGTGCAAAAGCCATGCTATTGTGTCACTCCAGCAGAAGTGGGGGCTTGGTGGATGCGGTGGGCTCCATTTGCCCTGCCCCCGGCACAGGCATGTGCGCGCACACACACACACCAGACATGCTCCGCTACTGACGCACACAGTCTGTCACCTCGGCAGCTCCTCAAATCTCCTGACTCTGTCCAGTCTTCGAAGTGGGGGGGGGAGGATAGCTTTTTGCATTAATACCCCAGTGCTCTCCACTAGCCCAGCCAGGATGGTTTCCAGGGGTAGCCAACTCCCAAGAATTGGGGGGTTCAGGTCAAAGTTGTTGAGCCAGTAATCTACCAGTGATCTACCACAGACATCCAGTGATCTGCCGGTAGATCTTGATCTATGATTGTCAGCAATGAGTTGTGAGTGCTAGCGAAGATAAGAGTCCGGGCAGCCAGCCATATTTACAAGATTTATTACGCCTTTGAAGCTATGTACAAAGCAAGTTCAAAGGTTCGGCACTTTCATGGCGGGTCATTGTCCCGACTGACTTTCCCTTGGACTTCCCCCAACATAACCACCTCCTAAGCCCAGCCCCCCTCCTTACTCTCTGACGAGGGTCGATTGTCCCCTGAAGTACCTCCCCCCTCTCAGATTCATTACCTCCTGACAGCTCTTTGTCACCCTCCTCGTCCGAGGAAGAGAAACTGCTTATTAAAGGACCCTTCTCCCGGTAAGTTCCCATTCTCTCCCCCTTCCCTGGCTCCCGTTCCCTGACAACGATCTACCGGTAGATCTTGATCTACCTGTTGGACATGCCTGTCATAAGCTAACTCATGAATTTCTTACCTGTCACATTTCTGCAACTCAACTTCTGTTTTCCCTTCAGATCCCAAATATTATCTATATACTTTAAGTTCTACCGTTCACTAACACGCTTTGGTACCCCAGATCTATGTTAATACACTGGGCACACCCTCTCTTGCAATGCTGAAGGGGGTCTCTTCTCATGATATTGTGACTGATATCGATTGATTGAGTTCCAAATCACAAAGAGGAAGCTACAAGCAAATGCACACAGATTTCTTTATTTTATATATCCAAAGAGACAATGTGGCAAAAACTCATGTAAGTGAAAAAATATGTACTTCAAGCTAAAATAAAACACAGTTTTTTAAAAAATCAAAAACAATAGAACACCTAAAACAAATTTAGAACTGGGTGTAACCAAATTGATTGTAGAATCCCCATTCATTCACTCCCCATTCAACACGGGGAAAAACATAAACTTCGGTATTTTGAGCTGGCAGCTGTGACCACATAGCTCCTAAATGGACTCATATTTAATGATCAAGCATAATACCTAATCAGGCTTACATTCATTCTAATGATGGGAATAAATATAAAACCTGAAAAACACAGCTCCTCATGCAGCTATAATTATCTATGATTGAATACTTCTTCCCAGAGCAAGAAACTGTTAGTGCCTGTAATGACGGCGACGACGAAATATT